>NC_053166.1:33345709-34039709 GCF_016835505.1 Polypterus senegalus | reverse complement strand
CACTCACTCACTCACTTACTTACTCACTCACTCACTCATCACTAATTCTCCAACTTCCCGTGTAGGTAGAAGGCTGAAATTTGGCAGGCTTATTCCTTACAGCTTACTTACAAAAGTTGGGCAGGTTTCATTTCGAAATTCTACGCATAAGGGTCATAACTGGAAGCTATTTTTCCCCATATAATGTAATGGAGTCTTGAGTTGGAGATGGCCGCGGGGGGCGGAGTTTCATGTGACATCATCACGCCTCCTACGTAAGTACGTAGAGAACAAGGAAGAACTCCAAACAGCGATCAGCACAAAACGCCATTTCACAATTGAGAAGGCAGAAAAACATTATGAAGCAAATGATGCATACAACCATATTCATAAGTACAGCTACTGCGGAAACAAAGCACGGCGTGAACCGTAAGTTTATATTAAATTAAGTTCATAGGCTACCACTAGCGTTTGTAATTTAGTGCCTGCAGTTTGTCACATCACAGATAAAAAGGAAGACGAGCTGTTTATTGATGCAGTAAGGAACTAATCGATGAATGAAACCTCTTATCTTTACAACGATTGACAAACACGGAATGTAACTTGAACACAACACATCCTACAAATACGAGCCTGATTGAAAGAAATAATGATAATTAAATCCTTGATGACAGCAACATTCAATAACACTCACACTTCTACTTCTCCACTGCGATACACGGGTATATATATAAATGTATATATATACCCCGATCTACAATACATACTTTAGCATAGACAAGCCACACGCTGTGGCGCAATTGTAGAGTCTTCGCCTCTAACGCCGACATTCAAGGTTCGATTCCCGAGAGGGGATGTACTGACTATGTACGTGCGCTACCCGATTCATTTTACCTTCGCATCTCCTTGGTTTGGGACGTATGAAAAAATATTAGGTTAACGCAGAATCATGTTACGTTATTTTTAAAATTTTCCCTTTCTTAGCACAAGCACAGCTGAGAAGCTTCGATGCATGTACTCCATAACGCGTTAAAAATAACGCATTTAATCACACTTTCAATTCCAAGCAAACGGGAACTTTTGTCAATGCATGATTTCCTGGTACATCCATTACACTGATGCACACATCACAGCTACAAAAATGTTAGAGTCGGAATAAAGCGTTCCTACGACTGATCATTTCGACTACCCGAGCGAAGCCTTGATAAAAGCATGGTTTTGTGCACACTGAAAAGAAGGCAAAATTAGATGCATTACAGAAAGCGGACTTTGTGGCTCTTACTGGGGATCATTGGACTTCCGTGACCGTTAGTAATTCTAAATACATCTAATTACAAAATGTTCAATGATCACACTGTTTTAGCCTAATGTACAAAATAATTTTGGCTAATGTTACTCAGAGTTTAAAGAGTAAGCTGGTCAAATTACCTTTTATGTTTCTGACTTATTTTTTAAGAAGAAAAACTGCACTTTATGGTGAAATGTTGGTTATTATTATTTAAAGACAATACCATTCTGCAAATCTACTTAAAGTACTTAAACTACCACTTTATTTTTAAGTCTGCCCAATTTTAACCAGGGATGATATTTTTGTTTCTGTTTTGAATTCAAATGCAGTTTAAAGGCTTTTTTTTTTCCAGAAATTAAAACAGCTTCAGTTTACAATATTCATGTCCATGTCTATTATTTGATTCTGTAAGCCCACTAAAACCGCTTTTAAATAAAAAAAAAACATTTGCGATTTGGGGCAAATTTACGTGTGCGATTACATACGATTAATCAAGATTAATTCTTACACAGCCTCTAATTAATTGGATTAATTTTTTAATCGAGTCCCACCTAATATATATATATATGTAGATATATATATGTAGATTTGTATATATATGTGTATATATATATATGTATGTGTGTATATGTGTATATATATATAACTGTATATATATATGTGTATAGATGTATATATATATATATTTATATATATATGTTTATATGTATATATATGTTTATATATGTGTCTGTGTGTGTGTATATATATATATATATGCCATCAACACTCATATCAATGACAAACAATTACATTAACAATCATCTTACGTTATTTTTAAAATGTTTGCTTTTCTTTTTCATAACTTCTTTAACACACTACTTCTCCGCTGCGAAGCGCGGGTATTCTGCTAGTAACACATATAACGCATCAGTAAAGTGGTTATTCATCTATCTAATATGACCTACTGAAATAACTATACTTTGGAAAGGTCAGAGGTAGCTTTATTGATTTATTTTTATTTCATTTCTCTTGATATTGCATACTTAATTATAAAACCTGCGAATCCTTCATACTAACAAGTAATTTTATCGCCATATCAAACGGCCTCATTATGCCACGACGCAGAGAGATTAATACCCTACTGTATACACTGAAGTTTTATGAAAATGCTACCAGTTTAATAAGCTCATTTATATTGCTCAGGATAGACTGGCAGCCTTATCTCCAGTGCTGCCCAGGTAGGATCTACCTCCTGCACTCAGGCAGGTTTGAGAATGAATACATCTGTGGATTTCATGTAGTAGTCCTTACTGTCTACAAGTGTTTTAAAAAGCAAAATATAACATGGAAAGAGTGTACTGAATATGTAGAAAGATTGAGGTCAGTGCCTTGAGTGGGTATAAACAGGGTGAAAAATTAAGAAGCAACCTTAGTTTTATTCTGCGTATTAATTCCATAACATGTGGTAAGAAAGTGACTAAAGGTTCAGTAATCATCTTGCGCAGTTCCCGTTTCATTAAAGCAAGACACATGGAACAAACAGACACTTTGATATTAGGGTATCCCATCAGCAGTGGGTGCAGTAGAAGGACAAACCTTGGTGACAGTCCCTGTCCTTCACAGGACACACTCTGGGCAGGCTTATCAATTCTGAAACTATTTTTTCCTTGCAAACCAATTTTGCCTTTTGTTTCTTGAAGAATCGCCAATGACCCATCACAAGACACTCCGCAAACCGCATGTGACTCTTTCAAATTGAGTACTATTGGGAGTCACAACTCTAAGCGACCGAAATTCAGATAACACGCAACGCAAAATGGGAGAAACACACACAGGAGGAACATTCAAAGGCCACACAGGCAGTGACCGGTCTGCTAAGGTTGTGACGTTCATCATACTATCCACTGCACTACAGTTAAACCTCAGTTCAGCAGGAACAATAAATTCTTTTTACATGCAAGATTGGTATAAAGTTTCAGTGGAAGACTATGACATTTAAGAATGAACATGTAGCTATAATTTCTTATGGCAGGGCAAACATGTTTTTTGAGAGTCTTACTGGCAATTGTTATTGAGTCTCCATTTCATAATGGTAAGAAATAGTCGCCCAGCAGATCTGAACTTCTGTGGATATGCTAATTTGGGAACATTCGGAATATCCAGAGAAGAAAATTCTACAGGCTTAGAGCACTTAATTACAAAACACTGAAATAGGAACAAGAATACCAAAAGAGCACATTGTCCATGGATTCACAAAGTAGTCAGACCCCTTCACTTTTTCACATTTTGTTAGGTTGCAGCCTTGTGCTATCATCATTTAAATTCATTTTTCCCACATCAAGCAACACCCAATACCCCAAAATGACAAAGCAAAAACAGGAGTTTTAGAAAATTCTACACATTTATTAAATAAAAAACTGAAACATCCCATTCAAATAAATATTAAGACCCTTTGGCAGCAACTACACCCTGGAGTTTTCTTGGATACGACTCAACTTTTCTTCAACACACATGGATTTGGAAATTTTCTGCCATTCTTTTCTGCAGATCCTCTGAAGCCCTCTCAGATTGGATGGAGACTGTCGCTGGACTGCTGTCGTAGAGTCTCTCCAGAGATGATCAGCTGGGTTCAGGTTCAGGCTCTGGCATTCACAGAGTTGTCCCTAAGCCACTCTTGTGTTGTCTTGCTTTGTGCTTAGGGTCATTGTCCTGTTGTAAATCTTCGGCCCGGTCTGATGTCCAAGGTGCTCTGGAGCAGGTTTAAATTAAGGATATCTCTGCATTTTGCTCTGTTAAGCCTTCTCTCACACCTCTCTAGCCTTCCAGTCCCCAACCCCACAGCATGGTGCTACCACCTCCATGCTTCGCCACTGGAATAGTACTGTACTGCACGGGTGATGAGTGGTGCCTGGTTTCTGCAGATATGATGCTGATTTTGGTTTCATCAGACAAGAGACTCTTGTTTCTCACATTCTGAGAGCCCTTTAGGAGCCATTTGCAAACTCCAAGTGGTTTCCCAGGTTTCTTTTACTGAGGACATTCTTTTATCTAGCCATTCCACCATAAAGCTGAGATCTGTGCAGTGTTGCAGTGATGGTTGTCTTTCTGGAAGTTCCATCTCCAATTAGATGCTCTGGAGCTCAGCCAGAGTGACCACTGGATTCTTAGTCACCTCTTCTACTATGGGTCTTCACCCACAATTTCTCGGTTTGGCTGAGCGGTCAGCACAAGCAACAGTTGCCATTGGCTTCCAATTAAGAGTTATGGTGGCCACTGAGCTCTTAGAAACATTCAATGCTCCAGGATTTTTTTTTGTAGCCTTCCCCAGGTCTATGCTGACACAATCCTGTCCGTAAACTCTGTAGGTGATTCCTTCAACCTCATGGCTTGAGTTTTGCTCTGATACACAGCGATAAATGTGGGACCTTCTGTAGGCAAGTGTGTGCCTTCTATAATCATGTCCAATCAATTGAACTGACCACATGTGGACTCCAAACAAGGTGCAGAAACACCTCAACAACGATCAACAGAATGGGATCCATCTGAAATTTCAAGTGTCATAGCAAAGGGTCTGAATTCTTGTCAATATAATATACTTCTTTTTTTTTTTTTAACAAATTTGCAAACATTTCTAAAATTCTGTTTTCGCTTTGTCATTCTGGGGTATTAAATGTTGATTGATGGTTAAAAAGTGAATTTAAATGATTTTTACTTAAAGTAAAAAAAGTGACGATGTCTGAATACTTACTCTAAGTGTTGTGAACAGGTGAAACAAACATGGCAAAAAGGATGTAAGGCTTCCAAAAAGACACCCAGACCAGGCCATGACCTTCACTGGCCTGCTTAAAGACAGACCTGACCTTACTCAACGGGCAGGCTGGGACTCCACAAGTCCAAAATGGGGGACTCGCCTCAAAAATTCAAAACTGTATTTCAAATGATCCAAATATACAAAAATGACCTTTGTGGTCCCCGGCCGGGAAGCCCAGGAGGACCGGAGGAGGGCTTGTGCCTCCTCCAGACCGTGAGGGGGCGTCCGTCCTGGTTATGTAGGGGACCTCGGGTAAAGGGCTTGGAAGCCCAGCCCTGTAGGGACCCGTGGCCATGCCTGCATTTCCCTGGAGCCCAGCACTTCCACCACACCAGGAAGTGCTAGGGGGAAGAAGACAGGAGACACCCGGACGGCTTCCGGGTGCACAGCCGGCACTTCCGCCACACAGGGGTGTGTCCAAGAGGGAGTGCCGGGAAGCAGCTGGAGCCCATCCAGGTTCCTACTTAAGAGGGCTCCGTCCTCTTCCACCCGACTTCTGCCGATGACTGGAGGGACGACTAGAGGCGGCCAGGAGAAAGGCAGAGAAACTGTGTGGCCTGGACATTGGGGGAATCGGTGCTGGAGGCACTGGGGTGTGTGAGTGCACAAAAACTTGTATATATTGTAGAATAAACAGTGTGTTGGGTGAACATAAGATGTCCATCTGTCTCTGTCCGGGTCCCAGTCCACACCTTCAAGAGAGGGGGTCAACAAAAAAAAGTCTGGCTAATAAAGAATCTTTATAAGTAAAGGACTTTCTTATGTTAATGAAAGGAAGGATAGAAAATGGCAAACAAGGGACAAATATCACAGCTAAAACAAAAGGAATGTGCCTAAAATGGCAACCCAAGGCTAACAGCGCTAGTTAAGTTAAAAATCTGACAGATTAATGATGTCACATAGGATGGCTTCTGGGAAATGCCCTCTGCCAATGGCTAACAGTGTTATAGCAACAAGGCCACACGATGGTGGTGATCACAAAAACAAAATGGCTTTGCATGTATTTTCATATTATAATGTGAATAAAAATAAACAAGACTTAAATCACAACACACTAAAGAATCCTCTGAAGTTACAGATCACAGAAAATGCTCCCTAGATATCAGAAGAAAAATTATTTAGAAAAGAAAAAATTAACAAAAATTGACATATTGTAGCATTCGACTATTCTGACAGTGAAAGGAAATCTTATGTATGGTACCCTGGAAGAGGTCAGTTGGGTGCCCTGAAGGGAAACAGGATGCTTGAAGGCTAGTTATCTATCAGAAGTCACAGGCGATTGACTGTCTAGTTACAGAGAAAGCAGCATGGACGGTTGGCATCAGGCCCCGAGTCCTCCCCATTCACAGTTGTCAGTACAGCATTTAGCCAGCCACTGACCCTGCCATCAACTTTTAGTCAGCTATTTCTGTAGTCAAAGAAGTAACCCCTGACCCTAGAAGTGGCTCAGATGTGACACTGAAAGGTCTCAATGTGTCTAGAATAGGAAACAGATTTGAGCCAAGGCATCACTGGAAGGAGAACAAGGCCAGGGATATGAATGTGCATGAGATCAGAGGAGAAAAAGGACTTTAGCTGTATTGGGCAAGTCAGCAAGCTTCCCCGGAAGACAATAAGTGATTATTTATTTAAAAGACAAAAGAGCCAACAGCCTTTGTTTTTGCCAGCTTTTTTGTATTTTGTGATTTACATTAGTGTGCAAATTCAGAGTGTTTTATAAATTGCTAAAAACATATTATTTTGAATATATGAGGCTTTCAGATTTTTGAGTAGCACTAGGTGGGGACTTTCCACATTACGTCGTAACACCCCTTCATAGTGAACTTCATCCTTTGGTGTTTCCAGTTTCCAGGATGGCACAATGTTTTCTATATTTCTATAGCAGTGTAGCAGGCAGGTTAATCAAAGAGGAAAGTTCACTACAGAGACAACCTGGAGGACAAGTTACAGCAGAACAATATGATTTAAGTGTGGAATGGGATGAGGACTATCACTGGCATCCATCTGGCTGTAAAGCCTACAGAGGAAGGAAGCACGAACAGAGCTAATGAACTGAACACGTTCTGGTGACGATGCAGCTTCTGCTCCATGTTCCCATCTTACTTCTGGGAGCCCTCGAGCCCACCACCATCAGTAATGGCACCGATGAGCTAGGCAGTGAAGATATCAACCATGAAGCAGGGGGATGGTGCAAAAAGTGCAAAGTGCTTTTATTAAAAAATCAGTGTCCAAATAGATAGGTGCAGTGTCTCTCAAAGTTAATAAATAAATAAATAACCCAATAAAAACAAGTGAACTGTGGAGGTTAAAAACACAATAGAAAAAAGAATCCTTTAAAACAACAAGGTTAAAAACAATGGCTGGAGGCAATCTTTCTTTGAAACTAAAGCCAGGTGCGTTCTTCCACTGGTGGCTCCCCTGCTTCTCCCATTCAGGCCCCGCAACAGGGGAGTCGCCCTACCAACACATGCAGCTTCTTCATTTCTGGTCCAGTAGCCCTCCAAATCCCAGCTATGTCGGGCTCCAGCCAGACGAGACTTGGGTTCCTTCCCCAGCGGCCAGGGCGCTCACACTGGGGCTCAACACACCCAAAGCCTCCTCGACTCCGCTTCCTTCAATGGCCAGTCGACCCCTGTGCCGGTCACTCCAGCTCCTCAAAATTGCTCCACAGGAGTGACCGGCAGAGGGGTCGACTAGCCGGGGCTCTCCTACCATCTGCATTGAACCTTCATGAGCCAGCTCTCGCTCTCACTCTCCAGCACTGGCTTTCTCCTTCCTGCCGCCTATTTCTCCATTAATCTCTGTTCCTGTTCTTTCTCTCTTTTCTTTCCTTCCTCTTTTCTCTCTTTTTTTTCTCCCAACCCAACGGCCTCGCACTTCTATTATATTGTATGCTCCAGGGACATAGAACAACAATTACGGATGTGGATGACTCCTCACCTGTGCACTTAAGCGAAGACTGTCTGCATCACAAATTCACCCAGGAACCGCTCCGGCCACACTACCACGCCCACTCTCTAAGCCGCGAGTGCGGCGATTATTCATTTAAAAAGTGGCCTTTGATCTGAGCTGTGGACACGCTATACCACAGTTCTTCAACTGGTTTGATTCATTCTTGTCAGTTCAGCCCTTCCCCAAAACTGTTAGCTTCTATTTGGAAGTTTGAGAAGTTTCCAAAATCACAATTGCCATCTCTACCCTGCACAACGCTCCCCTACAATGACATTACATCTGTGTTCATCAGTCAACTTCCTGGACTGACATCTCTGCCGATCAAATGAGGCGAGACCTGGGAAAACTATGGACAAATAAGGCTGCAGGACTGGATGGAATCAGCCCCAGAGTGCTCAAAACATGTCCATCAGTGCCAGTCCTTCCTTTCTCTGAGTTTGCAGGTTTCCCATCTGTGGAAAAACATTCTGTGTGGTCCCTGGTCCCCCTTATTTCATACATCATGAAGACCATTGAGATGCTGGTCCTGAAAGAGCTGTGAACCCTGGTTTCAGACCATCTTATTCCTCTGCAGTTTGGTGTAGAGGATGATCTGATCTACTTGACATGCTCCACAAAGTCTAATCCCACTTGGACAATAGTCAGTATGATGTTCTTTGATTTTTCCAGTGCTTTTAACACCATTCAGACTCATTGACTGGAGAAAAGGTTCAAGGCTATGCATCTTGATGCCTCCACAGTATCCTGGATCATGGACTACCTGACCAATACACAGCAATTTGTTAGGTTCAGGGACTGTGTGTCAGAAATTGTGGTGTGTGTGATACTGAAGCACCTCAGGGAACTGCTCTGTCTCCCTTCCTGTTCATACTCTGAACAAGAGACTACCTGTGCAATACCAGTGTTTGCCATCTACAGAAATTCTCAGATTACTCCTCCATTAAATCCTGTGTTAATAATACAGAGATAAGTCAGAGTACAGGAGGCTTGTGGAGGATTTCGTCTTGTGGTGCAGGGAGAATCATCTGAAACTAAAGTAAGACAAAAGAGTTTGTAGTGGATTTCCAGCATGCCAAAGGGCCTCTGAGACCAGACACAATTTAGGGGGAGGACATGGAAATGGTGTAGAGCTACAAGTACCTGGGAGCTCATATAAAGAGCAAAGTGACGTAGACTGACAGCAAAGTGGTGCTATACAAGAAGGGCCAGAGCAGACTGTACTTCCTGAGGAGTCTGATACCTTTTGATGCATGCAGCAAGCTGCTGAAAATGCTTTTAGCAGTCCAAGTTAGCCAACGTGTTGCTCTATGCTGTGGTCTCCTGGGGTAGCAGCTTGAGTTCAAAAGATGCTCAGTGTCTGAGCAAACATATCAGGAAAGCTTTCTCCATTACAGGACTAACCCTGGACACACTGGAAGCTGTTGTGGAAAAATGAGTGGTAGCAAAATTGGATGCCATAATAAAAAGCCCCCTACATCCCCTCCAGGAGGTGTTCTCTTGGAGTGGAGCATTCCTCCACGGTGTGCTAAGAAGATCCTGTAGAGATGTTTTCTACCCAGTGCGATCAGCCAATTCAATGCTTCCTTCTGGCATCCCAGACTAGATGCTTATTAATTTAAAGTTCATTTTTGTCTTTCTGAACAATATACTTTAATTCAATCTTCTATTTATTTGTATGTATTTATTTTTAATTCATCTGCCTATCTACCTAATACAATCTGACTGATTGTATTATTTGCCCAGTGAGTGTATTTTTGTTTTTTTGATGTTTTTCCTGCTGTATGCATCTAAATTTAGGCTGGGTACTAATAAAGATTATCTAATCTAAAGTAATTGTCTTGCTCAGGGTATCACATTGACTCCCCCGATGTGTCTAAAACAGTCATCTCCAATGTTATCCTTAGGGACCCCCTGTGACGCCAGGTTTTTGCTCTAGTCAGCTTCACAATCAGGAATTCATTTAACCTCCTCTAACTGATCTCATTCTTTATTTAGTTGGTCTTATTTTTCTTCTCTTATTCTACATGTAGAAAACAGCATAGTTTGAGATTTACATTCATAAGAATTATAGAAATACTAGCCAACCCGCGGCGTACCATACGCCGCATAATCAGGCCGGTTTTTGAATGATTTTTAAGCACAGGGAGAAAATCAACATTTGAAAAACCGGTAATGTAATAAATCAGCAAGAAAAGCAACATTGTAACAATGCACGGAACGAACCAACACACAATCGTCAATGACTGAAAACTGGCGGACCGCCATCGCTCATGTGCCCACCTCCAACTCGTCACTTGAGTCGTTGTCGTCTTTGCACTGTCCAGATGAACCTGTGACTCACGTAGACTTTCTGTGTTCCTGCAGGAGCATCTAAGAAGATGCATGTTTGTCACGGATGCGAGTTGCTGTATGTAGCGTGTAAAACAGTTTGCTATGGAGCACGTGGTCGTGCGTCGTAACCGAAAACTCGGTTTTTAAAGACTGCTCACTTCATTGTGTTTTAACCTCAGTTGTAAAGGATTGTTTTAAGGATCCCATGAGATACGCCTCGCAAACCGTTTTACACGCTGCATATGGCGATTCACCTCCGGCATGGCTCCTTCCTACATGCGCCATAGGTGTCTTACTTGTTGGCGGCTTAGTGAATCCACGCCCCTTCCGGTGTGCTTTCCATGGTTGTCTTGCCTTAGTGAATTGTATATATAGATTTGTTACCTTTGTTTTAAGTTTTTAATTCTCATGTGTGTGTTTCATATTAATTCACCTATTTTCTGCTCCCTTAGTTGTATCCTAATGATGGTGGTTAATAGAAAGCAATTAGATACCAGGCCAAACGACACAGAATGGTGAAACTGGAAATTTCAAAACTGGGTTTCTTAAAATTTATTGCAAGCATTTATGTGTGTTATATGAAGATAATTGAGTTAATTTTTTATCAGTGTCATCAATTATGTTCTAATTATTTAAGAGGTTATTTCCTAATAAACTCACAGCAGGTATGACACCAAAACAGCTTCAGCCTTTCAGCATTCAGTGTCATTTTCCCCCGTTAATGTTGACGCCAAAATGTGACTAAAATGAATGAGACGACCATTAGAAAAGTCATAAAACAAGCAAGGAATTATAACCAGAAGATTACTAGAAAGATTATCAAACCCCAAAAAAGTAACCCATAGCTCATAGTAGAAAAGAAGAAAAGCAAAAGTCAGAAACCAAGGGATCTTTAGAATGCATTTTTAAGAAAAGAATATGCATAAAGGTTTATTTGGAATCCTATAATCTCAGATAGTTATGGTTTCATCCTGCCAGTCTTTAAACTGTTGCACTCATGATGTATTTCATTAAACTTCTGGGAATTCACTCATGATATAAAAATGAGATGGCTACCACAATATAATACATCAGTGACTGGAAATAAACAAGGATTGGGAATGGAAACCTCTGGTCCAGAAGAAGAAAAACTAGAAATCAGTTGAGAAAAGTAATAAATAATACATTATGTAATAATAAAAATATGGCATGTTGGTGCACTGGACCACATTAGATAGATAGATAGATAGATAGATAGATAGATAGATAGATAGATAGATAGATAGATAGATAGATAGATGTGAAAGGCACTATATAATAGATAGATAGATAGATAGATGTGAAAGGCACTATATAATAGATAGATAGATAGATAGATAGATAGATAGATAGATAGATAGATAGATAGATAGATAGGAAATGAACTATGTAAGACATAGATAGATTTATTCCCATAATCCATGGATGAGAGTGATTAGAATGATTAGCAAATCTAAATTGGGAATGTTGCAGTGAGTGTGAGTATGCACTGTGATAGGGTGAGCTACATGCCAGTTGGTACTTGGATATTGATTAACATAATTTGTCTTTAAATTAGGAAAAGCAGGATCAAAAATTGATTAACAGATGTTAAAGGCAATAAACAAAGTAAATAGATAGAAGGAACCACTAGTTTGTGAAATAACTTTGTACAGCCAAATCTATTCTTAGGCACTTTTATATATGTATACAGTGTCACGCACACATGGGAGGCAGTGACTAAATGTGTTTACATGCTGGGCCAGCAGTTGGCAGTGCACACTAATGCTTTATCTCCTTCCTCCACAGATCTTCTGAAGGAAAACCAACCTGACCTCAATCCAGCTCCTCCTCCAGCTCCACCACTGATGTCACTTCTGGTTTCACTACAGACCTCCCATCCGGGTGCACCACTGAAGGTGCGCCTCTTCCTGCCTCTCCTCTATCAAATTGCCACCCCTCTATTTTACCCTCAGTTCTAACAGACTACTCATTTTGGTTCCCCAAACCTTTAAGATGTCCTTGTTTTCTGTCTCATTACAACAGCTAAAATACAATGGTTTAAACATACATACAGGTATTTACAACTAGCTAAAATACCCGGCGTTTACTGGGCAAAAATAAATGACAAAAAACTGTGTTTTGGAAACTCAATATGGATAAACACAACCCATGATGAGTCAAAAATGTAGGCTAAGACAAAAGGTGTAATACTGCAAGACCATGCCAAATTAATTGTGAACAAGTCGACTTGATCTCAATCCTACTTTTTGTAAAAATTGATTGATTTGTATGGAATTATACAATAAAATTAATAAAAACAAAATTTAAAAAGTTAATTGTGAACAAAACACTTTACGTACATGTGGTCTTACATGAAATTCTGCTTTGGCAGCTACGAGGGATATCCAGAAAAAAAGGTTACAACAGCTGTTAAAAATCGAAAAATGAATATATTTCAACCAAATTTACAGGGTATGTTCCAAAATATGTGTTTATTTCTCAACATAATCGCCATCAACTTCGATGCACTTCTTCAGCCTGGGCACCAGCTTTTTTATACCCTCGTTGAATAAGCTCCGCTCCACCTCCGAAAGCCACTTCTCCACTGTCTCCTTCACCTCCTCATCGTTGGAAAAACGTTTCCCATCCAAGAATTCTTTCAGTTTGGTGAAAAGGTGAAAATCTGAAGGCGCAAGGTCCGGGGAATTGGGTGGTTGGGTAACAATATCCCATCCAATGGACACAAGCAGGTCCTGAGTCACACGAGCGGTATGGGGTCTGGCGTTGTCGTGAAGGAGGGACACACCACGAGTCAGCATTCCCCTCCTTTTGTCTTTAATGTTTTTTTTTCAATTTTTTTAGGGTCTCACAATATGTTTCAGCATTGATGGTGGTCCCTTTGGCCATGAAATCCACCAACAAAACCCCTTTTCTGTCCCAAAAGACAGATGCCATAATCTTCTGCTCTGAAAACTGAACTTTGAATTTTTTGGCTGATGGGGAATGGGTATGGCGCCATTGTTGGGACTGCCTTTTGGACTCAGGAGTATAGTGACATACCCAAGTTTCGTCTCCAGTCACAATACAGTCAAGGAACGCCTCACCATCGATTTCATAATGCTGAAGAAATTCACGTGCAGCCAAAACGCGATTTGGGCGATGTTCTGGAGTGAACAATTTTTGGCACCCATCTTGCACTCAGCTTCCTGTAATCAAGTTTTTCTGAGACAATTTCACCCATGAGACTTTGTGAGATGTGTGGGAACATTTCATGAAGGGTGTCAATCGTCACACGACGATCACTGCAAATTTTTTCATCAACTTGCTGCAGAAGCTCTTCTGAAACGAGAGACGGCCTCCCACTCCTTTCTTCGTCATGAGTGTCAGTGCGACCTTCTTTGAATGACCTAACCCACCTGTAAACATGCTGACGTGACATTACCTCAGGTCCATAAGTTTGCACAAGCTGGCGATGGATCTCGGCTGCGGATTCGCAACGCAAAGTGAGGAACTTGATGACCGAACGAATCTCACATCAGTGGTAGGTGGAGCAAACGGCCTCAGCAGAGGTTGACGAACTCGCTTGCTGTGATGACATTTCACAACTGACTGACGCGGTCCCAGGCTTATTTTGACCGTTAGGACCCCCCTACACGCAGGTATGACAACCTTCGAAAAAAAAAATTCCCTGCACCCTCCAGGGCACTTGTAACCTTTTTTTCTGGATATCCCTCGTATAAAACTTTGTGAATGCTGATGATGATATGTTTGCCCCAATGTACTCATGCTGCCTAATGGGCATTGTAGTCCACATGTCAGAGCTGTTTTTTTGAGGCAACCCCCTTCCATTATAACCACACTTCCCAATTCCACATATTGCCTATATTTAGGCTGGATCAAAGGCAAGGTACATGCAAAATTTTCTGAAAATAGGTTGAGCCATTTGTGTGTGATTAGCAAACAAGCAAACAGACAAACAAGCAAACATCCATCCATCCATCCATTTTCTAACCTGCTGAATCCGAATACAGGGTCACGGGGGTCTGCTGGAGCCAATCCCAGCCAACACAGGGCACAAGGCAGGAACCAATCCTGGGCAGGGTGCCAACCCACCGCAGAACAAGCAAACATCCAAATGGAAATAGTTTATAATTTTATTGATATAGATTGGAGTATAGGCTGATTAAACAGTCAGAAAGAGTAAATTCCTTTCTATCTATCTATCTATCTACATTTTGTATAGTGCCTTTCCTATCTACCATCTGTCTATTTATTTTTTGTATAGGGAGTTATCTATCTATCTATCTATCTATCTATCTACACCATGGGATCACTTACCTATCACTTTCAAAATCTATGTTAAAAATTAAAAGTCCTCTTTTTCTTTTTTTTCAAATCAACCCCCAGGCATGAGAAAGAGAGCTATGCCAACAGAGTAAAACTTTCTTGGTGTAAAAAAAAATGACCATTTATGTACTTATTTACAAAGTAGAATATGTCTGCTCTTTTTTGGTCTGAATTGCAAAGGTGTGTGCCCTTCATTTCTCTCAATCTCTAGACAGGTTATTTGCTGGTTCAGATTAGAATCCAAAAGGCAGGAGGCATGGCATTTGAATACCAAAAATCTAAAGCATGTTGGCAGAAGGGCAGGGAAGGCCGATGAGTGCTGACAGGAATGTTTAGGATCAAAACTGCAGTCATACATCAATCAGTCACAAAAGGTCACAAGTGTAATAAAATGGAGGTGCCATGACAGGTTTCCGTCACCTTCCTTTGGGAAACCACATAGCAAATGGAAATACTGAATTTGCATGTGTGTGTGTGTATATACTGTGTACATACAGTAAATATATATAAATATATATCATAAAATCATACATATGAAACATGAGTATGATATATGCAGTAAATGCTCCTACTTTCACTATTATATACAAACACCCAAAAATTCAAAACTTTAGCCAAGACAACTCTTGAGTGTCACATGGAGAGCTGAAGCCACTGTATTTGCTCTGTGTGTAATAGTTAACTAGTCACATGCCAAAGAAAAGAGTTGTGAAAGCCTTTCATTACACTGTGGCAGCAGTGCTCACGGATAAGGCCCTGCTTCAAAATAAAGCATTCCGACAAGATATCTAAAGCTCACATCTCTTGTCCATATGACCCTGGACTTAGAGAGATTACAAAGGCTACAGCAGGCTGTGAAAGCCTTCCACTGCACTGTGTCAATCCTTCTTGACGCCATTAATGCACAGACTAATCCTCCAAGGTCAAGGTTACAACCTCGGTCTTCTGTCTTTCGGCCTCTTTTGGATGACTTTGCTGACAGGTGTCTCTGTAACTTAACTTTATGGTATGTGGTGGCAATCTTTGCAAAGGATTTTCTTGTTTTTCAGTTCAATTAACGATCCTGCGATCAAGCTTTAGTCCATGTTGAGCCTTTTACAGTGATTGCTGTCCTATAGCATTTAAGCCTCCGGCCATTTGTTTTATATTGCTGGTGCTCAGGCATGAAAAGCCACAGATGTTGGAGTGCAAGGTGTTTTAAATCATTCTGTAAGTACCAGGTTGCATTAATAGAAAGTCGTGTAATTATTTCATATTTGTTATAGTGTCTTTAATAATGAAAACAATGATAAAGCTTGTTGTAGAGCTCACAGCATAAAATGCACAAGGCAATGAATTTCCTGAGAACAAGTAAGGAAAATCTCCTAGAGGGTGTCCAACCAGGTGTAAAAATGCCAAATAATGGTGTAAAATGATGAAAAATAAATATTTTAATTATTTAAAAAGCCCAAACAGAGGAGATGAAACAGAAAACCTGTAAATAAAATGTACCCATTGTGCAATGTAAAAACAAAAACTAACATACTTAACTCCACCTAATACAATTATTTTCAAAATAATAATTGTCATTATAAAGGAATACTCCACCTAAAAATGGTATTTTTATGTTACCTACCCCATGTAGTCTGCAGTAATGGCTGAGAAAATATTATAACCTCATGTTTTCATTGGGAAACCAAAGTTTCTGGTAGTAGTGAAGACCCGCCTCTTCCCCTCACTGATTGGTTACCCTCTCTTCAATTCAAAAGCTCCTCCCCATGTGGGTACATTTCCTCTGTGCACACTGCTCTTATTTTCTCATATTTGTAATTGAGCAATATTTTTGCAAAATATCTGTTTTTGCTCTTTGGATGACTTGATGAGTAGAATTTGTGACACCAGCAACATGAGATTTTTTCATGGATGTTTTTAAATTGTTTGTTGCGGTCCAGCATTGCTCTCCATAGATGGCCATTCTGTCAGAAAGTTTGTTTTCTCCATTCTCCATGAAGACATGAGATTCTAAATTTTTTATCATCCATTGCTACAAACTACATGGGGTAATGGTGTATCATTTTTGGGTGCAGTATGCTTTTAAGAAAAGGCTGGAGAGAAATAAACAAAGGAAGCACAAAAGTGTTAAATTATAAACCAAAAGTGTTAAATTATAAACCACAAAAGTTCAAGCTGTACCTCCAGCCTTTCATTTGCCTGTTGGAAGCCAAATGTGCCTTCTTGTACCGTAGATGAAGCAGCAGACTCTGCTGAAGCGGTGTCCCGCTGCTCCAGTCCAGCGTGATTGCGTAACTGAAGCCGCGGACCTCCCGCCTTTTCCAGTTTCAGGTAATCCTTCCAATCGGCGAGCTATCCACATCTGCACTCACGACACCTTCGCTCCCTTTTCGCTCTCAACGATGTAGCGGACCGTGGTCCCGGGTCTGTACTTTCGCCCATCTGATCCAGGTCTGTCTCTGAGAGGCCGTATCTCGAACTACGGCTTGCTGATCGCAGCTTGGATGTAGCTTTAGATTCTTTCGGACCCCCTTCTTGTTGGCCATGTTTTTTGATCCCTTGATTCTAAATTTTTATCATCCATTGCTACAAACTACATGGGGTAATGGTGTATCATTTTGGGTGCAGACGTTGAGTGTACCATCCGCAGAAACTAAAGGAAAATCACAGGCCCTTTTTCAATATACTTAAGTGTTTGCCACAATCCCTATAGCTCCTTTCTAGTCCTCTTGTGTTTTGCATTCATCTTCCCATGCAAATGGACCTCTTCACCCACCCAGAGTCAAATAAACCACACTGTACTTACGCCAAAGTACTCTCTGGTGGTGTCTTTAGCAGATTCTGGGCTACTTGCTTTCAGTTAGTTACAGCTTAGCAAATACAGTATATACTTGTGTGTACGGAGAGGATGCTGATGACTTGCCTTCCTTTTTGCAGTGCCTCTCAATCATAATCGTAACCCCAGAGGAATCCCTTGAGGGCCACCCTGTGGAGGTACAGGGAATAGTAACCCCCAGTAGCCACTTTCTACCCACACTGGCCTGTACATGACCTTTGTACCACCCTTATGCACTTCCTGTTCATCACAATCCTTTATAATTGAATAACCCATTGGAATAAGACAAATTAAATAAATGTCAGTCAACCCAAGAATGGTTCTAGACTGTCAGTCTGTCATTTTCCAACCCACTGTATCCTAACATAGGGTCACGGAGGTCTCCTGGAGCCAATCCCAGCCAACACAGGGCACAAGGCAGGGCGCCAGCCCACCGCAGTGGTTCTAGACTGGATTTCCTATACTAGCATGAAAGTCAATATACCCCCAATAACACAACAGCCTGTAAATATTAAACAGGTCAACCTACCAACCATTGAAAAGTACAAGTTACACTGGCTTGAAATAGAAATGTGAGCTCATAAAACACACTGAATGTAAAACTTGCCGAGTTTTCACTCACATTAACGTTGAGCAAGACTCAGAAGTGATGGTGTGATAGTGTTTTTGGGAAGGATAACAAATATATAAAACAATAAGTCGCCTTTTGGACATATTTTTCTCATACCCCTTGGGGTCATAGCGCAGGGTCAGCCATTTTACAGCGCCCCTGGAGCAATTGCAGGTTAAGGGCCTTGCTCAAGGGCCCAGCAGAGTAGGATCTTTTTTTGGCAGTGACAGGGATTCGAACCAGCAACCTTCTGGATACCAGCACAGATCCTTAGCCTCAGAGCACCATGTGTAAAGTTACTCTGTTCACAAGAATTACTTATGAATGCTTTGAGGTCACTACAGATTTTTTGTCTCCTCATTCACCTCTGTGAGAAAACCCCCAAAAAATGGTATACTGTTCAGCTTGTCTTGATGTCTAGTTATGTAAAACACTGAACTTTTCGGTTTGCTGCTTATTTTTGGCCATCTAGACCCGCAAACAATCATTTTTAGGCCATTTTTGGGCCATCTTTTGTGAAGAAAATTACACTCTTATGATAAAGAGTAAACCAATAGGTGTCTTTAGCAAAAATGACCAGAAATACTAGAAGTTTTGCATGTCACATCAACTGACCCCTTATAAAGTTTCTCCCTTTCACAAAAAAATGTGGGATTGATAATAAAGGCATGTGGAGTGTCATTTTATGCTATTTTGAGGTTGCTGATGACGAATATGACATTTTTGCTATTTGATTCTTTACTGGTGGTCCTAGCCATCTACAAACAACTCCCAGAAGGATGAAAATGACAAATTTCAAACATAAGCATGTGGGGTATTGTCTTGGACTATTTGACGGTCAGTGATTACAAATATAATATTATCTTTACTAGGCATCTAAGCCTCTATGGACCTCTATTAGAGGGTGATATATGGCAAATTTCAGTTATAATCAAGAATATTTAGACATTAAACATTTAAATAAAAGAACACAAGTAATATTTCAAATATTTAATACAACTCGTCTTGTTTACTATGTACAGTACTTCTTCCTCATGAAGTAAATCATTACATTTCTTATAACACCCGAATTAGGGCAGCTTACGCTAATTCAGATTTTTTGCCATAATTATTAATGACACCTTTCACATCTAAGCGTATTATCAGAAATCTCCTCTCAGCTGCAGTTTTTGGATGCTTTCAGCTAAGTACTTGTTCCATCGAAATGAATGATAGCACTCATAAAATGATGCGAAAAATAAAATCAAAGGGCGTTTTTTGAGGGTTCCTTTTTAAACAGTCAGACTCATCAGAACACATAGGACATTCCCTTCATGCATGTCAGTAAAAAAAAAACTATGTACATGGAGGCCTTCAAAGACACAGAGAGACAAATCTTTTTATACGTTTAAAAAATTCAACATAAATCAAAGATTATAATATATCTTACATGATTCTTCACAGTCTTATGTAAAAACTGTGATATCAGCCTAGTTTGGTCTTCATGGCCAGGATTAAAAGAACTAAAGTCATAGAAGACATTCTGTAGAACACAACCACCACAACCCACAAAATGGTGACAGAAAATGATGTCAAACATATTTATTTATTTATTTATTTTATTATTATTAATGCTTCTTTCAAACACTTGAAAAACACCATTAAAAAGCCTGAATATGATAAAGAAACGCTGGAAATGTACAATGAGCTAAGTGAGAATGGGCTCTAATGGTCAATTGGTATACCTGCTATACATGATAGCATTCTATATTCCTGACATGTCTGCTATTAGTTCAAGAAGGACAACAGAAACTTCATTGATACTCACTGATCATGATACCAGACAGTGCTGACATGTTGTATACTGATTACCACATACAAGTAAGAAAATCTCTGTACCCTCTAGATGTCACAATATTGACTCTTTGGCCAATCTGATAAATGAAAGAGATGAAAGAGAAAATAACAAGAGACTGAGCAGAGTCAAAGATAGCAGAGTAAATGAAGGAAAGGATGTAGAGGATCATGTGGTTGTCCCAACATTCAAATATCATTTCATTTTCTGAGCAGTGCAATCCAAATTTGAGAGTCATATCCTATCATGTAAAGACAAACCACATGTCAAATTTTATCCTAAATTTGGACAACAGTCACCCTTTCAGTTTTTTTACATAATATTCTCAAACCATATCCAGTTCCAGTTTACTGTATCTTGGCATCAATGAGAGCACACAGAAAACATCCCTGGACAAAGTGCCAGACCATCGCAGGGTCCAATTACATACCCCTACAGTCACACAATGCCAACTAGGAATATGGGAGTTAAACCCAGTGGAAAACGTACTTTTGTCAGCTTCTTATTTCCCTGTGCATGATATTGTTGCTTTACTTAGGCAGGTCTTACATCAGTAAGAGTTTGAATATGTAATACCTCATACTATTATGCCCATCTTCACACAAGGCAGTTACACTACACATACATTAAATATAAGCTGGGCACCAGTGTCTTTCACTTACTATATATAATAGTTTGCACTTATCTTCAATTTATATTTTGTAGTACAACTTTATGTTATAACTTTAGTAAGCCAACATGTATATTTTATAGAGTGTCATTCAAACTGATCTATCTATCTATCTATCTAATCTATCAGCTAGCTTGGTATTAACATCTCCCTCTGTAACTGGATTTCCTGACCAACAGACCACAGTCTGTTAGGGTTAGACCGCCACATTTCCTCCACCCTGACCCTGAACTCTGAGGTCCCACTAGGTGATGTGCTGAGCCCCCTACTCTGCAGGCACACCTATGTCATCTTCATTAACAGATATTTGCATTTCAGAGGATCTTTCATGGTAACTCAATACCTCTGTCCTGGTCAAAAAGGCACAGAAGCATGGTTACTTTCTAAGAATGTTGAGGAAAGTCTAACTGTTTAGTCAGATACCTGTGAACTTCTACCACTGCACCACTGAGAACATTCTGACCATTTGTATTATAGTATTGTTGGGTAACTACCCAGTCTCAGGTGGTGAAAATTACCCAGCACAACAATAGTACCTCATTAATTATCATTGGGACCTCCAGTGCAAACAGTGCCTTGGAGAACGCATATCATCATTTGGGACCCCTATCAGCCCTGGCATGATCTATTTACCATTCAACCTTCTGGGAAGAGGTATAAGAGCCTACATGCCAGCATCAGCCGCACAGGAACAGCTTCTAACCTGCAGAAGACACCTTGATGAACTCAAAATACACCCTACTCAACTCATCTTAAGACCATACATGCACAGCCTGGGACTCTGAACCCACTGCAGGTCTATCAGGTTTGCAGTCTAACCTTGGACTATTACTACCTCAGGGCTATCAGAGCTCTGTTGTGCTTGTACCTGCATAACTGCCTGCTACTGTCTACTGGCTCTATAACTGTTTTCATATTTTACAGTGCTTATGCAATTCTACCCATATGGTACTTACTGTTGTGAAGGATGGCCGGCCATTTATCCCGGCCAATACCCCCAAGCCGCCAGGTGGAGCTCTCCTTGCAGCATGGAGGTCCCCAGAAGACCAGCAGGGCATCATGGACAATGGAGTTTTTATGCAAAGCCCTGCTGGATGCCGTGGGGGCCACAGGAGGGAGCTGCAGGGAGGACCGAGGGCTTCTTCGTGCCCTGTGACCCGGAGGTTCGTCATAGGAAGAGCAACGGACTTCCGGGTTGAAGAAAAGGACTATTTACTTTGACCCGGAAGGAATAAGGACTTGTGGACTGTTGGGCAGAAACACCTCCGGGTCAGGGAGTATAAAAGGACTATGGGAACTCACAGACAATGAGCTGAGCTGGGTGGAAGGGAGCTGCCCCACGTGCCTGTTGGGTTCGGCGTGAGAACCGTTCTGATTTCCCTGATTTGCAAGCCGCCCAGTGGCGCTCTGTGATTTGGATTAAGGTGTCCATGTCTTCAAAGTTTTGTTTGCGTACTTGCTGGGCGATATGGTCAGGGAGGGCATGCACAAAGGTTTCACACGCTAGAAGCTCGGCCATCTTGTGCAAATTATTAATGTCGGGCCGTAGCCAGCGACATACTTTCCTCCAGGCTTCAAAGCCCTGGGTTCTGATCGGTCTCTCCGGATCGAATTGCCACTCCCTCCATTCTCTCGCCTGCTGTTCCGCGGATACGCCGTAGCGCTTGAACACCTCTTTTTTTAGAGCGTCATAATCAGCAGCCTGCTCCTCAGTTAGATCATAATAGGCTCTCTGCGTTCCCTTCAGGTAGGGAGCCAGTAGGTACGCCCATTCCGACCTCGGCCATGCGTTCCGCTTAGCGGTACGCTCAAAGATCAAAAAATATGTTTCGATGTAGTCCGACTCCGTGAGTGTAGTTATGGAAATAGGAGGTGGCCGAGCGACCTCCGTCCGTACTCCTGCAGCAGCAGCAACAGCACGAGCGTTGGCTTCTGCTACTTGGGTCCTTGTTTCGCCCATCTGTAATTTCAGGGTTTGAAGGTCGCCCATGATGGTGTTGAGAACGGTGTTCAGGTCCTGTTCCTCCGACATCTTTAAACAGACGAAAAACAATCCTTGTCGACTACGCCACTGTGAACGATAGGGGGCGCTCTCGCTCCCTTGAACCCCTGTCCACCACTCCAGACACCAGGTAAAAGTCCAAATGTTGACTTTATTTTTCTTCCACAGTGCACAAAGCACACTCTCCACCACAATACTCATATAAATCACAATAATAACAAATAACCAATCCTCCAGCTCCCAGACGCGTTGCCACCCTTCCACCCAGCTTAGCTCATTGTCTGTGAGTTCCCATAGTCCTTTTATACTCCCTGACCCGGAGGTGTTTCTGCCCAACAGTCCACAAGTCCGTATTCCTTCCGGGTCAGGGTAAATAGTCCTTTTCTTCAACCCGGAAGTCCGTCACTCTTTCTATGACGAACCTCCGGGTCACAGGGCACGAAGAAGCCCTCGGTCCTCCCTGCAGCTCCCTCCTGTGGCCCCCACGGCATCCAGCAGGGCTTTGCATAAAAACTCCATTGTCCATGATGCTCTGCTGGTCTTCTGGGGACCTCCATGCTGCAAGGAGAGCTCCACCTGGCGGCTTGGGGGTATTGGCCGGGATAAATGGCCGGCCATCCTTCACACTGTATATACTGTCCATATCGTATTTTAACTTTCACTAATCATTCTGTATATACTCTTGACTCATTCATGTCTTTACAATCTCTCACTGCTGTATTCATGTCCATTTATCTGATTACTTGCAATTAACTTCTATTTGTACTTCTGCGTAGTTGCAAAACTGCATTTTGTTGCCATGATACTTGTACTGAGTCCTATCAAAATATAGTGTAATCTAATGTAATCTATCTATCTAGCTATAATATAGTGCCTTTTATGTCTATCTGTCTAAAAGAGTATCAAAGAGTTGGCAAGCTTCAGCTAGAAATGCCTGGCAGAATGGCGAGTGCTACAGCTTTCTACTACTAGGCACTGATCTCTGCTTACTACTCCACTCTGTGCAAGCGCACCTCTGTCAAGCTAGCTGTCCTTTTTCAGTTTAGTATCCAGCAACAAAAACAGACATTAAGTATTTGTGTCTCTTAACTGAGCCCTTCACACCTTTACTCATTTTTACATTTCAGTCAGTTCACCCAAAAGATGTCAATTAAAAAAAACGTCCCTGCCTTGTCTTTAAAATGACAAAAATCCAATTTCTGGTTCTGGCTGCCTATGTCGATGAACCTTCCTGAGCTGCCACGATCATATTACACATCTCTCTGAAAGATGGTTTGGCTGATTCATGTGAAGTACTTGAGGATGATAAGCTCCAAAGAAGGATATATGAAATAAACAATGATTAATCAATTTTTATAGCAACCATACATACTTAGTTCACAAGATATGCATGTTGCCTTAGTCAACTAAATTTTATTTTATATATTGCTAACAAATCAAAAACAGATGGTTTTTAGTGATGAACCAAATTTCAGTTGTTCAGATGACTTTGTTCTGTCACTGATCGTGGCTGATTAGCCATGTAAGTTGCTCCCTGTTTCAGCGAAGGTCAAGGTAAAGGTGAACTTTATTATATGACTTTAATATTTTAACAAGGTTTGTGGTGGACTGCCACCCAGCTAAGGGCTAGTTTCTACCTTTTGACCTGTACTTCCAGAATAGCCTCTGACCCCAATGATTCTGAACTGAATTAAGCAGCTTTAAGGAGGTTATGTTATACTGTGCTAGTTTGTTGTTCTCTATATGTTGTCATCTAAATGAAGCCTGTGGTGAGTGGCTGGGACGCCCAGAAGGACCGGAGGAGGGCTTACTCCTCCTCCAGACCACGAGGGGGCGACCACAGGAACAGAGCTTAGAAGCTCAACCCTATAGGGGCCTGTGGTCACCACCAGGGGTCGCCCGGATGCCTGAGGAGCCCTGGCCCTCAGCACTTCTGTCACACCCGGAAGTGCTGAGGGGAAGAAGACCAGGGACACCTGGAGTGCTTCCGGGTACACGGCCGGCACTTCTGCCACACCTGGGAGGGCCGGCGGAAGGTTATCGGGAGGCACCTGGAGCTCGTCCAGGTGAGGATAAAAGGGGCCACCTCCCTCCATTCGATGGCTGGAGTCGGGAGTGCAGAGGACGAAGTCAAGGAGGAGAGGAGTGGAGGCGGTCTGAAGAAAGAGAGGCATTGTGAGGCCTGGGCTTTGGGGGAGTTTGGGGTTGTGTGCACTGTAAAAAATAGTTAAATATGAATAAACATGTGTTGAGTTTTGTACCTATGGTGTCCACCTGTCTGTGTCCGGGCCAGTTTCCACAAGCCTCGGGATAAAGACTTGACTTAGTCAATTGGGAACTTTATTGAAATTTTACAAGTGACTAACAAACAGAGATATGTTATGCACAGCTAATCAGCAGCTCTAGTCAGGGTATGTCAGACTAAAGTTATGGGTCTTCAGCTTGAAATTAAAAGCTGAGGTTGAAGGGACATCACTCATATTAGCAGACAGGTCACTTCACGGCTTCAAGGCCCTGTAACTAAAAGCTAGACCTCCCAGTTTTATTTTATTAATCCATGAACTCTCAAGTAATCATGAGATCTTAATGTACACTCTGGTTTGAAGGTAATAATAAGCTCAGGTAAGTAAACCGGGCCTTGTCCTTTTAAGGTTTTGTAAGTTAAAGAAAGGATTTTGAAATCAGCCCTAAGACTAACTGGAGGCCAGTATAAGAACTTGAAAACTTGCACCGTGTACTCTTGTGCGTACCATTCACACAAGAAGGAAGGCAGATAGTTCCTGTCTGGAAATGTTTTTATGCATTAATTTGCAATACATGTCAGTTCTTGAAAGTGGAGCAATGGCACCAAGAGCTATATTAGTAAGCCAGCGCTCTAGTTAATTGTTCTCAACAGTTTATTGGTATTTTAAACTATATGTATATTATAATGATGTGGTTTGCACTGCTGTCTCACAGCTCCAACATCATGAGTTCAAATTCTGGCTCAGTCAATTCCTTTTAGTCTGTGAAGCTTGTTTATTCCTCCCACGTCTGACTGATTTTTTTCAGTGGGTATACTGGGTTTGCTTCCAGATAGCACATATACTGTATGGTGTAACTGGTGTGAGTGATTGCCGGCCGTATATCCCGGTCAACAACCCGAAACCGCCAGATGGAGCCATCCCTGCAACATGGAAGGGCCCCGAATCCCAGCAGGGCATCATGGAACTTGGAGTCTTTCACCACAGCTTTGCTGGATACTATGGGGGCCAACCGGAGGACGCTGCAGGGAGGCCCAGGGACTTATACTTTTCTTATAGCCCGGAAGTAATTCACATTCGCGGAAATGGAAGAAATGATATACTTCCGGGCTGAAGAAAACGAGAAGTTTTTACCCCACCAGGAAGTGTTGGATAATCACATGGACTGAGGGCTCAGAAACACTTCCGGGTCAAGGAGTATAAAGGACTGTGGGAAATCCCAGACAGAGAGCTGAGTTGGGAGGCAGGGTGGCTAAGCGTCTGGGAGTGGAGGATTGGTTATTGTGCATTGTTTATTGAAGAATTGTGGAGAGGAGCGTGCTTTGTGCACTTATTATTATAATACATAATAATTATTTGGACTTTTACCTGGTGTCTGACGTGTGGTCTGGGGGTACAAGGGAGCAAGAAAGCCCTAATCTGTCACACTGGCTACTGTTACAAATTAGCATACCTTCCCATGGACTGATACCCCAGTCAGCACAATGTTACCAGTGAAATTCACCCAAGTATTTCCTGCACTGAATTTGCTGGGTTTCCCTAATTTTTCACTGAAAATTTGTTGTGCAGCCGGCTTAGGAGAACTTTTCTTTCCCAGCACCTCATGAGGACTGGCAAGACCAGCGTGACTTCACAGAACTGTAGCTGCCAATGTTGGATGGGAATGTCGCTACCCATTCTGCACTACCTGCTGTAGTTTGTTCCCCAGGTCCTCACACTCTCAATTCTGGTTCTAATCAGAGATATAAGCATGTAAACCATTCAAATTAGAAAGGACATTTCTTAGCTAGGTCAGACATCTTTGCTGTAACCTGCGGGGCTGCCTCTGTTACTATACGAGTGGTGGCTCTAAGGGTAGGCATTTGCACTGGCAATCGGAAAGGTTGCCGGTTAGAATCCCATAAATGCCAAAAAGGACTCTGCTCTGTTGGGCAAGGCCCTTAACCTGCAATTGCTGAGCGCTTTGAGTAGTGAGAAAAGCGCTATATAAATGCAAAAATTATTATACCATTGCAAGCTTTCATGCAGAATGTTGTTTAAAACCGCATCACTTAAATTCACTGTTGACACCACTACAGCCAAAAGATGAGTTTGCTGTCAATAGTTGCCTAAATATGTGCTTGTTCCCTCTGATACACGTGTTCTAAATTGCTTTATAAAGGGGAACAACATCCCTTTTACCTCTGTGGTTAAGCTACAGTAACAATTTTACATGCCCGGCGTAATTCTAATATTTCTTTTTGTCAGGACATCTATCTTCTGGCCCTGTGGTACCACCTACATATATTACACTCTTCTGTGTCTTACTGCAAACATGTCTAATATAAACACAGGCATATTCTCATCACGTTCCCACCATCTGGACAGGGACTGCTTTTTTTCTGTCTCGGTAAACTAAGTCTATATTTTCTGGGAACTTTGGCTTGACCAGCTCAGTAAACATGATCCCCCCTTCTCCATCACTGTATAAATCACTCTGAAGTAAATTTCATTCTCAACAGCTAGAAAGATTAGGACTAACTTTAATAAACCCATTTCAAATCTGTAGCCAAGCCATGCAGGCGGTACGCTTTGGAGATTCTAAAAGACGATCCTTCATTCTGCCCGTTAGCAGGTGGCTGCCTCTGCTTCCCCTCTGCTCTGTTGAACTAAGCTATTCTCAGCACAGTGGCCGGCAGTTTATTGTCCGTGAAATGGCAAGGTGTTAGGGTAAGGCTAGTAATGGAGTCATTGCTGGCCTTTTATGCCTCCTAATATCATAGTGATGGAATTCAGCTTTGGGAATGAGAAAGCTCAGCAGGTGAAGAAATTGTCAGCACATCTGCCACGTCCGCCCTGTGTAAGCGAGAAGAACTCATCTAAAAGCAGAGGGATGAGCAGCTCAACGCTGACACTTCATACACTGACCAGGTATGTCATTCGGAGTGAGTAACAGCACACCCTGTGGATGTGTAGTACTCGTCTTAGTGTAGGCTGACAGGCACGCAGCAGATAGGAGCTTAGAAGAGCTAATCTGTCAGATGGGAGATAAGATAAGCCCCCCCAGCATTAAAATACATCTTTGAGATGGTCCTCACACCAGCCTTTGACCTATAAATATCTGACAGCATAAATCTGTACAAATCTGAAGCCACTAGGGTAGCAAAGACTTCAGTTACAAGGTGAAGGATAAGAATAGAATTGGTTTTAAATGATTTATTAGCCTCTGGCTCAGGATCATGTCAGCACCATAATTTGAAAAGAGCCCAAAAGATTCCATGAGGAAAGTTCTGTTCATTTATTTACAACAGGCAGTCGGTGTAAATTAGGCTCAAGCAACTTGTCTGTTGTGCTTTTAGCTGCAACACAAAATTGAACTCCAGGTTCACATTATATTCATTTTTGCCTTGGCAGTGATTTATAAGCAACAAATTAGAATGCAAATGATGGCTATGATATCTTTCAGGGTTTCAGGCAAAAAAACAAGGATTTGTGTAATTATTAGAGAATTACATTTGTAAACATCATAAGTTAGTAAAGGGGACGATATTTAAAATGCATCATTTTACTCATCTTTTCATTTATTCTTTTAACAATCAATTTATTTTCAAAACTCATTTTTCATTTTGCAGGGTCACAGGGCAGCTGGAACCTCTCCCAGAAAGCATGGGATGCAAGGTGGGAACAATCTCTGGACAGGGCGCCAGCTGATTTCAGGGTGAACACACTCCCACAAATACACAAGTAGAGGGCAATTTAGCATTGCCAATCCAAATAACGTGCATGCCTTTGGACTGTGGGAGGATATGTTATAATTACAGGCAGCCTTACACCCAAAAAGTGAAACCAAACCAAAATGGCACCTTTATTAAGCAGGAATAATCGTATGAAGCCAGACAGGAAATAGCACAGAGCATAAAATAAACCGGAAAACCACAATGGTGCAGATTCTTCAGGTTTGCCTAAATTTTATATTGATTTTCAGAAAGCATTTAATATCATCCCACATGAGACATTGGCCATCAAACTAAAAGAAGTGAGATATCAGGATGTACATGGGCACACAATTGACAAAAACACAGGAATGTAGAGGAAGAAGAGGGTTATGGTGCAAAGAATCTTACCAGAATTGGGTGATGTTAAGAGTGGTGTTCAACAGGGTCAGTGCTATGGCACTGCCAGCGACAGCTCGACCATGTAGGCAAAGTAGGCAGTTGCCTAAGGTGACATTTTTTAACAGTTAAAGACTTGACCTAACAAATACTTAGATGTGATTCAGGAGGAGGAGGAGGAGGTTGGCGCATGCGCTGATTACAGCACGTTCCCTCATTCACCTCATGAGATGAGACAAAAGTTGAACTTTCTGGAAGGCAAATGTCCCGTTACATCTGGCGTAAAAGGAACACAGCATTTCAGAAAAAGAACATCATACCAACAGTAAAATATGGTGGTGGTAGTGTGATGTTCTGGGGTTGTTTTGCTGCTTCAGGACCTGGAAGGCTTGCTGTGATAGATGGAACCATGAATTCTACTGTCTACCAAAAAATCCTGAAGGAGGATCTGTTCGTCAACTCAAGCTAAAGTGATCTTGGGTGCTGCAACAGGACAATGACCCAAAACACACCAGCAAATCCACCTCTGAATGGCTGAAGAAAAACAAAATGAAGACTTTGGAGTGGCCTAGTCAAAGTACTGACCTGAATCCAATTGAGATGCTATGGCATGACCTTAAAAAGGCGGTTCATGCTAGAAAACCCTCAAATAAAGCTGAATTACAACAATTCTACAAAGATGAGTGGGCCAAAATTCCTCCAGAGCGCTGTAAAAGACTCATTGCAAGTTATCGCAACGCTTGATTGCAGTTATTGCTGCTAAGGGTGGCCCAACCAGTTATTAGGTTCAGGGGGCAATTACTTTTTCACACAGGGCCATGTAGGTTTGGATTTTTCTCCCTAAATAATAAAAACCATCATTTAAAAACTGCATTTTGTGTTTACTTGTGTTATATTTGACTAATGGTTAAATGTGTTTGATGATCAGAAACATTTTGTGTGACAAACATGCAAAAGAATAAGAAATCAGGAAGGGGGTAAATAGTTTTTCACACCACTGTACATAAATTAAGTGGATAAAATATAAAAAAAAAACAATGTGGTTAAGTTTGCAGGTGATACCAAATTAGGTAGATTTTGAGATAATCTAGAATCTGTTGAATCATTACAGACGGACTGGGACAGCATACAGGATTGGGCAGATTTGTGGCAGATGAAATTTAATGTCAGTTACACATAGGAAGTAAAAATGTGAGGTTTGAATGCACAATAGGAGGTCTGAAAATCAAATATACACGTAATGAGAAAGACTTAGAATTCATAGTGGACTTAACACTGTCAGCCCCCAAGTTCAGAAGTGTTCAAAAGCCATTAAAGGATAAGTGTGGTATTTTTCAAGTCAGCTATTTCTTTACAAACTAGCTCATATGCATTTGCCACAAGAAACTGTGTTCCAAAGTCCAGCATTTTCTATAAATTAAAAAAAAAATCTTGCCCTCACTGGCACTTTAGGATAGAGGCTAAAGGGGCATGGGTACAGTGGCTCTGAAGGGCAAAACACAAACACTAAAAGTGGCAGAAAATGCAAACACAAAATAAAAATGACACAATGAAATTAATTATAAAATGACAACGTAAAATTAACAATAAAAAGTGAGAGAGTGAAATTAAATAAAAATGAGAGTATAAAATTAACCAAAACTGACAGGGCGCCTTTCCTTTAAGAAGGCTAATAGAATATCATGGTGTATAGCACAATGTGCAGAGCACAAGTCAAGGGTGGTTATGCTTAGGTTTTATTATGCACTGGTGAGGTCTTATCTGGAGTACTCGGCACAGTTTGTTGTCTTCAAGACATAGCAGAGCTAGAGAAAGTCCAGAGAAGAGTAACTAGTCTGATTCCAGGACTGCAGGGAATGAGTTATGAGAAAGATTACAGGAGCTGAACCTTTTCAGTTTAAACAAACAGAGATTAAGAAGTGACCTGAAAGAAATGTTTAAAACGATGAAAGGAATTGTTACAGTGAACTGAAGCAAAACACGGGGGCACGGTTCGGAAACATGTTAAGGGTAAACATTAGGAAGTTCTTCTTCAAACAGAGAACCACAAACACATGGAATAAGTTAATAAGTAGTGTGGTAGACGGTAGGACTTGTGTATTTTGGTGGACATTTACTTTACATATTGCCCCATCGCAGCCCGTGCATTTCCACATTAATGTCACATTCTACATGTATAGTTCAGAAAATGAATGAATTTATAAAGCAGAACAGGAGTGATGTGATTACTTATACAACCTACATACAGGTCAAATCCCATTATAGTGAATACCAAAGTAATTAAATTTTCAAAATAACAGATACTTTTTGTGGGCCCAGACAAATGTACATACAATATCATGTTTAACAGAATTTGTTTTAAATGTAAATTTCAGTATAACAAATGTTTTTTTTGACCAAAAATAGCTACTGAAGATAATAATGTGATGCAAAAACTACATAATGCTACACCTACACTTTCTGCTGAGTCTCGGGAACCCTGCAACAGTTTGTCTCTTTCTGTTGTGAAATTTCCCATCTCAAACAGACTCTGCGAGAGTGTAGGAGTGACATCATACTGAGTTACATCTAACGTCTCATTTTAATTCTGTATTCATACATGTATTTCTATAAAAAAAATTACATCTAACGTCTCATTTTCGGATAAAATAAAACACTGGTACTTCATTAGTCTATAGAGAAGGCAGGTACAGCCTCAAGACTTCATTCAAAATAGGAACTGTTACTTCAGTATTCAAGCGCACGAGATAGGAGCCATGACACAGGGGCAATGATCCTGCTTTAGCTCCCATCTTCAGATTAAAAGACCACCAGTGGTTCAGAATCAACACTGTGGAAGACCAGGAGAGTGCATGGAATTGCAGGTCAAAGTCCAGTGTTAAATGTTCTAAACATCATGCGACAAGCACATTATGTGGTAAGCTAGATCCTGCAGAGGACAACCAATTACTTTGCCATTGTTTAACTGTTTACCAAGCGCAGCAGAGCAGCTAGGGAGCTGGCCTTGGGCCACTGCTGTTAGAGAAGGTGAATCGCCGGTGACTCTGATCACAATAGTATACCTATTTGCCCCATATTCATCATAAGGAAATTTCCGTTGCAACAAAATATTTGTATTATTCCATGAACTTCGTTATAACAACATCCCACAGTTAAATATTGGTGGAAGTGACCTCAATATTCGTCCGACATTGGTTCCTGCCTTGTGCCCTGTGTTAGCTGGGATTGGCCCCAGCAGACCCCCGTGACCCTGTGTTCAGATTCAGCGGGTTGGAAAATGGATGGATGGATGGAATTTCTCTTCTTCCATTCTGCAGAAATGGAGGGATCAAAAGTTAATGGCAGTTTACACTCAAATCTTTACCCATAATAACGCCACAGAAACCAACAAAGTACATATAGTAATTTAGTAATTCTGTGTAAATAAATAAACAGAATATTTGAAAAGGTTAGAAACCCTCCAGGTAAAAGCTGGATAGGTCCTTACAAGTGTCAAGTCTCAAGTAGCTTCTCCATTGCAGAGTCTGTTACACTGTACAAGCATGGTCCAGACCTACAGAGTCGTACTGGAAGTGACAATACAGTGCATCCTGGGAATCATTCTCTAGACGACAGGAAAGAGGGAAAAGGTGGTTCGACATCGCTTCTAACCCTATGTACAACCTCAGGTACAATTGCACCAACTCAGGCCAGGGTTCAAATCAAGAGTGCTATTATTATGAACAGTTTCTTTTACAGGCTCTTATAAACAAATACCCACAGCATCGTCTGTACTTTCGTCCTTCCCTCTTCCTTAACTGCTCCACCATGTGTTGTCCTGTTCCACCTACCTCCAATCTCTTGAGTGAATTAATGTGGTCTCTTTTATACTTGACCTGGGAGTACTTCTGATGCCATAGAATTACTGTGTCAGGCAGAGCTAAACAGAGCAGGGAACTTTTTTTCTGATCAGTGTACCCTGGCGGCACCCTGAGCAACCCAATAAGGCAGTGTTTCCAAACTACACATCCCACGTAACCCTGTGGGTGTCCAAAACTGGGGGCAGCTTTGGAGAACACTGCCCCCCAACATACTGTTTTTGATATACCATATTCCGCAGTCCATCTTTGCCACTTCTTTCATATAGTTTTTAATCAGGTTTTTCTGCATATTTTGTTATCATTTGGGAAAACACTAATAATCTATACCATAGCTAACTTAAAAACCTTAAAATAAAGGTATGCACTGCAGTTGTCTTTACTAATAGATAGATAGATAGATAGATAGATAGATAGATAGATAGATAGATAGATAGATAGATAGATAGATAGATAGATAGATAGATAGATAGATATTTTTATTTATAACACTTATTAAAACTTCCTGTTGCTGTTTATTACACACTATTTGCAAATTAAAACATGTTGTTGATTACTTAATATATGTACTTTATATTTGCAGAGGATGGAACTATTTATAAAATGGAACATAAGTGATATGGGAACAAATCTGTGGTTTCTAGCATATGTATCCATAATACTAATATTCGTAATGCTAGGTACTCAAGCAATGCTCAAGGTCACTTCAACACAGTCGGCTTACATTGAATAGCATCTGGTTACATTTGCACACATTACAGTCTTGCCAGCAAAAAGACTGCGATATCCTCTGCCAACGGCCATGACTCATACTGTTGATTCCTGGAGACCCTAAGGTGCCTTAGAAATAGATAAGAAAACATTGATGCTGGCTTGTGAAAATTAAATAAGCACAGACACTAAAAATAAAACCAGAAGAAAGACTAGATCTTATATTTTATTTGTAAGTAGTTTTAAATTCTTTTAATTTGTAACTCATTTACTTTCTCAGGTCAGTGAAAGTAAAGCCTCAGATACCTGCAATGACCACAGGGTATGAAAAGGATAAGACTTTTATAAGGAGGATACTAGGAGGATCACCTATTTATCATATACTACCTTTGACATGCCTCTGTCTACTTAGACAATAGCAGATAGATAGATAGATAGATAGATAGATAGATAGATAGATAGATAGATAGATAGATAGATAGATAGATAGATAGATAGATAGATAGATAGATAGATAGATAGATAGATAGATAGATAGATAGATAGATGCTACATTAGCCAGACTGAGATAGATTCCCCTAAACAAATATTGGAGACTAGCTGTGATACCTGTCTAAGATGAGTTTAGATCTAAGAAAACAACTTAAACCTCAGTGTTAATGTTTGCAGTGCACAGTGCACTGTGCAATGCATATGTCTGTTTTATGCCATTTGGTATGAGATTTGTAAAAGCAGCGTTAATGTTTGTGATGTGCCACCTATTGGAATGACAAATGCAATGCAATGCATTTTATTACTAAAAATGTTTGCGATATGCCATCCTTTGGAATGAAGTAGAAATAACAACCAGATGGACACACACACACTTTTCCTTAAGATGGATGTACAGTATATGTTGTTTTGGGAGTTTTGTAGATTAAGTAATTCAGCAATTCTCTGGAACCTGTGATGTGTGTGATGTTGTCAAAGCAATTAGAGGTAATCCCTGCCATCCTGACACTATTCAAGATAGTCGGATATCCCACATGTAGTGTGCAAACTAAAATCCTTGATCATTGTCTTCCTCTTTAAAAAAATCTAGCTTTTGGTATAGATCTTCAACTGTTCCTTTGTAATTTACATTTGAAGACAGATGGGTTTAACTTTCAATATTAAACTTAGCTTGTTTCTGACTACTTTCATTCCCTGGTCCTTATCATTCAAAATCTATCCTGTATCAACCCAGGTAAGTATATGGGTATTCCAACAACTCTGATTGACAGCAATCATTTAAAGGGCCAAGTATCTCCTAACATTGCCAGTATCCTATAATATGCAGGTGGGGCTCATGTATGCATCAAAAGACCATAATCACAATGGAGTTTGGGGAACTTCTTTTAACTTATACTTTGTACCCCATTGCCATTGCGTCTTTTCTTATATTAAACCCAAGTCAGACCATGGTTTTGTCCTGTAATACTCCCTTTATGCCTGCAATGCACTGTTTTACTGAGCCATCTGTTTCCCTATATAAGATTAGATAGATAGATAGATAGATAGATAGATAGATAGATAGATAGATAGATAGATAGATAGATAGATAGATAGATAGATAGATAGATAGATGGATAGATAGATAGATAGATAGATAGATAGATAGATACTTTTGTTTTTTTTTGCTGTAAGGTAGTGTTGTTGACTTAGTGGTATGTTTTCATTACTTAATTTTTAGTTTAAAGGTTAGTCCAGTTAATTTAAACGTTTCTTTTGGATTAAGAGCCTTGAGCATGGGAAAGGCGCTATATAAATAAAATGTATTATTATTATTATTAATGCTGGTGCCCTTTTTAGGTGACATTTCTTTCCCTCCTGGAAGAGTTGCCCTGTTGGGAAGATTTTAAGAGCTAGAAAGCTCTCCGGCTTAAGCTGACCCACTTTGTAGTGGCGGACGAGTGCTTTTCTGAGAACACCGGATTCAGATTAACTGTGTGGTTCAGTGATTGACTGCCAATAGGGGCAATCAGAACTCGTGATTTTCTTTTTTCTTAGAGAAGATTCATTTTGATTTATACGCTGTAGGCTGCATGAGAGCCTGAACTGTTTTTGTAAACAGTGTTCAAGGCAGTTAGGAAGAGTTTACAAGTGGGTAGCCTTGATATTTTATTGGATTTTTGCACCTGGGTTTTTGATTGTTGTTGTGATGTAAGATTTTGCATATAACTTGATAAATGTTTTGTATGTCTTTATTTATAATTTAGGCAAAGCAAGTAATTTAGTGTTACTTTGGTGAGAGGCATTCGTGTTTGCCCCCCAGTTTACGACTAAGTCTGTTTGTAATTTTACAACAGGATTTGGGAGATGTGTCTTAAACCAGTTTGATGAGTATTTCTCTGCTAAAGCCTTTCAACCCCCCGTAAGGAAACCAGGATGTTTAACATATGGTTTGGGGGGGTTGCAGGTGTTAAGATGTACTATTTACCCCCATTTGTCTGAGGTATGGCTGTTTGGAATTGGCTTGTCTCAGAGGCCTTTAAGTACCATGATGTCCTATTGGCTGTAGGGGTTGGACAGAAAACCTATAAATTTGCTTGCTCAACCACATTCTCTTTCTCTTGCTAACCTGTGATGACGTAGAAGTATCTTTCTCTTGCTAACAACTGAAGAAGACCGTCACACCATGAACTGAAGACAACACAATGAAGAGCACAGCTTCAGCCATTTTGAACAGACATGTGGCTAAACGCTGAGCACCAATGATGCCTTAACTAGAGACATTAAGTAACTACAAGTCTGTGTGCCACCTGAGTTACACATCACCATTTTATCAGGTTGTATGGTTACCAATATTCAAATGTACTTTGCATTTTGTTATTATTTATGAATATTATCAGTAATACATTATTTTATGTGTAACTTAACTACTGTTTGTCTTTTTACTACATCTAATTGCCTGAAGTTATAGATATAGAAGGGAAGGTGGGTATAAGGTATTATATACAATAATACCTTATAAACAGTGGTAAGTCTGTGAGATTAGGCATTCTAAGGCTACATATTAATAATACAACAGGGGAAAGTAGAGCAATATATATATATATTACTCTACCAAGATAATACAATTGTGTTTTAGATTCATTTTCCTAAGAGACACATGTTTAGTGTTTTTGGGACTCTTTTATTCTCTGTATATATATATTTTGCACTCTGATTAATAAATACAAAGGACTGTTGTAAATAAAGCATCATCTTGTTTTAACATGGACATCTCTGACAATCTTTTTGTTCATCTACAGTAGCCGTTGGTGAAGACTAGTAGCAGCACACCTGGGTTGTGACAGAGAGATAGAAAGAGAGCAAAAGCACTGCATGAATTTGGATGGATAGATAGATAGATAGATAGATAGATAGATAGATAGATAGATAGATAGATAGATAGATAGATAGATAGATAGATAAATAGACAGATAGATAGATAGATAGATAGATAGATAGATAGATAGATAGATAGATAGATAGATAGATAGATAGATGCTATATTAGCCAGATTGATGCTCCATAGAGAATGTTTTTACAAAGAACAATACCAACTATTTGTCCTTACAGTAAAAGAACACAAAACAAACACATTGCATTGGCCCTGCTAAAGACTAAATGATAATTCTGAGGCAATTCTACTTACAAAATTCCTAATTATAGCCACTTGTTAATCACAAAATGATTACTGCACAGTCAGGTTGGTTACAAGATTTTGATAGATTTTTTTTTTTGATAGATAAGGAAATATACTGGTTGGCTGTGCTGTCCAAGTGTGATGGGGCATCATTCTGCATTCAGCCTGAATAATGTTGATGTCTGGTTGATGGAGGATGCTCTTATGTGTACCTGGTCTGTGTAAGTCTCATAGTTTCTAACTCAGTGTTTCTCAACCTTTAAGTATTTGCGACCCGAGTCTTCATAACAGTTTTAATCGTGCCCGCCTAACATTTTTTTGAAATGTAGATGCATATTTTATTAAACCTACTTAACTTTTAGCGACATTTATCTAACTCTATATTTATTGTCTGTGGTGGGTTGGCACCCTGCCCAGGATTGGTTCCTGCCTTGTGCCCTGTGTTGGCTGGGATTGGCTCCAGCAGACCCACGTGACCCTGTGTTTGGATTCAGCGGGTTAGAAACTGGATGGATGGATGGATATATTTATTGTTCTAGTATCAGAATGTAGTTTAAGTTAATTTGTTTTGGTTTCAACAGATGTTTTTTTCATATTTTTGATTCTTGTTTTCTTTTTTTCACATCTTCGCGCCCCCTAGGGGTGCCTGCCCCACAGGTTGAGAACCACTGGTCTAACATAAAACCTCTCATTCAAGACACGTTGACCTTGTGAAGCACAGCCCAAAACCCAGAGGCTGATCATGTTGTTAGTGCACTCAAGCTCTTCACTTCTTTTTTAATCTGCATTTTCTTGTGAGGGTCAATCAGAGGCAGCATGCTGAGATGTGCAGATTGGACTGCTCTCTCCTTAGCAGCAGTTCCTCCTGAAGAATTCCCAACTACTCTAAGGTCAGCTGAGTGTACCCAAGGTCTGCTCCAGGTTTTCACCAAGTAGGCCAAGCCTGTTACGCAGCCCTTTTGATGCTCAAGGGTCATCCTAATTACTTGTCTAAATCCACTCACCTGGCTTCCACATCATAGCCCAGGTTCATTATGCTCAAACCAGCCACATAGAGCTGTCATGTGGGTTTCATAACTGCCAGAGTCAGGTGGAAAGGCCATCAAATGACTGGCAAGTGTAGGACACATGAAAGCACGCTATAACTAGGCTGCTATTGATATTTCAGTCCCAAGATTCTCCTGAAGTAAAAATTGCACGGTATCCACCTTCAAGCACTATTTTCTAGTTTCTTTCCTAAGTGCATGACCATTAATGATTTAGAAACAGATCTTAGGTTTTAGGTTTGCTTTAAAATAAATTATTTAGATAGCTCCTTGACAGTGGCATCAATATGCCTGACACAGGTTTGAAAATCGACTTTTAATTTAGAGAAGTTTATTGAAATTACTAGTATTTTCAGCCATTTTTCCTGTCCAGGTTAAGTTGTATTAGAGAAATGTATGGAGTAGCGCTAGAATGAGCAATTCTCAAATGATGGGCAATGGCTGACATGATCCAATATTTTTCCTAAGACTACAGCAGTCAAAAAGATGAAACAGAAGATGGTCCAAGACAAGTAATAAAGCTAATGGAATGGCGGTTTGTCATTGCCCCTTCTCATCCCACAATGCCCCTGAATCTCTCATTTAGCATTTGGCTAAATTTATACAGGAGCTGTGCGGACTATACACTGTCTAATGGTGAAAAAGTCACCTAGAATTATTTTAAAGACTTTCATCCTTTCCAATTCCACTCCATCAAACACCGCTGCAGATCCAGTGAAATCATTAGCCAGAGTATTGCAGCTTAAAACTGACAGCCAGGGTGATACCCACCAGGAGGTAATGAACCAAGAATCAAAACTCTAAACAAATTGGTTAAGACCGTAAAAAGCACAGATCCATGACATTGGAGTGCATAAGTACAGTGGGGAACAAGAATGGAAGGGCAGTTGAAAAATCAAAATATAAATCCATCGTTTCATGTCACTTCTGAGCTTGGTCACTTCAATTGAAAGTCAAAGGAAGCCAGTGCTTGTTATGGTAGCACCAGGCCTAAGGCCAGAAACCACCATAGATGGGATACCAGTGCATCATAGAGCAGAATGACTCAGACAGGACTCAAATCCAGAATTCCTGACTAAATCAGCCAATTTCGTATTGATTAGGCCAATGATTAAGATATTTATTTTGAAACAACAATTTGAAATTGCCACAATCACTTTGGGATTTATTTTGCAAAAATGAGTATTATTTTCTGACATAAATATAAACCTGTTTTAATTCTCCCCTATGCTTATTCTATGTATTTCAGTAAAGTTTTTTTCTTCTTATTACAGATTTCCATATATGTAAAATTCATTTCCGTCATTGGCTTTTTAACTGGGTTCATTTTTAGTACTATATGTTAAAAATATTTGGTCACAAAATGGAGGCAGACATTGGAGAACACAATATCGTTACATAAAAATAAATACGTAACAAAGAATTACATAAAATATAATTTAAAAAATGTAACCAATATGACTTGAGGAAAGTCATAATGCAAATCCATAACAACTCTATTTATTAGCTCATTATCACACCTGCTATTACCATTGCCTGGAAACTGCAATTACCTGGCAGTGTCCTGCAGCTATATCAACCTCATCAGCCTGATTATTTTCACAGACTGCTGACTTTCGATTTTTGCTCAGTAACTGAGTTTATCATGTTCTAGATAGATAGATAGACAAAGGAGAAAAAAGAAGAATTGGGTAACCCCAGTTAATGTCAATTTTTGTTGGAGAAAAAATTAAACAAAGGAAAAGAAATGCTGGGCTCGTCATGGTTTCAAGGTTGGATGACCTCTCAGTCGAGTGGAACTCTTGATGAAAGTCTGATCATAAATGACATCATCTTCCTCTTTTAGGAAATATTTATGTGGCAACGGAATCAGAAGAGGCAAGTGGGAATGAACTCATCAGTCCTCTGGATGGTTCTCTTCAATTCAAAGGCAAAGAGAAGCTCATTTAGTGGCAGAGTCACACTTAAATCCTTCCCTGTAATAGTAGCCAACCTGACACCCGGGAGACGCATCCTAATGCCTGACAATAAATAGACAGCAACCCAACTGGGCCGCTTTGGAGAACACTGCCACCCGTCATACTTGGGGAAATGGCTATTTTTGATATACCATATTCCGTACTACATCTAAGCCACTTCTTTCATATAGTTTTTAATCAGGTTTTTCTGCATATTTTATTATTATTTGGAAAAGCACTAATAATCTATACCATCGCTAACTTAAAAGCCTTAAAATAAAGGTATGCACTGCAGTTGTCTATTTCTTTTCAGAGTTACCTCAAATAAAGCCACCCCCACATGGACCAGTGTTTAGGCTGCAGCAGCACATCTATAAAATAAACTGTAAAAACCACATATGATTTTACTGTAAAGGCTGTTATTCTGTAAATCTAAGATATGACACAAAAGAAATATTTGCTTTCAGAAGCAATACTTTATGGAGTGCTCTGTCACATTCTCTGAAAAATATTTCTAGATAGATAGATAGATAGATAGATAGATAGATAGATAGATAGATAGATAGATAGATAGATAGATAGATAGATAGATAGATAGATAGATAGATAGATAGATAGATAGATAGATAGATAGATAGATAGATAGATAGATAGATAGATAGATAGATAGATAGATAGGTTTATTATATTTCTTTTGCATTTTATTTTGGCCAGCACTTGTTCTTTGGAGTTTGTCTTCGGCATATACTTTTGACAGTGTTTTAACCTGCTGCCCTATACTTATTTATGACCAGTTAACCTACTTAGCGTTAGACCAGAGCATCACTCAGGCTGTGAAAACAGTGTTAAGAGCATTAGTCCTGAGTGTCACTTGGGCAACTATATAGACACATATCATGTAAGTGTTAGACTCGAGGATTACTCGGGCTTTAAAAGTGCTAACAACGTTAGCCCCGAGCGTTTCTCAGGCAACGGTACAGGCATGTCTTACATATGCATCAGAGCAATACATGGTGTACACGTATCTTTGCCTAGCCTCATAATGGTGTCTTGTAAGAAATGTTTTCCACTTCTGGCTTTGTAGTTTTAGTGTTTTACAGTAGAAAGATGAGATTTAATAAAAAAAAAAAATTTTTTTGAATTTTCTTTGAGAAAAAAACGTTACGCTAAGGAAGTTAAGCACTGATGATTGACCCTATTGCCTCAACCGATAGATAGATAGATAGATAGATAGATAGATAGATAGATAGATAGATAGATAGATAGATAGATAGATACTTTATTAATCCCAAGGGGAAATTGTTGTTTTGTTTTGTTGGAAACAGTTGTTACTATCATTAACTTGAAACCATCCATCCATTGAATGTTCCATGCTTTGCTAAGAGACCAATGGTTTGGACTGAGATTCACTCATGACTTGACCGTTTTGGTGTCTTTAAGCATTCTTCCAGATGTCTTTGACTGATATTTACTTTGGGCCTCTGCCCATTGTGGTAATCTCTTTCATAACATTTTTAGCTTATTAAGCTTTGCAGCTTTGCTTCAGCATTCAGGCATCTTGTCCACATCCCTTCTGGTTATGATTCAAAGAAAGAACAAGTCTTACATCTGGAGATGATCAGGGCATGAATCCTTAATATAAAGAATGAGCCAATGCTAAAAACACAAAATAAAGAGAAAAGAAAAACTGAACATCAGAGTCAAAAAAGGTGGTCAAAAAGAACTGCCCAAGTACTCTTCTGCGTGTGTCGTGCAGCCTTTGAGTTTCTCAAGTATGTTTCTCTTGATATCCTATTGTCTCTTTTGAATCAAGGCACTGAAGATTACTCTCCTGATTTAATGGGTTCTCTCTGTTTTGGGGGTCATTTCCTGTTAAAGATCTCCCTGTTGTGAGTCTTGTTTGTTCTCCAGTGTTCTTATTTTTCTGAATTGCATTTATCATTGAGTTTTACAATTTGCTCTTTTGCTGTCATTAAGAGGTATCCTTCAGAGTGTTCAAAGACTTTAAAGTGATTTACTTGAATCTTAGTTTAAAAGTTCAAAGTAGAGAATATTGAATAATTTTGGTTTATCTATACTAATAAAAGGCAAAGCCCTCACTGACTATCTGACTGACTGACTCACTGACTGACTCATCACTAATTCTCCAACTTCCCGTGTAGGTAGAAGGCTGAAATTTGGCAGGCTCATTCCTTACAGCTTCCTTACAAAAGTTGGGCAGGTTTCATTTCGAAATTCTACGCATAATGGTCATAACTAGAAGCTATTTTTCTCCATATACTGTAATTGAGTTGAGCTCGAAAGCTGTGGGGGGCGGAGTTTTGTGTGACATCATCACGCATCACACGTAATTACGCAGTACGTAGAAAACCAGGAAGAGCTACAAAAAGCGCTTAAGAAAACATGCATTATATAATTAAGAAGGCAGCAAAACAATTAGAAGCGAGCGAGTGACATATAAAACCATATTCAGCAACTCATGTGAACTGACGCAGTACGCAGTCAAAAAGCTACAGTTTCAAAGAGTGCTACACAAAAACCGAATTACACTGCTACGCTCAAATAGATAAACCACACGCCGTGGCGCAATAGTAGAGGCTTCGCCTCTGGCGCCGAGGTTCGATTCCTGAGAGGGGATGCACTGAGTATGTACGCACGCATTTTTATTCATTTTAGCCTCGCATCCCCTTGGTTTGAGACGTATGAAAAAATATGCGGTAAACGCAGAAAGACATCACCAATTGAAGCTTTATGAATAATGGATACTTTATTCGAGATCAATGATTGTTTTGGTAAAGCCATACTCAGTGTATTCATTAGATGAACGGTAAAAAAGTAAGAGCGAGGGGAGGGTAACTTATTGAGGCATGCAGGCAAAACCACAATAGCACGCGGGCTCGATGTACTGTAGTGCGTCAACTCGATCTGAATTGCGCGATCACATTCGAAAAAATATATCTTTTCAAGTTCTATTTAGTCCATATGTGTCAAACTCAAGGCCCACGGGCCACATCCGGCCCGCAAGATCATTTTATATATTATTGTTATTAATGGCCCGGGGATATGAAGCGCTGGTAACACAATAAACTACAGATCCCATAATGCAGTGCTTCAGCTGCCTTGCCGAACACTTACGCGTTAATCAAGTCTAGCTTATGATGCTGCAAGTTATTGCGAAGCTAGCCCACACGATGCTGAAGAGAAAAGGTGATTCTGAACATAGAGCCTTTAAAAACCGATGGGAGGCTGAGTATATGTTTACTGAACCCGTGTGTCTCATTTGTGGAGCTAATGTGGCTGTAATTACAGAATTTAATCTAAGACGGCACTATGAGACAAAACATCAAGATAACCTGAAAGACCTGAATGCAATGCACAAGATACAGAAAGCAGAAGAGTTAAAGAAGAATCTGACACTTCAGCAGACGTTTTAACCGTGCAAAATCACAAAGTGATTTCAAGTGAAGCTACTTTTATGGGAGACACAAATGCACCAGTGCAACTTGCCCCACTTTCCCTGTTGCCAAGTAATGTTGAACCAAGTCGGCACTACGGTGTTCCCAAATACGCACTTTGCTGATAAACTGAGTGCACTGCGCACTGAGTTCGCACGGCGCTTTGGTGACTTTGAAGAACAAAAAAAGAATTTTGAGTTGTTTCGCAACCCATTTGCCGTCGATGTGGAAACTGCACCTGTGCAGATTCAGATGGAGGTGATTGAGCTGCAGTGTAATGGCACACTGAAGGCAAAGTACGATACTGCAGGGCCCGCACAGTTTATTCACTCCATTCCCACACAAATGCTCCAGCTCCGTCTACATGCGACTTGAACCTTGTGCATGTTTGGTAGCACATATCTGTGTGAGAAGCTCTTCTCAGTGATGAAGACTAACAAAACAGCACACAGGAGTCGCCTCACTGATGAGCACCTGCAGTCCATCCTGAGAATCTCCACAACACAGAACCTCACACCAAACAGAAACGAACTTGTTGCCAAAAAAAGATGCCAGGCGTCCAGCTCTAAAATGACATATGAGCAAAGACAACTGAATGATTTGATTTGTTATTGCTGAAAAGAACACATTTTATTTATATTTCCAGGTTTTGTTATGCACCATGTTCATATTTGAATTTGTATAATTTTGACAGGATATATTTTTATGGAGAGCAAAATCTTTTGGGATATTTAAAATTTAAGTTTATTTTTATATAAAATTACATAAGAGTAAAGAAATTTGAATGTTTGTTCTTTTAACGTTTACTTTATTTCTAACTTGTATAATTTAGACAGGATATATTTTTATGGAGAGCAAAATATTATAAGTTATTTAAGGTTTGAGTTGATTTATTCCGGAATAATATTCTGTCGACTAAATAAAAATTCCTTCTATTTAAAATTTAAATAGAACTTGAACAGAAACGATAGTTCATAATATCCACGCAGACTTGCACTTAAGAGCGGGAGTCATCCGTTTTAACAAGCAGCGCATTGCACTGATACGAAATAGCCTGCCCATTTAATTATTTAGGAATGGATAAATAAATTAAGATTTTGTACAAATAATGTTTTTCATTTTTCTTCCTTCATGGATTCTGGCACCCCCAGCAACAGTTGCTTGCACCCCAAAGACTGTATATATGTATATATATATATATATATACAGTCATGTGAAAATATTAGGACACCCTTTGAAAGCATGTGGTTTTTTGTAACATTTTTAATAAATGGTTATTTCATCTCCGTTTCAACAATACAGAGAGATTAAAGTAATCCAACTAAACAAAGAAAACTGAGGAAAAGTCTTTTCAAGATCTTCTGTAAATGTCATTCTACAAAAATGCCTATTCTAACTGAGGAAAAGATAGGCAATGCAGAACTTTTTCAGCTGTGAGATGTTTGAGGGTTTCTTGCACGTACAGCCCTTTTCAAGTCACCCCACAGCATCTCAATGGGATTCAAATCTGGACTTTGACTTGGCCATTCCAGGACTCTCCATTTCTTCTTTTCAGCCAATCTTTGGTTGATTTACTAGTATGTTTTGGGTCATTGTCATGTTGCATGGTCCAGTTCCGCTTCAGCTTTAATTTTCTAACTGATGGTCTCACATGTTCTTCAAGCACCTTCTGATACACAGTAGAATTCATCGTGGATTCTATGATGGTGAGCTGACCAGGTCCTGCTGCAGCAAAGCAGCCCCAAACCATGACACTTCCACCTCCATGCTTCACAGTTGGTATGAGGTTCTTTTCTTGGAATGCTGTGTTTGGTTTACGCCAAACATGTCCTCTGCTGTTGTGTCCAAGTAATTCAATTTTGGACTCATCTGTCCAAAGAACATTATTCCAGAAGTCCTGGTCTTTGTCAACTTTATCTCTGGCAAATGTCAGTCTGGCCTCGATGTTTCTCTTGGAAAGCAAAGGTTTCCTCCTTGCACACCTCCCATGCAAGTTAAACTTGTACAGTCTCTTTCTGATTGTAGAGGCATGTACTTCTACATCAACAGTAGCCAGAGCCTGCTGTAGTTCTCGAGATGACACTTTAGGGTTTTGGAGACCTCTTTAGCATCTTGCGGTCTGCTCTTGGGGTGAACTTGCTGGGGCGACCAGTCCTGGGCATGTTGGCAGTTGTTTTGAAAGCCCTCCACTTGTAGACTATCTTCCGGACAGTGGAATGGCTGATTTCAAAATCTTTTGAGATCTTTTAAATCCTTCCCAGACTCATAGGCTGCTACAATCTTTTTTCTGAAGTCCTCTGACAGCTCTTTTGTTCTCACCATGGTGCTCACTCTCACTTCAACAGTCAGGAGCACACCAAACTAAATGTCTGAGGTTTAAATAGGGCAAGCCTCATTCAACATGCAGAGTAACGATCTACTAATTATGTGCACCTGGTGTGATATACCTGTGTGAGATCTGAGCCAATTTAAGAGGGAATACATGTGAGGGTGTCCTATCTTTTCCTCAGTTAGAATAGGCATTTTGTAGAATGACATTTACAGAAGATCTTGAAAAGACTTTTCTTCAGTTTTCTTTGTTTAGTTGGATTACTTTAATCTCTCTGTATTGTTGAAACGGAGATGAAATAACCATTTATTAAAAATGTTACAAAAAACCACATGCTTTCAAAGGGTGTCCTAATGTTTTCACATGACTGTATATATATAAAAGTAGTGTGTTAAAGAAGCAATGAAAAAGAAACATTTTGAAAATAACGTAACCTGATTGTCAATGTAATTGTTTTGTCACTGTTGTGAGTGATGAGTGTTGTTGTCATATATATATATATATATATATATATATATATATATATATATATATACACACACACACATAAACATATATATATATACATATCTATACATATACACATATATACATACATACACATATATACACACAAATACATATATATATACATACATACACACACACATATATAAACATATATATACATATACACTACATACATATCTACATATATACACACACAGCTATTTCGTATCAGTGCAATACGCTGTTTGTTAAAACGGTTGACTCCCGCTCTTACGTGTAATAACAAATCAAATCATTCAGTTGTCTTTGCTCATATGTCATTTTAGAGCTGGATGCCTGGCATCTTTTTTTGGCCACAAGTTCGTTTCTGTTTGCTGTGAGCTTCTGCGTTGTGGAGATTCTCAGGATGGATTGCAGGTGCTCATCAGTGAGGCGACTCCTGTGTGCTGTTTTGTTAGTCTTTATCACTGAGAAGAGCTTCTCACACAGATATGTGCTACCAAACATGCACAAGGTTCGAGCCGCATGTAGACGGACTTTTTTTGTTCTTCAAAGTCACCAAAGCGCCGTGCAAACTCAGTGCGCAATAACTCTAGCTTCGCAATAACTTGCAGCATCATAAGGTAGACTTGATTAACGCGGTAAGTGTTCGGCAAGGCAGCTGAAGCGCTGCATTATGGGATCTGTAGTTTATTGTGTTACCAGCGCTTCATATACCCGGGCTTTAATAACAATAATACAGTATATAAAATGATCTCGCGGGCCGGATATAATTACGCCGAGCCGGATGTGGCCCGCGGCCCTTGAGTTTGACACATATGGACTAAATAGAACTTTAAAAGATATATTTTTTCAAATGTGATCGCGCAATTCAGATAGAGTTGACTTTTTTACCGTTCATCTAAGGAATACACTGAGTATGGCTTTACCAAAACAATCATTGATGCCGAATAAAGTATCCATTATTCGAGTATGTAGATCGGTATATATATATACACATATATATATACCCGCGTATCGCAGCGGAGAAGTAGTGTGTTAAAAAAGCTAGAAAAAGAAAAGGGAACATTTTAAAAATAACGTAACATGACTGTCAATATACAGTATTTGTTTTGTGAGCGTTACTGAGTGTTGCTGTCATCAAGGATTTGATTATCATTATTTCTTTCAATCAGGTTCGTATTTGTAGGATGTGTTGTGTTCAAGTTACATTCCGTGTTTATCAATTGTTGTAAAGATAACAGGTTTCTTTCATCGATTCGTTTCTTACTGCATCAATAAACAGCTCGTCTTCTTCTTTATCTGAGACCTGACACACTGCATGCACGGGATTTTTTTACACTGTCTTCCTTTAGCGGGACATTGACTTTTTCCACCGTGTGCTTTGTTTCCACAGTAGCTGCATTTATGAATATGCTTATCAGACGCTTCATATTTTTGCTGCCTTTTCAATTGTGTAATTCGGTTTTGTTCAGCTCTTTGGAACTGTTGCTTTTTATCTGTGCACTGCGTCAGTTCACGTGAGCCGCTCAGTGTACTTGCATCGAAGGTTCCCAGCTGTGCTGGTGCCATCTCGTGCTATGTCCATAGCTTTATTTAATGTTACCTTAGTCCTGGCACTTAAAACTTTCTCTCGCAGTTTCGCTGAGTTTGTGTCAAACACCACCCTGACCATCTCATCTTCCTCTCCATAAGCACAGTCCTTCACCCGTGAATATTTACCCGTGGCAGTTTGCTATTGGATTGCCGCTGACGGACGGCCTTATATGGGCAGGCACTAAATTACAAACGCCAGCGGCAGCCTGTCTATGAACTTAATTTAAAGTGTAGGTTTACATCGTGCTTTGTTTCCGAAGTAGCAGAACTCACGAATATGGTTGTATATGTCACTCGCTCGCTTCTTATTGTTTCGCTGCCTTCTTAATTATATAATGCATGTTTTCTTCAGCGCTTTTTTGAGGTCTTCCTGGTTTTCTATGTACTGCGTGATTACGTGGGAGGCGTGATGATGTCACATGAAACTCCCCCACGGCGTTGAAGCTCATCTCCATTACAGTAAATGGAGAAAAACTGCTTCCAGTTATGACCATTACGCGTAGAATTTCGATATAAAACCTGCCCAACTTTTGTAAGGAAGCTGTAAGGAATGAACCTGCCAAATTTCAGCCTTCCACCCACACGGGAAGTTGGAGAATTAGTGATGAGTCAGTGAGTGAGTGAGTGAGTGAGTGAGTGAGTGAGGGCTTTGCCTTTTATTAGTATAGATATATATATGACAGCAACACTCATAACAGTGACAAAACAATTAAATTGACAATCATGTTACGTTATTTTCAAAATGTTTCCTTTTCTTTTTCATTACTTCTATAACACACTACTTCTCAGCTGCAAAGCGCGAATATTTTGATATATATATATATATATATATATATATAATGAATGCTGGCCCGGACACAGACAGACAGACATGTTGTTCATCACCACACACTGTTTATTTACACTACTATTTACAATATTACCGTGCTCACAAAACCCCAGTGCCTCTTGCACCGATTCCCCAAAGTCCAGGGCTCACAGTCTCTGTGCCTTTCTTTCCTGGCCGCCTCCAGTCCTCTCTCCAGCTCTGTCCACTTCCACCCGACATCCACTGCTCACTGAAGGGAGGCGGCCCTTTGTATATGATTCCCGGACGAGCACCAGGTGTTCCCAGCATTATTCCCTTGGCCACGCCCCAGCAAGGCGGAAGTGCCGGCTGTCCTCCCGGCAGCTCTCCGGGTGTCCTCCAAAGTCTTCCCCCAGCACTTCCTGGTGTGGCGGAAGTGCTGGGCTCTCGGGATATCCAGGCACCGGGGCGCTGCCTGGCGGCGGCCATGAGTCCCTACAGGGCTGGGCTTCCAAGCCCTTAACCCGAGGCCCCCAACATAACCAGGACGGATGCCCCCTCTCGGTCTGGAGGAGGCACAAGCCCTCCTCCGGTCCTCCTGGGTGTCCCGGCCGGGACCACAATATATATATATATATATATATATATATATATATATATATATATGACAGCAACCAGCAACACTCATGACAATGACAAAACAATTACATTGTCAATCATGTTACGTTATTATTAAAATGTTTCCTTTTCTTTTTCATTACTTCTTTAACATACTACTTCTCCGCTGCATAGCGCGGGTATTTTGCTAGTTTAGAATATAATGCTAATTGACATGTTAGGTTTATTTGATTATGTTCTAATTATTAAGCTTGAATATTTAGTTCTATTTATCTCTTTAGTAAAGTGTTTTGTTTTGCTAACCACTTGTTTTGTTAAATTCCATTTATCTCATTTAACGGAAAACTTTACTTAATATTTCAATAAATACTGTGCAATTAATCCAAGGCATTCTTGATTGCTCCAAATTACAATAAATGAAATTTTGTTAATTAAGATGCTGCTGCCGTACCAGGGATGAGCTTGAACTTTTGTCTTGTCCATGTTATGGCTTATTTCATTTTTTTCTTTTAAGCTTTCCTTGGCTTTTTGCCTAAAGGTTCACAAACAGAACAGCATTTTGAAGCCAACTGATTCTATTTCTGATATTTGTTTTGTGTTCCATATTAACTGTCATAATGTTAAACATTTTTTTGAGTTCTCCCATGACGCCATTTGTTTTTCCATGGGCTTTGCCATTTTCAGGAATTCCTGTTGATAATTGATATGTTGTTGTTATGCAAGGTCAACTGGAAGAGTGCAGCATGTGACATCACATGGTCAAAGGTATAAAAGTCAGTGTCATACTGTTTGGCCATTGTAGGGCCCTATGGTAGCCCTCTCTTTTCTTTTAGAGTCTTTACTGCGTAGACCTAAACAGAATGCCCTAAAACCCACCTATAGTCTTTGTATGTTTGTTCTTACCAAGGTGGTCACTATCAGGATTGGCTGCTGCAGTAGTTCAATGGTTCCCCCTTTTCTTTTACATGTATGATCCCAGGCATTTAGATAGAGAACACACAAGCAAAAGTTACATTTTATATTCAAATATGGATTAACTTAAGCTTCCAATTGTGCCCCAAATACAAGCAAAGTACAAATTAGTGTGATGATGTCACTATAACCTGGATAATAATTAGTTCATTTTGAGTAGTTTACCAGGTGGCTCTCTATCTTATTATGTTGACTGAGCTCTGGTCTGAGGCCCAGCATGGCCCTTGGACAGAATGGCAGAGAGAGCAGCATGGCCCTCTGCCTGAAGACAGCAGGAGAGAGACATTTTGCTGCTTTGTTAGTCTTAGTTTATACTAGTCTGGCTTCCTTGATGTACCTCCTGGACCAATTAGACATGACTCAGCCCAAATTCAGTTCCTGGCTTGACATCTCAGCCACCTGTATTCCCTCAGGTCAGCTGGCCAGACCTTGCCAGTTGTCATTATTGCTATTATTTTCTTTATGGTTTTTAACAGGTTTTTCCTGAGATCTCATCTATTCTAGTTCTGACCTGTAGGAAATACAACAACCGGTTTCTAGAGTATTTTTTTAATTGAATTCTTTTATCTTAATATTATCCTCATGACATGTACATTTTCTGATTGAGACTGCTGATGCCATTTACAATGACTTGCTAGCACAGTTTTCCTTTTCTTGATTTTCTGGTTAATTATTCTCTGCATGTGTTTTATTGACTAAAAAATTTGGTTTACTGTTTTTTTGTTTTTTTTTTTGTACCGAAGTTGGCTTGGCTTTTTGACTATGATTTATCTCCCAATTTTTCATTCAAAAAATATATCTGCTTTCCCTCTGGGTGGCAGAACAGCAAGGGCTTCATCCCGGCTTTAATTTACTTTATTTGCATTGTTTACTGTAAATGATTTTATGTGTGTTACAATTTTCAGTTTTCTTTAATTTTTTGTATGAAATCGGTCATGTTTCTGTGAGTTTCTTGAACTCATTTTGGGAATTATTTATACCTAAAATTTGATTTTACCATCAGTTTGTGTATTAGCAGCTTGGTTTCAATTCTGTAACCTTATTTTTGCTATTTTCACTGCCATTTTTGTTGTTTCATGATCATCACTATTTGTGCTCTCGTTGTTAGGGGTGTGTCCTCAGAGGTCATAACCTTTGTCAATGACGTAATGATTTTCAAAGTACACTTCCTATCCAAGTTGGCAAATTCCAAAACAATTTTTATTAACTGTTATTGTTTCAAATGAAATCTTTTTGTAAAAGTTTTCTCTGGCCTCAGCTTATGCTGGTATTTTTGATTTTATGTTTTTTTTTTTTTTGGTTTTGGTAACAATTTTCCTGTATTTCCATCATTTCATTATATTCTTTTTTTCTTCCAATTATGTCAATTTAATTCATTATCACTGTAATTGATTGCATGTTTATTTCTGTGTTCTCCTCTCCTCGTGAACAGTGACATTAGCCAATGCAAGAGAGGCCTTTATATAGTTAGATGTTACGCTGGGATTCTCTGTGGTGTTCTGGAATATTACCCACTTTGCTCTTAGAATGATCTTTGTTAGCTAATCACTCTTGAGGACAGTAGCAACGGTGTCACTGCCTGACAATGAGTCTACATTCTTTAAAAAATCTCCTTCGATCGATGCATGACACACTTCCAACAAATCTGTGTGGTATAAATCAAACTTTATGAAAACCCAGATGTATGTTGTTTAAATAGGACAAGGACTCTCGCACTCACACCTGACTATCATCCCACTGATTGAAAAACCCAACTTCAATATCCCCTTCTAATGAACTAATAATAAGAGGTTCACACACGTATGTAAAATTAGATCACAGTTTTCAATAAAGTCATTTGTTTAATTGGGTTAAATAAAACAATTTAATCATATTTTAGGTCAGATTTATGCAGAAACTGAGACCATTCTAAAGGGTTCTCAAGCTTTCTAACACTACAGTAAATCTTAAAATTTAATGACTATACATTTTCTTGCATTAGAGGACAGAAGGCTGTTGTTAACACTACTGGGGCAGTTTTGGATACAAAACCACAAATTTACACCCATACCCACATAAATGATTGTACTAAAAAACTGAAATATGGTGTCATGGATGGAAGGTAATAAATATCATTTTGGTAATCTGCTAGTTACTTCATCTGTGACCAGATGTCTATAGCAGAGTACTTCACACAACAAAAGCCACGGCAATAAATAAGGCCCTGACTCTAATCTCAAGCCAAACAATTATGAATATTGCACTGGCAATTTTGTGAACCACGAGGTGTGGAGAACGTAGTGAACAGCAAGACAATGTCAGCAGCAAATGCCAGTCCAGATATCTTCATTAAGAAGGTAAGAAACAGAGAAGTGGAGCTGGCCTCTGGGGCCGCACTTCACATCTCTCCAGCTTACAGCACCTACAGCAGTGCATGCTGACACATCAGTCCACTTACCCTGCCTGTTTATTGTGGCTTACTTGCAACCACCTGAAGCTGCTTCCTCACCAAGCCCCTGGTTGAATATGGAAATGCTTGTCTAAAAGCTCAGATCTTGGGTGATCCGGAGTTGCAAATTCTACTGTGGGTCTGGTGCAATTAAAAGCTCACTGCTAAAGCACGTCAAAAGACTTGCATAATGGAATAGAAGACACTAACAATGGCAAAAGAGAGTACAGTGAATTTCATATTTTTATATTCACACCACGTGCTACATTTTTATTATTTAGTCTCTGGAGATAAAAGCAGTTTAATTCACAAATACTATTAATAATGACATTCAAGCTTCACTCAGCATGCTAATCCAACAGGAAGAGTTACCACCTCATAGCACTTGGATGTTCCTTCAGTTCCCTGCCCACTGTCTTTAGCATGTTTATGACACATTCCCACATTCTCCTGGTATCATCTTAAGTTCCAAAGGAGGAGAAATGATATTTGGGTAGCCATTGTGGCCTGTTTTCTTAATCATTGAACCTTGTTGCAACCAGTTTGATCTCTCCACGCATGTCAGATCAGAAAGAACTGCGTTTTAAGACCCATTTGTTAGTTAGTTAGGTTATGTTAAAATGTTTGCCTATATATTAGTGCATAGTCAATGGGAGGTTCTATTATAACGCCCACAAAGTAAATCATAAATGGAACATTCTAATTATTTTTGTCCCTCTGACTACAGACTAGTTTCAGTTTATGATCTGCCTTGCAATTGGTAAGGCATGGTGGGCAAACATTTTCAAACTGTATGTACTTGAGAAGCCTAAGAAAGTTTGCCATTGAGAAATAACACAACCTTTAAGTATAAAAAGTAACTGAAGTTTAACACAAGAAAGCAAAGATTGTAATGAAACAGAGAAGAACCCTTTTTCCCATTTTTCCTGCATGTGTAATAACGTTTTTCTGATTTTTTGTGACTTGTTCCTTTTTTAAATTTTCACTAAACCTTTTTAAAACAAACTTCATTGGACTAATACATTTATTTTAATACATGTTTGACTCATGCTAGATCCTACCTTGCCAACTCTGTAACTCCTCAATTCTGGGAACCTGGAAAAGATGCAAGGACACGAGTGATGCAGAGGTACTTCAGCACAAAGATTAGAACAGTACTCTTGATTGATCATAGGTCAAAGCAATGGAGGGCAAAACGATGAACAGCCAAATGAAGAGGAACAGACTGCTCCAAAGTCAGAACAAACAATGGTCAAAAAAATTGTTAAAAAGAAAATACTAACCTTCTCTCCCTAGAAAAATATCTTTCATTAATCAAAGGAAAGTGCAAACAATTACTAACAATGCTTGCTTGTCACCTACAATCGTGTTAAATAAATACCTGTACATGGGATCAAGCTGTTGAACTGCAGATCTTCCTCCCTCCCACATTCATTGGTCAAGTGCCCTGTGTGAGACTTGCCCGGACACCACCAGTCGGAGACCACATCTTTATAAAAATCACACGTTTATTTTCCATTAATAAACACAGTCCCAAACAGCACACAATGCACAAAGCAATAATCACCCAAAATGAACTTTCTTTCTCTCAGTCCTTGGCTGCCAATCTCCTCCTGGGAGCTTCGTCCTGCTCCCTCTCCCGACTCTAGCTCCCTGACTGTTAGGAGGCGGGCCCTTTTATTCCCGCCCGGATGCATTCCAGGTGGCTGGGAACGAACTTCCGGCAGCACTTCCTGGTGTGGCGGAAGTGCTGCCCTTTGCCCTAGAAGCACTCCGGGCGTCCCTGGCAGGTTCCTCCGCCATCTTGCCAAGTGTGGCGGAAGTAATGTTCTCCCGGGTCCCAGGAAGCTTAAAGCGTCCCCTGGCGGTGGCCACGGGTCCCAGAGTAGGAAAGTCTCTCCTCCTCTCCCATGGTCCTCTCCTGCTCCAGGACGGTTGTGTCCTCCTGACCCGGAAGCTTTTACTGCCACCTTCCGGACCTTCTAGGCGTCCCGGCTGGGTAAGAACCCCAGCCGTCTGTGACACCTGTCTTCTCTAATTATCCAAAAGTATTTATTTAACAAGATTTTTGAGATGGATGCCTTCTCATGTAAATTATGCAACACGTGCATTTTTGATGTTGTTGGTCTCCTTAGATGCCTTTTCTATCAGAAATTTTATTATCATCATTCTCCATAAATTTTTTTTTCAACCATTATTACAAATTGCATGGGGTAATTAACATATAAAATATTGAGTGGAGTAGCCTTTAATGAATATAATTTCCTGTGGCAAATTAATGTATATTATGATTGTACAAAATAATATCTACTGGAGAAACGCCAAACATTTCCATTAAATCTTATGAAATCTTAAACTAGCAGTTTAATTCCCCACCATTGAGTCTGCATGACCTGGTGAAGGTCACATAGTCAGCCTGTGCTCCAATAGTAAATGTGTTGTAACTTTTTACGTGACCATTTGTGCCATTATCTAAGTAAAGTGTGTAAGGATGGCATTATATAAAATACAGTTTGTTTAGCAGTGTCTGCTCTCCCATTCTAACTTGCTCCCGCTGCAGCTGGGGGATGCAGTACAGCTGTTTTGTTAATGTTTTTTTTTTTTCTTACATATAGTGTCATCTCACATAATTTGAAAAATAAGAAGCAACAGACTAGCAGTATGTTTTAATCTGCACCATTGAGTGTTCACCGCACTTGCGCTTAGGCTGGTGCAGTCTGAAACTGAACAAGTTGTGGGGATTTTTGAGATAGCTTTGCTTACGTGACAGGACTCATGACACATGGACAAAGTAAAGCCACAACATTTTGTGAAAGATTGTGAAACATGCAGCAGGAAACACTATGGTTAGCATTAAGGAGACTTTGAATGATTGTGCTGTAAAACAAAGAGAGAAGAGGTGGGCTGATTTCATGGTGGGGGTAAATGAAGTGGAATGCAGCAGTTCGGCTCTGAGAGCTGCGCAGTGCTAGGTAGACACTTCCAGAAGATGCTTCTGAATTTATACACTAACCAAAGACTCTGTTAGAGTACAGGAATATTTGAAAAGGAGAGCCTGAAAGCAAAAAAAACGTACTGGCGCAACAGATGTTTATTTTGTAAGACTGGAGTAAGAATGGAGTAGTGGTACTTATACTGTCACGTGTAGAGAGTACAGTCATCTTTATAGTTTTAGATTCAACCCACAACATGTCACCGCTCTCCAGATAGAGAGTACAGAACAGCATACCTCAGGTTAGTTACAGTAAATTCTGAAAGTATTCAGACCCCTTGACTTTTAGCACATGGGAGGCATCTGACCACAGTGTGGAGTGCAGCAGTAAATGGTCTGAATACTTATATGAACATGAGATTTCAGTTTCTGATTTATAATCATTTTTCAAACCTGAAACCATGTTTTCACTTTGTCATTAAGGGTGATTGAGTGGAGATTGATGGGCAAAACTGCCAAGTTTATCCATCCATTATCCAACCCACTATATCCTAATTACAGGGTCACGGGGATCTGCCAGAGCCAATCCCAGCCAACATAGGGCGCAAGGCAGGAAACAAACCCCAGTAAGGGTGCCAGCCCACTGCAGGGCACACAAACCAAGCACACACTAGGGACAATTTAGGATCGGCAACGCACCTAAGCTGCATGTCTTTGGACTGTGGGAGGAAACCAGAACACCCAGAGGAAACCCACACAGACAAGGGGAGAACATGCAAACTCCATGCAGGGAGGACCCGGGAAGCGAACCCAGTTCTCCTAACTGCGAGGCAGCATCGATATCCACTGCGCCACCGTGCTGCCCCCCGAGTTTATCCATTTAAGATTAAATCTACAACACAATAAAATGTGCAGAGAGTGCAGGGGTCTGAATACTTTCGGAATCCACTGTGTGCTCCTCGTTCAAGAAACCTTGTGGAGAAATCTCTGAGGAAAATCATTGGACGGAAATGCAGGAAAAAGCCTCATCAAAATAATTCAGACATTTTAAGAAAGTAAATTACATCAACCAAACATATCACATCCAGTTCTCTTCTACCGCACTGCTTATGAACTTGGTGTGAATTCAGTGTAGAGATTTATACAGTAAAGTGCTGAGTGTGGTATCCGCTTGCTTCCTCTGTCTTTTACAAAGTAAAAGCAAGTCTGATGATCGTCACCACAAACAGAGGCACTCGTTTGTAAAGCTGGTGGTCAAAGCCTCACTCTGTCGCTTGTTTTGAATTTAGTCAATTGCATCTTAATAAGCATTTCATGATGACACAGTATTGCTGCCTCACAGGAGTACTGGGTTAAGCTTGCATACGCTGACAAAGTCTGTGTGGGTTTCTCCATCTTACCTCTCACATCCAAAAAAAAAACAGCAAGTAAGGCAATTCTGAATTTAGGAGTTAGGGTGAGTTGGTTTGTGAGTGGGCCCTGTGATGGATATTTTGGTTTCAAGTCTTGTTCCTGATGCTATGAAGATAGACTCTAGCCTCCAGTGGGTCTGAGTTGGATAAAAGGGGTTTGATGGTGCTGTGTCAAATTATAATAAGGGTGGCACATTGGTTAGCATTGCTCACGCACAATTCTCAGGCTATGGGTTCAGATCACTGTCTCTGTAAGGTCTGCATGTTCTCCTTTTGTCTAAATAAAACTTTCTCCAGTTTTCCCACCCACTTTCCAAAGGCATACACCTCAGTTTCTTGGTGTCTCTAAACTGATACCATGTGAATGACTTCAGTTCAGTTTCTTTATTTTTAGTATACCATACAGTACAGTGAAATGTACTGTGAGCCCAGCACTTCAGAAAGCTACACAATTTACTAGGCCAAGCGATAAAAATAAATAAATAAATAAATATTTAACCATTTCAAACTCTGAGAATGTGTACATGAATGTTGTTTGTGCTCCATCCAGGATTAGTTCTTACTTTATGACAAGAGGTAGCAGGATGCGCTTCAGCTAGCCACTGCCCTGGAATGGATTAAATTGTAATGAAAATGAATGTAATCAAAATGGACATTGTAATGTGCGCACATGAAGTTCATAAATTAGCTGCCTGTCGATTGGATGCATTATTGTTTTCCATCGGTGCCTTCTTATTGGTTATTGGCAGATTTGAGCAATTAGGCTAGTGAATGAAACGCTGATAGAATTAATTGATGAGGAAGAGGTGAACAGAATCCTGCATGCACAACGCGGCAGCAACAAGATACATCAGTCTGTCCTGGCAAACAGTGTCTCACACATGACAGACTCTATAAAGAGAACCACTTTCAGTAATTGCTGGACACAACAAATTCACTTAAAGGTTTCTTATTAAAAAATAATGTTGCTAGTAGCCCCAGCAGGTCACCCATAACGGATGCTGTGACTCAGTCCCCTAATGCTCAACACAAGGTGGAGGCCATCTTAAGCAGCATCCTGATATGAAGTGCTCACAACACCTGTGCAGGATCCAACAAGGAGACCTGCTATTCCAGAAGCAGGTTTACTTTACAACCCAGCATGCACTGCATCTGTTCTGGCTAATGTTACCAGTAAAACCATATACCATCTCTGTCAGTATTGTTTAAGCATAATCATGGACTACTGTCTTGGTGTTATGCCACGATATGCAAGGTAGCCTTATCTGTTGCACTTCAGAACAGGTAATCTACCTGAAGCTAAGCATGTTTGGACCCAGCCACTACCTGGATGGGAGACCGTCTAGGAAGAGCTTGGGTTGCTGCTGGAAAAGGTGTTGATTTGGGCATCCCGGGTGCTTACCCAGTGGTCTGTATCTGGATCTCATGACGGGGACACTATCATTCTTTGGATGAGACGTAAAAAAAGGTCCTAATTCTCAGCTGACATAAAAGATCTCTGATCATCTTTCAAAAAGAGTAGAGTGCACCCCGATTCCCAGCTAAATTGCCCACCACAGCCTTGTCGATTCTGGCCCCCTATTTATTCCCTGTGTCTATCTATCTCTCTCTGTCACCTTTTCACCACCAAATAGTTAATATGTGGTGAGAGTACTGGTACAATAATGGCTGCTGTTGCATCTTCCAGGTAGATGCTGTGCAGTGGTAGTGGTTGAAGTGGCTCCCTACTGTCAGTGTACAGCACTCTCAATATGTTAGAAAAGCACTTCATAAATTTACTTACTTATTAATATTATTATTAAAGGGTGTTCATCTGGCAAGAGGGTGCTTCCCATTTCTTCACTGCAGGAAATCTCCAGAGGAGCAGCAGAACCTCTGAGGTAACAGAAATGGTCCTAACACATGGGCCATTGATGGGTGAAGCTCTATTAGAGTACTACAGGTATTAGGTTCTTTGTCATCTCCCTAAATAAGAAAACTGTTTGCACATAAAAACAGCAGTGTAATTTAATATGGAATAAAAACGGACTTTCAATACATCTATGAAAAACATACAGTTACATACGAATCCATATCAAAAGCTGGAGGAAAGTAACTCACAAGAAACATACAACTTTTTGTCAAAAACAAGGAAAAATAACAAAATAATAAAATAATATCAATGTAAAAGGCTGAGCCTGCTTCATGGCTGCTGGATTCTGCTTCTTGGTTCAGCGTGATACTGTATTTATTTTTGATGAACATTCATTAACAAACAAATAATAGCAACTCTAAAAGCTTTCTACTATTGATTAATATTGTATTAATACCATTAAACCGAAATGTAATGTATATGCATTTTATTATCAGTAATTGTTAACATACATCTTTCTTCCTCTTTGTATATTCTTCTGTGCTAGTCTGTCAATTTCTAAAAACTGTTCTCAAAATGATGATACAACAAACAAGTTTACCAAAATTAAAAATACTGTAACATTGGTGGACCGGACTAGTGCCAGAATGAGAGATGTTTTGCACACACATACGAGGTGAGACACAAAGAGAACGAGATTGGTAAAAAAAAAAATGTATATTTATTGATGAATAACAGCATTCTAAACATTGTCACCTTCTATATACTCCCCCTCCCGATCTCTACACCGCTCCATACGTATCTTCCATTGATTGAAACAGTGCTGGAAGTCTTCTTGCTTGAGGTTCTTCAACATGCTTGCCATTTCTGTCTTCGCTTCATCCATTGAAGAAAAATGTGTTCCCTTCAGGTCACTTTTGATTTTCGAGAACAAGTAAAAATCCCAGGGAGCTAAATCGGGCGAATAGGGAGGATGATTGAGGACAGGAATGTTTTTGTCAGTCAAATGCTACTTTACGGGAAAAGCATTGTGCGCAGGAGCATTGTCTTGTCTTGTTTTGTTTTGTCTCGTTGTTTGCTTTTTTTCACCTGACATTGTCACAGTAACTCGTGTAGCAATTGTTGTGCAAAACAACGGCGGTTTGAGAGGGCGTGTAGGAGGGGATATACTTCTAGGATTCACGTTCGGCCGACCTCCAGACGGTTTGCCAGGAAAGCCCCAAGCCCAGTCCGCTTATTTTTGTGTCTCACCTCATATATAGGCTAATGCTGATGATAATATCAGAAGGCACAGATATGGGGAGGTAATTAACTGGAATGGACGCCAAAGAAATAAGATAAATTCAAGCCCAATGAATGTTAATATTAAAATGAAGCTTATTATTAATTCATTCAAGATTAGTTACCAGATTTATAAGATTTCTTGACAGATTTTTTTAACTGAAGCACTTAATGCATGTTTGTTTTCATTGTATTTCTCATTATGTCTTTTTACTTTTACCACTTGAAATGAATAATTCTTTATTAAACATCATTCTTATACCTGATTCTTAATCAGAGCAATTTTCACTTTTATACTCAAAAGTACATTTAAGAACAGGTACTTTTATACTTTTACTTGAGTAAATATGGTTAACACATACTTTGACTTCTGACTTTTACCAGAGTATTTTTATAGATGAGAACTTGCACTTATACTTAATGAACACATTTCTGTACTTCTGCTAGCTCTGCAATGAGTGCAATGCCTTAATACTCACCCCTCTCTGTCTGTCTCTCTGATTGCTGATCGCTATGATCATATTGATTCCATCCCTCTATATTATTCTACAGTATATCATTAATTTACTCGTTTGTATTACCTTAAAGAGATAAACGCAGAAGTCTGACAGTGACAACTTTGAAATTGGGTGCTTGCTTTAGAAGGACACTGTATATCATAATATTTAGTTTTATTTATTTAAAGAAATACATTTCTGTATTGGTGTGACATAATTGAAAGTTTGAGGAAGATGCTGCACCTGTTGAATTTATGGATATAGAGGACCCTCATTGTTTACCTTTTATTGTCATTTTCTGTAGGTTTAAATTGCTTGGGTCAACTTGAGATCATTAACTTGAATTTCAGACTTATAATCTAGACTGTTTTCTTCTTAAAATGTAACAGATTCATACGTTGCCATGGGTCATCTTAAAGGGTTTGAACTCCCCCCATCACAGTTTTATAAAATAGGGCCCCCAGACAGATGTCTTGCATAGGTCCCCCAAACAACTAGAAATGGCCCCGTTTATGATTGTATCATTACACTTGAACTGTTTTTACAGAGAATTCATTGCCATGACGGACTGCACTAATAAACAGTTTTCATGTCTTTCGATGTCTGTCAATCTCTACCACCATGATTGTCTCTGTCATAAACTACAAGATGTCCAGGATGTAATTGTGTGGAGGCTCAAGAAACTCTGGGCATCTCATGATCTCATCTCTGATGGTTTTTTGAGGTTTATACTCCATTTTTTAGTTTTGTTGTGGCAGGTGTTTAATTGTGTATACTTTTAAGACCATCTTATTTATGTGATTTTCCAACAGCAATGCATTTAGCATATCCTTTAAAGACTAGAACTTATGTTGTGTTTTGTGATACATTCAATTGCAGAGTGGCTGGAGTTATCGCTACACGGTTTTAGAGGCATGGGTGCATCTTGTTGAGCGTTTGTATTTTCCATGGTTCCGCATGCTCTTTTTTTGGGTATTCTCAGGTTTTCCTTGTACACTACAGGACTTCGGTTACAGTAATTGACAGCCTGGTGTTGGTGTGTGCCCTGTAACAGAAGGGCCCCCAGTCCAGTATAACCACCAGTTCCCTCTAAAACTATAATGAAAAAGCTTTATAAAATGGATGGACAGTATTAACTGACTCAGGATTCACTTGTGACAGGGCAGTCTGTTATTAATTGGCATATCCATACTAAATGTGAAGGAGAGCAAAGCTTAGTAACCTACTGACAGAGCAAAGCAGACATGACTGTTCACTCCAACAGTGGAGAAAACTGACCACCAGCCACTCAAAAACTGTCACACCCCAACCTCCTGTCAATAACATTTTGCAACATTGTTCTGTTTATTGAAATGGGGGAATTTTCGTATTTTTAAATAGAGTCTATCCAGGAAGGTGAATTTCTTCAAGACGAGAGCTCTAATATGAACAGACCTGTGACTAATAGTCTTAAGGGTTGAAGGCAGTCACATTCTGCTCTCAGTTCCTCACTTTTTTCTATTTGGGGCTCAAGAGTAGTTTGACCAGATGTGGAAACTGAGCTGCAGTAAAGATGAGTAACCAGAAGCTTCAGCTGTGATGCTCAAGAAGTTCTGCTGTGTATTCCCATGATTTCCATTCATGTAGCCTGACATCATCTGAAACTCAGTCCAACCAGGCTACAACTCACCCTGACAAAATCAAACCAGTTTCATTTTTGTCTTAAGTCATTGGGGCGGACTCTGTGTATGCGAGAGCTGATAACCAATGAGAACTTACACTGAAGTTAAATGCATAGAATGCAGTGACAAGGAATAAGAAAGTTGGGTGGTTTGGACCGTTACACAATAGAAAGAAGAAACGAAAACAAAAAATGGAGAGAAATTGCACCCAAACTTGCTGTACCTGTAAAGACTTCACACAATCACCAGCTCTGTCATGAACATTATTGGCAGTGAGAAAGGGGGCCAAGCTCTCGATACTTTGTACATGCGAAACTGTACTAGAAAGTTGTTACCCAATCATCTACTTTGACATCCCCTGCAACTCTAGTCATGCAATCTGACATACTCAGGCAACAAGACCAGCAGTGGCAATTGTCAGGTTTGACATCCCCACTGGCTAGAAGTTGTGAAATATGATATCAGTTTTAGCAAGAAATGACCTTTGATTGATTGGGGTTGCAGGTAATGCCATAATGATAAAGCTTAGGTGATATAACCATTATAATTGCTGGAAAAAGTTGAGTGAGTAGTACATGTGGTCATAATCAGTTAGAAAAGGATAAAGCCATCTGGCACTTTGTTCAAGAAGAAAGCTAAACAGAAAGACAAGACAAGTCAAGTCACAACCCCATCAGCATCATTGTTATGTTAGGCTTTAGGATTATTAAATGGTAGTTAGACCAGTAGTTAATTAATATTATTAAATGTTATAGATGTTATCCTGTATAATACAGCTGGCTGAACTTTACCTTAAAATGCCTTCAGCAGCATGCAGCAAAAATGCTAAACTATTAAGGTTGTGATTCCATGCTGATGACACCAATTCAGCAGAAGGAATCCTCAGTTTTCATTTTAATGTCTACAGGCATAAAGTTAAAATATGATTTAGTTCAAGATGAGGGCCAAATGTTTTGTAATTCACGAGAAAGTTTAACAGACAACTATCACAAAAGTTGAAGAACTTGCCTGGTTTGCCATCCAAGAATATGAAATCACTTGAGCTGCTGACATTCATACGTTAAAAGCAGCTTAAAGAAAAAATATCCAATCCTATAAACTGCCTTCAGGTTTGCTGTGATACACCAAGTGATAGGAGAAGAGCAGAGGGGAGCTTCTCTAAGCTCCAGCACATTAAGACATACCTGGGGTCCACCATTACACACAATCGCCTCAGTGGTCTTGCTTGTCATTAGCATCAACCATAAGGTTGTCAGACAAATGTTGTATAATGAAGTCATGAAAGGCTCTGCATCATAGAAAAAAGGGAGTGTCAAATTTCAGTGGCACTGTACTCAATATATTTATTTATTGTCTTTTGAAGTTTTGTATGTCCAATATTTTTTCCTATTTCAGTGTTACTGTTTTTATTTATACCTGTATTAGGACTAAATATAGAGACTGCTGTCTAAAGGGTCAAACGTATTACCTAACTTTGCACTTGTTGTTGTTTTGAAAGAATGACCCAATGCTTTGACAATCCTGAGTGCTGTGGTCAGGCATGTGCTTAAATTGCTTCTTTTTATCTTCTTTGTTGATCTTTCATTGTCAGTCAGTCAGCCATTGTCCAACCCGATATATCCTAGCTACAGGGTCACGGGGGTCTTCTGGAGCCAATCCCAGCCAAAACAGGGCACAAGGCAGGAACAAATCTCAGCCCACCGCAGATCTTTCATTGTTGTTCACTATTTTACATTATTTTATTATATTGTTCTATCCACTTATTAATAATCTAATTATGTACAAGTTGGCAATTGACGTTCAATGCATGAATAGACACATTACAAAATACATTTAATGGAGAAATGTATTGTACAGGATATGCAATTAATGATTGTAATCAATATTCATTCAATATCCATTTTATGTTTTGAAGAAAATATCATGAAGGTGTTGTCCATTTCTCCATACACATTCTGACAACCTGTTGTGGAAATTCTGCTTTGCTCGACGCACGACTCCACTGCTCCATTAAAACTAACGACAGGGGTTCTAAACGAGGTCGCATTGGTCCCAAACAACTGCCCTCCCCAGGGTCGCCAACACCTAGTTCCAAAAATTCCCGTTTCCCTGCGCCACTCTGTATCTATCTGTTAATTTTTTCTCTGTTTTGTTATGTGGTGTCTATCTGTGTTTTTGTGTTTCTCTTCTGTTTCTTGTACTTTGGGAGAGGATCCTGAAAATGTCAAATTACCCCCCCAATTATCATTAAGGGGCTGCCCCCAGTCCTTTAAAGGCAGGCTGGAAATTGAAGTCTGATGCAGTTCATTTTAATTTTAAATTTGGTGGATTTTGAGGGGATTTGTAATCATTGCGGTTTCTTTGATTTGATCTTTGGCTCCTAACTATTTTACTGTTACTGTTTTTTTCAATTACTGCTTGTCTGCGTTGAATTGTGGGTTAGCCGAGTCCTTTTTTCTTTTTTTTACCACGCTTATTTTAACTTCACCTGTTTGTTGTTGATGAGAGACTTATTTTTTACTTTTTAGTACACTTTTAATATAAGCGTGATTTTTAAAAAGTATTTTTTATATACGATATATTGTGAAGAAAGACAAACACAGCTTGAAGGTTTGGGATTTTTAGCCCCGTATAATGTAAACTCAAAAAAGACATAGAAGGATGGGAGGACGGACAAATTTTGTGGATGGACCGGAAATTAATCAGAGGGATGCTGGGAAAATCGTGGTGCTGGATGGGTGGTTGACAACATCACACGGGGACCAGAGGGAAGAAAGGAACCCCGAACTGTTGCAGCTTTTTGGATTGTCCATGCTGTTTAGCGGATGTTACGCCATAGCGCTTATAGAGCTTGGTCGTCAGGAGGTCATATTGGGCAGCTTCCTCCTTGGGAAGATCGTGACAGGCCTGCTGTGCAGGGCCCTTCAGGTACAGAGCCAAGATGGATGCCCACTCTGATTGTGGCCACTGTTTACAAATTGCCGTCCTCTCAAAGACGATTAGATACGCCTCGAGATCGTCTGCTTCTGTGAGAGGGACGATCGGGGGTGGTGGTGGCCGTGCGGGCTCTGGCTTCACTGCCTCCGCGGCTGCCAGCTGCCTCTTAGTTTTGGTGAGCTCTGTCTTAGTGGTGGCCTGATCCATCTTGACCGCCTGGAGCTCATTCGCCAAAGTGTTTAGAACTGTGATCAAGTCCTGCCCTTCCGACATCTTCGGGTATTATCCTGCCGACTATGCCAATCTGTGAAGAAACACAAACACAACATGAAGGTTTGGGGTTTTTAGCCCCGTACAATGTAACAAAAATATCAGGTCAATTTCGTTCTTTTTTTACAAACTCAAAAAAGACATAGAAGGACGGGAGGATGGACAATTTTTGTAGATGGACCAGAAATTAAACAGTGGGATGCTGGGAAAATCGTGGTGCTGGATGGGTGGTTGATATCATCACACAGGGACCAGAGGGAAGAAAGGAACCCGGAAGTGTTGAGGCTGTTTGGATTGTCCAGGCGGCTCCTCATTCTTGCTGAGAAAATAAGAAAAGAAAGGATAGTACGCTGCCATTGTCCCCTGGCACGACTTGTTGCGGTGCGTCTCGGGTCTTAAAATGCTCCTCATGCCCTCGTGCGTGACAATATATTATTTTTTGCTCTTGTGAGCTATTTTGTTTCCTGTTCCTCAAAACATCCTTCTTTTATGAAGTTTCACTGTTCCCTTGCTTTGTATATGCAAGGGGCTGACAAGTGATTCCCTTCTTTGTGGGGCATTTTGTGTGTTTTTCAGGTCATTTCTTACTGTATTTTTTGATATACGTTGATATTGAAGCTCATTTTGGCCTGGTGTAGACCAAAGCCAGCCACTCTAGTGGAAGCTAGACTGTTTTCTGGTGTACCTCCTCTGGGCAGGCTGCTGGGATTCATCCTGTTTCCATGGCTGTTTTTGAAAGCCCCACACCACTTTAGCCAGTTTATGAGACAAATCATAATAGCGAAAATACTGTGTGTCTATAAAAGGCACTTGCCTTGCACCTTGTGTGGTCTCGCCTAAGGAACCAAATGATCTAGGACCACCACTGACCACAAACAACTGGGGTCATTTTTTGCTCTCAGCTGGCTTGCGCTGTGAACTGCATTTGTCATTTACAGCTACCAGTCACCATTTTTTCATCTAATACTGAAAGCCAACTGCAAAGCCTCATCATTTTCTAATAATTACATCTAAGAAATCTATTAACTATAGTTGGCTGTCAGTCACTGACAGCCTACTAGTTGTCACTAGTCGCATCTTTAACCAGAAACTTAATCCAAAATTAGTTACCAGTTTTTCTGGAATACCCAGATATAAAGTTACAAAATTAAAGCCACAAAGGGGTTGGCAAATAGCTCAAGGGAACATCCCTGGATTCGCATTCACTCAATGTTTAGACCGAAAACAAAGGAAACAAGCAGCAGTTATGCCACGTGCTATCATCCTTGTACAGCAAAAGAGGTAGAAATTTCAGAATACATGACCTCCATCTGCAATTCACAAAAACACATGGCCTTTCTCCTGCTGTATGTATAGCCTGCCTGCTTATTGTCTAGGTAGAGGGTATATTTTAATGACGGTTCCTTCCATGGCTTATATTTAAATCTCTTTTTTATGTTTTTTTTGCTCAATCTTTTTTCCGTAATTCAAAAGAATCATTCCACAGAGACAGCCCTACCAAATGTCTCAATTGACTTACTAACAGCATATGCTGGCAAGTCCTCGGTTCTGGTATTGCTTGATCTTAGTTCAGCTTTTGATACTGTTGACCATAAGATCTTTTTAGAAAGGTTGTCCCACTCTGTAGGTATCACTGGCTCAGCTTTAGCCTGGATTTCAACCTATTTATCTGATAGGGGTTTTTCAGTTCATGTTGGCGAGTTCACATCAGCCAGTACTTCGTTGTCTTGTGGGTGCCCCAGGGTTCTGTCCTTGGGCCTATTCTTTTTATTATATATACTACTGTTAGCTCATATTATCAATTCTTTTAAAGATATTTCTTATCATTTCTATGGCGACGACATCCAGCTATATTGTTCTTTTACAAGTAAACCACTATACAAGTCTACATTTCTTGTCGATTGTCTGACGGAGATTAATAAATGGCTCTTAGCCAACAACTTAAAGCTAAACTCTCAGAACACAGAGCTTCTAATTTTTGCCCCTCCTGACCAATACATGGCAATTAGCCGAAAGCTTTCATCACTTTCTAGCTTCTCTAAGGTCACTCTACACAACTTAGGTCTTGTTTTCCCTGAAGTTTGATGCCCATGTAAGGTCCCTTAGTCACTCCTGCTTTTTTCATTTGAGAAATGTATTCAAATTAAGGACTGCTGCTTCTAAGGCAGAGATGGAAATGCTTTTATCTCATCACACATTGATTTTGGTAGCTCTCATTATACCTGTATAAGCAAATCTGGTTTAACTTGTCTTCAGACCATTCAAAACGCCAGGCTTTTAACACACTCTCACAAGTAGACTCAAATTACTTCTGTCTTATTCTCTTTGCATTGGCTTCCAGTAGAATTCAGGATGCAATATAAAATTCTCATAATCACTTATAGAGCCAATGCATTGTGGATCTCCTGCACTATTACACCACTAGTCGATCCCTGAGATTCAGCCAGCAAGGCCTTCTTTCTGTGCCCCACTCCAGGCTGAAGACATGTGGGGATCGAGCATTTCAATCTGTTGCTCCCGGACTGTCGAACAGTCTTCCTCCTGCACTGAGATCGGCACAATCGGTTGAACAGTTTAAAGCCCAGTTTTAAAGCTTTTGGGGAGTTTTTGTTAGTATATTTTTACTTTATTTTATTATAACTTCTGTTATTTTATTTTATATTACAGAACTATGTGACGCCTGTCTGAGAAAAGCGCTTTACAAATAAATTTTACTTACTTACTATTAATTATGTAGTTTCTATGTTCAAAGCCTTGCTTTGCCTATAAAGGCAGGCTAGGAAGTGGAACTCCTTGCGGTTCATTGAATTGGCTTGGGTGGATTGTTGGTGTTTTAGTAGTTATCACTACTACTGTCTTTGGATTTTTTGTTTTTTTAAGTCTTTCTGCTTCTATTTAAGGATTTCAGTTTGGTATTTTGTACTGGAACTTGTTTGCTTTTGGATTGCCTTGTTGACAACTTGTTTTTCCTCTTTTTCATTCTTTTCAGCATTTTCTTCTACTTTTGTTAATAAAGTTCCAATTACAAAGATTCTTGTGTCACCCACCTCCCTATATGTCAGGGGTTTACAGTAATCATCTTTCTTGTGAGGGTATTTAAATTACTGTATATTTTGAGACATTATATATATATACAGAATATATATATATTTTTTTTTAACTTTTGAAGCCAATCCCCTTTTGGCCCAGTGTAACAGGTAAGTACTGATTCACATACAGTTTCACAAAAATAACACTAAAATTTGTTTTGCAGGTGATTTTGCAATTACACAACACAAAACTCATTAAAAATGTGATGCATGTTTTCCCCTGAAACTCTCATTACGCAGCCCTGCACCCCTGTTCCTCTTCAAGCACTTTGGAGCTTCATGTTCTTTTTCTGCTTCCGATGAACTTTGTGGATTGTGAATACAAAGATTTTAATTTTAATTGACAAGGCTGATGATGCTACAACCTTCTAGTGGCTGAACAAAATTTTTGAATTGTGACGGACAGCCGGGTCCCATGCCCGGCAGGGACGCCCCTGCTGCTTCTGTTCCGGGGGAGTCGCCATGGGCAGTCCAATACCTCCCCCGGGACGCTTGGTGGCAGCCTCCCTGGCCGACGGTGATTCCCCAACCGCCCGCAGGGCTCCATGGGAGATGGAGTCCTCCACAGCTTGGGTGGGGCCCAGCATGGCCGCTAGGGGGAGCTGCCTGCTTCCCACAGCCTGGCTGGACGAGTTTTCAGCCCCACCCGGAAGTTCAATTAGGACCAGGTGGTTAATCACCTGGAATGCTTCCGGGTGGGCTATAAAAGGCCCCAGCCACCACCACTCAACGAGCCAGGGTTGGGAGGAGGAGGAGGAGGAGGACTAAGCTTGCGGAGGAGTGGTGGAAGAGAAGGTGGAGAAGTGAGTTTGTGGCTTTGTGCTTTTGAGACTGTGTTTGGGCTGTGTGGCACGGGGAAGACGTGTCACACAGCTGAAGAAAAATAAAAGCCTGTGTGTAAAAGCCTCTGCGTGGTCTGTGCCGGGTCGGGCGCTATATAGCGCCTTTTACAGAATGTAACATAAAATGAGTTATTGTTTCACTAGAAATCATTACTTATATACTGTGGCTGTAGGGGGCGCTAGTGCTCCCTTCAACCCTCAGGTACCACGCTAGACACCAGGTAAAAGTCCCAGACTTTTTATTAATTAACAATACTGTGCACAAAGCACACTCCACACTACTCATAAATTAAACACCACTACAATAATATTCTCTCCTCCTTGCCCAGACACTTCGCCCCTCTACCTCCCAGCTCAGCTCAGTGTCTGGACTGGCCCATCGTCCTTTTATAGCCCCTGACCCGGAGGTGTTCCTGCCCAATCAGACCACAGTCCCTTATTCCTTCCGGGTCAGGGTAAACAGTCCTTTTCTTCAACCCGGGAGCACGTCGTTTCTTCCTGTCACGTGACCGTGACGCACTCCCGGGTCATAGGGCACATAAGAGCCCACAAGCCCCCCTACAGCGACTCCCTGTGGCCCCCAAGGTATCCAGCAGGGCTGTGTATAAACACTACATAGTCCATGAGGCCCTGCTGGACCTCGGGGCACGATCATGCTGTCGGGAGAGCTTCTCCTGGCGGCCTGGGGGTGAGGACCGGAACACGAAGCCAGCAGTCCTCCACAATACTAAATCACAGGCAGATGCATCTACAACTTAAACATGTAAATACTTTAAGCGCTTCACACACTTGCAGCACAAAGTAGTACACTGAGGCCTTCCAAGCAAAATGTCTTTAGTCAAAAACTAATGATTTTGTCTCGTCAGGAGAAGGTGTTATGGTAGTGGCTCATGCCAAGAATAATGTCATGGAGGCCAAGGAATATTAAAATAGGTATTTTCTTAAACAGATAAATAAATGATAGCAAAGGAAAAAGGTAGCCAAAACACAAATTAGCATCTTAAGGTCATGTCACATTAGATGACCTTTCCATTGATTTTCTGTCGTAGCCTTCTTTTACATCATTTTAGGGAGTCAGGGGCAGTTGGCTGCATGCTACCTTGACCTCCTGTCAGCAAGTCTGACCTAACAAGTAACTCACTCCAAATAGTCCGCAGCTCACTCAGATAAAAGCAAACAGGTATGATTTCATCTTTAGTTGTAGCGGTGAGCTCATGTGCAGGAGAGCTGACAACCAATGAAAGCTCATCTGGAAGTACAATGCAGATAATGTAGTGTTGTGAAATAAGGAACACGAGGGCTTTGGACCTCACAAACAGAAGAGAGGCTTGTCTGTCTGATGTCTCATGTTTTACATATCATAATTGAATGTGGAAAAATAGGCAGATATTGTGCCTGAACGCACCATACCTGTTAACCCTTCATACAGCACCGACTCCATCAGGCAACAAGCTAATGGTTGTCAGCGAAAGAGGTGAGCACAGCTGTGGTGGAATGATAGTAAATAGTCATTAAATTTGGCATGCCGAGAGATTTTCAAACATTTAAAGTAATGTGATTCAGCTATGAGACTATAGACACTGATAGCAAATCTGACATGCCCAAGTTGTGAAATGTGACATCAGCTTAAACAGAAGAAAAAAACATAAATCCTCTAACTTCTTAAAACAGGGGTATCAAACTTAATCCTGAAGGGCCAAAGTGGCTGCTGTTTTCCATTCCAGCCACTTTTTTAAATTGTCAGCAATAAGTGTTGCTAATGGAACAGACTTCCTTTGCTGTCATTTTAATTGACTTTCTTTTTAAGATTCAGAACTGTAGTTTTGTTTTCCTTAGCTCTGAGTTGCAAAGTGATAGTACAGATGTCCAGCTAAGTTGACCGCAATTGCACATCAAAAGAAAACAAAGTGAAATTCAAAGAAATATTGATCTGCTTTGGCCCACAAAACATTTGGACGACACCCTCTGAAAATCAACTGTTTTGCAAATGTCTCGTATGGAAGGATGAGACCACTAAGAAATAATACGATTACATAGCAGGTTTCATTACCAGCGAGAAATGGCTTTTAATTAAGGAACTGGTTGGATCGAAAATAGTGCCCCCGCCAGGAGCTGAGTTTGAGACCCCTCAGTTAGTTGGTCATCATTGTAAGTTTGGCCTGGTACACTCACACACAGCCTGCACAGTCTCTCATGATGGTTCTGCTCCTCCTAACAGCGGCTCCATCCCAGGACTGTGTGACCTCACTGGACTTTTTATGCTAAAAACTCCACTGTTCATGTTAATCATGTTAAGCACCATCCCACTCTACTCTACACATACAATTCAAATGTAAGAAGACTTGTTAGTGCTATTACAGGCTTAATGGCTTAGACATGCAGCCATACTTCTGAAGGACACTTTCTACAGTGCATATGGCATTTGCTGTCCAGGGTCGATTCTGCCCTGATGCCTCTATGTAGCCCCTCAGCAACTCTGATTTTCAATGGGTGGTTTCAGCAGATGAATGAATGAGTGATTCATTATTGGGTTTCAATATGGGCCTATTAATACAGAAAAAGTGAATCACTAATAATTGACTCACAAATATGACACTAATACAGTTGAAGTGTTTTGTTCCCAAGTTTACTGTAATGAATGCCCTCAGACAGACTGATGCCCAAGGACAGATTCTGGTCTTCATGACCCTGAACTGGGTTGAACAGGTTTGGTAATGAATGGGTAACTTATACTCTCATCAACTGTAGCTGCACCCAGTGCTGCCCTGAACTGGATTAAGCAGCTTTAAGAGTGTTATGTGATGCTATGTTACTTTGATTTGTTAAAATGGATAATCTGTGCCTCCCTGACGTCTTATGCTAATTTAGTGGCATACTCTAAGAAAATGCTATTGACTAATTCTTGGAGACTTATGAAGGTTAACTTACCTTTCCTTTTCTTTTCCTGTTTTTATGCTAAACTTTCAGATAAAACATCAGGTCTGGGGTCTGCACTGCCCTCTGCTGGATGAGATGATACAAAGACAACAACAAAGTCACACTGGGTGTCTACATATGTGTTAGTTCCTGGTGAGGGACTTTTGTTTCTTCCTTCCCTCCTTCTGCAGTTATGCATTTTTATGAATGAACTGCCACTTTTTCTTGGGTGAATTTTTGCTTTGCTTGACTTCTGTATTTTACTTTTCTTAAATTTCAAACTACAGTATGACTTATATGAAAACAATTTCTAAAAGTACTATACTCATAACAGGCCATTTACTTGGTTTCCATTGCACTTAGCTTCATGTGGTTGTTATTTTTTAGGTCATCTGGTAAATAGTGTTGACACTGTAGCACAGTGGGTGAATAAGTGTACTGTAACTTGTAAGGATGATGGTTCAAATTCCACTATGACTCTGAGAAAGTGACCCAGGTTATCAGTAGCAGTACTGTAGAAGAAACCATCTAAATATATTATAGATGCATTAAATAAAGTGAATAGCCAAACAAAAACAGGCTGTCCTATTGATTTCCTGAACTGCCTGTTGTATCCAAAATTGTACCTAAGAAATCACATCCATCCCGCCAGAACAACTACCATCCACTTGTACTAACATCCATAAAATGAAGTGTTTTGAGAGGCTAGTCAACAATTCCATACACTCTTCACTGCCCAAAGAATTAGATCCATTACAGTTCGCATATCACTCCAGTAGATCCATGAATGAGGCCATCACCTTGATTCTACATACAGTACTGGCTCAACCAGACAACAAGAGAGGAAATTATGTGCAAATGCTAATTATACACTAATATTCAGCATTTAATACAGTAAATCCCTCTAAGCTCATTGCCAGGCTCAGGGACGTGTTGCCTAAACACTTCAGTGTGCAGCTGAATTTTCAACTTTTAATTAGCAAACCCCCAGGTGGTTCATGTGGGTAGCCACACTTCATCATCCCTCACTCTCAACACAGGTACTCAAGCCCTCTGCTATACTCCCTCTATACGTTTGACTGCATGGCTGCACAGGACTCTAATATCATTGTCAAGTTTTCTGATGACACTGTTGTGGTAGGCTAAATCTCTAGCAACAATCAACGGGTTTACCTAGATGAAGTGAAGAATCTGTCACACTAGTAAGACAAAGGAGTTGATGGTGGACTTTGGGAGGAAACAGCAGAGGCGCTACTACCCAATCGGAATTAAAAGCATTTAGATGGGCACTCAGTGTCAACGTCCTGGATCCTGACCTGGTCCACGCACACTCATAGCTTAGTGAAGAAGGCACTTCAATGCCCTTACCACTTTAGATGCCGAAGGGATTTTAGACTTCACTCATAGTTGCTAAACAACTTCCACATATTCACCATCAAAAAGTATCCTGAAAGATATTATCACCTAGTATGGAAACAGCAAGCAGCAGAACTACAAGGCTCTGTAGAAAGTGGAGATGTCAGCTAAACACATTACCGGGTGTCCACTGTCTAAATGCAAGACATCTGTTCCTCTATACATCTACTGTACATCTATAAGCAATGTCAAACAAGGGCGAAGAAAATCATCACAGATACCAGCCATACCAACAATGGCCTCTACTCTGTTCTGCGGTCAGGGAAATGCTACGGTTCAGAGAGTCTGATGAGGAGCTGGTATCATCAGTCTATCCACATCCTAAATGAGGACAGTGTCTACAGCAAGAGTTCCCAAAGTGGTCGATATAGACCCCCTGGGGTCGATTTCAACTTTCTAGGGGTCGATAGTTTCAATAAAAAAATCTGGGGTCGACAACAGCAAAAATAGACCCCCTTACTACTGCTATTTGTAAAATATCTATGATTCCAATAGGTACCTGATTAAGAAGTAAAATAATTAAAAAAACACACTTTTTGGATAAAAACACATTACATACCAAACTTGCGAACGAAAAGGTAAAATGTGTCATTAAAAGAGTCACATGTAAGAATGCATGAAAATACATGTAGCACAAACATGTCTGTGTATTGTCTTATCGAACGTATCAAAGCAAGTGCGGACATGAAAAATCGTTGCATGTCCGCACTTGCTTGTGGTGGGACGAGACAATGGATATTCGATATTAGCAGAATCTATCAGTCTTGTACGGTCATGCTTTCATAAAACACTATAAATTGGTTTGTTTGATGTGACATGTACTTATTTGTGATTTGAACTTTGAATATAATTATTTATTGAGGAGCAGTACTACGAAAAAGAAAATCAGAGGAAACAGTTTATTTATTTGAATTTGAACAAAAATCTTCTGTTTCAAGTAAGTGCATACTTTACTGTTTTTATTTTATCACAGGGGCTGTCGAAATTGCTTGTTAATAAAAGTTTGTATTTCTTCAGATAATAATATAACTGAACAAAAAAGAAACGCAGACAGTACAGCTTGGACTATTTGTACTTATTTTGAATTTACATATTTATTTCATAAATGTCAAAAATGTAAAAAAACTCTGCTCGTATTTTTTTGCTTTAATTATCGTTAGTTCAGGTTTCGATATTAAATGTTGCACAAGATAATGCCATATTCTGTAGTCCTTTTATCTTCTTCAATCATTAATTACAAGTGATTAAAATGAAAAGTTTGATATCTAGTGAAATATTTGATATCGAGTCCTGTGCAAATTTATTAATTTGAGTAAGTAAAGTAAATGACTAGGGGGTCGACGGTTTTAAAAGTTTTTGGTAAAGGGGTCGGCAGCCGAAAAAAAATTGGGAACTCTTGGTCTAGAGCTACATGTTCCCCATTGTTAATTTATATTAAATTATTCATTTATGCTGCCATTGTACAATGTAACACTTATTGATATTTATACAGTTGTGTATTTATTGTTTACTGTCATGTTATATTCTTCTTCTTCTTCTTCTTCTGATGCATAGTCTTGGAGTTTAGCAGCTAAGCTCTGTATTTGAATGCATTCTTGTTTATCATGGCACTGGAGAGTGGTAACATGTGGCTTGTTGGACCGACATGTAAGTTAGAATTTCACCGCACTGTGTACACGTGACAATACAACTACTGGTACTCCGCGACTTGATGCACGAGCCCCGTTCTCTCCTCATTTGGGTGTAGTCATGGGGTAATTTACAGTGGAGGGCACTTTCATTTCTAAAGAAGAAAGGTTTCAGTTTTGCAGTTTTCACCTTCATAGTTTGGACACCTACTACTGGAACCAGTGCCAATGTGTTTTGTATGATTTTGCTCCTCCTTTGACATTACATTTCTGAATGTGGAGCTAGCTGAGGCAGCTTCAGTTTTCATTCTCTAAGGTGCTTAAAGGCTTAAGTCTTGTTTATTGATTACAATACAAGTGGCCCTTGATTCTCAGCATCCTCCATCTGTGTGAGTTTTACACCCTTAATTACATCCTTAATTTGTGCATGTTAGGTTACCTTGCATCTCTAAATGTGCTCCATGTTGCTGGGTGATGAGCTGGTGCCACATTCAGGGTCAGTTCCAGCCTTGTGTTCAGAACTCCCGAGATCAGCTCCAGCCTCTTCAACCGTAAACTGGATTAAGCAGGTTTGATAATACATGGATGGATGCATAGACAGGATAACTCACCTACAGGCAAATTTCATTTGAACCCCATTGTTAAAAAAGTAACTCAACTGTTCTTTTATTTCAGAGACCCCTCACCACCCCCATGACAGAACTGTAAATGTGCTTGCTGTCTTGGAGCTTTGTTCTCAAACTGGTCATTAGAAATGCAGAGAGAAACCTAATAAACCGGCTTGGTCGAGCCATACAATTGAATTTTTTATGAGCCTACACTGATGCAGCATTTTAGGTTGGCTTCCGATTTCCGTCTTCTTTATTCTGCTAAATGCATTCATCTATTTTATAATGATAAGTAGGAAAAGGCAATCCGGGACCCCCTGATAAGGATCTCCTCCCCCAGAATTCACCAGGGTTCTTTGAATGCCAAGTGCTTGCTGCTGACAAGGGTTATGGTTTCCTAAGGCATATTGAAAGATTTCAAAAGCCTTAAGCTCTGCATAATGGATAAATCATGAGCTCATTTGATTTCTGCTTAACTTTCACATATTTATATGGACACATTCATTTGAATGATGCAGAGACCTCAAAATAATAAATGCTCCGATCTAATGTGCAACTAACAACTTAAACCAAGAGGAATTCATATTAAGCATAGTACATTTAATACATTTCTTTTGCTCTTTATTCCCATGAGAAATGTAATTTATATTGAATTATTTTTGCATTATGTTCACTCCAGAAACAATAAGCCAAATACATTGATTTGTTTCAACAACAAAAACATTATTACGTGTACAAGTAACATGTAAATACCAAAATCTCAACATAGATACAGTAGAGAAGGTATGTCTAGTGTCCATTGCTGTACTGATGTAGATTTAGTTCACATCCATTCCCATAATACTGTGCATTTGAACTGAAGATTCGGTTCTTGACCAATAAATGAGATGTACAGTACAGTAATCCCTCCTTGATCGCGGGGGTTGCGTTCCTGAACCCCCGTGATAGGTGAAAATCCGTGAAGTAGAAACCATATGTTTGTATGGTTATTTTTATATATTTTAAGCCCTTAGAAACTCTCCCAAACTGTTTATAAATATTCTCCGCACAGTTATTAAGTAAACCCTCGTTTATCACGGTTAATCCGCTCCAGACAGATAAATGAATTTCAACGAAGTACGATTCTTTATTTAGAAATCTAATATTTTCGCAGCCACTGTGCAAACAGCCCCTCTGCTCACACCCCCTCTGTCAGGAGCAGAGAACGTCAGAGAGAGTGAGAGAGACAGAGAAAAGCAAACAATGAAAAATCAATACGGGCTGTTAGAGCTTTTATGTGTGCGAAGCACCGCGCGGAAGCAAATCATATATCATTGAGGAGTTTTATTTAATACGTAATACATGTTCTGATTGGGTAGCTTCTCAGCCATCCGCCAATAGCATCCCTTGTATGAAATCAACTGGGCAAACAAACTGAGGAAGCATGTACCGTAAACTGAAAGACCCATTGTCCGCAGAAATCTGCGAACCAGCGAAAAATCTGTGATATATATATTTAGATATGCTTACATTTAAAATCCGCTATGGAGTGAAGCCGCAAAAGTCGAAGCGCGATATAGCGAGGGATCACTGTATTATGGGAATGGAGCTTTCCTGTTTATCTTTAATGCTGAGTTTTTTGGAACTAGCTATTAATAGTATTTTAGCCAAAAATGCATGTATTTCGCATGTTGTGATAATACGAATGGATAATGGGTGTATGAATTATGCAACATGAGTTACATGAGTTGGTTTTTTCTTCTCGCTCATGAACATTTTATTACATCATTGGCTGCTTCCCAAAGTTGGTCACTATTCAGTCCTGTTTTGTTATGTACTTTCTTCACAAAAATATGAGATTTACAATTTTTTTTCTCAGGTACCATTACAACTTCATGGGATAAGTAACATAAGAAAAACATATTTTTGGGTCGAGTATTCCTTTAAAGGCAAATAATGTTGATATTTCAAGAACCATGCCTGTGAAAATGTTCTCACATTTATAGCCAAGTGAACACATTGTAAAGGACTTCAGTAACTCTGAAACAGTCTGTATACCCCCAGAAGTGCAACTACAACTGCAAAGCATCCTCTGGTGTTGCTGATAGGCATTACAAAATCCAGGTAAAGATTTAACAGGTATCCATTATGAGCTGAAGGCCACTTCAAGACTGGACAGACAGTCAAACTGTTGCTAGCGCCTCAGATCCCTGACACACATGTCCTGTCATGTGGTTTCTGCCCAGGTCTCTCTATCAATCATAATGTACAAACCTTGACTGTAGTCCTGCCATTTTCTTTTTTCAATTTCTGATATGCACTTTATATTCATTTAAGGCTCTTCTTCTGATGCTGACTCAACTGTGCCACCTGTAAAATGTTACTTTCGCTCAACTGCTGTTTACATTCAAGTCCAAGTTCATGTCAGGAAATCCGTGGACTCTTTCCAGTATCTTCATATTTATCTACTACTATTTACCTTTATTTACTATTAATCTTTATCTTCATTTTATCTAGTGTCATAAAGGACACCAGACTGGATGGTTCTTTACCTAACCGGGAACTCTTTATGATATAAGGATGGATGGAGATTGGTAGTATGGGTTCCCCTAACACAAAAGATGGCAGCATCCCTCTAGTGGATCTTGTATGTAGACACCCACAGGGTTACATGGGAATTATAGTCCCAGTACAGTAATTGGCCCTGGTTTCTGGGGAGCTGCAGGGAGGATAATTCCTTGTTTTAAGGAGGTTCTGCATGATCCGCAAGTGCTTCCTGGGTGCAATATAAGGGAATCTGCTTCATCACACCCAGGTGAGTTGGAGTCAGGAGAGGAGAAGGACAATACTCATCTAGGGAGGAGTAGAGGTCCAAGCTTTGGTCTTGGTCGCATCTGGACTACTGCAACTCATTTCTGGAAGGAGTTGCCATATGTGCTATCAAGACGCTGCAGAAGGTCCAGAATGCAGTGGACCATCCTGTTTTTAACCAGCCAAGATAGTCACATGGCACTCCTGTCTTCAAGTCGCTACATTGTCTTCCTGCAGCTTCACACAATAAGTTCAAATCCCTGATGCTTGCCTAGAGGGTAGTCAATGGGTCAGCACCTGAGATTTTGGACACATTGGTGAAGCCCTATACTCCTTCTTGCCCACTCAGGTCTGCCAGTGAACAGCATCTGGTGATGCCACCTCTGTGTGGTATCAAGTCTCAATCCAGACTCTTTTCCTGTGTAGTTCCTAGTTGGTAGAACAAGATACTCACCTCCGTCTGTACTACTGAATCCCTTGTTGTATTCAAGAAGTAATTAAAAACCCATCTGTTCTGTGAATGTGTTTCTAATTGACTGGAAAAAAAACTTTAATCTGTGATATTTTATATTGTTGGTTAATTAGTTTTTAAATTACGTTTAATTGATTTATTGATTGTAACTAATAAATTTACAGTCATAGGTTATTACATCTTTTCACTTGTGGCAATCAACGTTTGTTACCTGTCCTACTACACTTGCTGAACAAACAGGCCCTCGCCTAATACTCTGTTATGTTTACCTCTTTTGTAAGTTGCTTTGGATAAAAGTGTCTTCCAGGCAAATACATGTAGAGGAAAAAAGAAATAAAAGATAAAAAGAATCATATTGCAATTGTACATTGTGTAAGAGTAAGACGTTTGTTTAAGATATCCCCTATAAAATAAACATAGCTTGAACCCAGGACTTGGGACTGCATAGCTGTGTCTGCGACTCTGAGGTGCTCCAACCAGGGCTGTGAAGTCGAAGGGTCTGAGTCGGAGACAATTTTGGGTACCTGGAGTCAGAGTCGGCAAAAATGTACCGACTCCGACTCCTAATAAATTTAAATTGCAATGAAAAAAAAAATAAAGCAAGTTTAAGTCCCATTTCAAAACAAACAATAGTCATAAATAAGTACTTATCTGATGTAAGAATAAAGCCCAGTGCATAGTTGTGTTACTACTAGTGTGAAGTTCAGCTGAGCTATCATACAACCTGACATTCACATATTGTAATCTGGATTATGGTACATTACAAAAAGTGTTTTCATTTTATTTCAGATATAATGTGTTTAACAAGTTCATCTGAGTGTAAACAAGTGTAATGATGTAGGTGGAGGTGTGTGCTATGGCCTGATGTGTGCTCAGGGGTTCTTGTCTTTTGTTTAAACTGGCCGATACAGTAGAGAGTCAGCTTCCTAGCCAGTAGTTCTGTGGTTAAATGACGTGTAGGTTGCCTTTCTTTAACCAACATGGAAAATACATTAGCATATTAAATACAGAGGAGTCAGAGTCGAAGGATTTATCTACCGACTCCACAGCCCTGGCTCCAACAGCTCACAATAGGCATCCTGTAATGTGAACAAATACTTATATTAATAACATGCGACAGAAACACAAAATAAACAGCACAATATTCCGAAAATGCTGAAATAATGAAAACAAGAACATAATTAATTTATAAGACAACAAAAAGATTAAATATAAAGAAAACACACTTGAGCCAGGAATAAAACACTTGCTACACACTTACAGCTTTACATCTTCTTTCCTGCCAAACAAAGGAAACACTTCTGGGGTCAGGGTTACCCTTAGTGTCCCTGAATCCAATAAAACCTGCGAAGAGCCTCATCACTCAGTTTAAGGGCTACCTAGAATTAAGAGTCCTAATCTTTTCTTTTAGGGGCCACCATCATGCACTGAATCGGCTTGAATGTGATAACTGGATCTGACAGTCTTTCCTGGACCCCAATGTTAATACAGCAACTTGATCCCAATTATCCAGGGGGGCATTCTGGTCTCTTAACAACCCACTTCACACCCATGTTGTCCCCTGTGACTGGGCCACTTAGGACAGCCTTGGACAATCACCACTTCCACGTAGGCCAACACATATGCAAGTAAATATTCATACTGCCCCCTAGTGGTGGCCTTTTCCTACACTCACATGTAGCCATTCACTCAAATTCCATGGGTGCCACACTGTTCCGAGTATTGGTTCTGGAGACTCCCTGCCATCTGGACAACAGCATTAATCAAATCTATGAGTCTTCTCAGATGGTGAAATTGAAAAGCATAAGGGAATCAGGCATTCATTCCCCATCATTAGTCTATTTAATTAGACATAAAATGAGCAGAAGCAACATATTGCAGAATCAGTTCCCACTGGGAGAGAGGTGCCAGCTTGAAAACTCCCTCTTCTACTCACAGTGGAGAGGAGATGAGGCTGGAAGGATGGCTCTCCTGGGACAAATGATGAGAAATTAGCAACAGGTGGCCATGCCACCCATCAGGCTTTGTTGTTTAGGGGCTGTCAGTATTTTATTTCCAGAAGACTGCTTGCAGCAGTATGTCAGCCCCATTCAGATGAGTATACCCACGTATTGAATACTACTGTAAGACTCAGTCCGACCACCAGGATAAGAACTGACAGCACAGATGCAATGACCAGGGTTCGAGTCCCATCCTGGGCGCTGTCTGTGTGTGTACTTGAACTGTATGAGATGACAGTTGATTTAAGGAAATAGAATTGAAAACAGAAAGAGGCTGAAAAGAAAAACAGCCAAGCTTGTATCCATGAGTCAAATAATCTAATTAATAAGGTCCAGGATGTGAAATAAAAATCATTCAAGAGGCAGCACGAGAAGATCAGTAACTAAAAGTTCACGTAACCAGAGGCAAGACCTAAGATAAAAATCGTAAGAACCAAAATTAATCTGTAACCAAACGGCCTTTTAACAAGCAATAACTGGGCTAGAGTTGTCTGTGTAATCCACAATCTTGGACAAACCAGGCGTTCAATAGGCTGACCTTGTTAAAAATCTTTCACCAATGATTTTACACCATCTGTGACCCCCGATGTCACCCCCTACAACTAAACCGCAGCCATCAAAAGTCCCAAAAAGGCAGGCCCATGGAAAAAAAAACAAGACAGTGCTGCAAGATAGTGTAGCCAAGTGTTTATTTAGATTTAATATGTATATAGTGGGTAAACGTTCCCAAAATCAGCCATTTGAATGTATAAAGTTAATTCATAAAGTGCATTTCTTTGTTGTCATGGGGGATTAATTAGTGTTGAACCCCAGCAACAATGCCTCCTTCATTGAGGGTGCCAGTAGTAAAGGGCATTGCGATTCACTTCACTGAATTGATTGTTTCAAACAACCCATTTAAGCGAATCAATTTGTTTGATTAATTTGATTCTTATGATTCATTTTTAGGTTTAAACGCAGTACATTCTGTACATAAAGTCAGGTGGTGGGGGGCCTCTGAACACATCAGAAATATGTAATAGTTTAATAGTAATTTAATCAAGTGAACAAGAATCACACAACTAGTTCTCGGGTAATGACACTCAAAAGAATCAGAGATTGATGCACGTGTACTACACTCAATGAGCTGTGCGATAAAGTGTTAAAAAGTTAGAATCAGAATATTATTATTACAAGGTTCAGTTCTGTGTGACTAATTTGTTGAATATACAAAGGGACATAAACAAATAATTGCAGTATAGTTTATATATTCAGTTGAATATAATTTCAATAATTAATGGTATAAAACAAAGGAATTAGTACATTCTAATATAAATGTGTTGTTACTGTATTGTACTCGTATGATGAATGACAGAATCATCAGTGACAGGAGTTTTTCTTTGCCAATATTGATAGTTTGAACTCAGAAGAATTGTAAATGAAGTGATTCATGACTAAAGATTCAGGCGGTTCTTGCATATGTGCTTTAAATCTCTACCACTGTTAGCAAAAATGAAAGACGGCGATGACGTCACACAGGACATGCATGCACTTTAGCACTCCCATCGAGTTTCCTTGAATTAATTCTGATGTGCTCGTGAATTGATTCGTGTGATTTACTCAAAACAGTCGTTGAAAAACAATGGCTCGCTTGCGAGTTGCCCATCATTAGGCGCCAGATGTTGTGTGAACACTGAAGGGGTAAGACATGCAAAGCACCAACTCTCATCTCTAACTGTTTATAGTTTTCACATAACTGGAGTATTTTAGTTTTTTTCTTGTAAATAAAAGACATGAGTGTTTAACATCTGTAGCGTTTTGTTTTAATGTTTGTGTAGTTATTTTATGTTTAAAGGTGATATTTGGAAGGTAAGCACGAGCGGCTGTTGCTCCACTGGGTCTCAGCATCTGTGGTGCATTGAAACGGCACAGAACTCAGTTTTGTGTTATTTTTAATGTGAAATGTTTCTATTGTATTTTTATTTCAGTAGGAGTTGTTGAGAGGAGTTGACTTTCTGTGTGATGCCCCCGATTCTTTTTTTTTATGTAAATAGATTTGTGTGTAAAGTGAATTGGTTTATTGAACACCCATGTAGATATTTATATTATAATATTCATTTTGAAATACAAGAAGTGGGGTGAAAGATGAAGGGGATTTAGAAAGAGGAGTTGATTTCTAGTGTGACGCCCTGTTTCTTTTTTTGCTTTATGTAAGGTGAGAAAATAAAGCTCGATTGCAAAAAAATAAAAAATAAATGTGAACATTTGATTTCTGGGCCTCAAGATCCCCCCCCAAAATGATGTATACATTATTTTTAGGCCATCAGGAATCGTAAAGAAAAATTAAAGTTGAGAATTTCATCGTAACAGTGTGGAGTTTGCAGGTTTTTTTTTCCTCATCCATGCAGGTTCTCTTCAGGTACTTCAGTTTCATTGTAAATCCTAAAGACAAGCAAGTTCAGTTAAACAGTAACTTTAAACTGACAAGTGAAGATGTTTGTGTTGAGGGTGCATTGTGATTGCCAGCAGTGGACTGCTTGAACACTCCCTTGTGTCTGTACCTGAAATGACTTTAGCAAGCTTGAAAATGGATGGGTGGATGCTTTGGGATGGCGTGGTGCCCACGTGTGGATTTGCTCATGTGAGCCTCTGCTCCCTTCGAGTCTGTAGGAAGTAAACAGAGTTCAAAATTGGACTTATGGATGGAAGGTTATTCTTACAGGAGGTGACGTAAGGGTTGGCACTGCCGCCTACAGATCCAGTGACGTGGGTTTCTTTTCAAGATGCTAGAATTGTAGTCGTATTATCATGTGCACAGAATACGTTGACATTCTTAAAACCAGCAATAAGTCATCACTATCAGGTGTCACGGTACAGAAGAATGTATTTCAATTCAGAACGCCATTTTATTTAATAGAGTATATCAACTGACCACTGCAGATTCCATTATCTTAAAATGGAGGGATGGACAGTTTTGTAAAGCACTGGGTGGTGGTGTCTCACTGACGACCAGGACTCAAGTTTGAACGAGCTCTAAAGCAAGACTCTAAGAAATACGACGCAGGCAGAGAACTGCGCTCTGGCTGATTTTCTGGTCAACCACTTTTATATTGTTCGGCTGTAACCCCTTTTTGCTTTCCCTTTGTTACAATTAAATGGGGATTACTGGATTAATAGGGCGGCATGGTGGCGCAGTGGATATCGCTGCTGCCTCGCAGTTAGGAGACCCGGCTTTGCTTCCCAGGTCCTCCCTGCATGGAGTTTGCATGTTCTCACCGTGTCTGCGTGGGTTTACTCCCACAGTCCAAAGACATGCAGGTTAGCTGCATTGGCGATTCTAAATTGTGCTTGGTGTGTGTGTGTGTGTGTGTGTGCGCACCCTGCGGTGAGCTGGCACTCTGCCCGGAGTTTGTTTCCTGCCTTGCACCCTGTGTTGGGTGGGATTTGCTTCCAGCAGACACCTGTAACCTTGTAGTTAGGATATGGCGGGTTGGATAATGGATGGATGGATGGATTAATACCCCAGCGATTCTCTCCGTTCCAATCTGGTTCTCTACTGCCATTCAAACCTCGCTTCTTCGGGATATGTAAGGGAAAATGTGAAAACTCCACACAGGCTAAACCAAGAACTTGAGCCCAGTAATCTGGACCTGTGAGGTGGTAATGCTAACCTGTGCCACCTGGGGCAAAGTTTTACATTTAGAAAATAAATAGTGAAACATGAAGATCCTCTCTGTGAGGAGGGACCCACTTCGTAGTGTCACTTAAAGAACAAGGAGTAAAGGGAATTCCAGAAAGTCATCTCTGCTTTTTTTCCTTGGCCATATGATATAAGTAAAGAACCCCAGCATGCCCTGCCTTCTGCATTCAAGTGCACAATACAAAGCATTAAAATTCCACTTACGCCTGACCCTGTGAACCATCATTACCTCAGGGCTCTTGGCAACTGTGGCCATTTAGGATGGGCTCCAGCACTCCACAACTGTCTACTGGAGACTTACATTCAGACATTTCTTCAATGGATAATGGCCATTGATTAATTCATAAAAGCTTGAGCCTGTTCCAGCAACACTGAGAGCATTCAGACAAATTGTTCAAAATATTAAAAATGTTTGTAGTGATACACATTACTGCACATCATCAAATCAGTCCAACAGCAAGAAGATCTGACCACCTGCTCCAAAGTTGACTAACTCCCTAAAATCTATTGTGCTTTGGCTGCATTTACTGTAGACTTGGCACATATTTAAGAAATGCATTTCTGCACTCAGACAGACACTTTATACATTGTGGAAGTTCAGCCAGACAGACACCAAATGTCCAAAAACACACACGTTTATTTTTCCTCTTGCCTTAAACCAGTGGTTCTCAACCTGTGGGGTGGGCTACCCTAGGGGGGCACGAAGTAAAAAAAAAAAATGGGGGCATGAAGATGTGAAAAAAAGAAAACAAGAATCAAAAATATGAAAAAAAATCTGTTGAAACCAAAACAAATGAACTTAAACTACATTCTGATGCTAGAACAATAAATATAGAGTTAGATAAATGTCGATAAAAGTTAAGTAGGTATAATAAAATATGCATCTACATTTCAAAAAAATGTTAGGGGGGTGCGATTAAAACGGTTATGAAAACTCGGGTCGCAAATACTTAAAAGGCTGAGAAACGCTGCCTTAAACAGTCACAGTTGCTCATAGTCCTCTTCTTTCCTTTCAAATCTTCTCAACTCTTTTTCCGCCTCTACCCCTCTCCTCGCAAGCTCCGTCCTCTTCCTCCCAACTCCAGCTCTGTGACTGAAGTGAGGCGGCCCCCTTTATAATGCCCCAGATGTGCTCCAGGTGCTCCATAGTGATCTTCCGGGTGTGGCGTGCTGTCCAGGCGCCCCCTGTCAGTGGCCACGGGCTCCAGCAGGGTTGAGCTTCTAAACTCCAAGCCCATTGCCCTGATGCAGCCCAAGGTGGGAGGTACTGCTGATGACATGTCCTCTCCCTTGGTCCTCTCCTCAGAAGGACATCCCGACCGGGCAAGGACCCCGGCCATCTGTCACAACATTGATATGTGAAAGGACTATGATAATTAAGTGCTGTATGTTTTCTGTATCTGATGCGTGTATTGATTAGAAACTTAATACAACAGTGATGACAGCATGTGCTAGAAAAACAGACGCGATGACGTTTAATTGCAATTACTCTGTTACAGGATGTGCTGAGCTGCTTGGTTTTGGGAATGACTGGTTTAGAACCAGTAATGAGAGGTGTCTGAGGCGATTGTGGGAAAAATTACAAAGCAGGAACTGTGGGATTGCTCTCATGGATAAAACACTGACTAATGGAAAAACTGAGAAGAGGGGTTAGACCTGGAAGGGACTGGTCGAGGGGCCAGAGGCCACCATAAGAAGGTTGTCAGCCTCTACTCTTGGATGCCCAGTTGGCCCAAAAACGCTGTAGGGAAGCATGAAAACAACATAAATACCCGGGTAAATTGAGGGTCTGGGTTTCAGTCCAGCCACTGGAGCCAAAGGAACATGCCAGAAACGATGACCAGCTCACTGTTTAAAGGAAGAAGACCTGCCACGTGAGCACCAGGCACATTTGGTGTCTAGCCTTCAATTGAAAACACTGCTGTCCATCCAGGTTGAATTTGGGGCAAATGCCACATCTATACAGAATTGCTTTGCTCCAGCTTTACGTACATTTAGTAATTCATGTCAGTTATGCTTATGACTTATAATGAGAGAATAAAACATTTGCACCCACTTCTGCACACTCTGCTTATTGTCTCTAAGTAAGTTAATGACAAATGGCACGTGTAGCAAATCCTGGTTGGGTCTGTCTGAGATCTGTGTCAGTGAAAGATATGGCAGCCTGACACCTGACTAGCAGATATTCTGGCAGAGGTTAAATTGAGGACATTACAGGTGAAGTGCGGTCCCTCTGTGACACCCCCATGACAAAAATTATACATTCATCCATAAATTTTCTAATAGGCTTATCTGCTTCAGAACAATGAGGAATTAGTGTCTATTCTAGCAGCACTGGGTGCCAGGTAGACAACAACTCTGGTGCTGGGTGTCATTCCTTTGAGCTTACTTATTCATTTAACTAACACACACACATGCCTTTGGTATAGGAGTGTAAAAAACTAAATATACTGTATATGGGAAGAATATGCAAATTCCACACGGCCAGTGGCACAGACGGGATAAAGATCAAAGACTCTGGAGCTTTGAGACGCAGTGGCATTTGTGCATTAAAGGCCAACCAGGGGTTATAATCAGTTTGTTATAATATGAAGTTTAATGTCACTGTCTCTGTGCACACTGTTATGGATTCATTCATACAGGCAGACCAAGTATGGTACACAGGGGCAGGGCTGCATTTAGAAACCATTAGCCTAGCAGTTTGGAGAATGGGACAAACTGCAGTGTGAGCATTGTGCTATTCTTATTGGAGGTGGGGTTTGAGCTTGTCTGGAGACCAGAGAGGACCAGCACGTGGAGAAGACAGAAGACACCAAACCCTTTGAACCCTATGGATGGATGATGTCATCCATCCAGAAAAACCTTTCAGCGCAGTGACGAAAATGGCAGACTCTATAGATCAAGATCATACCTTGATATTGTCTTGCTATGGCTTCCTTTCGTCTGTTATACCGCGTAAAATCGTCATTAAAGAAAGCTAAGTATAATTCCCTCATGTGATTCTTTTGGTACCGCCGTAATCACTATGGGAGGGATATCGCCTTTTCATATCATATCTCTATATTTTCAGTTACTTAAAATGCCGCAGTTGAAAAGAACTTATTCCAACAAGGGAGCTTTTGCTTCTCAAGCAAACACCAGGTGTTCTGCAAAATAAGTAATAGGCTTTCTTCAGTAATTTAAATTATAATTATAATGTTTATAACAATCCTCAGCGTTGTCTTCTCAAGCAATTTTTCTGATACCCTGTATGTCCAATATAATTAGAAAAATATCACTTCTTGGAGACAGTTTCCCAGACTACATGCCTGGCGCTGCAATACTGCTTCTGGCAGGACCAATTGGCCCTGCAGTGTTTTCTAAACCCTTGAGTGTGTATGCGCATGTGGAACATGCAACGTTAACATTTCAGTTCAGCAATGGGGTTTGAAGGTCTTTGTCCAAATTAAAAAGAGAACTTCCCGTTTGTGTGTTATTTATTTCTAAATCACACATTTTGCACTTTCAGTTTAAGCATTTCCTAGTCATGTAAGGGTTCTTTGCATATGAAATTGTATTCTTTGTAAAAGTTCATAATATGTGGACAAAATAGAAACCCTTAGTGTATATTAGGCGCCCTAGCAAGATCCTGACAGATCAAGAAAACCTGAATGGACCCTGGGTGAATGAGCAACAAAAGTCAGTCAGTCAGTCAGTCATTGTCCAACCCGCTACATCCTAACGCAGGGTCATGGGAGCCAATCCCAGCCAGCACAAGGCACGAACAAACCCCGGGCAGGGCGCCAGCCCACCACAGGACACACACACACACACTAGGGACGATTTAGGATCACCAATGCACCTAACCTGTCTTTGGATTGTGGGAGGAAACCCACACAGACACGGGGAGAACATGCAAACTCCATGCAGGGAGGACCTGGGAAGTGAACCCGGGTCTCCTAATTGAGAGGCAGCAGTGCTACCACTGTGCCACCGCGCTGCCCGTGCAACAAAAGTCATTTGCATTAACCAAATTGTATTTTACAAATCGGTTATCTATTCATGTCTATTTACAGAACTTGTTATGAATCTAAATAAATAATAAAAGTTTGATCTGCACCCTTCACGTGTATCGTTCTTTTTAAAACCAAAAATGGTATCACTGTGTCATAGATCTGAAACAGGGCTTTGGCACCTTTGGTTTTAAGAGTGTAGGATTGGTTCATGCTGTGCTCCCAGTTCTGCTTGGGGATAGTCCTTGTCTCCCTGTTGCCCTAAAATTACATATTAGATTAAATGGGTGGAGGGTAAAAGAAAAAGATAGCTTGAAATGTATATGGGCAGTCAGCAATTAAAAGGTGCGCATGAAGCATCAGGAGCTCATTTAATGTAATAGAAGTTTGCCCTGAGATGATGCAATGAGCAAACCTCAAATTGTTGCTAAGGATGCCATTTACAGCATAACACTGGGACAGAAGGTAGCTGGTGCCAAACTCAGCTCCTGAAACCCCAATTACCCCTCCCTACCACCACCACAGTGGTATGTGGGCAGCAGCAACACTCTTGTGATGTCCTGTGTGGTGGTATGAATCAGTGCCACACAGCTACAAAAAAAATCTGCTTTGAAAATCTCAATTTACTTTACTTAGTATACGAACCATGGATTCTTCACTCTTAGACATTTCTGTTATTTTCCTGGCAAACAGCACAGAGAAGTCAAATCATTATCTGCTCAAATCCTCAGCAGTTTGACTCATCACTGCAACTCCAAGACATCTGACAAATGATTCACTCGGGGACTAAGATGAGGGAGTGCTTTCTCTCTGGAGATAACAAAGAAGAAGTGAAAATCATATTTTTCACAAGTCTAGATTTACAAAACACATTGGCGCCTGCTGCCTGCTCTCCTCTACTGGTACTTTGGGCCAAATGGATAGGCTGTCTGCCCAAGTCATCCCACCAGGATGATGATAAGAGTGCATTCTGCTCTTTTTATTTTTTTTCTATAACAGTTAAACTAAAATTTATGTCAGTGCTGCTGCAGGGTATATGTATAGTAATGAAGCAGAAACACTTTGTTACTGTACTTGAGTATGTTTTGAGAATATTTCTACGTTACCAGAATATAACATTTTCTTTCTACACTGTGTGCACAATTATTAGGCAAGTGAGTATTTTGACCATATCATCATTTTTAATGCGTATATTCCAACTCCAAGCTGTATTAACTTGAATGCTTATTGGATTTAAGCACGTCAGGTGATGTGTATTTGTGTAATGAGGGAGGGTGTGGCCTAAGGAGATCAACACCCTATATCAAGGTGTGCAGAATTATTAGGCAGCTAGTTTTCCTCAGGCAAAATGGGCCAAAAAAGAGATTTAACTGACTCTGAAAAGTCAAAAATTGTAAAAAGTCTTTCAGAGGGATGCAGCACTTTTGGAATTGCTAAGATATTGGTGTGTGATCACAGAACCATCAAACATTCTGTTGCAAATAGTCAACAGGGTCGCAAGAAACGTGTTGAGAACAAAAGACGCAAATTAGCTGCCAAAGATTTAAGAAGAATCAAACGTGAAGCTACCAGGAACCCATTATCCTCCAGTACTTTCATATTCCAGAGCTGCAACCTACCTGGAGTGCCCAGAAGTACAAGGTGTTCAGTGCTCAAAGACATGGCCAAGGTAAGGAGGGCTGAAACCCAACCACCACTGAACAAGAAACATAAGTTGAAACGTCAAAACTGGGCCAAGAAATATCTGAAGACAGATTTTTTTCAAAGGTTTTATGGACCGATGAGATGAGAGTGACTCTTGATGGACCAGATGGATGGACCTGTGGATCAGTAATGGGCACAGAGCTCCACTCCAACGTGGAGGTGGGGTACTGGTATGAGCTGGTATTTTTAAAGATGAGCTAGTTGGACCTTTTGCATTGAAGATGAACTCAAAATCAACTCCCAAACCTACTGCCAGTTTTTTGAAGACACTTTCTTCAAACAGTGATACAGGAAAAAGACCATGATTTTTATGCAGGCCAATGCTCCATCACTTGCATCGAAGTTCTCCACTGCATGGCCAGCCAGTAAAGGCCTTAAAGATGAAGGAATAATGACATGGCCCCTTCCTCATCTGACCTAAACCCTATCGAGAACTTGTGGGCACTTCTTAAACGCTAGATTTACGGGGAGAAAAACAATACACCTCTCTGAAGAGTGTCTGGGAGGCTGTAGTCACTGCTCCACAAAAAGCTGATCGTCAACAGATCAAGAAACTGACAGACTCCATGAATGGAAAGGCTTATGACTGTTATTGGAAAGAAGGGTGGCTATATTGGTCATTGATTGATTGATTGATTTTTTTTGAAATGTCAGAGATGTTTATTTGTAAATTTTGAGGTGTTTGTTTATTATTCTCACTATAACAGATGAAAATAAACAAGTGAGATGGGAAAATTTTCATTTTTCCTTTAGTTGCATAATAAATCTGCACACTAATAGTTGCCTAATAATTGTGCACATATGTATTCCCCTGATGATGTTCACACTCACATTTCCGTTGTGAAACATTCAGGTTTCAGGTTTATTAACATTTTGGATTGACTGATAGCACTGTGTTTGTTCCATATTAAAATTAATCCTCAAAAATACAACTTGCCTAATAATTCTGCACTCCCTGTATTTTACTTCACAAACACAAATGACTACTTTTGCTCCAATATATTGTGCTGGACACATTTGTTACCACAATATTAAACCAGATAGCAAGTTTGCACACAGTTTACTCAGTCACTAAACTAAAATACAGGCTTCCCCACTTTAGGAAATTTCACGTATGCAAAGAATCTTGGGACGATTTTCAAATACGCACCACAGGCACTGAAAGCCGGTTATTTCTGCAGTCATTCCAAGTAAGAGCCTAGCCAGTCAGCAGGAGCTCCGCTGAACAGCCAATGGGACTCCACGATTATGATATCGGATGTCACATGATTTACACAGTAGAAACTCTGAAAAGTGTATGGTGACACCGTGCAGCCTGGCATGATAGTAACCCTACACAAAGCAGAGGTTTACGACATAATCGTTTTGGGGGGATTTTGAGGCCCAGGAATCAAATGTTCACATTTATTTTTTATTTCAACACTTCTTTTTGTTATTTTTTTTGCAGTCGACATTTATTTTCTCAATTTACATAAAGCAATAAAAGAAACAGGACGTCGCACTAGAATCAGCTCCTCTTTCTAAATTCCCTTCATCTTTCACCCCACTTCTTACGCTTCACAACATGAATATTATAATATAAATATCTACATGGGTGTTCAATAAACCAATTCACTTTACACACAAATCTATTTACATAGATGTAAAGCAAAAAAAAGAATCGGGGGCATCACACAGGAAATCAACTCCTCTCTCCAACTCCTACTGAAATAAAAATACAATAGAAATATTAAAAATAACACATGATATTAAAATGAAAACGGAGTTCTGTGTCGTTTCAATGCACCACAGATGCTGAGACCCAGTGGAGCAACTGCCGTGTGTGCTTACCTTCCAAATATTACCTTTAAACATAAAATAACTACACAAACATTAAAACAAAACGCTACAGATATTAAACACTCATGTCTTTTATTTACAAGAAAAAAACTAAAATAATTTTCCAGCTATGAAAAATATAAACAGAGATGAGAGTTGGTGCTTTGCATGTCTTACCTCTTCAGTGTTCACACAACATCTGGCGCCTAATGATGGGCAACTCACAAGCGAGCCATTGTTTTTTAATGATTGTTTTAAGTAAATCACACGAATCAATTCACGGGCACATCAGAATTAATTCAAGGAAACTCGATGGGAGTGCTAAAGTGCATGCATGTCCTGTGTGACGTCATCGCCGTCTTTCATTTTCGTAAACACTAGTAGAAATTTAAAGCACATAAGCAAGAACCGCCTGAATCTTAAGTCATGAATCACTTCATTTACAATTCTTCCGAGCTTAAACTATCAATATTGGCAAAGAAAATCACTCAAAAGTCAGATGAGTCAAGCAAACCTAAACTTAAACTCACTATAAGGATGTTTTATAATAAAGAATAAAATGAACATGGTCAGAAAGATGTGTCACATAACATTGGTGACATGTATGTAAAGACTGTCAAATGCTATCCGATGTGCTTTTTCATTGGCTCGTCAATGTTGCGGAGATTTGGAGGTTTGCAGCTAGACTACGTGTTGGCCAAGAACACCTCACTGCAGTCCACAGAATGGGCATTGGTGACGTGCAGTCCCACTCTCAGTTATTTCCACAGTTAATGTGTTCACTCCCAGTTCTCTTAGCAGCTTGTCACATGGGGCCGGGTGGATCAACCTGCTGCAGTGAGGTGCACTTGTGTGTTCAAATGCAGTGATTCACTCATCTTTTCACAAGTGTTGCTTGCATATCTTCTCATTATCCTGGACATCATGGGTCTAAAACTGATTGTGGACTAATTGGCAAAGCTCAAGAAAAAATTCTAAGTAAACAAAGCCTTGGCACTACCCACTGTCTGGGAAAATCTCTAAGATATGACCTGGCTAAATTGAAATGGCTCTGTGGTGAAAAAGTGCAAGCCATAATGGTACTGACAGACTAACCACACTGCATGACTCCAACTGCACAATGCACATGTCAGTCTCTGTGAGGAACTGCAAAAATTAAATGGTTCTCTGTCAGTCAATGGCTCTATGGGGAACCACACAACCCAGTAAAGTACTCTTTTAAAGAAACAATATTTCTAAGAGTGCAGACAGACAGGCAGTTCATCATGGCGAGCACAGTGGACTGAATTAAGTCAATTTAATCTGTCTGCCGGCTTTGTGTAGGACGACGACTGGAGGAAAAGCCATATAGTCACTGGGAAAGCAAGCAATTTCGATACAGATAGGGATGAGGGTGGGATTTGGATCCTAGAACTGTAGAGCAGGGGCACTGACCACTAATTCGTCCTGCCAGCTTTGGTTAACCTGCTCTGTGGTATTCAGGCAAAGATGGTATCAAACCTTGAACATTCAGAGCAGCACGCAACATCCATTGTTTATTTGAGGATTTATTTTGGCATGGTGGTTTTTCATTTGGGGAGCCCCAGTGCTGGTCAAAGCCCATGTAGTATCTTAGACAAGATTCACCACTGGTGACCCCCCAAAAGAAAAACCACCATGCCAAAATAAACCCTCAAATAAACAATGGATGTACAGATGCCTTCAATTAATACAATAGACCAAAGTAATGGCAAACAAACGTGTGAAAAGTTCACACAAGCTAATTATAAATAATAAAAATAATATTTTAAATGAGTGCTATGAGGTAAATAATTAAAAGTACAGGATATGAATGCAAGAATAAATTAAAGAACGCAATTATTTCTGGAACTACGTACATTATACACTATAGGACTTAAACATACAATAGTTGTAGAGCTTTCACAACTGACATTTACAAAATTTAAGGACTGACATCACTTTGTCCTGGACCCCTGAGGACGATGTGCTTATTAAGAGTGACTCTAGTTATTCACCTAAGCAGATGCCACTCTTATCTTTTATTATAATATTACTCACTTACTGCACATGATCAGGGATATCAACACAATCAAGGCCTGAGGCAAACTCCCTGTCCACTTCATATGGCCATCCTTAGGTCGTAGGATTAATTAGATAATCAGTAGGATATTATAGCAACTTCGGACTGATTGTGTGAGGTTTTCCTTAACACCTTTTGGACCACTAGAGATGTAAATGACATCCAGATGGCACCATCATGCGTATGAAGAAAAGAGAATACAGGTAACCAGGCACCAGCCAGAGCTAACTTTGGACAGGGCACTAGTCCAGCACGGGGCACAGACGTACTGCTTATTGACATCAATTAACATTACTCAGGGAAGACCCAAGCAAAAATACCGGGAAGATGTGCCAACTTCATTAAAACCAGTAAGTGCGTTTACATACAGTATACACACATAACCAAGTTAAGACAGAATCCTGGCCTCTTAACAATGCGCGTTTATATGGGCAGGTAATGTTCAAGAGTTCTCCTTTGTCAAAACGCACCGACATCATTAAACTGTGCAAAGAAAACAATTAAGCCTCAGCAGCAGCCACGGTCAGTCCAGAAATAAGCACGACAAGTGTGATCATTGTCTTGCGTTTTATATATATTGTCAGGGATGCCAGGGGCGACGATCCGGCCGGGATGCTGTGAAGAACCGGAAGAGGGCGTGCGCCCACCTGGGATCACGTGTGGGCTGCCACCCTGGTTGTTTTGGGGGCCACGGGTAGAGGGCTTGGAAGCCCAACCCTGTAGGGGCCCGTGGTCACCGCCAGGGGGCGCCCCGATGCCTTTGGAGCCCTGGACCTCAGCACTTCTGCCACACCAGGAAGTGCTGGGGGGGGGAAGAGAAGCAGGGACACCCGGAGTGCTTCCCACACTGGGGCGTGTCGGCGGGTGATTGCCGGGGAGCACCTGGAGCAAATCCGGTCATGGATAAAAGGGGCCGCCTCCCTTCATTCGAGGCTGGAGTCGGGTGAGGAGAGGACGAAGCAGGAGAAGCGAGTGTGGAGGCGGCCAGGACATTGGGGGGTTTGTGTGCACTTTCAACCATTGTAAATATTGTAAATAAACGTGTGGTGGTGGAAAACAACATGTCTGCCTGTCTGTGCCCGGTTCCGTTCACAATATATATTACCATGAATGCTTTACTTTTAGGTTTCTGTTACCCAGTTATGCAGAGCGCACTCTTTTCTGCTTGGCTGTGCAAATGAGCCCTGTAAAAGTCCAGCATACCAGTACGTCAGCTTCTTGAACTTACACCCAGTACTGATGGAATTATAGTAAAACGCATATTTTTATTTCAATAAAATAAGTACTGTATTGTGTTAGATAACTTGTTACTTTATAAAGTTATTGGACAATGTAACAGACATTACTTTTAGCATGTTACACTACTAATCTCAATATTATGCTGCTGAGTTTAGCACAGCTCATCAACATTAAGGTACAATTTCTTTCTTTTTTTTTTTTTTTAATTAATTTTATTACAATCCATACAAAGCAATCAAGTTTTTACAAAAAGAAGAATTGAGTTAAGAACAGATCGATCCCCACCCCTGAGAGAGAGAGCAAGCCAAACGGTGTAAAATTTAAGGCTTGTAAAATACCTAAATTAATAAATTCTCTGTGCTTTATAAACTTATTTTAAAATATTACTGATTAGATCCTGTCATGTTTTGAAAAAAGTCTGTACGGATCCTCTAACTGAGTATTTGATTTTTTCCAATTTCAAATAATATAACACATCAGTTTCCACTGACTTAAAAGAGGAGAGTTTGGGTTCTTCCAGTTTATCAGAATAAGTCTGCGTGCCAACAGTGTAGTGAATGCAATCACAGTTTGTTTGTCTTTCTCCACTTTAAGCCCCTCTGGAAGACCCCCAAACACAGCTGTTAATGGGTTAGGAGGGATTGTGAGTCCAAGGCTGTCTGACAGGTAAGTAAAAATTTTGGTCCAGAATAATGTTAATTTGGTGCAGGACCAGAACATGTGACCCAGTGAGGCTGGAACTAATTTGCAGCGTTCGCAGGTTGGCTCTCGCCCTGGATACATTTTGGAGAGTTTTAGACGAGACAGATGTGCTCGATAAATAATTTTAAGTTGTATAATTGTATGCTTTGCGCATATGGAGCTTGAGTGAATTCTCTGCATTGCTATTTTCCACTCCTTTTCTGATATATTAATTGAGAGATCTTTTTCCCAGTGTCCTCTTGGATCTTTGAAAGGAAGGGATTGTAAAAGGATTTTATATATTGTAGAGATGGAGTCTAATTCCTTGAGACTGAGCAATATTTTTTCCAGCGTGGATGAGGGTGCAAGATGAGGAAAATCTGGAAGGTACAATTTCTGAAACACTAAAACGTATTATTCCTTCTCCAAGTGCCGGTGCATTTATCTCAGGAAATTGATTTTGCAGATGCATCTCTCCATGACTGTTGAAAGTGTGTACGAAACAAATACGTGCACAAGCTGACAGAGTTCAACAGATATGTGCAAACTACAAAATCCGTAACAGTGACTCGGTTAAGGGTTTACTTGGCCACATAACTGGGTCATCCCCTGAGAAATCTACGTCTGTTAACCCAGGTTTTCTAACTGGAATTAAAGGTTTACATAGCATTTTATTTCTGTGAATAGCCAAGTTACTAAGGTGTATGTAAATGCACTGGGCCTGGAATTGAACAGAAGTCTGAAAAGCTATGAGGCCACTTAACCAACAAGCCACCAAACTTAAATTGTAATTGTAAGAATAACAGATGCACAATCTCCGGCTTCCAACAACCACCTCTGGTGACCAGGTGGGAACAGAACCCAAATCCTTGGAGCTGGAGGCCGACATGCTAACCAGAAGTGTGCCAATGCTATGCCTATCTTCTTATATAATACGCTACATTTGTCTGTCCAGGATTTTAAATCACCTGTAGCTCGCAAACCGTGTGACCTATTGACCTGAAATTTGGTACACAAATACTACGTGACGTCTGCTATCTGCTTTTAGGGTGATGATTGACCTCCAAGGTTACTCCTCTTTTTATTTTTACTTTACTTTATTGTAGATTAAACTCTCGGCAGTGGGCAGCAGGGTGGTCATGCCACGCATGTGAATGGGCGCTGTTCTCATGCCCTACCACCTTCGCATTCACTTCCCCTAACTCTTCATATCTTAAATCATTCTTGAGGCAGATTGAAGACTCGAGTGCCAGCTTAAGTGAAAAATTAAAGAAAACGTACTAAGTAATTGCAACACAAACACTGACTTAATCAGTTTTAACGTGAAAAGATGCCGACGAAAGAAGAAGAAGCGAGCCGCTAAGGTGGAGAAAAGAAGAGCTGCTCAGGAAGCAGCAAGCGCATCAACCTCTGAGCAAACGAATGGTAAACGTACAACGAAAGAGCATGAAAACTAGGACTGCTCAAGTCAAGTGTAACGTGCAGTGCACCATTACTGGTTTCTTATATTAGGTTTACTACATTGTTAAACAAACTTCTGTTAATATTTGGGCAACCTGGTGGACTTAATGTGCACTCATACGTTATTAAACACAATTAATCCAACTAAGAGTGTATCAAGATCACACTCACACACATATCGGGGCCAATTTAGAGGAGACAAAGAAACCCAAATGGCTTTGGATGTGCGAGAATAACCTGAGTAACTGAAGGAACCCCACACTTACACTGAAAGAACAGGCAAACACCACACTGAAAATGACCAGGCACAGCATTTGAACCCAAGATGTTGGATCTGTGAAGCCAGAGGGCCACCATCATCACCCATGATATACCAAAAAAAGAAACACTACCAGCACTTTAGAAATATAGAAGGCTTGTAAATGTGGGACTGCAGAAGCTTGCAACTTCATTATAGTTTTGAATGAATTATCTGTTACCTGCTACTGTCTGCTTGATCTCCCGGTGTTTTGTGGCTTTTCCCCTGATGCTCCTCACAATTTAAACACATACATCACTTTAATGAGGATCTCTAAAGTGAGAGGGTATCAGACCGGGACGCCATTCAGGGTTGCTTACTTTCTGGTACTAAATGTAGCCAACATATTAACTTTCTGAGGGCAGCTACCGCATTCCACCATATCTACATTAATGTGGAATTGAATTTAAAAATTCAATGGAATAACTGAATGTATAACAATATTAGATAACTACTTTTGAATATGATATTTCACATCAAAGATTTTTTCAGACTTTGCCCAGGAGGCTCACCTTGGGGACTTTGACCTCAAACACAATCCCAACAGCACGGCTCATTATCTGAACACTCTCTGTTGTAAGTACAGTAAGGCTTTGAACACAACACACTCTGCAGAGTGCTCTGCTGCTAAATAAACTTTTCATGTTTAAATAGCCTACACATTCAGCGACGCTCTCAATAATTTTGGCCTACCTCTCTGATAAGGCACACTTGTAGTCTGAAATAGAAATGAAGAAAATACTACAAAACTCTAAATAATAAATGAATCCAATTCATGGTCACTCGTGGCCTAGCACCACCAGCTAAAGGCAGGAAACTGCAAGTCCATCAAAAAGCCCACTCATAAATGCATCCACACTCACGCTGGGATATTTTGAACTGCCAGTCAATCTTCAGGAAATGTCAAACTGCAAAACTTTTCTGGCAAATTTCAGCCCCAAACTTCATTTACACAATCTTAGTGAGTTAAAGGCCGTTTGAGCACACACTCCATGACCTGCCATCCTGCAGTCTGACATACCCAGCCATTCGGTCCGACCAGTCTGCTTCTGTCTTAAATCATTACTGTAGGCTTGTGTGCGTGTGAGACAATCACAGCCAGAAATACAATGCAGCTATAAGGAATAAGTCGTATTTTGGACCATAAGACAGAAGTCAGACTGGTCTTTCTGATGTAACATGATTTACATACCACAACAGAATGTAAAAAAGAAAAAAAGGGTAGAGATTGTGAGTGAACTCACCATACCTGTAAAGTCTGTATATGGGCACCGGCTTCAGGAATAAGCACACGAGACTCTGGAAATGTGAAGCTGTGAAACTGGAAAGTCTTCACGCAGTCATCTAATGTGTCATGCCCTGTAATCCGACATCCTCCAGCATTGAGACCAGTGGCTGCTGTTGTCAAGTTTTAAATCCCCTCTAATGAGAAGTCACATAAGGGGACATCAGCTTAACCAGCTCATCTCTGGGGCCGTGGGAGGAAAGCACAGGGAGATGTGTAAAGTACACACAGACAACTTTCAGGTGTGGGGCTTGAGCCAAAGACACTGGATCCACTGCACCACCATGCCCCCTCGTGTACAGTAAGTCTTCCTGTTGTTACATTGAATAAACCGGATTTAGAAATCTTTCTGTGAATAAAATATTGTGTTGTTTGAGCTCTGTTTTCTAGATACCTTCGCATATAATGCGAGAACCACCTATGGCGGTAGCCATGTCTGCCGGTCTGTATGGCCCGCAGTGGACCAATTTTATTGAAATGTGGACCACTTGTTCTTCAAAAAAATTTCTAAAGTGAGTTCAATATCTGTTGAGGTATCTCAAACAGGTGCACTACAAAGTTCTGACAATCCAAAATCTCCAAATGAAAAACATTGGCGATTCTGCAAACCAGTCTATATACAAAAACAGAGGAACACTTTCTGCCACTTCAACCACGAATTAGTTAACTTTTCCAGTTTTACTCTGACAACGGCTATAGCAGCTGGGATATTTTACAGCTCCGATTGCCGCTACTAAAGGCAAACAGGTTTCCAACTCAAGTTAATGAAACTGCAGCTGACTGCGTGCGCGGGCAGGAAGTTGAAGTCACGAATTGTTTCCGTGCGCGTGCACACACACACATGCACGCGCAATCCCGCTTCTGCCAATCAAGCTCGACGCGCGCGGAAACGTCAGCATCGTCAACTTATTTCTCCTTCATAAACTGCGCCAGGCTGCTTGAGTGCAAACGGATGACAGCCAGTGCAACACATCCCATTTCAAACAATGCACAGAGTCGTAACAGCCAGGTAAGTTACATGATCTTAACTGTAAAAAAATATAAAAAGTAAGCAAAGATAACAAAATGTTTAGAAATGAAGCACCCCGTGGCGTGTAAATCATTTTGCGCCCAAAACAAATCAACATTTACTCAGGATTAACCTCGGACAAAACCAGGGATCTCAAACTCTAGTCCTGGAGGAGTGCAGTGGCTGCAGGATTTCATTCTTGTCCTTTTCTTAATTAGTGATGTTTTTGCTGCTAATTAACTTATTTTGAATGAATTTTATTGAATTGCGCTTGAAGAATCAGACCCAATAATTGTTTCTTTTTCCTTATGTAGCAGCAAAATAATAATGAGATACAAAATGAACCAAAACCTGACTAGCAAACTGTGCCCATCATACAATATCTGACAATAAAGAAAGGTGAGGGTCTCAGGAATGCTGATCTGCTCAGGTCCAGAAAACATTTTAACAGAGCTCTTAGAAAAGTAAAGAAAAAAATCACCAATTTTAAAAATGTCTGCTATTGCACAATGAGAGCAGCAACAAGCCATGGAATTAAAGAATGGGTTTAATTAACAACAAAACTTGGTGCCTGATTAAGCAACTGGTTGGAGTTTGAGGACCTGACTTAGTTGGTGATCTATTGGCTCACTCACTTCACATTTCATTTCTGTTTAAGGAAAGAAATGAAGCAATTCAGAGGAACGATGAAGAAATTCCGGGGAAGAAATCTTAAAAAACAAGTCAACTATAATTAAATAGCCAACCCACGGTGTATATGCAGCATAATTATTTATTGATGGGTGAACACTTCCTGAAAGACACAGTTGTCCAAATGGGTTGATTTAAGGATACGACTGTCAGTGAATGAAAAGATGGAAATCTGGAGAGAGGAACATACAATTGTCCGTGACTGAAAACTGGTTTTGGCAGATACAGGCATATCTTTTTGAAAGTTTGGCCTTGTGCCTTATTAATTGTCATTGCAGAGGCTAATCTAACAGGAAATTGTCTGCGTGTAAAAGTAAAAGGCAACTTTGAATCTGATGGAATCAGGGAAATCCAGGGAATAAGGACAGTTTGTGAGGTAGGAGCTGCGATAGTTTTACACTCCAGTACATTGCGGTGAGTGCTGGTAAAAGTCAGGCGGGCTGGCAAGCCAACAAAAACACTATGCTCTTCGTATGGTATGAATCAGGCTTCTGTAGACAAAGGTTTTCTCTGTTCCTGCAGGACCATCTAAGAAGAAGCATGTTTGTCGTAGATGTGAATGGATGGGTAAAACAGTTTGCAAGGCTGGATGCGGGAGGAGGGTTAGAGTTGGAGGGTGGGGCTCTTTCGTGCGTATCCCATGATGCTGAAGGAGGGTTAGAGTTGGCGGGTGGGGCTCTGTCGTGCGTATCCCATGACGCTGGAGGAGGGTTAGAGTTGGCGGGTGGGGCTCTGTCGTGCGTATCCCATGACGCGGGAGGAGGGTTAGAGTTGGCTGGCGGAGCTCTGTCGTGTGTATCTCTATCCTATGGTGATTGTCATGCGTGCCACGGTCGACTTAGTATATAGAAAAGCAGCCAGAACCAAAAAGAACAATGAAAAGTCAACGTGGCTCAGAGGTGCATATGGACTGTAGCAGAGACGAAAGCGACTGGGGCTGTGTTTGTGAGGTGCTGCGTGCGGGCACATGAGCAGGCACCACGCATGCCTCGAGAGGAGGGAGGATAGTTAGAGTTGGTGGGCAGGGCTCTGTGAGTTGGCAGGCGTGGCTCTGTCGTGCGTATCCCATGGTCAGGCGACTTAGTGAGTTATATATATATAGATTCAAAATAAGTTAATCCACAGCAAAAAACAGGTCAGTAATTAAGAAAAGGCTTAGAGTGAAAACTTGCAGCCACTTCCGGGGTCATCTTAATAGCATTATAGGCCCCTGGGCAAAGCAGTCACAACCACAACCACTCACAGGAATAAAAATGTAAATGGTCGATAAAATGAAACATAAATTTATTGTATTGGTACTTCCAACATTAAGTAAACATGCTGTACAGCAAAGATTAATCAACAAGTCACAACATACATAGATTAGCATGGGGTCCCCGGGCAACTGTGCCCATGCGTTAAGATGGCCCTGGCCACTGCACCCCTTCAGGACTGGAGTATGAGATCCCTGCACTAAACTAATCTCCCAGCAACCTTAACGTAAAGGTTATAATGAATTCACTGTTTCACGGACACTATAATTTACGATCAGAGTTTCCACATTCACCTGATATCCATAATGGCCATTGGTTTACTAAAGTTTGCCTTTCACTTTTATTATTCCCTAACATTTGTCATAACTGAATAGCTTTGCAAGTCTCATTTCATGAAAATTACCACAGCCTGACATGCTCAAACAAAGAGGAATTAATTACTTTTTATTTTAAATGAGGTCATGTTAATTGCAAATTGTCACTGTGTGTGACTGTGGGATGTGTGTGTGTGAGTAAGAGTGGTCTTTGTGGTGGGCTACAGTCCTGCCCAGCCCAGATGAGAGAGCCTTTGGCCCCTGCAACGCTGAAATGGATTGAGAAGGTTCTAGAATCATCCTACTGGATGCAGTCCTTTGAGGGCTACAGTGCCTGCACAGTCCTCAGACCCATCTGAATGCTGTGCCCTGCATAATTTTCCACTTGTTTATATTCGCATTGGTAAGTAACTTTGCCAAGCAATCGCCTACTTAAAGAGCAGGAAGAGATTTACTGGATTTTGGATCAATTATTTTCTCTAACAGATGACAGTTTTTTCTGCAAGAAAGAAATAAAATGCGCAAATTTTAATTATGAAGTGTGGCCTCTGGGACTGCAACAAACACGAAGTGAAAGTCTTAAATAATAAGCAACTGGAGATTTTCCAGGACCCCGTGTGAATTAGTACCACTCTATCAAAACCCATTAGGTGTTCTCTTCTTTGACAAGCCCAGGCTGGTAGTTTAATAAAAGAATAATAAAGTTATGGCCCCTGCTGGACACATTGATGGACAATTAAGTAAATCATAAAAAGAGGTTTAAGACAACATTTGCTTTGCTTTGTGAAATTCAAACAGCCCAAATTGTCACAAAATAATTATTTAGCCATTAGAGCAGAAGCAACATTAGTTAATTACAAGAGGGAAGAAGTGAGGTTGACTGAGGATTATGTAGGGATTAGAATATTAATAACTAGGGGGCACTCCCACCTGCACTACGTGCCGTTCTGAAGAGGGGGGCTGAACACACCCCAATGAGACGTGGTCGCTCCTCCGAAACCCCTCTTAAACGGTGATACAATGGGAAACAAATAACATCCATCCATTATCCAACCCGCTATATCCAAACTACAGGGTCACGGGGGTCTTCTGGAGCCAACACAGGACACAAGGCAGAAAACAAACCCCAGGCAGGGCGCCAGCCAGCCCACCGCAGGGCGCACTCGCACACCAAGCACACAGTAGGGACCATCTCAGGATCGCCAGTGCACCTAACCTGCATGTCCTTGGACTGTGGGAGGAAACCCACGCAGACACGGGGAGAACATGCAAACTCCACACAGGGAGGAGTCAGGAAGCAAACCCAGGTCTTCTAACTGCAAGGCAGCAGTGCTACCCACTGCGCCACCGTGCCACCTATAGGTATTGCACATAACCAAATCAAATCAAAATATTTGGTCCAAATGACAGCACTTAGTAAGATATAGATATACAATATATTTTGCGACTTTGGCTTTGCCATGTTTCGGCTTTCAGAAAGCATACTTCTAACTGGGACAGCCTGCTGAAATCGTTTCCATGTTTTTATATCTACACAGGGTTATACACAAACAAGACACTGCATCAGGGTTTGACCAGCAGACCTCTCAAATGTGAAAAACATTATCTTGGGTGATATGAGAATGTCCAGACATTTTTAAAATAATTTCTCCTGAATCCTACATGGTCCCTTCTTTCTCAAAGAAACAAGTCTTACTTTTCATATGTGAATCTTTCATTTTCATTTTCCATTCTAAACATTGGTTAAATTCAGCATTTGCCAGTAATGATAATCATTAAGTTCTTCATCACTAACTTGTCTATGGGATTAAAGGAAAGAAAAAAATCCCCAAAGGAACACTAAGCACAACACATAAACAACGGCTGCTTGATTTATCATTAAATACAACACTAGTTATGATGAAATGTCGTTTCTTTGTCTTTGAGATCAAGATAGCACTGTAGCCTCCACTGACTGTTGTAGGTGCGCTAAGCAGTGCATTGACCCACTGTAATGGCACCCAACGCATATCGTCTCTTAAGTGGCCAATGTGCAGGAGAGTTTGGATGCAGGAAACATGTCAGGATGTCTGATTTCACTTCACTCTTGCCACAAATCCCACCAATCCAATATTTTTCATCATATGTGCCCCCCACCATTGCCTCCAATAGGTCACTGGTCTAATGCGAGGGACACATCTGATCCATCAGGAGTGCGTCGTGAGAGGGCAGGATCTCAGCTGCTGCTTCGGTGGTGAATATTCTGACAGTCCATTGACTGTCTTCACCAGACCCCCAGGTGGCTTTGAGTCGGCAGTCTTCTGTCACAGTGGTCTTCTCGAGTACCAGGTACTCTTTAGGCCGGGAAGAATCACATTCTCTGTTCAGCAACATGAGATAGGACACTGTCATTTGATATGGAAAAAAAAGTGACATTTTTGATAAATCACTGATTGAAAACTCAATGATTGTCATTATTGACACAAGGAACATTCAGCTTATGTTTAGGATGGAAAATAAACTTAAAAGATTTGCATAAGAAAAGTAAAGTTTGTGTTTTGAGAAAGAAGAGACAATGTAGAATAAATTAAAAATATGTTCAAAATTATCTGCATATTCCCATATGCCGTTAGGGTGTTATGAAAATGAAATCAAAAGGTTTTTTTGGATTTGAGAGGTCTGCTATTCAAACCCAGATACAGTTACTTTTCTGTTTATTCTGTTTCTTTTTCAGAAAGCCTATATAGTTATCTGAATAAGAAAGAAAAAAATCAAACGTGTGTGTTGGCTACAAATGTGCGTTTCTGAGGCCTTAACATAGCTAAGCCAAAAACTCAATTTCAAGGGGCTGCTTTGACCATGCATGGTCATCTGGACCAAATGTTTTAATTTCGTCACACCAATTAACGTACCGGCATGCAAAGTGTGAGCCTGCTCGATGGTTTAGTTCTGGAGCTTTGAATTTGTGAAATCTGATGAAAAAATGAGGCTGGATAAAATGGACATCTCCCACCCTCCCCTCCGTAAACTGGCTGTATTGATCTTCCATCCAAAAACTTTAACAGGGTGTCTCCTGACTAACATGGGTGCTCCTGGTAATTTTTTGACTGGACTGGAAAACGGGACTTGTCGTCCCTATCTGGAAAGGGAAGGGTGGTCGCCTGGATTGCAGCAGCTACGGGGGGATAACCTTTTCTCGATGCTGGGTAAGGTCCTTGCTAGAATCGTCCTCAATAGGATCCGTGATCACCTGCTCACCTACCAGTGACCGGAACAGTCTGGTTTAACACCTAAGAAGTCTGCCATCGACCACATCCTGGCACTGAGGGTTCTCATGGAGCACAAACATGAATATCGGCAGAGTTTTTTTTGCAACCTTTGTCGATTTTCATAAAGCGCTCGACTCAGTTGATCGAGCTTCCCTGTGGGACATCTTTAGGGTTTGCAGGATCCCCTCAAGGTTGCTGGATATCATGGTTGGCCTGTACACTGGTACTGTGAGTGCTGTGTAGAGTGGAGGCAGGACCTCTGCGTTTTTCTCAGTTGATTCTGGGGTTCATCAGGGGTGGGTTTCTGCTCCTACTCTGTTCAATGCTTGTATGGACTGGGTGTTGGGCAAGGTCATAGGGTCCAGCGGCTGTGGGGCATCTGTTGGTGAAGAAAGATTCATGGATCTTGACTTTGCTGATGATGCTGTGATCTTTGCGGAGTCAATGGAGGCTCTGATCGGGGTGCTCAAGACGCTGAGTGAGGAATCTGAGTGTCTGGGCTTGCGAGTGTCCTGATAAAAACCAAGATCCAGGCCTTTAATGACCTCTTGGGCACAGCCATCATCAGTGTGTCTTTTTGCGGAGAGAGTGTCGACCTTGTTGAGAGGTTAGCTTACCTTGGCAGTGACATTCATGTCTCTGGTGACTCTTCCTATGAAGTCAGTAGACGGATTGGGAGAGCATGGGGGGTCATGAGGTTGCTGGAAAGGGGTGTGTGGCGCTCCCGATATCTATGCAAAAGTCTTTACAGTCCTGGTGCTTCCTGTCTTGCTATATGGTTGTGAGACATGGACGCTATCCAGTGACCTGAGATGAAGACTGGACTCATTTGGTACTGTGTCTCTCCAGAAAATCCTTGGGTACCGTTGGTTTGACTTTGTGTTGCTCATGGAGTCCCGAATGAGGCACATTACCTGCATTGTGAGGGAGCCTCATTTACGGCACTACGGTGACGGTGATCAGGCTCATAAGATCCTCATTTTTGGGGACACGAGTGGCTGGACCAGGCCCAGGGGTCGCCCACGTAACACCTGGCTGCAGCAGATAGAGGGTCATTTCTGGAGGGTGGGACTGGACCGCGTGTCTGCCTGGGGGGTTGCCGAGTTGTTTCGTCGTGTAGTGGGTGCAGCAACGAGCTGTACCAGTGCATGCTCCCCAACTTGACTTGGCTTGATGTGCATGGGCCTTTGGTTGATTTGACATGGAATGACCCCTTTAGTCTACGATCAACTGAAACCCCAGACGGGTGATCTATACTTAACTAATTCTATGACTTCTAAAGCTAGTTGGCTGCTCCACTGATGATCTAGGTGTATCATATTAAAGTGGTGAATACTTACCTGTATGTGATCAGCTATGTTGTGTTTTATATTTGTATTAAATTTAGACCACTTTGCAGAGATGCGTTCTCAATTTATTGATCAATGTGGAAAAATAATAAACAATTAACTCCACTGTGATTCAGTGTTGTATAAAATCAAAATGTGAAACCTCTCAAGGAGGTAAATACTTTTTATAGGCACTGTCTATATAATAATAATAATAATAATAATAATATTGTGCAAAAAATAAAGAGAAGATTCACAATCCATTTTTCAAAATGTAGTGAGTGAAGCAACTGAAGGTCACACACCTCTCTCTACACGTTAGAAGGCTGCTATTAAATGAACTGAAACTCATGATCACATTTCACGGGTGAGACGTTATTTGTCGAAATTCAGAGAAACTGGTTAAAAGATTAACTTCCATGAATTCAAATTTCAATAACAGAAAATGTTACATGTTTGAAAAGAGTTTCAGTTAAAGGCAGGAGGCATCTTGATGCCACCAAAACTTGAAAAACGTTTCCTTGAATTTGGCACAGCACCACCTATGATGGTGTAATTTTGTAGTGTGCGCTGTAAGTACTAATTAAATGTACTTTGCTACTAAAATGTGAGGTACTGTTTCCTCTTTTATAATCTCTAAACAACAAGTAAAGAACCTTTCTTTCAATAACTAAAAGTTCTATTCATTTCAGTAGAACATGCACTTTCTACAAAACACATTACAAAAATGACTTGTGTGTGCCCTCTGCCTGTGGATTTGATTATAGGCACGTTACTCAGATTCAGCTTATCTAATTAAAGATGCTTCCAGTATATACTAGACCAGCATTCAACGCTAGAAAACGTGACATGCTGTCTACAGCGGCCTTAAACAGCGACTGGCAATATAAAATGCAGCAGTTTTGCTTTGTAGAGACATAATTAGGGCAACAATAAATGGGCAGTCTGTCAAGTAGGCAAAAATATACAGCATGCTCAATGAAAGGCACTATATAACATGGACTGGTGGATTACTTTATGTCACAACAGCATTCCTGTCTGCAAGTGTTTGCCTGTGATTGACTGGTGCCACAACTGTCCCGTGACCTGATGTCTGCTGGGATAGGTTTCAGCTTCCCCGTGTCCCTGTTCTGGAAATGGTTGGATACATTTGCTTGGGGATTTGATTTAAGAACAACCTAAAATTTAAGAAAACAGCAGGACATTTTTGTTAACTTGCCCCTGTAGTTTTACCTGAAAATGCCCTGCTAACCCAGCCAAAGTACAGTAAATCCTCTCTGGCCTTTTTTTATTTACATTCTTATGTCTCTATTGTCTTTCTGTGAGATTCATTTAGTATGACAGCAGTTAAATATTATTGGTATGTCAGATACCCCAAAATGTGAAAAATGTCCGTACCTACTCAAGTAGAACATGGGGTGCTTTCAAACAGAAGCAGGGCATGGAGTTTTCATTGAACTTTTGATATTGTTCATTTGTTTAACCCCTAATTTTCACTCATGGAATCCCACTCAGTGCTTTTCTCCCTCATTAGGCTTCATTTATTTTCCAGATCCTCACTGAATTGACACTTCATGACAATGCCTTTACTGCACACATATGTTTATTATTATTTACAAAGAAGCGAACATGCTCTGATTGTTGTTATTGAGGTGTAATTTATTATCTCCAGCCTGGTTAAATGATCCCATCTGATGGTGAAGGATCTTGTGATAACTCTGGTGTTTAGCATTAATGGAGGGCCAGAGAGTGCCACTCTGTTAAAGCTTCCTCTCTTTGCTCCTTCAATGCAGATGCCACCTAGCACTGGCTGTTCTCCTTGTATGGGACGTTAGGTTTTCCTACTTGATGCAGAGATACCCGGAACAGGGACCACCATGAGGTAATTAGAAGGCACATATCCCTTCTGACCCTGAACCTCCACCAGAGTCCATTGAGGATTTCCTTGTCTGTCATGATGCTCCAATACGGTTACCAACTCTCCTGCACGTAGACTTACTTCATGAATACTCCGAGCTGAAAAGTCATAGGCTGCAAACACCTAGGAGGAGAACACAAGGGAAAACACTTAAAACACTGCTGGAACACCATGCACAGACTGAAGTGTGCATGTCCAAGCATCCACATTCTACATACAAGAAATAAGGTTTTTGTAACAAATTTGTTAGGTTTACCGGTGACCGTTTCCCTAAAAACTGACTGCACGATCAGTTCAAGTAAACTTTTTTTTTTCCCAGTGCCCCATGATGCTTTGCGAGACCAATGTGACATCACAGAGCTAAAGCAGCAAATGTTTGATGTTTGTGACCTCCTCCATTCTTCAGCAAGCTGGCTGAGGCCTGTCATTCTTTGCCAACTCTCTACATGTCAGTGGCAGCCATGTTGATGGCAATCTGACAGATGCGTGGAGAGACTTTTTCCATAATCAATGACACATCAGTCATTGCCAACGACTAGATAGATACTTTATTAATCCCAAGGGGAAATTCACATAATCCAGCAGCAGTATACTGATACAAAGAAACAATATTAAATTAAATAGTAATAAAAATGAAAAAAATTTAAATAAAATTAATGTTAACATTTACTCCCCCGGGTGGAATTGAAGAGTCACATAGTGTGGGGGAGGAACGATCTCTTCAATCTGTCAGTGGAGCAGGACAGTGACAGCAGTCTGTCGCTGAAGCTGCTCCTCTGTCTGGAGATGACACTGTTCAGTGGATGCAGTGGATTCTCCATGATTAACAGGAGTCTGCTCAGCGCCCGTCGCTCTGCCACAGATGTCAAACTGTCCAGCTCCATGCCTACAATAGAGCCTGCCTTCTTAACAAGTTTGTCCAGGCGTGAGGTGTCTTTCATCTTTATGCTGCCACCCCAGCACACCACCGCGTAGAAGAGGGCACTCGCCACAACCGTCTGGTAGACTGCATGGTGAGTGACTTACCTGGGATGCATTGGACCATGCAAGTCTATATGTACTTGTGACACCATGGAGAACATCTGGGTTACAAGGCTAGTTAAACACAGATCTCCTGATTCCAGGGACATGATGAGTCCTGATGGGGAAAAATAAAATCTTGACCCCGGTTTAACCTTCATTAAAAAGGTCTTCATGCTTCAGTAATATATAACAAATGTATTTAACAAAGGCATCTTTTGGCGCATCCCATGCTCTCTGAATTGTAATCATAAGAGTTTTGCCAGTCCGTTGTTAGATAAAGGCTTTATAGTGTATGAGTCCAGTATACAAAGGCATATTTAGGATATAGCTGATAATATGTTCATTTATGACAAAGTGGTCCATATATGGGACATTACATCATCCTGTATTATGTTACATTGAGAGAGAGATACATGATGCTTCATTCCAAGGTCAGTGGCTAGCTGAAGGGACTGTATACTTGAATGAACTCGTCCTACTTCGAGCAGTTTGGTTAGACAACAGGCAACAGAACTGAAAAGCTTAACACACTCAAATGTTACAGAAAAGTGTTTTGCTACAGTTTCTTGGCTGTCCCACTCTTCTGCACTCCCATCACTTTGCTTTATCTATTATATCCACTGGGACTGTCGGGGCCAAGCCTCAGTGAATTCAAGTTTCCTGCTCCGGTTACCACTGTCTGCATGAAATTTTACTCTTCGGATATTTAATTCAAGTACATTTTCCTCAGAGTGTCACAGTGGTTAGCACTGCTGCCTCACATCTCAGTTCGCACTTTTGGCTCCAATAATCATTCGAACATAAATGGGAGATGCTTTCCTATCCATTATAACACTATTTATAATCCTGTCAATTCTGCGAAATTCCCAAACCTTTCCAGGAACACTTGGAACTCGAGGCAAAGCAAATTCAGCAGAGTTCGCTCATCACTATTAGTAACAAACACTGTTTTAAATAATAATTTTCACCATTAAATCTTTTCTAAACTCTTTATTATTCATTCATTTTTAGACTTGTTTTCCTGATCACAGTTGTGGCACACTGGAGCCTAACTAGCAGCAGTCCTCCATGTGGCCAAGGCACATCAATATGACAGAGTGGCTAAGAAAATGAACCGTAAACCACTGGAAATCCACTTCAGCCATCACCCTTGGTACTTTCTATGGCCTTTCCCAACTCATTTACCTTGTAAGTACTCACAAATGTACTAGACACAGGGTGGTAGGTATAGTGGTAACCCTGCCAGCTTGTAACCAAATTCAAATCCCGGGTGCTCTCTGCGTGGAGTCTGCATGTTCTCCCTATGCCTGTTTGGATAGATGGACTGGTGATGCTGAACTGGACCCTGGTTTGTGTGTGTGTGTGTGTGTGTGTGTGTGTGTTCACCCTTTTACAGGATGACACCCTTTCCAGGGATTGTTTCTGCTTTGCACCCAATGCATGCTGGGACAGGCTCTGGTTTCTCCGTTGCCCTGCTCCAGATATGTGGGGTTTAGAAAGTGGTTGGATATTCTGGTCACTTGAGTTAATTGTGATCATTTTTTGGATTAATCACATCCTCAATATTCCCTGAAGTGTGTTTATTACAATTCACATGTGTTGAACTATTCGTAGAGTATATTTAACATATTCCTCCCAGTCATGGAATTCATTTTGAGTGTTTGACTACTAACAAACCATATTACAGCAATGATCTTTTGATTAATCTAAACTATTCAAAACATTTTAGAACAACTGGAACTGGTAGGGTTTATGGTGGACAAATTGATAACATGACCCAGTTTTCCTTAGCCAAACAAACTCTGGAGCAGTATGGATACATAAGCTGACTAAGCAGTATGTGTCTCAACTATAAGTGGACAACCCATGCAAACTTGGGACTCAATATGCACACTCCATGCACCCCTTGATCAAACTTGGGTCTAAACACTGCTCCATGCCGTAAGCTGACTTAGCACATTATCTTGGAATAGCAACCCAAATTTAGTGTAGTCAAACTGTGCACAAGCATTTCAATAATTCTAGTCATCACTTCATAGAACATTCATTGAAATGAACACTTGTTTGCTAAGCTGCATGAAGCTACAGTTTTGTATTTTATTATTAATTAACCATTAACATGATTCGATTGACACTGTGAAAAGCTTAATTGAAAACTAAATGGAAATATAATGTTAAAGTCTAGATTCCATAACAAATTACTTTTGCAAAAGCTCTAACTGTGAGGAAAAAGTGTGAATTCAGACTTTCATTGTCTGCCGGATGGCGCCATCTACAGACATGCTGGGAAGTCCCTCCAAATAAATAGAATAACTTAGTGATTAGTCTTTATGTAACGTAACCATGGAGAGCAACAACTCGGGTTTTGGTTTAGAAATTATAAGTATGTTCAATTTATACTTAAATAAATAGGTCTTCAAGATCGGCAAGTCTCATTTGTAACCACACTTCCCCACTTTTGGTGACCTTCTCCAGAAAAAACACCATCCAAAAAATAATTTGGTATACAAGTTTTTGAACTTGCAGCATTTTGCATCTCGACAGACACATACAAAAGATTTTCAAAAAGTTTAGAAAAAAATGTGTTGTCAGACATGCAAGAATGGGGAGCGTTTTGTGTGTTTTGGGAAAAGGAAATACTGGGAAGACTGAAGGTGTGACACCATTACCAGCACATGTTTCATTGTCATCCTTAGAATGTAGAAATCCCTGGATGAGTCGTGAAGTCACTGCCGCCACTATGATTCAAGCCTCTCCCCCACTTCTGATCACGCCAGTGTTTAAGTCAGGGGTCCTCAATCACAGTCCTGGAGGGCTGCAGTGGCTGCAGGTTTTTGCTCCAACCCAATTACTTAATAAGAAGCAATTACTGCTCAAGTAACACTTCTGCTTCATTTTAGTTATCTCGCTTGTTGAGATTTTGAACCCTTATTGCGTATTTTAGTCTTAAACAGCTGTATTCTTGGTTTTTAATTGCTCCTAATTAGCAAAAACATGCAAATGACAAAAGAGACCAGCATTTCTCCATTTAGCTTGTTACTGTGTGTATTTATCATGCACTATTTGGTTTAATTAAATACCTGGAAGGAAAGTGAAGAGAAAAAAGCGAAGGACTGAGAATTACTCCTCCATTTTAGCCTTCAAATCATTTGGCTGATATCCTTAGAAAGGGGAAGAAAATCTAGGATATGAGAATTACCTGACATAGCAGAATTAAAGCACTAACAAGCCATGAAGTTAAATTATTGGCAAAAATTGCTTTCTAATTAAACAACCGGGTTTTAAACAAAAACCTGCAGCCACTATGGCCCCCCCAGGACTGTGATTGAGGACCCCAGGTTTAAGTCCTCGTCCAACTAGAAGTTAGAAGTCAGTGCTCATTATTGAATGAGCTTCTGTGTAGAATGGAGCTCCACCACCAGAAGGCTTCTTTTTAAGCATAGCTGTTGTGGTCATATCCCTTTTTGCACATTTATACTTCTTCAGCCCTTTGCATTCTATTAATAAACAGCAGTCATCCTCCAGGACCCCAAATCTTATTTTGATCCTGTCATCATTTTACAATCTACAACAACAATGGTCTATTCTGAAATTAAAAACAAAATCTACTAGTTACAAGGCACTATATGCAGTTGTATGAACATTCAACAGAAGTTTTTTAAAAGGTGGTTTTCCTAACAAAAGGAAATAGGATTTAAATGTGCCAACCATGCAAAGGTGAGACAGTGGTGCAGCGGTCAGTTCACCTAGGGTTCATACCCAGGCCCAGTCACTGCATGGTAGATGATGTGTGTTTTCCTCTTTTGGTGTGTGCTTTTCTTTGTAAAGTGGATTGAGAAAGTATTTAGACCCCTTCACTTTCTGAACTCTTTATTTTGTTGTAGATTTAATTTTAAATGGATACATTTGCAGTTTGTGCCCACCAGTCTACACTCGGTAACACATAATGACAGAGTATAAGCATTTTCAAAACATTTGCAAATTTATTAAAAATCAAAAATTAAAATCTCTAATTTATGTAAGTATTCAGGTATATCCTGTTTGCTTTAATTTTCCTGAACTGTACATAGAACTTGATTGGAGTTCACCTGTAGCAAACTGAATTGACGACATTGTTTAGAAAGGCACGCACTTGCCTATATAAGGAAGGTACCACAATTCATGAAAGCCAGTCTTCAGTAAAAAGTTCTAAGACAGTTAAATGACTCTAAGACCATGGAGGGAAAACCCTCTCAGGTCTGATGAGTGAAAAACTGAACGCTATGGGCAGAACTCCAAGCACTATATCTAGTTAAGGTCAGGTACTGCTCATCTCCTGTCAAATACCATCCCTGCAGAGAAGCATGGTGGTGGAAGAATCATGCTATAGCTTGCTGCTATTGCTTCTCAGCGGCAGGAACAGAGAGACTTGTCAAAATTGAGGGAATGATGAATGGAGCCAAACAGAGAGATCCTTGAAGAAATCTGCTCAGGAGTGCACATAACCTCAGACTGGGGTGATAGTTCACCTTTGAGAATGGCAACAGTGCAAACCATAGAGCTAAGTCAAAATTGAAGTGGCTTCGGAACAAGTCTCAGATTGTCATTGAGTGGCTCAGCCAAAGCCTAGACTTAAACCCAGAAGAACATCTGCGGAGAGGTGTGATGATAGCAGTTTACAGAGGCTTGCCATCCAGTCTAAACAAATTTGAGAAGATCTGCCAGGAAGAATGGAATAAACTACCTAAATCCAGGGTGAAAAGCTTGTGGAGACTTACTAAGAAGATTCAAAGTGGAAATTGCCACTAAAGGTGCTTCTACAAAGTACTGAATTAAAGGTCTGAATATTTCTATGAGTGAGAGATTTCAGTTTATGAATTTTAATAAATTTGCAAAACTTTTGAAAACACACTTTGTCATTATGATTATCGAGTGTGGATTCGTGGGCAAAAAATTGCAAATTTATTTGTTTAAAATTAAAGTGGTACAAAGTGGAGGGTTCTAAATAATTTTTCAATCTATTTAATTCCAGTTGTCCTTCCATACACAAAAGACATGTAATTAGGTTAAATAGTCACTCTAAATTGGCCCGTTATGAGCTAGCATGTTTAAAGGAAGCATGCATATCATTGAGGTGTGTACACCCACACATTACATCCATCACTCAACATGTCTTCTTGACCAAATCCTTTTTAGGCAAATTACATTTTATCAATCAAACTTTTGGTACTAATATTATGTAAAAACTGAAAACATTGACACAACATAAATCAAATACATTAGTCAAAAAGAGAAAAACATTTTTGCCTTAAAAACCCAAAATTGTAAATTGCTGCTTGTTTTAAATTATCAGTGTTATAGGTTTTTTTTCTTTTATGTTAAAAACATATTACCTTTACTGCATATAGCGCTTTTCTAACTACTCAAAGCTACCTATGCAGACAGTGAGGAGCCATTTCAACCACCACCAACATTCAGCATCCACCTGGATGAGGTGATGGTAGCCATTCTTGTCCCACTATATTAGCCAATATGTTAGTTATTAGATAGCAAAGGGGTGAGAGATATAGTTAGCCAATTAGAGACAGAGGATGATTAGGGGGGCAAAATGGACAAGGCCATGGTGGGCAATTTAGCCACAACATCAGGATACACACTACTCCTTTCAAAAGATGCCCATGGATGTGTGTCATGACCACAAAGAGGCAGGACCTCAGTTTTAAGTCTCATCCAAAAGATAGCACCATTTTTCAGTACAATGTCCCCTGTCGCTGCACTTTGTGCACTGGGATCCACACATAGAACACAAGGGCAAGCACCCCCTGATGGCCTGACCAATACCTCCTCCAGCACCAAACCAAGCTTCTCCTAGACGGTTTCCTATCAAAGTACTGCCTGGGCCCAAACATGCTTGGGTTCAGTTGGATTGCCTGTTCTGAAGTGTAGGTGGTATGGCTAACATGACATAACCTGCTTACTGGTCAGTGTCAGAGCCTATGCCTGCAACTTTAGGCATGCTAGGACAGGGACCCAATTTATCCTAGCACATACAAGTCAAATGTGAACGTCAATTTATGTTAGCATGCATGGCCCCAAATCAAATTGCTAACAAGTTTCTAGTGTCTGTAAAGCACATTTGATAATGCATATATGTGTAGAAACTTGGTAGGTAGGCACACCTCATAATCTTCTTGTACCTGTAAAGACGGTAAAACTGGTGACTCGATGGCTGGACTCACAACTACAACGGAATGCCTCTTGCTGGCTTCATCAACAATGGCAGGAGAGGGGCTTGCAGTCTGTCCTGTTGGATGATAAGGATTTATCCTTGAAGCTGGCACATAACCTCTATTGCCTGTAAAAGAAACCCTCAGTCAGTGACCAGTTTAAACATACAGTTAGCAGTTCCATTTGATTAAAAAATATATCTAATTTGAAAAATGGCAAACATCAGTTTTAACTTTTCCACAAAGTCATTACATTAGCAAGCTGGCAGAGCATTCTAGAGGCCAGAAGGATGGACAGTAAATCAAAAGGATTCAGCTTCAATTGAAATCTATAAGCTCAATGGTGACTTAACTCGTCAGCACTCTAGCTGTTTTAAAGACATCACATTGTATATGGAAAGGGCCTATCAAGTGGTGTTCATTGCCAAGCGACCTTAAATACTCATTATACAGTATTGGATACTTGCAAAATTCAATTCAGATTGGCAAAGCTACAAAAATCTTTTTTCTTTTCAATCAAATATTTAATGTCCATTTGTCAACTCAGCTGTTGACTCCAGCACTCGAGAACATCTCTTTATGGTACAACCAGAGACATTCCAATGTTTGCTCTCTTAATTTTGAAAAATAAGCTTTCACACATATCATAATAAGCTGCAATCATTCGGCTTTGGGGCTCTGCTCCTCCAAGGTCTCTTTCGAAGGCTATGTCTGTCTGGATGTTCAAGTTGGTTAACCAGCAGGAGACAAAGAGCGTAGATAAAAGAGAATTCACTTTGTGGCACACAGTCATTAGTGGAATCCCTCAGGGGTCTGTTCTAGGACCATAACTTTTTCTAGTTTATATTACAAACGTTGATATCAATATACTGTAGTTAGTAAACTTGTGAAGTTCATTGATTAGAATAATGGTAAGACACTGAGGAGGCAGCAAAAATAATTCAAAAACACTTAGCAAAGCTTCTGGACTGGCCAAACAACTTGGAAAATGCAGTTTAAAGTAGAAAAGTGCAAAGTGCCACACGTGGACAAAAGGAACATCAACTAGGAGTACAAGATGGGAGACACTGTCCTACAGGAAACAACCTCTGAAAACGATTTTGTGGGTTTATGTTGACACAACATTTTAGTCATCTAAGTAATGCACAAAAGTGATTAATAAGGCACGTAAAATGTTAGGTTATATTATAAAAACTGCCGAATATAAATCAAGGAATTTTAGAAGGTTAGTCTAATGCACTAATGAGACATCATCTGGAATAACGTGTGCTGTTCTAGTCACCATGCTACAAGAAAGACACAGCAACACTTGAACCTGTGCAGAGGGGAGCAACCAGGCACATCCCGGGACTTAAGGACATGTCCTACTCAGACAGACTTGGAAAATTAAACCTGTCTAGTCACAAGAAGAGAAGACTGCATAGGAACCTAATCCAGCTCTTCAAAAGTGTCAAAAATATTCATCAAATATATTCAACAGAATTGTTTCTTAACTCAATAGTAAATCACATACTCGAGGAACCCTGTGAAAATGAAAGGGAATAGCATTTAGGACTGAAACCAGGGAGTATGTCTTTACTAAAAGAGTTTGTGGGAGTTTGCATCCAATTACCAAGCCCATGTATTTGAAGGGTAAACCTTGACAGCCTTTAAGAAGTATCCGGATGAGATATTGGGACAGTTTAGCGATTACCTGAACAAATGAGCTTGATGGACTGGATGGTATCTCATTTGCCAGATTTTTGTTTCTCATGTTTAGATTTGGGCTCAAGACCTGCTTCTCTCTTTCTGTCACCTTTTAAATTCTATTACCATTACAACATCAGTGGCATGGAATCTGAACTAGTAAAGATCATACAAATAAAACAAGAGTAATCCTAATTCTCTATTAGCTCACAAATGGCTAGTTTTAACAAAAACGCAGTCCATAATACATTGTATAGAGTAATAACTTGGATTGCAAGTTTTGAAAGTTCTGCTTATATTTAACAATTTTTACTCTTTAGAGACCTTTTCTGTAACTTTTGCCAAGTGTCCATTTAATACCATTGTAAAGTGGCCCAATGTGTGTGAGTCTGCCTTGTGTCTGATGCTGCTCGCACCCTGAATTAGATCAAGCAGGAAAACTGATAGATGGATTATTACTTAACAATAAACAAACACAACGATAATAATACAACAGAAGATACTGTATAACCATAAGGACCTCTGTATTATTTAACAAACACAAAAAGACTATCCATTACACGATGCAGAGGACAGAAAGATATGGAAGAAGATGATCCGCTGTGGAAACCCCTAACGGGAGCATCCAAAAAAAGAAGACGACAATCATCTATCCATTTCTCCTGCTCACTTTTTTCCCCATCACATAGTCAACAGCAGCATAAGCACAAAGTAGAAACAAACCATGTAAAGGATGTCATTTAATCACAAAGCCTATGCAAGCAGTCTAGCCTAACTGTAAAGACGTTGGTCTGTAACTGAGAAGATAGCCAGGTCAGTCCCAGCCACTGTTGCACTGTGTAATTCTATCAAAACAAGTTTACTGTCATGTGTAGATAATACAATGAAATTCATACTTGTATGTCTCCTCAGAATAGTTTACAAAAATAAAATAGAATACAGTAGTATATGACATATAGATCCAGTTATAACAAATGTATACAATATGCCTTTTCAAGTTTTATATATGTATGCACTGTATACATTGAGCAAATCTTAAAACCACTTGTACTCCAATTTAAAAGAAATAAACTTATAACTACATCAGCATCCATCTGAATGGTAGACTGGATTTGCCTGATAAAAACAGACCTGATGAATAAAATGGCCCTGAGCTGGCACTTCTGAAGTATTTGTGACAAGCTGCTGAGGGTATTCTACTAGCCCATAGTTGCCAGTGTACTGGTCCATGCAGGAGTTTGTTGGGGGAGTAACATTAGTACAAGGGATGCCAAAGACATAAGTAAACTGGCCAGAAAGGCACGATCTGTTTTAGGACTGACTTTTGACTCCCTGGAGGTAATGGCAGAAAAGAGGAAGATAGCAAAATGACTAATGCTGCCAGTTGTGTGTTATTATGGAGCAGCTTTAGCCCAATGTGAGCTAAGAGATGTTACTAAGGCTAATGCACTATATAAAGCATTCTCCCATTGTGCTGATCTTCACCCTACCAAGTATGACTTAGGTACATTATCATGGGGACAATATTTCTATATACAACATTATTTCAATACTATTGTGATTATAATTCTTGGTCTAGGTTTTTGCATTGTTCTATGATCCATGTTGCTGGAACAACTTCTTCATCAATCAAAAGTACTCTCTCTATGAATAATTGTAACACAGCTCTGTACTTGTGATGGTGTTTGCTGCAGAGACCCAGTATAGAAATACATTTTTACTCATTTTACACTTAAGCTCACACTCAGTACTAACCGCAGTGCCACCCTACCAGTAAAAAAAAAAACGTATAATACATAGCACATTGTAATCCTAAAAACTGCCATGGCAATAAAGGTACAATACCTCCAGCCTCCACCAACCACCTCCTTTTATCACCCTTAGTGTCCATCTCTTGAATGACTGCCACCAGCTCGCCCCTTGACAAGGAAAGATCCATGTCTCGACCACCCTTGATGTCTGAAGATGCTTGATAGATTTGTTCCGATTTGTACCTCTTGGTCAGTTCACTTAGACGGCGCTGACTAGATGGTGTCAGAGGCTGCAAAAAAAAACAAAATCAACAAGAAGCTTTGGTGCCCACACTTAGGACCTGGACATCTTTGCAATTCTTTCACTAATATCACCATTCAAAAATAAAATAATAACAAAGAACATCATGAATCCCAGTCAGCAGTTGTCAGTCCACTGTCTGTACCATATATTGTACATTTTGATACCATTAGATGGGCAGAAGATATCTACTGATTTTAATACAGTAATCCCTCGCTATATCGCGACTTTCGCAGCTTCACTCTATCGTGGATTTTATATGTTAGCATAACTAAATATATAACGCAGATTTTTCGCTGCTTCGCGGGTTCTGCGGACAATGGGTCTTTTTACTTCCTGTACATGCTTCCTCAGTTGGTTTGCCCAGTTGATTTCATACATGGGACGCTATTGGCGGATGGCTGAGAAGCTAACCAATCAGAGCACGCAGTTAAGTTCCTGTGTGCTGAATGCGGTGTTAACCAGGAAGTCTCGTCTTGCTCATTCAGCATCAACGTGTTTCGCTGAGTAAAGAGTTAACTTTTGTGCTCTTTTGTGTTTATCTTTGTGCATAGTCAAGCCCTTCAATAAGGCTCCAAAATGATCTGCTCCTGCTACTGCTTCAGGGTCTGTGCCCAAGCGCCAACGGAAGATGTTAACGAATGCCGAAAAGGTAAACGTTTTGGATTTGTTGAAGGAAGGGAAAAGCTACACTGCTGTAGGACACCATTACAGCATCAATGAGGCTACGATTCTTTTTATTTAAAAAGTAGGAAAGGAATATAAGATCTACGGCCGCAGTGTCCTTTTAACCAGGGTGCAAAACAAGTTGTAAGTGGATGTAATAAGGCAGTAGTCTGGATGGAATCTGCTTTAGGGATTTGGATTGAAGAAGAATAACGGCGGTGCTACACAGTTGCCTGAAGTGGCTCCTTTAGAAGGGCTGTAACGATCTCCTTTGTTGTGCAGTAAAATTAAACTCATTGTTATCGGACAAGTCATCATGTCATTGTTGGTGAGTAACCATAATAATATGGTTAATAATAATAATTTTCTACTTACAGTACTTAGTACATGTACGTACATTTAGTGTCACTGTACACACATTTACTGTATAGAATTTTCTTGCATTGTACGTATTTATTGCTGGTGGCCTGTCTATCGTAATGGCTGTAACATATGTGATATCAGAGACACTCGATATCTTTATAATATTATTTAGGTTTTACTGTATATAAACAGTGAGTTTACATGCATAATTTTAATGAATCTTACCTAATATCTAAGAGAATACAAAGGGATTATGCTGTATAATTGTGCAGGGAATATTTATAAACAGTGTGGGAGAGTTTATAAGGGCTTAAAATATATAAAAATAACCATACAAACATACGGTTTCCACTTCGCGGATTTTCACCTATCGCTGGGGGGTCTGGAACGCAACCCCCGCGATAGAGGAGGGATTACTGTACTTTGAATTCATTTCAGACTTTATTCATATATGTTTATTATAATATGAAAACAATTACACAAATTGTGCAAAGGCAGGTCTATCCATGTGTAGGTATTCAGAGTTACACTAAAGGGTAGTATATTGCCTTTTGATTTGAAAGTTAGGTGATTCACTTGGGCATAACTTTATGAAAATAGAAAATTTAACTGTGCCATTACAATAGATGTAGTGTTTGGTTTAGTTTTTACTTTTTTATGTGAAGTGTAATGCAAGTGCAATTAATGAAATGGAAATATAGTAATCCCTCGCTATATCGCGCTTCGATTTTCGTGGCTTCACTCTATCGCGGATTTTATATGTAAGCATATCTAAATATATAACGCGGATTTTTCGCTGCTTCGCAGGTTTCTGCAGTCAATTTACTTCTGGTACATGCTTCCTCAGTTGGTTTGCCCAGTTGATTTCATACAAGGGACGCTATTGGCAGATGGCTGAGAAGCTACCCAATCAGAGCACGCAGTTAGGTTCCTGTGTGCTGATTGGCTCAGCGACGCAGTGCCAAATTCGATTCCGCTGCGTTAACCAGGAAGTCTTGTCTCGCTCATTCAGCATCAATGTGTTTCGCTGTGTAAAGAGTTAACTGTTGTGTTTATCTTTGTGCATAGTCAAGCCCTTTGTTATGGCTCCAAAACGATCTGCTCCTGCTACTGATTCAGGAGCCATGCCCAAAAAGGTAAAAGTTTTGGATATGTTGAAGTAAGGGAACAGCTACACCGCTGCAGGACACCATTACGGCATCAATGAGTCCACGATTCTTTTTATTTAAAAAGGAGGAAAAGAATATAAGATCTACGGCCGCAGTGTCCTTTAACCAGGGCGCAAAACGAGTTGTAAGTGGATGTAATAAGGCGGTAGTCCGGGTGGAATCTGCTTTAGAGATTTGGATTGAAGACTGCCAGAAGAAGAACAACGGTGGTGCTACACAGTCGCCTGAAGAGGCTCGTTTAGAAGAGCTGTAACGCTGTCCTTTGTTGTGCAGTAAAATTAAACTCATCGTTATCGGACAAGTCGTCGTGTCATTGTTGGCGAGTACCCATAACTCATTTTCTACGTACTTAGTACTTGTACGTACGTTTATTGTAACTGTACAGACATTTATACAATTTTTCTTGCATTGTAGGAATTTATTGCCGGTGGCCTGTCTATCTTAATGGCTGTCACGTATGTGATATTGGAGACGCTCTACAGTATCTTTAAAAGAACATTTTGGTTTTATGTACAGCATTTACATGTTATAGATTTTTCACATATTTTTATATTACCTAATCAATTACAATATGTTTAAAACTGTATTACGTATTAAATAAAACTCCTCAATGATATATGATACGTATGTTTGTGAGTAGTATATAAAGAGTGTGTTTACATACATAATTTCAACAAATCTTACCTAATAACTAAGAGAATATAAAGGGTTTATGCTGTATAACTGTGCGGGGAATATTTATAAACAGTGTGGGAGAGTTTAAAAGGGCTTAAAATATATAAAAATAACCATACAAACATATGGTTTCTACTTCGCGGATTTTCACCTATCGCAGGGGGTTCTGGAACACAACCCCCGTGATCGAGGAGGGATTACTGTATTGATCCTCAATGAAACACTATGTATGGTGCAATATCAATTAAATTGGTAGAGAATGGCATTGTGTGTAGCAGACATGGAAACAAATGCAGTGTACTAATGTGCTCCATGTGTACTATACAGTATACTGTAGGTCAGTATGCAAGTTCAAATACATCTTTAGGATTCTGCCATGTGATGCAAAAGCACCTGGAGATATACTTTTTCATGGTGCTGTGATACTTCACACATCAATATCAGAGATGCTTACATGCTCACCCATTGACATGTCTTGCATAGCAGGACAGTTTGGAATCTAAAATAATTTGCACCAACATCTGTCCAATATACGAGTCCAAAGTTGACTTGCAAAAAAACTCGTATGAAGAATAGACCAAAACCTGTCTTCTCTTTTCAGCTTAATCTAAAGAAAAGCCAAGCAAAATGACACCTTTTATTACGTAACTAAAAAGATTACAATATGCAAGCTTTCGAGGCAACTCAGGCCCCTTCTTCAGGCAAGATGGGGTCTGAGTTGCCTCGAAAGCTTCATATTGTAATCTTTTTAGTTAGCTAATAAAAGGTGTCATTTTGCTTGGTTTTCTCTACATTCACAATGGCTAACACGTTACAACACCCTAGTACTACAGCTGAATCTAACAAACGGAAGCTCGATAAGCTTGATTTGGCTGTTAGCATCTTGTTCTTGAAGGAACAACTTACCAGAATAAAGTGAGGATTTAATTCCGCCTCAAACGTTTGGCTGATCTGTTGCAGAGACTTTGCCTCCTTCAGAAACATTCCTTCTGCCCAAGACCAGAAGGTGTAGTCGGGCAGTTTATTGTGGGGTAGCTGGCAAATATACAATTCAGAACATATCAAATAATATGCAAAGTGCTTGCAACCAGCTGTCAAGGTTTAAGAATCTCCAAGATTTGATGGCTACTGATTTTCAAGAAAATGACTCGACTCACATGCTGGAGGTAACCAGATGCAATGTGATTCACGTCCGCTGCAAAGTCTCTCTGAATAAAGATGAAGGTTTCCATGGCACGGATGAGTAGCTGCGTGGCCATGCCATTAAATTTTGGCATTTCTGTTAGCAGTAAGGTATTAATGGCCTGGTAGGTGTTTGCCGCTTCCTGCTCCTCATACGTAATGGAACCAGTTTCTCGACGTTTCTCCTCAATCTTCTCAAAGTCCAGCAGTTTGTGTAGCCGCTTCCGAATCATATTCTGTGGACAAGCAAACAGTTCCTGAAGAGAACACAGAGGCTGAAGAACCAGTGACTTCAACCTATGCATCTGCAAGGAAAAGTGGAAAATGATAAGAGACTAAGACACTGTGGTGTTTGTCATACTGTTAACTGTGGCTACTACGGGAAGCCTCCAACAGCAAGCACTCACATATTTAGGATAAATGTGTTTGTGCAAAATGGCAGACAGTTCCTTGTAGTTGCGGAAGGCCACTTCAGTTTCAATGTCCAGTTCACATTCATGTGGTCTTCTACTGAGGAACTCCTGCAAAAGAAAACATTGGAACAAAATGATAACCACCAATTTAATGGCTTGGAATTTTAAGATTATACAAATTGAGTGATTGTTCAGCCCACCCCATTCATTTCATTGGCAAGTTTCTACCTTATTTTGTTATTTATTAAAAGATTACAGTCTCTCTGTTTCATCATGACTGATGGGCTTATTGCAGATTTTAAATCCTCTTTTGTATGAAGTGATGCTTCCTTTTAGATAGATAGATAGATAGATAACATTCCTTTTTGATTTCCCCAGTGCTCTATGCTGAGCTTTTATCAAACAGATATTAGCTACTTGCACACACAGAAACCCACTCAACTATCTGACCAAATTAGAGGGATTTACTCACTTTCTTTTAAACAGATGGCCCATTAACTCCCTGAACTGATAGCATTAACAAAATAATTAAAAACTCGGAGGGATTCAAAAGTGAGATGAATGCTGAAAGCTATGTAGAAAGTCTATGGTCACAGATGTCTAAAGAGTTTATCTATACCCCAAGCCATTTTGTCTGACTCCAAAAGTTGTTTAAGTTTATTCTTTCGCTCAATTATTAAACAGTCTATAACTAACTTGGTAACGTTGATGTCACATTATACAATTTTCACTTAGTAAGCATGTCAAAACTGATGAGTGGAGTTGCTCCTCTCCTCGCCCGAGCATGTCATATCACAGAACTAGAAATCACAGCGTATGTCAAATTAGACCACTATTTAGTAACTTTCCAGCACCATTTCACATTGCCAAGTATTGTAAGCTCGTCCTTTTTTTCTGACAGCCAATAATGTGTGTCACACACGTGTACATGGGAGGCAGCTAAAGGGCTCACATAAGGGTAATTCCACGCCAGAACAGGGGGTGCAGAAGTGCGTTAATCCCTTCCCTCTTCCCACTGCAGACCAGCTTCGGGAAATTCCACCCGGCCCTGATGACATCACTTCTGGTCCCAAGGACAGCACGTCTGGTCACGATCCTGATGACGTTACTAACGGGTCCAGTCTCGATCCCGATGACATCTCTTCCTCTGCCTTGTTTTAAAACCGCCATCTTTACCTCACCCAGTCAGTTCTGTTTTGGACTCCACTCTGTATACTTCTGTACAATTTATGTACCAGTTTTGCAGCCGGGTTCAAGTACATGGGAGGTTGCCCCAAACCTTTTTGTGGCTCTTTTGTTGTTCTTTTGACATGTGCTACCTGAAGGAGTTAATGCCTATGCTTTGCAGTTACAGCAATTGCACATCTGAGAGAGTGCTCATTGATTGTAAGCTCTCAATTGCGTAAACGTCCACACTTACGACCACTGGTATGATACCATTGTTTATTTAATTTTTCTTGGACACTATGAAAGGGGCTATTGGCTGCCACATACTGTAGATGCTAGCAACCACTATGATGATTAAAAAATTTTGTATACCTCTTCACTTCCACAATGTCATTTTTCTATAGCATGGTAAAAATCTGGATTTTTGTGTTGAAATTTATTTGGCAGACATCTTTCTCCAAGATCAGGATACATTATAGTTCATACTACAGTGTGTATATGTATTGTATATCTGAACACAGGTAGGTTTCAGAGACTTGCTCAGGTCCACAAAGTGAGGCTTAGGTAAGACCTGAACTTGCATCCTTGTGCTTTAAAGTCCAATACTTTTGTTACAGGTTTGAACTGTAGCCAATCATCAAATCACTTGCTGAAAAATTACTCTTTACCCCATTTATACTCCTTACAATATTTAAAACAGCACAATAGTGTGAATATTCTCATTCTAAAAACTTTACTGCATATTTTTTCTTTTTGAGGTCAGAGTAATTTATGTAGTCATTTTAGTTTAAGTAATATCTGAAAATGCTCCTGATTTCTGCCATGACCAATATGTGCTTGTTACAGTTCATGCACTTACAAAAACTATCATCAACTCACCTTACAACTATAACCTCTGAATTACTGGATAATATACATAAAATTGGAATGTACAAGTAATTTAACCATAGTAGCTTATCCACGAGACAGCCAGCTCACACTACCAAAACTTCAACATTTTCCCTGTTAAGCATTTGTCACAAGAACTGGAAAAAGTCATTTGATATTTTTCCAGCCGTACTTTGTCCACAAGCTCTTAAAGCGACTGGAGTTTGATAGTGGAGCACCTGCTCATTTGCTCCATCCTTGGTTGAAGGTGCCATAATTAAACAATCTGCACAAGCACCCATGATTTCACATTACTTTGTTGAAAAAATGTGTTGTTTGGATGGTTAGCCTGCCTCCCCGACAGTTCGCAAAATACTCACTATGCAGATGTGTACAGTACCTATAAAGAGAACTCACCTCCTTGGAGGTGTTCACATTTTATTGTTATACAGTATTGAATCACACTGGATTTAATTTGTTTTTTTCAATACTGATCAGTAGAAAAAGACCCTTTAATGTCAAAGTGGTCTAAATTATTTTTTAATATATAACACAAATGTCCTTGTAGGCCCAATTGCTAGTCCATCCTTGGTCCTCATTATTCATTTAAAAATGTAATAAACCTGACATATTTATGTATGGGCTGTGAGAGATGGCTGGCAGTTTATCCCGGCCAACACCAGCAGGCCCCCAGGCCTGCAGCATGGAGGTGCCCTGGATGCCCACAGGGCATCATGGGAGATGGAGTGCGACTTCACAGCCCTGCTTGGTGCCGTGGGTGCCATTGGAGATCACTGCAGGGAGACAAGTGGTTTTCTATTTTCCCAATAGCCTGGAAGTACTCGCTAGTCACAGGGACAGAAGAACTGAAGTACTTCTGGGCTGAAGAAAAATAAGAGTCAAGGACTATAAAAAGGACTGTGGGAAACCCAGCAGGCTGAGCCGGAGTTGGGAGGGAGTGTGACAGAGCTGCTGGGTGGAGAGGAGGATTGATTATTGTTGATTTATTAGTATTATTGTGTTGATTATTGACTATTGTGGAGGTGGAGGTGCTTTGTGCACAGTATTAAAGAAATGAAATGTATTTCTTATACTTTTACCTGGTATCTGGACGTGTTGTCTGCGGGTTTGGAGGAGCGACAGCTCCCCCTACTGTCACAGGGCTTATAGGAACAGTCTTTTTTATTTGTTAAGCTGGTGTCACATTACATTAGTTGTTAAGACTGCACTTGCTGTTCTGATCGCTGGATTATATCAATATACAACACTGGAAATCACTGAGCATGTCAAATTTAGTGAATGCATGCTAACGCTCTAGCACAGTCATGCTTGCCCCATTTTCTGACAGTCAATAGTGTGCTGCCCAACATAGCCAGTGCTATACAAAGGGCTAACACGAAATTCAGCAGCAATCACATCCCCTTTTTGTCTTTTTACAATTTTGTCATGGTATGGGAAATACAAAAACATCACACAGATGAGCTTCTCTTCCTTTTTTTCCATTTTCCTGATTTTTTGATTTCCGCATTATTTGTACTTTCAGATGAACATTCCTTGGTTGCCAGCTCTCATGCACACTAGCCTGTCCCTACAACTTTTTAATTCTGTTTGAGTGAGTCGCTGGGTATGTCAGACTACAAACTCTCCTTCATGGGAGCATGCCGTCAACTGCCTCCAACTCATTAAGATTATGTACATGAAGGCTATGACTGAATAACACTGGAAAACCCATCAAATGTGACATGGCCTTTACTTGCCCATATGTAGTTTATAGTGATGGCTGAGAACATTTTTAATGTCATACTTTCATGCAGAATGGAGATATAATGATACTCTTTTGATATAATAGGCATTTCTGGTGACCAAGGCTGTACAACAGCAAACAATATCAAAAAGTCAATGAATGAACATCATGTTACTCAAGTTGCATAATCCTCACATCATGTCATCCAGTCATATTCAAACAATGTTCCAAACAATATTATTAAATAAACCACTTCTGGAAAATGCACCGGTGAATGAAAATGGAAAGCACTTGGGCGTGCCGAGGGTATATGAATTGTATACTCATCTCCCTTCCTCATTCGCCGCTCACGAGTCCAGCCCTGTAACAGCATATTCATTGGCTAGTACTGTGCTTCAACAAAAAAAAAACAGTGTGCCATAAGAGACATGTAAGACTAAAGATTAAAAGTTAAAAACATTGTCAAGAAGAGAATATGTCTTATACTTGTGCATATCTAAGATGCCTTGCAGTGTCACAGACCGTGACTAAATAATCCCAAGGTACTCCAGCTGTGGCTCACCTCTTTGAAAATAAATGTAACGGCGGGAGCCGGATCTACAGTTCAAAAGCTCAGTGGCGTCTTATTTTTATTCATGACAGCATTTTATGGAGATGGTTTATTTAACAATGTCTAAGTAAATAAATAATATATTTGTGATGTCCGCATATGACTTCATGACTTGAACTGTGGATTTTGTGACATGAGTGATCTGAGATTTTTTCATGGACATTTTTATATTATTGGTCTCCACTGACACCCATTCCATGAGAAATTCTGACATTAAAAGATTTTTCTCGGCCATTACTAAAAAAAACACATGGGCTAAGTGGTAAATAAAAAACTCACTTTTAGGTGTATTCCTTTAAAATGATTGTGCTTGGTAAGAATAAGTGCTGTGTTTATATCAATGGTTACCAAGTATAGTAAGCACCTGTAAGTAAACTTGGATGCTGCGTTTATTAAAAATGTTTTTAAGTGGATTTGATGGCTTTTAATAATAGTATGTGGTATCTAAAGGGATTTATGTGGCATACCTCAAAGTGTTTCACAAAGGTGGAAACATTGTCCTGCAAATCAGCAACACCTCTTTCGAGAGCCAAGAAATATTCTTCTAAAGCATCAAATTCTTTGTCTTCTGTCTAAAGAACACAACAAAAGGGAAAAACTGTAGAAGGCTCTTAGGTGAAGAATTGCAAAAGAAAGACAGGCTTATAAAATATCATTATTTTCCCTAACTCAGTAGATCCCTTTACACACAGCGATTTACAAAATTCATAATTCATTTAACACATTTGAGTAATTCACAAGAATATTTCAAAGTGAACCGACAATAGAGAAGACAATCTTAGGGCCACAAAGAGCTTAATCTTAAGAACAGATGATAAATTGGGAACATAAAAAAGCACATTTATGTGGCAGTTGATAAGGTCAAAACAGAGCAGCTTCTGATAAGAGCAGTTGTACAATAGACACACACTAGTATTGATTCTTAAGCCTTTAAGAGGAGATGTCAAAATTGATGACTGCAGTTGATTAACTTGCCACCTGATGCCAGCACCATTCTGTCATGGTACATAAAACACAAGATATTGGACAGACGAGCCTCTTCTGTTTGTTCGGCCACAAACATCCTTGTTCTTTACTCCTTGTCGCTACATTATATGTGCTGTGTTTCTGGCTTCAGCTCTCTTACACAAAGAGTCTGTCCTTGACAGGGCGAGTTGCTGACAAGTTGGACTGAATCAATGGGGATGTCACACTTCATTATCATAGGAGTGCACTGTGGCAGCCTCCTACTCGCTAAGATTAAGAAAGTGAAATCACTGGTTAGTTGTGTTTAGACAGTTTAGACAGCCCTGCTTTTTAATTTAAAACAATAGGTTCAGGATTACGTCAGCATCTATACAGCCATCTATTGTTCTGCAAAACCAATTCAGCATTTTACAGAGTGCCATGCTTACTGAGAAAAATGCTGGAACTAATCCTGGGTGGAATATCTGTGCATTGCAAAGCACGCATCCAAAAGTCAGCCATATGGGCCAACTCAGAGTGGCCTGTTAATCTTAACAGGAGGTTTTTTTTTTAGGTATGTCGGTGGAAAACCAAAGTACATGGAGAAAAACCCACACAATCTCGGAGAAAATATAAAAACTCCACACGGTAAGCATTCAAACCCCTGTGCTTAGCATACCATACCAGCCTTAAAAAAACACAGATTGGTGGGTTCCATATGGTACTTTCAGAATACATAACAAATATGCAAACTTACAAAAATAATTTTAAAAAAGTAATTAAAAACTAACAAACAAAAAAAAAACCACTAAGAATCAATCAAAAATGAGAGGGATATTTAATTGTTAGAGTTTAACACAGTGAAACAAGGCACAATGGTGATTGCTGCTGCCTCCTTGCTCTGGTTACCTGGGTTCAAATCTTGTGCCCAGTTGTTGTCTGTGAGGACTTTGCATGTTCTCTTCCCAAATCCCCTAAGGAGTATGTGCGTTAGATAAATTGGTGATCCTAAACTGTAACCTATGTGAGTGAGCCCACTGGTGGACTGACACCCTGTCCATTGTTGTCTCCTGCTTTGTTCCTGGTGCTGCCAGGACAGGCTCTGCCCTCCCACCACCACTGCCACCGTGTTTGCCTGAATTGGACTAATTGGGTTTGAGAATGTCGCGTTATTTTGGTATATCTGTTTACAATCAGTCTCATATCAGCTAATGTACATACTGTTTATGGTATTTTCTGTTTTCCAAATGTTTCACTTTATTTTTTGGTTTAAAGGACTCATCTTCATTTTGTGAAACGTCACTTTGTGCCCTGTTTTCTCTTTACTACCCACTACCAAGAGATTCATTTTCTAACCCCAATACACAACATAACTTAGAATAAATAATCACTCAAAACAGTTTACACTGTCTACTGATGCAAACCCCCCAACTCCTGTTAATTCCAATAAAAGTCCACTAAAGTGCTGGACTGTTGACCAAAACGACTGCAAGCTCAGTCTTCATGACTGGCTATCTTTGAACCCAGGATTCTGAAGCTGTTAGGCAGCAGCACTAACCATTGCACCACCCTGCCAAATATTACATGAATCAATTTAATACCAAGACTACTACAACAAGAAGCTTACAGAATGCACATTGTAGAGAAATCAATTATCCTTTCTAATGGGATTTTGAAACTGGTGGGAGTTGGGCATCAATGCAGGAAAGAAGTAATGAAGATCATTTAGGTGGAAATGCTTTGGATGCTAAGTGGAAGGAATAATGAACTGTTAGCAGATGGGATGTTAAAAGGTTTTCTTTTTGATTACAGCCTGCTTTTCAATGCCGTAGCAAAGTGTCACTCTAAATCTAAACATACATAAAAAGTTCAGCATCCAAATTGTCATTGTGAGTTGTCAAACTCTTTTCTCTGGTTTGTCGAACCCTGATGTAAGGACAGCAAAACAGCGGAAAAGCTTTGTGGGAATGAACCACAGTATGTATGGCACCATGAAACAACAGGAAGAAGCCAAAGACTCAGCAGAAAACAGATGGAGGAAATGCTGTGAGTGGAGATCGTCATTGCGAGAATCTTCAGTATGTCCATAGACCAAGGGTTTTAGGTTCATCCCTGTGGATCCCCAAGGATGCAGGTTTTTACTCTAACAAATTTCACAGGCTTTCAAGTGTTTCATTCTTTTAATAGATCTCATTGTTTAGTTATTGGTCCTATAAATATTTCTAAGAAATTCATAAACATATGTATTGTACCATAGCTTCAGATGCCTGCATTTCTTGCTTCATTTTCTTTCTAATTTACCTTTTTCTGTAGAGTTTGCTCACTTAATTGTATCAAATGTTGATGAGAAGGAACCTCCCTTTTGTTTAGCACAGGATTTCCACAAGGCTGTGTGTTCAACCCACTACTTTACTCTTTGTACACATATGATGGTGTCCCCTCTCCATCCCATAAATACTAAAATTAAATTTGTAGAATAGGGATCATATTAGAATGAGATGAGTCGGCCTACAGAGACGAGGTCCAGAGACTGACAAAATGATGAACTAAGAAACACACATTTTAAACCAACTGGGGTCTCTGAATTACTCCAACGTGAAACTGTGCAGGTGTGTGTGTTGTGAGAGAAAAAAGCATCACCTTTAGTTTAGGTTAAAACTATTAAAAAGAACCTTAGTGAGCTTCATACACTATGAATACATGAATCTTACTTTGTGAATGTCACAGAATAATTACTATAACTCAGTTCAAGCTCATCCATGCAATGGCCTGTGTATGTCGACCCCTCAGGCTAAACATTATAATTTGATCCCTTTAATTACTAAACATGTCCTGCATCTGAAAAAGTGGTGTTTGTATACAAGCTGACAGGGTGTGTCATTCAGGACAGTTAATTAACTTGGTCAATAAAAGTTGATAAAATCATAGATTGAGCAAGCAGGTAGATCAGGAATGTAAACTGCACCCTGTCTGTCCAAAGTTCAGTAAAGTATGACTTGCACTTAGGTGTTCAGAAAATAGGTGGATGAGTAGTGTGAAGGATGAAGGTCTTGATGAGTAAGCTTACTTTTGGCAGAAACCCAGCTTCGTGTTTTAACATCTGGCTTAGTCGAGCAGTTTTTTTGGCAATACTGTGTGTGTTGATTCTGTAGATTTTGTCCATTAAAGTGAGGTTCTCTGGCTTATTGTATTTGTCAGCTGCAAATAAAAAAGAAATACTGATTAAAATGGAACAAGCCAATGGCATACAGAAGGTTTCTAAATTTGCTCTGAAGCAAAAGGTACAGGGTGACCTAAAAAAATTAAAAACTAAAGAAGGCTTTTTACGCATAGGCACGTGGAACATCAGAGCAGACATTCCGCATGCAGCCTTACCTACTTCCTTGAGGCGCTTGTATTCATTGATGTTCGAGTTCAACGCTACTGTGGAATCCACAGTGGCCTGGAGTGACCGGTAAGCAGGATGGGAAGGTTCTGTGTTCTTCAGAATGGTTTGCAGGAGAAGCTGATACCGGGCAATTCTCTGAACTGGCATTACCAAGAAGAAGGAAAGATTTGTGGCATTTGTGTGGGGTCTGAGCAAAAAAGAAACGTGAATTCTTTGAGCATCCCATGGTGATAAAGATTAAATTGCACTTATTGAGATGGTAACTGTAACCAAATAAAAAGCTACCCTTTGGCACTTGTGCTAGGACACACATAGGGTTAGGTCTATCATTGAACCCGTACAAGAGAGACAAAACTGTTAGCTTTGGTAATTGAACTACAAGCTTAGAACATTAGAGTTAACAAAAAAAGGGGCACCAGCTGAAACCACAGCTTCATATTTGTTAACATGTAATTGACAAAGACAGAATATTGTATTTTTATTTAAATAAGTATTTATCTCCTCTTCCTATTGTTATATGGAACTGAATTTACAATTTGCATTGCAATGAACAAATTACCTGTCAGTAGGGTACACACCACCACATCTTATACCGTTCTGGATATCCTTCCATTTCCTGGTGCAGGCCAGTGTCTCAGTGTTTACTGATCAACTTTATTAGATGCCTGAAGGTATTTATTTGATACATTTTACTTAAGATATTGAAGAGGACCCACGTTAGGTTAAATTCTCCACAATATTCTCATAAATGTGAAAAAATTTCTTCAGGTACAGTGGTAAAAAAAGTTGTGAACCAATTGGAATGACCTGGTTTTCTCCACTAAGTGGAGTGGATCTTCACCTAAGTCACAAGTATAGACAGACTCAATCTGCTTAACGTAATAACACACAAGCCAAACAATTACAGTCTTTTATGTCTTTATTGAATACACCCATCTAACATTCACAGTGTGCTGTGGAAGAAATTAAATGAACCCTTAGATTTAATAACTGGTTGAAGCCTCTTTGGCAGCAGTGACCTCTAACAAGTGCTTCTAGTAGCGGTGGATGGGACCTGCACAATGTTCAGGAGGAATTCTGGACCATTCATCCTTCCACAGCATGTCTACTGAATTAAGGTCTGGGATCTGACTGATATATTTCAAAAGGCAAACTATTTTTAAACCATTCTGTAGTAAATGTATTTTGATGTTTAAGGTCAGTATCCCTAAACATCCTTACCTACTAGACAGTCATTTGTGAATTAATCTCCCCCTCAATGATGGCAAGCTGTCCAGGTCCCAAGTCAGCAAAGCAGCCCAGCAGCCATGTTGGCCGGATGCCCACTTCTGCAGAGAGTAGCCACAGTATTAAATTGTCTTAATTAATGCACGGTTTGGCTAACCGTAGACTGATGATATCTACAACTTCTTTGAAATGACTTTGTAACCCTTTCCAGCTTTATGCAAATCAGCCATTTTTGATTATAGATTTTCGGAGATCTCTTTTTTGTAAGGCATACTTCACATTACTAGATACATCTTGTGAACAGCAAACTCAAAATGTTGGGCTCTTGTTTCATATATTAAGGTATCTCAAAGCCACACGTCCACTCCCATTTCTTTGATTGCACACCAGGTTTGTTAATTAATTCTTTGCATTTATATAGCACTCAGCAATTGCAGGTTAAGGGCCTTGCTCAAGGGCCCAACAGAGCAGAGTCCCTTTTGGCATTTACAGGATTCGAACCAGCAACCTTCCAATTGCCAGTACAGATCCCTAGGTTAACTCCTGACTCTGTTTAGCTTTTCTTGAATTCACTAGCCTAGGGATCCACATACTTTTTTCAACCTACACCTGTGAATGATTAAATGATGTATTCAATATCTACAAGAACAATGCAATATGTTTTGTGTAATTAGTTAAAAGATTGTGCTTGTTCACTATTATAACTTAGATGAAGGTCAGACCACATGTTAATGCAAATTTATAAATAAATGCCATAATTTCCAAAGGATTCACATACTTTTTCTTGCCACTGTACTTCCTTCCTAACTATAAAGACTTTCTCCACTGGGCTAACTGGCAACTCAGTGTGCCCAGTGACACAGTATGGCATTGTGCCCAGTCAGAAATAGCTCTGATCTCCTCAGTTCTGCCTTGAGAATCATAAAATGGATTTCAAAATCTCAGGAATCTTTTTCAAAACCCTCTAGAACACCTGTTGCTATAATGTGATGGCTGCATGTGTCAGACACCAGTATGCATCAACCACAAAACCTAGAGTGGTATTCTAGCTGATTACTGGCTAGCTAAATTGCTAGAGTGGTAGCATACATCAGACCCCCAAGCTTTTGGCCGAGTAGGTTTAATGTCCATCTCAGCTGTAGGATGGAGGACAGTTCAGACACTGACTGCAAGTGCAAGGTCCAGTCAGCAGCACCACCATCTGTGAGAATTGCACAATTACCTAATTCCTAAAGATTTGTAGAAGCATGCCAAACACTGCTAACTTCTTGTGCACAATGACCACCCACATACAAACAAATCATTCTCAACTTGTAAGTAGTCCATAAATCCAGTTTGACCAAAATGGCAAGAGACTGAAGCATAACCTACGCTGTACTTGTAATGGTCTCCTGAATAGCCTTGTCAAGCTCCTCTCTTTCTCGATATCTCGCCTCAAGGATAAGTATGTTACTGTAACTGGCACAATACTCCTTGTATGTGTTTTCCAGTTCTGACCTCATGGATAGAAAAGTGTCACCTGAACAAAAAAACAAAACAAAACATATGGAATATATTAATGTGGATATGGAAGCTTGCAAGAATGAAAAAGATAAATGCTATTGTAAAGGAAAATTTAATCCAGAAATTATATTTTTATACATTACTTGCTCCACATGGATTGTAGTGATGGCCGGAAAAAATTTTTAGTCTCATGTTTTAATGGAGAATTGAGATAACAAACTTTCTGATAGAATGGGAGTCACTACAGACCAATGCTGGACCACAGCGAACAATAGCAAAAATGTCCATGATAAAAAATCTCAGTTCCTTGTGTCACATAGTGTAAATGTCAAATCGTCCATCTGGATGCACACAATGGGCAAAAAAAACATTCATTTTTTGTTAAAATACTGGTATATAAATACTCCTGGAAAATCAGAGCAGTGCATGCAAAGAAAAAGCATTCACACAGGCACAAGCAAGACCTGTCTCTTCCTCTCATTCACTGGTCAGGTGTCCTGTCTTCATTTCAGGATTATTGTACATTAAGTGACACAAGGTACGTGAGATTTTTTATGGATGTTTTTGATATTGTTTGCTGTGGTCCAGAGTTGGTCTCCATAGACACCCATTCTAATATAAATCCTTTTCCATGAAAACACAAGATTAAACATTTTTGTCAGCCATCATTATAAACTACATGGGTTAAGAAACCTATAAAACGAACATTATTTTTAGGTGGAGTATTTCTTTTGTGTTTTAGTAGCACATGAGTTAACAATGTCCTCCCAAACCCAAGTCATTAAGAACTTTAAAAAGCTTCTAAGCAGCTTAAGCAGATACTGGAAGGGTAGAACTGAGGGCAGCACAAAGAAAGAAAACAAAACAAAATAAGAAAGGGCTGAAAATATTTACTGAGGGCCTGCAGGTACTGTGGATTTTCAGTGTCCATCAGCTCCAGTTGATATAGCAGCTTGCTGGAAACATCAATTACATCATCAATGTTTGCAAACAACCCCTCCAGATCAAAGTCGGGGAGCTATATAATGAGAAGAGCAAAAAGAATGTCTGTCAGAGTTTGGGGGGACCAAAAGTCCTGCTTTTATGTCACTGTTAACATTTTGTATGTACCATAAACTTCATTCTAAGTTCTTGCAGGGCTAAGCAAAACATAACGAAACTAGAAAGATGTGAGCAAATGTGACTATAAACCAAATTAGAAACAGAAACAGAATTAGAATAACACAGTTCTTGGGCAACATAGTCCTGCATAGGTCGATTTGGCACTTATGTGTTCTTCCCATGCTTCAGCAAGCTTTCTTCCCACTCCCTCATAGTTGTGTGTGATAGGAGGATACATACGCATTAGCGGGTCCTCCAATAGATTGAATGTTTACTGCCTCATACCAAATATGCCTAAAATCTTGAGGTGAATTACAGAGGTTGAAAAAATGGATGGATGGAGTGATAAATTTGCTGTCTTTGACACTAAAAGGCTCACATTACACATTATAAGGTATAGAGCAGGTGACTAGACAATGGAAGATGCAGAGGAATATCATGGGAGAAACCATCTCCAGCAAGCTATCTAGGATGCAGCACTTTGAATGGGACCTCTAAAACCACACAATGGTCTCCAAAAAAGTAAAATTTGATAATGAAGATCTATATGGCTCTGGAATAGCTTCTAAAAAGCAAACAACAAATACTGATTGAACTATATACTGTGTCACAGGAGGCTGGGGGACAGACCCAGCTTGGACACCTGGAAGGACCAGGAGGTGGCGTATACGTCCTCCGTGCCACGAGGGGGCAACCACCCTGGATCGAGAGAGGAGCAAGGAGGCTCAAGCCTGTTGGGGCCCGTGGCCACCGCCAGGGGTCACTCCGAGCCTCATGGAGCCCAGGAAACATTTACTTCCTCCACCTGGAAGATGGAGGAAGATTCTTCCATGGACGACCCAGAGTGCTTCTGGATGAAAAAGCAGCACTTCCACCACATCAGGAAGTGCTGCTGGAAGAGCGTCATCAAGCACCTGGAGCACATCTGGGTGAACATAAAAGGAGCCGCCTTCCTACAATCTGGGAGCTAGAGTCGGGAGTGGAAGCTCCCGTGAAGAGAAGAAAGGCGTCTCATGGACAGTGAAAGGCCCGAGGAAGGGTGTTGTGGTGCGGGAGTACTGTGCTGTGTGCGGGTCAGGTGTCTGGGAGAGATTAGAAATTAAAGCGAGTGTTATTATGAAGAGTTGATGTCTGTGTGGTTGTGTCCGGGCTTTCTCGAGTCCAGTTGCTTAGCCACATCACATCACTGATGTCCCATTCGGGATTGGATCCTGCCTTCCACCAGTGGTTACTGACATCTCCTAATTGATGTAGCACATGTCTAAGGATGTGTGAATATCATACTGTATTTGCTGCAGTGAAGTAGTGTTTGAGCATTCTGTCTCTCCGTGACCCTACAATGGAAAAGTAGCCTGATAAAATGATGAGAAAGATGGTCAGATGATATGAAGTTGATTATATTGTCATGTGGTGATGGGATCCACCTGGATAGAAGCTCAGAAATTAATTTCACAACAGCTATATAACTCTTGGTCCATGAAAAGTAGAAACTCATAACAGCTGATAAAATGATAAGGAAGATGATTAGATGAAGCAAAGTTAATAATATTGTCATGTGGTCATGTGATCCACCTTGATGGATGCTCAGAAATGAGTTTCATAACAAATTATTTAACTCCAATTCAATGTAAAGTATTAACCCTTAACAGACGACCAGTGACATGAGAAGTTAGTAGGAGCAAACCTCACCTTCCTTTTCTATTTTTTAGGACAAGGAATGGTGGAATGATCTGTAGATGTTTAAAGGAAGCCCGTACAAGCCAAACCAGAGTTCATGAATCCAGGTCACAATTGGAAAAAATGGTTCTGATGTCTTCATAAATCATGTCCAAAACTACAGTTTTGGAAATTGAGCACCCTTTGACACAAAACAAAAATTTCAGCGTGGTAATAGTAACCCAGCAGACACTAGGTCTCATTGAAAAGATTTTGCAGGTAAATAACAAATCTGAAAGGCCTGTTGTGGTCAAACCTTTCAAGATATTTTAAATATTCAATTAGAGGCCATGGTATAGATAATGCCATGTACTCTGGAGCCAATAAGTAGCTTCAAACTGCATGGTGACGTTAGGACTTTCTAGGTTGACAGGCAACTCAGGAAGCAAACAGCTATATGGCAGTAACTGTATTGTTTTATTGAAGTGCTCTCTGTTGCTCTTTCCATTTAGGCTGAGGTGTCTAGCTTAATGGAAAAATAAAAAAATAAACAGTTGTGCTGTTTCCAAGACTAAACTTGCCATCAAGGACTATTGCTGTGACGACACAGTCTTACAAATTCTGGGTCATATCAGAACAGGCTTCGTAAGGCCTATAAGAAACAATTTGGAGTCATTTATTATGTACAGTGATCCCTCGCTATATCGCGCTTCGACTTTCGCGGCTTCACTCCATCACGGATTTTAAATGTAAGCATATCTAAATATATATCACGGATTTTTCGCTGGTTCGCGGATTTCTGTGGACAATGTGTCTTTTAATTTATGGTACATGCTTCCTCAGTTTGTTTGCCCAGTTGCTTTCATACAAGGGACGCTATTGGCGGATGGCTTAGAAGCTACCCAATCAGAGCATGTATTACGTATTAAATAAAACTCCTCAATGATATATGATATGCTTCCCGCGCGGTGCTTGATTGTTTGCTTTTCTCTGACTCTCTCACTCTCTCTACCTGACGGAGGAGGTGTGAGCAGAGAGGCTGTTTGCCTAGAAGATACGGACGCTCCTCTACAAAATGCTGCTTTATCGCGGTGTTTCGGAATACTTTAAAGCACGTATTGATTTTTTGATTGTTTGCTTTTCTCTCGCTCTCTCTCTCTGACATTCTCTGCTCCTAACACACATTCTTTGAAGAGGAAGATATGTTTGCATTCTTTTAATTGTGAGAAAGAACTGTCATCTCTGTCTTGTCATGGAGCACAGTTTAAACTTTTGACTAAAGGGTGTATTATTACATGTCTAGAGGGCTTTAATAATGTTAACAGTTTGAGAGAGTTTATAAGGGCTTAAAATATATAAAAATAACTATACAAACATATGCTTTCTACTTCGCAGATTTTCATTTATCGCGGGGGGTTCTGGAACGCAACCCCCGCGATCGAGGAGGGATTACTGTATATTCAAATTTAGGAGAAAAGGATATAATAGGCAAAACTTTGAAAACAGATACAGCTATTATATATCTCTATCCAACAATCATCCCATCATCTGAATCCCCTTATCCATTTGCCTGTATGGGCAGCACTGGGTAAAAGACTGAAAGAAACCAAATCTGGATAAGGCGGAATTCCATCTCTAGGTACACCTATGCACACACCCATTTTTAAAGTTGTCATTTAATGTAACACACACATCTTTGGGGTGCAGACACAGGAAGAACATTCTGACCCCACAGAGACAGTGACTGTGTCTGAGATTAAAACCAAAATGCCTGTCGCTGTCAGGCAGCACCGTGTCAACTGTGCTGATACTCCAAGAACTACACTAACTTATTTGTCTTTGACTCCTTTATCAAAGGTGACTTACAAAGATTGAAATATAATTGGTTACATTTCTTTTTATTTTGTTTGTTTTCCCATTTGGAACACAGGCAGGTGAGGTGACTTGCTCATAGTCACACAGTGTCAATACTATCGTGTTTCCCCGAAAATAGGACCTACTCTGAAAAAAAGCCCTAGCATGATTTTCAGGCTGCTCTGTAATATAAGCCCTACCCCAAAAATAAGCCCTAGTCAAGATCATCAACTGAAACGTAAGGCACCTAAGGCAGGGTTTATACTTCACACGATATGACGTGTGTGCCCAAAACATCCATTAAATTGCGAGGACACAATGGCACAATATTTCTGAAAAGGATGTTTAATAATTACATCCATCAATTCAGGGATGCGCCCATTCCAGCAAGCATCGGCGCAAGAAAGAAACAAAATCCCTGGACAGGACATCAGGTCATTGCAAGGTGAACACAAGCACACAAATACACTGCCGTCATTGTAGCTTCACCAAATACCCAAACCTTCATGTCTTTGGATGGAAAACTGAGCCCACTGTGGAAACCCACCAGGAAAACATGCAAACTCCAGGCACGGATCACAAGGGACGCGACTCCCTGTGAGACAGCAGCCCTACCACTTTGCCACCATGCCACCCCATATGTGTATATTAGCAGTATTCATTCTATACAAAGTAACGATTTATCTGTAAAATGTAACATACATATTTTAATGCATTTCATCATGAAAGTGATATCAAATATAAATCTAAGAATTCTAAATGTGCTGAGAACTGGAATATCATAAATGTAATGTGTTCTGTGTGGCGATGCTGCTTGCCGCTGCTGTCAGGTCAGAAGGAAGCCCCAGAAGCGCGTAGCGATGTAATAACTGGGTCAGTTTTAAGATGATGTTTACGACAGTCTGCTTTAATGATAAAGTAAACTACAGGATTAAATAGGACATTTCGAGTTTAAAGCTGAAATTTCCACTTTAATCACAAAATAGACATTTTCATTATGTCCTTATTTTTTTTTTCTCTGTCTCAAATACGCCTCCATACATTCTGAAGGTATTGTGAAGGTGCAAAAAAAAAAAAAAAAAGACGGCACAGAAGATGGTATTTGAGACTTTTAAAATGTATCATGTCATTACTTTGGGGAATATGCGACGCTTGAATATCAAAGCACCACGAATGCATTTGAATGTCTGTATTTTGCTTCACCATATTGAACCATTCATCAAACATCAAAGCACGCACCTTGATCCTGGAGGATCCTAAAAGTGTAGCAAGAAATTCAGGCTGCAATTCAGGGTTTGAATGTCGAGAGTTATGACGATATTCAGGAAGAAGATGACATGACTGTATTTGGATAAATGTATGTTGCTGTACATCAATAAATATAATAAATATATATATAAGATATCCCCTGAAAATAAGCCCTAGTGCATCTTTTGGAGCAAAAATTAATATAAGACCCTGTCTTATTTTCGGGGGAAACACGGTTCTGGAATTTGAACACAACTCAACTTAACAAATGCAATGTGTCAGCATCATTAAGAGATTATACACGCTAAATTCAATAAAACTTAATTTAATGTTTAACCAAATTCCTACGTGACACAGCCAATCTAAAATGATATCTGTGTTCACCTTGAAGCTGTCTATCATAATCGCCAAGAAATTTTCAAGAAGCAGAACTTTTGGAATAAGTTGTCCAGTGATAATTAAGTAAAGCAGAATTATCAATTCAAGTAGAACTGTTCATTTGTTCAATGCCAGGGCCACCAAAGGATGACACTGTGACAACATTTGTATACCCAAGAAAAGCCATAGGCCAAGCTAGAATTTCAATCACCATCCTGAAGTCATTCTCTGTGGGCACTGGCTGTTTATTAGGCCTTTCGGTTACGGTGCAGACATTCCATGTAACTTCACTCAGACTGTTTATATTTTGTGTTTACTTTGATGAGTTTCATGGTACCACATTTCTGTTTTTTAGTAAATGGCCTCCTAACTTAAAAAAAAAAATATTTTAACAAATTCCCCCACCAGCTGCATTTATAAAAATTGCCTGTCTGCTGAGATGTAGTTTGCTATTTCATACTTGTTTCTGCTTCAAGCGGTTCCTGATGTCCACTGCACACAGTTGTATCATGTTCAGATAACCCCTTTCAGTGGATAGCAACTCCTCGATGGCCAGACTCTGCTTGTGCTTTGTCTTGTCTGCTTCAGGGGGCACCCCCAGTTCATCAGGACTTCCTGGAAGCACTGTGCAGTAGATGGGCTCCATTGCAGCTCACCCTGATAGAGAAATAAAAGACATCTGTAACAGTAAAGCAAGTTGTTGACAAGGTCTTGTGCCCCGCGGTTTTTGACTAGTGTTGCACAGCAAAATTTGCTGGGTTAACTGGTGATTGTCAAATTCTTCCCTGAAAAATTCACTGTGCAGCCATCTTAGACAAAGTGTTTTTTCCCCCCAGTGTCCCCCACTCACCCCCCCCCCAAAACTTCTTAGCATGCTCATCAGATAGCTGTCAGTAGCAGCACTTGTGGTGGTGCCAATCTGACAACCCAGTCAGACAAAGAAAGGGTGGCAGTGGTAAAGGTCACCGCTGGAGCGTACAGTGAGTGACTACCTGGGGTGCATCGGTACATGTGAGTCTATACCCACTGATGACCCCGTGAAGTTCTGGGTCACAAGGCTGGATTTAAGCAATAAGCTCATTCAGAATGTGCTGGAAGTTCTGTGTTGTCCGGCTTCCAGCCTACTGTCTGTCCTGAACTTTTCCGTGAATTCGCCAAACTCGAGGCAAAGAGAATTTAGCGGAGTTTCCTCATCACTATTCTTAACTACACAGTTAATGGATTTTAAGCTTAGACCTCTCTGTCAACCTCACTTGGAACATGGGGCCCATTGTCTCCTTCACTTCTCACACTCCTCAGTGCTCACCTGGCATAGGAGTTAATGGGCGCAAAGCCAAAATAAGAGGATACAGATAGCTACTAAAAAGGGATATGTAACAAACAAATCAAACAATCCATTTGATGCCTTTTATGCAAAAACAAAAAGCACGTCTTCTTCATAAGTACTAAATATTGTAAATAAAAAATTCTAATGTGTGATGTCCTCTTTTTTTAAAAGTACAACATAGAATTAAATGGTGACATCTTTTAGAAAGCAGGTGGCAAAGAGGCTGCTGCCTGACAACACCAGAACAAATAAGTTCAAATTATAGCTCCGTGATGTCTGTGGAGTTTGCATGTTCTCCCCATCTTCTAGTGGGTTTTCCTTCATGCACTTCAGTTTCCCCCTCCTATCTTCCCTCAAAGAAGTGTAACTTTGGTTAGCTTGCCCCAGATGAGTGAGTGCACAATGTGATGCAGGACTTTTTCCTGCCTTGTATGTGTTGCTGTTTGGCTCAAGCTCAGATGAGGAATATGAATGAGTTGTGTGATGAATACTGCCAACCCATGACATGCGGATTCTTGTCACTTCTCAGCTACTGTGTACTCAAGTTTAAGTTTAGTTCATGAAATGGATGGATAGTACTGAGCAGTGGTTTTAATGGAGGACAGATGAGTCTAACGATAAACGCCAGACAGTCTGACCAAAACAGAGGAAAACAACACTTCACTGTCATTGCTGCAACTACTCTTGCCATGTAGACAGTGACCAGAGTGACCAAGTGAAGAGAATGTGGCAGGCAAAAGACTACATTGTTATGATTTCTGCTTTTGAGTGCTCAAAGTGGTGGTCCAAAACACATTTGCATGTGTTAATTGTGTTTCTATGAAAGAAATATTTGCAAAAGCTGCCCCATTTTAAATCCAACATAAAAGCAAGTTGTAATAAGATCTATAAGGAAAAAGGGTTCTACTTCATTACAAATATCAAAGAACAGCCAGACCTGTGAAATCCTTCAATGCCAAGGACCACTTTACAGGAATGTTTTCAGATGTCCAATTTTATTTATAATCAATATTGAATTCAGTGTTGTAAAATGAGTACTGCTTGAACACAACCTGAAAACTAAAGGGTTTCATAAAGTAAATAAGAATACTAAGGTGGAACACATTACTAACATCTTATAATATATGGAGTACAGAGTAAATGAGGGTATACAGCCCAAATGGGGGAAAAGTAAACAGCCGCTCATTTATCTAGATTAGACTGCAGAAATTCTTTATTTTTTGCTTTCCATTGATAGATCATTACTCCAATAACATAACCAAAATTGAAGTGCACGAGTCGTGACAAACTGTGAAAAAGATTATGTAACTTCCAACACAGCTGGATTTTGAAGTATTATTAACTAGTTTATAGGATGAAAAGGGCATCACTTTTTTAAAAATAATGATTTGGAATAAAACAGTAACATTTAAATTAATGGGTGGCATGGTGGCGCAGTGGTAGCGTTGCTGCCTCACAGTAAGGAGACCTGGGTTTGCTTTCCGGGTCCTCCCAGCGTGGAGTTTGCATGTTCTCCCCGTGTCTGTGTGGGTTTCCTCCCACAGTCCAAAGACATGCAGGTTAGGTGTATTGGCAATCCTAAATTGTCCCTAGTGTGTGCTTGGTCTGTGTGGGTGTGTGCGTGCATGTCCTGTGGTGGGCTGGCACCCTGCCTGGGGTTTGTTTCCTGCCTTGCACCCTGTGCTGGCTGAGATTGGCTCCAGCAGACCCCTGTGACCCTGTGTTAGGATATAGCGGGTTGGACAATAACTGACTGACTGACGGACATTTAAATTAATACTTAAGGACTGGTGAACAACTTACGCATTATAGATTATTGTACTGTACTTACACTGTTGTTGTTAAGGAATTTCTAGAAGCTTTTACATTTATTATATTTTGATTGATTTATATCAGGAAATACGTAAAATGAATTGCAGACCATGTTAAATAGGCAACTAAGGGGTTTTGTTAACACAAATGAAGGAAACCTTAAACAAAGAGAGGAAGCATGATGAAAATAAACACATACTAGCAGGGCCCCACCAGGCCGGACTATCTTACACTGCTATTACAACTCCTCTCCATCAGTGGGGGCAGCTTGTCTGCTCCCCACCGACATACACACCTTGTTTCCCTTCCACATCTTTACTTTCAGGCCAAGGTCTGTGATCCCTGGTATGCTGGGGGTCACTTCCAGGCCACCCCTAAAATCACTTCTAGGATTAGTGGATGCCCTTACCAAGTCCAAGGTAAAAAGGCAACAATGATCTCTGGCAAGGGCTTGGTGTTCTACAGCACTCAGGAATCTAATTCCTGTTCGGAGGTGGGCACTCAGAACTATTTTTGGATGCTACACTCATATTTGCACATAACTAAAAAAAGTTTTATCTCAATAGCTTTCATTTCATATTCCTTTAACCTAGGAATGGACAAACAGGTCAGAGAAATGGTTCAACTGAGTATAGGTCATAGTGGCCATTGCGTTTTGTTTTTCCTTTTCCCTTTTTCCACTGCAGAATCCTTTTATGTAAAGACACTATGTTGTCTACCTGTCCATTTTCCAATACATAGGGTAGGTCGCAGAGAAGCTGGAGCCTATCCCAGAAAGCAGGAACAATCCCTGGACAGGATACCAGTCCATCACAGGGTGAACACACATGCACTCACACTCACACACCTCTGCATCAGGGGCCAATTTAACATCGTCAGTCCACCTAACCTGCATGCCTTTGGCCTATGAGCGGAAACCCAGGGTGGCACGGGGAGAACATGAAAAGTCCATGAAGGGAATGCCAAAGACTTCCTGGACATCTGACCATAGACTGTAATTAAGCTTTACATTAAGATTCTCTACTGTTATAAATAACTGTTCTCTAGTTCTTCCTTTCTTTTTGTAACTATTTTAGCTATTAATATTGTAAAGCACTGTAAGATACTTTAATGGATTAAAATGTGCTATATAAATAAATGTTTTTTGTTGCTCTTGTTGTGAGGAAGCAGCACTACCACTCCTTCACCGTATCAACAATCACTATTTCATTATTTTATAAAAATGAGTGCCAGCACAAATAAGAATTTTATTGCATCTGGGCCAAATGGGGAAAAAAAAACTCAAACTGGACCTCCCATTCTATGCTTTGCTTTCATACCAGGCAGTGCCATTCAGCCCTGAGCGCTGGTGTCTGTATAACTTTGCTCATTAGTCTTTTTCTTCTTTCGGCTGCTCCTGTTAGGGGTTGCCACAGCAGATCATCTTTTTCCATCTCTTCGTGTCCTCTACATCTTTCTCTGTCACACCCATCACCTGCATGTCCTCCCTCACCACATCCATAAACCTTCTCTTAGGCCTCCCTCTTTTCTTCTTCCCTGGCAGCTCTATCCTTAGCATCCCTTTCCTTATATACCCAGCATCTCTCCTCTGCACTTGCCCAAACCAGCGCAATCTTGCAATAACTTTTCCAAACCAACGCAACACCTTTGCTCATTAGTATCAGAGCTAATTTAAATGGTGATGGATAATTAAATACTCTACAGCACACAGGGTTATAATTGCATTTTTAGAGGTTATTACACCTAGAGTTATTTTTGATTGATACACACATATTTGAGTAAAGCGCTTTAGGTATTCAATCACAAAGGTTTTCTTTTAATGGCTTTTCATTTTATGATTCTTTAATTTTATATACTGTAAATCAGTTCTATGGGAAATACACAGCACAACTGTTTTCATTACAGTATGTACTTTATAGAGACTGAAAGGAGGCAGGCTAATTGAACTTGCCCAGAGTTACATAGGTAAGTCAAAGACAGAGACAGAACCAGCAGCTTTTCAGTTTAAAGTCCAGTTCTTCACCCACTATGTCATACTGCCTATATTAACAATTTAGGGCCCTGGAGTTCCAATCTACAACTATTTCTCCTCAGGCCTTGACACATATAACTAGGGAGTTCACCAAAAAAGTATTCTAGTTGTAAGGGGCTACCTAGGCCTTATTCCTACCCTGTGTGTTCTTCTCTTTGTAACCTTAACCTGTGATGAGAAAAGCCTTTGACAGAGTCAAATGGGACTGTCTGTTCACCATATTTCACAAATTTGGGTTTGGCCCATATATATGTGCACTGGTAAAATTACTTTATAACAGTCCAGAAGCATCAATCTGTATTTAAAACGTGATCTCAAACTACTTCAAAACAGAATGAGGTACTTGACAATGGTGCCCTCTATCACTACTGCATTTTGCAACTGCCATTGAACCACTGGACATTCATTTTCAAAACACATGAGAGGTAAAGGGGATTATCAGAGAAGGATTCAAACAGAAAATATCTCTATCTGCAGATGATATGGTACTGTATATATCAGACTCACAAACATCTTTAACATTAGTCCTTAATGCACTAGCAGAATTTCAAAAGATATCAGAACTCAAAATCAATTTAAACAGTGTGGTTTTTCTAGTGAACTCTCTAACACACCATACTAGACTGGACATCTATATGATTGTCTTATCAGAACAGTTTAAATATCTAGGGTTAAACATCACAAGTAAATATAAAGATCTTTCTCAACACAATTTTGCTATCAGCATGGAAAAAAATGAAAAAAGCTGTGAACAGATGGCCTACCCTCCATCTCACATTAGCAGGGAGAATCAGTACTGTCAAGATGAACATCCTTCCCAGGTTTCTGTTTCTATTTCAGAGCATCCCTATCTACATTAACAAATAGTTCTTTAAGAAACTCAACTATAATCTCATTTATCTGGAAGTCGAGATGTCCACGCATTCAAAAGATGACTCTACAAAGACCTTAACCAAAAGGTGGCATGGCAATACCTAACTTTCAGGTTTATTACTGGGAGGCAAATATACAAGCTATAAAGACCTAGACATTTACACAAATAAATGAATTGGGAGAACATGAAAAGTCCACAAACATAATGACCAGACATTAAATTAGATTAAATTAGTATAATTAAATTAAAAATAAATAAGTTCATTTCAGCAAGCACTCAAAAGTTTAAAGCCTTTTTTGATATGTTTCAAAGTGGCAATCTCAAACGAAAATGGCAACAGCTTCCTTAAAAACAGAAATCACTTTTGTGCTTCTGTATCTTCAGACAATACAAACGACACAAGCTAAGTAGCTCTGAGTGCAAGATACAACTTAAATGACTTTGGGTGGCATTTCAGTACCCCATGTTTGCAATCACAGACAGACATCAACCTCGTTTTTTAATAAGTAATATTAGTCTAGTTTTATTCCTCCTCCTCCTCCCAAAACCTATTTATAAATAGATGTTCTGAAAATAAAGCAGGTTACAGCTCTGTTTTCACACCCACAGCACCAAGGAATCTCTCCCACAAGTTATCTGGTGCTGCACAACAGCCCACTTACTGCAGAATGAAGTATAAAAATGAACAGATAAAGCAGTTAAATTAAGCGGTTACCGTTTCGGCTCCAGTGCAAAGCTGCAAGATCAGTTCCAATCAACCCTGAAACACAAAAAGCAAGCTGTCCGCCCCACACTGTTGTGCAAACCTGTCCGGCAGCACAGGGCTGGAGGCCAACACAGGAACAGGCCAGTCAGCTGTTCTTTATGTCACTGCAGAGCCGCAGACAAGCCGGCCCTGAACAAAGTGGAGATTGAGCTGGGAGCCCAGGGGGAAACAAATGGAGAAACAAGCGCAGTGCAAGTCCTCCTCTTGAGATTGTAATTCTCTTTCTCTGTTATTTGTTTTGTCCTTTTTATAATGTATTCCTGCTCCCTCTTCTGAGGTGTTGTTTCACCTCCTTATCACCACTCCTTTACCCTACGCCTAGTCATTTACAATGCTCAGTGTTATGCTACGGCCAGACCTTTATTCCTAGGTCAAGTTTCTCTTTTTTTTGTTGCTTTGAAAACCTTTTGTAAATTCTGCTTATATTTTCTTTCTGTTTATATAATTTATTTTTCTATGAGTAAGTTTTGTTGATTTATTCACTTTAATTGTTTTTTTTTTTATTAATTTTATTGCAATCCATACAAAGCAATCAAGATTTTACAAAAAGAAAAATTGAGTTAAGAACAGATCGATCCCCACCCCTGAGAGAGAGCAAGCCAAACGGCATAAAATTTAAGGCTTGTAAACATACCTAAATTAATAAATTCTCTGTGCTTCATGACCTTATTTTAAAATGTTACTGATTAGCTCCTGCCATGTTTTGAAAAAAGTCTGTACGGATCCTCTAACTGAGTATTTGATTTTTTCCAATTTCAAATAATATAACACATCGGTTTCCCACTGACTTAAAAGAGGAGAGTTCCGGTTCTTCCAGTTTATCAGAATAAGTCTGCGTGCCAACAGTGTAGTGAATGCAATCACAATTTGTTTGTCCTTCTCCACTTTAAGCCCCTCTGGAAGAACCCCAAACACAGCTGTTAATGGGTTAGGAGGGATTGTGAGTCCAAGGCTGTCTGAAAGGTAAGTAAAAATTTTGGTCCAGAATGATGTTAATTTGGTGCAGGACCTATTCACTTTAATTGTAATAAGCTAATTACACAGTGCCTATAAAAAGTCTTTTAACACTTGGAAGTTTTCACATTTTAATATAAAATATTGTATCACACTGTATTTAATTTATTTTTGATGTTGATCAACAGAAAAAGACTCTTTAATGTCAAAGTGAAAACAGATCCCTGCAAAGGAGTCTAAATTATTTAAAATATAAAACACAAATTAATTGATTGTATAAGTATGCACCCCAATCAAGTCAGTATTTAGTAGATGACAGCCTTGAGTCTGTGTGCTCAGGTCTCTCACTGCCAGCTTTGCACATCTGGAGACACTTCTCTTTGTCTCCATCCTTCTTTTCAAAATTGCTCAAGCTCTATCAGGTTGCATGGGGATCCTGAGTGCTCAGCTTTTCTCAAGTTCGGCCACACATTGTCAATTAGATTAAGATCTGGACTTTAAATAGGCCACTCTTGAATATTCCTGTGTAGCTTGTCTTTATGCTTGAGGTCGTTACCTTGCTGGAGAACAAATCTCCCAAGGTGCAGGTTGCTTACAGACTGCTTCAGGTTTTCCTTCAGGAAGTCCCTTTATTTTGCTACATTCATTTTCTCCTCAACCCTCAAACGTTTCAGGACTTGCTATAGGGATGCATCGCCTCATCGTGATGATGCCACCACCGTGCTTCACAAATGGGATGGTAAGGTTATGATAATGTGTAGTGTTTGGTATAAGGCATTTAGTCTTATGGTCAGAAAGCTCAATTTTAGTCTCATAGAAAGTTCTTCTAGCTGACATCAGAGTCTCCATTGTACCTTCTGGCAAACTCTAGCTGAGATGTAAATGTTTTTTCAACAGTGGCTTTCTCTTTGCCACTCTCCCATAAAGCTGCGACTGGTGAAACACCCAGGTAGCAGTTGTTGCCTGCATGACAAGAACAGCATTTATTTCTATGCACAGTTTCTCCAATCTCAGCCCCTGTAGCTTGTCACTGCTTCAGAGTTACCATAGGTCTTTTAGTGGCCTTCTCCACTCATCTTTTTCATGCATGATCATTCAGGGTTGTGAATGGCCTGCTCTAAGCATATTTACAGCTCTGACATCAAGTCAAGTCAAGTTGGGGAGCATACACTGGTACCCACCAGACAATGAAACAACTCGGGATCCCTGTTGGCAACCCCCAAGGCAGACACGCAGTCCAGTCTCACCCTTCGGAAATGATCCTCTATCTGCCGCAGCCAGGTGTTACGTGGGCGACCCCTTGGCCTAGTCCAGTCACTCGGGTCCCCAACAATGAGGATTCTACAAACCGGATCACCCTCTGGGAAACACGGCTCTGACATACTCTTTGTATCTCTTAATGATTCATGTAATCGAACTCCAAGGGATATTCAGTGACTTGGATATTTTCTTGTCTCCATCCCGTGACTTGTGCTTTCCAATCACCTTTTCATTAAGTTGATTCGGGTGTTCTTTTGTCTTCATTATGGAGGTTAGGTCACCATATTGATCTTCCACTGCAATCACCTGAAACCCCAGATAGGTGATGTCCATTTAACTAATTATGTGACTTCTAAAACCAAATGGTGGCACCAGTGATTAAGTAATTTGTTCATATTAAAGGGGTGAACATTTATTTTAATTCTTAATTTGTGGTTTTCACTTTAAAATTAAATAGGCATTTCCTGTTGATCAAGGTCAAAGGAGCCAAATTCAATCCACTATGATTCAATGTTATATAACAATAAAATGTAAAAACATCCAAGGTGTATACTGAGTCAAAGGGTATGGGACCCCTTGACAACACAGCTGGGTTACTGTCCCCAAAACTTGGATGTTTTGAATAAGAGATTTTGAATTAGTTGAGTTTTGTCTTAATTTAGTTATTGTTTTGTTTGTCTTTTGAAATATTAATCTTTGTTCAATTTTTGCTCTTTTGTGTAAAGCTGTATTTAATGTCATTTAGTATTTTGATTTTTTCATTTGTGTTTTTATATTTTACTACTTCCTTAAATGAATACTTTAGATATGAAAGTTTTAAAATATATTTAATCTTGTACATGTTTAATCATTCCATATCAACATCAGAGGTAAATAATGACTACCACAGATGTAAACGTTCTGAAGTATTCACTAGCACATGACAAACTGCATTTAATCAAAGTTTTATTGGATCAAAATGCTAAACATCTGAACACTGTCAAGCACTTGTCAATAGCACATGTCCCAAGCACACCTAAATATATCTGAACGTTCAAAGTACATAACATAGCTTCTCTCAGACCGAACAAGTGTTTTCCAAATGAATTAGGAGAGTCTTCCTGGTACATTTCAGAAAATCAATTCTCCTCTCCACTGGCTTATGCATTTCAGTTGTGCAGGGAGCTCAGTTTTTACTCAAATAATTACTTTCTCTTCTCCCAATTTACTTAATGGGGTTGGGGTCTTTAGTCAAAGAGTATAATTTATTCTGTCTTTTGACAAGATCTTCATATGTTCCACGGTCATCTCTCATTTTCTGACTGCGTCTTTGATGTTTTCTTTCCAAAATCTTTTAGGGCTTCCCTGGGTCTTTTGTTCTTCAAACTGCATTTTGAACACATTTTTGTGATACTTTCAGTCTTTATTATATGTCCATACTACTGTAGCAGTTTTATTTCTAGGATTTCCATGAGTGGTTGCATTTCCAGTTCTTCATGGATTATTGCATTTCTTATCCTGTCTCTTTTTGTTCTACCAGGCACTCATCTTAAATACTTCATTTCAACTGCTGTTATTGTAGATCTTTGTTGATCCAGTATTGCCCAAGATTCTGTGGTGTATACTATTGTTAGCACATACTGTATATTGTTTTATAAAGATACAGGTTCGCTTTTACTGTACCCTTAATTGTTTCTTTTCCATTTTCTCTAATATTTACTTCCAGGTATTTATATATTGGTATATTTTGTGGCTGTTTTCCACCAATCTGTATCTAGATTTGCCATTTCTCTTCTTGGTGTTCCTTTGTTAATTACATTACTTTACTTGTCTCTACCTCTATTACCATCTCATTTGCCTCTAGTTTGCCCTTCCATGCTATTAATGTCTTCTGTCACTGATCCTCTCTTGTTGCAATTAATGTTATGTCATCCACACATATCAGATCCCGAGTCAATAACTGTTTTTAATGTAAAGTATCCCAGTCCAGTACTTCTAATTTCTTTCTTGTCCATGTTAACTTTACTGTTGTGGTCTATGGCCGGCTTGTCATCACGTCCAATACCCCCAGGTCACCAGATGGAGCTCTTCCTGCAGCATAGAGGTGCCCCGGATGCCAGCAGGGAATCATGGATTATGGATTTTTCCTTTACAAACCTGCTGGATACCCCAGGGGCCAACAGAGGACGCTGCAGGGAGGCCCAGAGAGTCACATGTGCCCTATAACCCGGAACTGCATCACAGGTAAAGCGACTGCAGAAGTGGCATGTTTCCGGCGTAAAGAAAAGGACTTTGTATCTGACCTGGAAGTGATAAAGAATCACATGGACTGAGGATTAGGAACACTTCAGAATCAGGGAATATAAAAGGACTGTGGCAGCTCCCAGATGACGAGCTGAGCTGGGTGGAAGGGTGGCAACGCGTCTGGGAGTGGAGGATTGTATTATTGAGTATTGTGATTGGTTTATGAATATACTGGAGGAGAGGGTGCTTTGTGCACTGTGGATAATAAATAAAGTAAATTTTTGGACTTTTATCTGGTGTCTGGAGTCTTGGACAGGGGTTTAAGGGAGCGATAGCGCCCCCTATCTGCCACACTGTATAATCCATGGACTTGCGCCATCTCCCTGTTGAATGCCCCTTTGCATGTCCCATTGCTCTGATGTCTGCCCATTCACCATTCCTATACAATTTTGATTTAACACTTTTTGTAATCTTTTTTTTCCCTGGCACTTATACTGCATCCAGTGTCTCCCATGGTACTGTGCCAAATGCTGCTTTTAAACCACCAAGTATACTTTTTTATTTATTATTTTGTCAATTATTGTTTTTATGGTGAATATGCGATCCTGTGTTAGTCTTCCAGGCCTGTATGCTGCTTGTTCTTTATGTAATTTATTCTCTATTGCTGTTCTTAATCTTCTTTCTATTATCCTTTAATAATGCACCACTTCTGCCCAGTCTGTAATTATCACAATCTGTAGAGTCTCCAATTTTATATATTGGTACAGTTATGTTTCTTTTCCATTCCTATTTTATTCCCCACTATGTTCCATGCCTGCCAGAAGATTTTCCTTAGCCATCTACCTACTGTTGTTCCCTCATATTTTAAGATTTCAGCTGTTATCGCATCTGCCCCATCTGCTTTGCTGTTTTTTGTTTTTATTAAGGCATTCACGGTTTCTTCTTCTGTTCTTCCAAATCATAATCTTTCATCCCCTGCCTCTAGACTGCAACTAATCTTAGATGAACCATCATCACTTCATCACAGTACACACACTGCAACTCACCAATACTGGAGTCACTGATTAACAAACATGAATGTCTGTGGGATTAAAAACAGGAGGAAGACCCAAAATGACACGGAGAGACCTTGCAAACTTCCCAATGAAATGAACCATAACAGAAAATGGAGCATTGTTTGGTGGCACATGTCCGGCCATTGCTCAAGTGAAGTTTGCATGTTCTCCCCATATCTTTGTGAGTTTTCTTCTGTGCACTTTCTCCCACATTACTAAAGATTAGTGATGAGCGAGCATGCTCGGCCGAACATGTGTTCGGCTCGAGCATCGCTATGCTTGGAGCATGGCGCTACTCTAAAGAGCACCACATGTGCTCATGCGCCATGCTCGAGTCTCCGCCCTGCACTTTTCGTGGGTTGGAGACAGCCAATCAAGGGGCAGGTAAGTACTGCCCTCACTGTAATGCCAGTAGCCATGTCAGGTGCTGGCATTACAGTGATTGGCTGGCCGGAACACGTCATCCGGTGCTATATATGCAGACACTGTCATATAATGTTTTAGAGCGTCAGCTCACCTGCAGGCACTGGCATATAATGCTCAGCTCACCTGCAGGCACTGGCATATAATGCTTTAGAGCGTCAGCTCACCTGCAGGCACTGGCATATAATGTTTTAGAGCGTCATTTTTCCTGTAAAATTGATTTTTTTGGGGGGTTTTAAACGTGTTTTTGTCAGTCTGTAAAAGTGGCATACAACTCAGACAAACTGGTTCCCAGCAGCATCGTCCCCATGCTGTTCCCAGTCCATTTGGGTGGTGTTTCTGTCACTTCCTGACCTTTTCCAATGGACCAGGCACCCTCCCCTCTTCAGAGCAGGGGATGCCTGGTTGTTTCCCATTAACTTACATTATACTCGGGTGCTCGGTAGAGCACATGAACATCGCGAGGTGTTCGGACCGAACACCCGAACACTTTGGTGCTCGCTCATCACTACTCAAGATGTTTCCAAAATGGCCCAGAGGGAGTGTAGGTGCATGTGTGAGTGGGCTCTTTGATGGACTGGTATCCTGCTTAAAGCCGTTTTGTGCTGCCAGCATAGGTTCTGGTCCTCTGCAGCCCTGAACTGGATTAAGCAGGTTTGAAAAAGTTCAATCATTTAATGAAAGATAGATTCAGATTCAAAAGGCATGCTCAGCTTGACTTAACTAAATAACCTATTACAGTGCAATGTGGTGATAGATAAAAAGAACCAGAATATTATCAACTAGTGTGTTCACACTTTATTTAAAAACAATGTATTATTTCAGGTTCAGAATCCAAGTAAGTACAACACACAGCATAAAACAAATTCAGTCCTGGGGCCCACTATGGCTGTGGGCTTTCATCAAAGCCAATGTTTGCTTTTAATTCGACTCTTATCTTAATTAAGTAAGTTGTTATTACTATGTCTGCGGTTCATTCAGAAATGACAAAGTGGGCTTGCAAAAATTTTATTGGAATGTAGCAGGCCATTTATGCATGTTACATGGGGATAATTAACTGGTTTTTAATCTTGATTTTTAAGATTGTTCTGATTACTTCTTTCCTTCCAGTTCTCCCTGTGCTCTCATAATGTAAGCTGCAATTTACCAATAAGCACACAAGTGTGCCTGGCACTCAAGTAGTCTCAGTTGTCATTATCATTTGCCCTGGTATCTCCTCTGCATGTTGTTGACTGTCATTACTATAATGTGCTTAAGAGAGCAAACTTGCCAGACGAAAAGTTGATTAAGTAAGAAAAAGACAAAAGAGAGTTAAGCTTTAAATACTCATTTTTCTAAATTTCTTACAAATTAAAATATCACACTTCTACACTGGTCCGAATTCAGAATAACAGAAGAAGAAAAAGAAACTCCACTCAATTACACAACTAGATGAAGTTGAGACAAAGGGACTCGTGGATTGTGAAACTGGTTGAAACAAAAACTCGCAGCAAGAGGGCAACCCCACGTCTGATCTTGAGAACCACTGGCAAAATACACAGGCTTTTCTGGAACTGATTACAACTATATAAAATTATACTTGTTATTATTTTTTATGCTCCCAGGACCCCAAAAATCTTGCTTTGGAACTAGAAGAACTATATGGTTATCAGTCATCACAGGCAAGTTTGAAAAGGTAAACCTCACTATTTAAACTTAAAGATTTGAGCTTTCCTTATGTAGTTGGGAATAAGCAAGACTGGGCAAGCCTGTTCTCAGCTGGCTACTATAGGTCCTGGCCTGCTTATATACAGTTGCCCCTTTTAGAAGCCTCACCCCCATTTTGCCATGTTTGAGGCTGCTTTTCATAATAAAAATGGTGGAGAAAAAAATACCAGAAAAGACTACTTTAACACAATGTTTTTCTTATCCTGTACTTTACCACTTTGACACATTTCCCCTTACTTTTTCAAAATGTGTATTTTATTAAACATCCGTCCATTCATCCATCATGAAGCCTGTTTAATACAGTCCAATGTTATCAATTTTGAACATAACACAGGAAGTAAACCTGTCCGATCTATCCAGGTACGTGTCCACGTTGCCACAAATGGATCAAATTTGCACTTTCATACACGTCTTTCAGATGTACTCAGAGAAAATGCCACACAGATATTAGGGGGACATTGCCAGACCCACACAAGCAGTACCCACACTAGGATGTGTACCCAGGGCTATGGATCTGCAGGGCACCTGCGCCCTCGGCCCCTTTAAGATGTGAAAACCTAATCAACACAAAATGTTAGGGCCAATAGCAATCAAAGATACTACAGTGTATAAAACAGATATCATCACTGTTGGCATCAAGTTCTTGCAAAAAAATTGCTTTTTTTTGCAATAGCAGAAATATCTGATAAGAGGGTGCTATTATATTCAGTAGGCGTGGAGCAGATGTCCAAAGCAAAAAAAAATCTGTTCTAAGGGAAAAATGTGTTGAGCATTAAAGCAGCGTCAGCAAAAAAAATGCCCAGTGAACAATAAGCATCTCTGATTCCAAATATAAACTGATGGTCTAAGACTGATCACAACAGCAGAGCACAAAAAATAAAATGAAAACTGAAGGATCGTTATTCTCTGTCAGTAGAAATCCCTTAAGGCTTGCCCAAAAAAATTGTTAACATCTGTTCAGTTCTAAACTAGGTTTAATTTTTTTTAAAAAGTGCAATACTTCCAGTTCTAGTAGTTATTTTAAGTAAAATATTTTAATACATTGGTTGCTAAAGCAATCTATTCATTTTCTATATCTGCTTTTTAAAACGCAAGTTTGAACCTACTCTTTGAATATTATCTGATATAACATGTAAGTCTTGGATTTCAAGTAATTGAGGCGACCCTGTGATATTACAATATTAATTAATATTAATCTGCCAGTATCTTAGAAAATTCCAAATTACTTTAACAAATCACTTTAGAAAAAAAAAGAAAAGAATCCAGAGGTTTCAAATTAAGGTATACATCTGTCTAGTAATACTTGGTCATCATGTTGACTGGATATATAACAATAACCTTAAACACCAACAATTTTGATGAGAAAAAGGTTACCAATCTCTATCCACCATCAATATCTAAGCAGATTTTTATGGATTTTTTTTTTTTAGAAAAAGAATAGAACTTTATAGAGTGTGTAGTTATTTATTGCTCAGTGCTTTTCTGCTTTCTATCAGTTCAGAACCGTTGTGTACAGTGTGTCCTTCCAGTAAAGCACCTTTGAACTAGATTGATTTATAGTCACAGTTTCACAACTGTTTACAGTTCTTGATGACGACATTCAGAAAGCCAACCATTAGTGACACACACTTTTGCCAAGAGCAGCTATCATTTTCAGAAATTAGGTCATTCAAAACATTTTAGCACCTTTGAAAGGCTGTGTACCTCTTAAAATAATGTACAGCACAAAGTCACCATATACAATTTTTTCTGCTCTGCTCTAAACTCGCAAGTCTTTATTGGAATGAAAAGACCCAACAAACAATTTGTAAACATCATTCTGAAACTCTTAATCCAATTAAGGGTTATGGAAAGCAGCACTTAGCACAGACAGGAAACAGTCCAGGACGGGGGAGCCAGTCCCATTCAAATGCACACCCACAGTCACACGGGGTCAGTTTACAGCAATCAGGTAACCTAACAAGCACAGCAGGAACACCAGAGAGGAGCACATTCAAGAAATACACATCACTGGTCAGTTCTATAAAAGCAACAATTCAGTGCTTGGAGTTGAAGCAAATGTGTCGAGAGGATCGGGCTTGTAGACCCTCACACCAGAAGACTTAAAGAAGATCCATCTATCCATTCATCTGTTTTCTAACACTCTTATCCAAGTGAGGATCAGGGTTGCCGGTGTCTATCCCTGTGAACCGGCCAGCATGGGATGCCATTCTCACGGCCAAGCAGCTATAATGTACATAGGCCCACACTTATTCATACAGGGCTTATTAAGAATTCCTAATTTACCATCTTTGGGATGTGTGAGGAAAACAGAAGTAACTGGAGAAAAATTCACTCAGACATAGTGTCATATTTTAGCTGGAGTCTGAACCTGTCTGTGATCTTTTTATGTTTATTTAAATATTATGCATATTATGTCATTGATTAGCTTTTTGTCCTTTTGTATATAATGTTTTGAATATTGTTTTGTTTATTATTTAAGTATTACGATTTAGTGTAATTATGTGCCCTGTCCTCTTAAAATAGAATTGCAGGTGATCACTATGATGTAAAATAATAATAATAATAATAATAATGATTAATTACATTTACATAGCACTTTTATCACAACTCATAGCACTTTACATGGACAGTGGGGAACCACTTCAACCACCTCAATTTGGGGCGGCACGGTGGCGCAGTGGTAGCGCTGCTGCCTCGCAGTTAGGAGACCCGGGTTCGTTTCCTGGGTTCTCCCTGCGTGGAGTTTGCTTGTTCTCCCCGTGTCTGTGTGGGTTTCCTCCGGGTGCTCCGGTTTCCTCCCACAGTCCAAAGACATGCCGGTTAGGTGGATTGGCGATTCTAAATTGGCCCTAGTGTGTGCTTGGTGTGTGGGTGTGTTTGTGTGTGTCCTGCGGTGGGTTATTGGTTCCTGCCTTATGCCCTGTGTTGGCTGGGATTGGCTCCAGCAGACCCCCATCCCCATGTGTCTGGATTCAGCAGGTTGGAAAATGGATGGATGGACATGGATGATGTGATGGCAGCCATTATTGCACCAGTACATTCAACACACATGAACTATGGGCTTCCCCACATGGGGAAGAGGTGGCAGAGATCGCCAATTAGAGACAGAGGATGATTAGGGGTCAGGATGGGCAATTTAGCCAGGACATTGGGTTAAATCCTACTCTTTTCAAAAGATGCCCAGGGATCTTTTAATGGCTCTGGAGAGTCAAGACCTCATTTTAATGTCACATCTAATGGACAGTGCCATATTTAAACCACTGTGTCCCCATCACTACTCTAGGACACTGGAATACACACAAAGACCACAGGATAAACGTCCCCCGCTGGCATCACCAACACCTCTTCCAGAAGCAACCCAAGCTTTTCCAAGTTGGGCTCCCATCCAAGTCCTGGCCAGGCCTGAATATACTTACCTTCAGGTGGATGACCTTTTCTGAAACTCAGGCTGAGGCCGCATTTTCGCCTGTTTTGTGAATTGTTATATTTTGAGCCATACGCTTGTAAAACATGAGGAATATTACAATGTGCAAGACCAGTGATATAAGCGACTTTGACCATGATATGAGTGCTGGTGCCAGACATTATGGTTCTAGCCTCACAGAAATAGGTGCCTTCCTGGGATTTTCATGCACTATGGCCTTAAGAATTTACAGAAAACCATGAGATAAAAATACAAACTACAGTGGTCCCTCTGGTCACGACCGTAATTCGTTCCAAAACTCTGGACACGACCCGAACGTACTTTCCCCATAAGACTGTGTGTAAATACAAACTGTATATAAATATGTTTTTTAAGCACAAATAGTTAATTATACCATACAATGCACAATGTAATAGTAAACTAAATGTAAAAACATTGAACAACACTGAGAAACCCTTGAACAACAGAGAAAACTAACATTGTAAGAGTTTGCACTAGACGCGTACGAACTGCTTGCTGTAAAAACTTTATGAGTTTTAAGCACAGGGAAAAAAAATTAAATGCCACTTCTCTTGTGAAACTTTTGAAACGATCCTCTACTGGCTTTAAATGTCTCACCTTCACCACTCAAAGAAGGATTTTTTTAAAGCAAATCACCACGAATTTTCCTGGCTTTCACGCATACGATCGCCTCGCTTACGCTATCCCCTGCAAGTTGCTTCTCGTTCAACCACATTAGCAACAGTTTTCCCACCTCTTCCAGCACTTGAGGCCTTGCTTGGTTAACATTGTAACTCGTTTTGCAGCATCAGCTGCTTTGTTAGGCCCTGTATACGCAAACAAAAGAAAATGGAGAATGGGAGATCATTGGCACACACAAACGCGCGTAGGGAAACTGGCCGCCAGTGTTTTTGTTCGCCACCAGAGTGTGTGGTCATGAACAGATGCAAAATTTTGGAAAACTTTTTTATCGTAACCCGATTTGTACGTGTTTGGAAACATTTGTGACCAGAGGTTCTACTGTACTGTCTGTGTGGAGACCAGTCTTTTGATCAGAACCCATTATTGTGAAGCAGGAAAGTAATGATGCTATCCACCAAGCCACAAAAAAAATAAATAACTAAAAACACTAAATATTACTGAAGTGTCTGAGGTAAGGATCATAACACCACACTCGGCCAAATATTAATGAGCAGGTATGAAGATCTTAAGATATTTACTGGAAAATTATTGTTGTAAATCTTTTTTATGGAGTGTGTGAGTCTGCATTAAAAAAGGAAATTCGAATGGATTGTATCACTTGAAATCCAGTATTTGAAAATGTATACATGGCACTATAAATGAAAATATGATCCTTATCAGTCGCCTATAAACATTATTACTCTAGTTACTGTCTAATACATGCAGATTCTTTAAAATATTTGCCTACAATCTAATTTTCTACATTATAATAAATGTACTGTTGGATTTTTACTAAATATTCCATTTCTCCTTATATATGTACATTTCTACTCATTATGCAAAGCGTAACAGTGTCAGTAAATATCAGCCCCTACCTTCGACTGACAGACAGCAATCCTCGCTTCATATGAATTCTTGGTTTTGTTAAATTCTGTTCAGCACAAGTTGAACTCTTTTCAGCAACAAACCTGTAAAACCAAACAGAAATAAATTAAATTACAAGATAATAAAAATCGTAGAAGGATTTACAACACATGTCCCACAAACACTAAAAATGAAGATAGGATACCTTAAATCCTGCCAAATACACAGTACTTCCTTCTTCCTTCCCATTTTGTGTGACAGAAATCATGAAGTCATGAGACGCAATAAAAATTGATGAACAGAGACGGTGTTCACCTTACACACAAATCCTGCTACACTTACAGCAGATGAATCAGACCCATTATTCTGGTACTGGCAGTCTGCTTTTAAATCTTACAGCAGCGGTTCCCAACCGCACCCCTAGTGAATGTATGAGTTATGCTTGTACCCCCTTTAAAAACAATATCACATGAAGAAGTCAAATTTCTAATTTTTGAACCACAAATTACGAACAACATAAACTACTGTGGGTGAGCAAATTGAACTCAGAATAATAAGCTTTTAACTCACTGCATAAACTTATATATAAATTTAGCAGTTTAGCTTTATAAATCTTAATAGTCTTGTAAATGTGTCCCCCGAGAAGCTTATACAATCGATTAACGGTTTGGGAATTGAGGTGTCCTGGAAAACATCAAGCTCCATGATCAACATTAGAGGAGTTTGGAAGCCCCCCTGAAGCAATGGATGCTGGCACAGTGCCCAGCAATGAAACACAGTCAACGAGCTTTGTCCCCCAGTAACACCAGCACCGCAGTTCAAAAAGAGATGCACCGCACGCTTAAAATTGCTGCACTACTGTGAGGACCACCAGCAGGGGAGATGGACTGAGTGTAAGCAGCAGGTGTTGCATCCAATTCAGTCCCTCCCTTGCAAAGAATGTCAAACAAACCTTAAAATTAGTGACCTTTCACAATCAGGGCTTGCACAGAAAATAAAACTAGACCTCGTCCCTCTCTGCAGATCATTGTGAAGCCCAAATTCCACTCTCTTAAAAAAGTTCATCTCCATTATGAAGGCTCCACCTGCAAGCAGCCCATGAGAACGTGCATTTCAGCGTCTCATTCACGGGTGATAATTACACTCTTAATTTTTGTAAGAGTTTTGACTCTTTTTGTATCGTAGAACAGGAGCACTAATTAATAAATGAACTACAAATGACAGCACATTGCAAAACACCGATTGGACCACCATAAAGTCGAATGACACGCCTCACTCAATTCTGGCAAATCATGAAGCAGTCTTCCTCTTTGTCACACCCCCAAAAATGCCATCTTGCACCCCTTTGAAAAACTGAAATACCTGATGCAGTAACTGACATTCCAATTCCCAGTCTTGCATGCAAATTCATAATAACTGAAATGCACTTCCTCCTCTTATTTCAAGAAAATACAGTATATCTGGCAGTGCTTCTTATAAATCACTCACTGAGTTACATAGTTAACAATTTAATACATTTTTTTATTTTCTATTAATTAATTCTATCCACCATGCAACGTTTCACCACTTTACTCCAGCTGTGTCAAAGATATATTATCTAAATAACAGCATGATAATGGCGTGCAATGAAGATCAATGACGTGGTTCTTTTCTATCTGGGATTAAACAACACTTAAGACCCCTGAAAAGAACAGCATCCCATCTAGGTCACTGGAGGGAACAGCCTATCCTTATAAGCACCCTGGAGTGCCAGTCTATTTTTGGGGATGTGGGGTGAAAAAAGAATACAAAGAGAAAAACTAAGCTATTCCAAAACGTGAATGTCTTTGGACATGTCTACAATCTAGAGTATGACTTGACAAGACAGTGAACTGTAGTTCAGTTATCACAGCAGGTGTTTCATTATTTCAATTATTTTGCATTTCATGTAAGATTGATGCCTTGGATTAATCAACTGTAACTGTAGCAGGAAGCAAAAAATATCATAGCAATGGTTTTATCTACTTTGACTTTACAAAAAAAAAAAATTTTGCAATGTGCTTCATGATAAATGTGTAGAAAGGTTAAAGATTGGCTTACACATAAAAAATGTTCTTGCTTTTAATCAGTTACTTTAAGGATTCCTGCATCCCAGATTCATAACACTAGACCAGTACAAGCCCATAATCCCTCAGTTCATTAGAAACTGCTGCAGGCCATGTTTAAAGACAGCATTCTCTTCGACTTGCACTTATTTTTACCAGTCCAAAGCCTGGACACACCCAGAAATGTTCATATTTTTGATAGAAATTCTTAAATCAAAATTCTATTAAATTAGTTTAAAAATACAGCCAAGACATTCCTAGTGTTTCTAATGGTTATTCCTGCTTGAAATAACTGAATTTTATTTTTTTATTCACATGTGACTGCAAAGCCCCTTTTTCAGTAGCGATTCCTTTAGTGTCCTAATAATAAACTCCCTTATCTTATCCATAGTCATTTTAAATGCTAATAGGTTATTAGAGAAACCTTTGCATTAGCACCACTGAAACCTGTTTGGGCTTGTTTATAATTCACATTCAGAACTCGTCCGCGTCATGGCTGTCATGCGTTCCCAGCGTTCATTTGACGCGTCCTCTGAGCAGGTCATCAGAAATGAATGCGACGCGTGCGCGAGTTGCAGTACCAGCAAAAAGTCGGGGCCAGGTGATAAAAGTTGGAATGTGACGTCAGAGTCTCTGTTTACTATCTACATGTGACAGAAAGTCTCTCTGCGGATCCTACGGGATCGATGTGCGTGCTTTGATGTTTGATGAATGGTTCGATGTGATGAAGGAAAAAGCCGACATACAAGTACATTCGTGGTGCTTTTATATTCAAGCATTGCATATTCCTGATCGTAATGACACGATACATTTTAAAAGTCTCACATCTTTTATGCTGTCTTTTTTTTTCTGGGGCTTCCTCCTGACCTGACAGCAGCGGCAATAGATCACAACACAGAGCACATTACATTTACAGTATGATATCTAACTCTCTGCACATTTAGAACTCTTAGATTTATTACTGTACTTGATATCACTTTCATCACGAAATGAATTAAAATATGTATGTTACATTTTACAGATAAATCATTAATTTTATTTAAATAATGAATACTGTTAATAATTACACACATGGGGGTGACACGGTGGCGAAGCGGTAGCGCTGCTGTCTCACAGAGAGTCACATCGCTGGTGTTCCCTGCCTGGAGTTTGCATGTTTTCCTGCTGGGTTTCCACAGTGTGCTCCGGTTTCCTTCCAAAGATATGAAGATTTGGTGAAACTAAAATGACGTCAGTGTATGCGAGTGCTTGTATCCACCTTGCGATGAGCTGAATCCCCGTCTAGGGATTGTTTCTGCCTCGTGCCCAATGCTTGCCGGAATGGACACATTCCTGGATTGATGGATGTAACCATTAAACATCCTTTTCAGAGATACTGCGGTAAGGCGTCCTCGGAATTAAATGGATGTTCCAGGCAATTCACAACACATTGAAGCCGAACCTTTTCTCACCGTGATGATATCTCGCTCTGCCACCTGGTGGATTCCTCCAAATTTACGTAAAGTACGCACACAAGTGTAAACAGTAAAATGCTTGCGTATCAGGAGCATTCGCTGGAGCATAAACCTGGCCGTATTCTGTTCACTAGGGTTTCAAATTACTGGCATTCCTAAAGTTCAGTTTTGAGTTCAAAAATAGCCAAAGTGAAACAGCTTTCTCAAGAAACATGACAGTCTATTGTTGTTTTGCTTAACAAGTGTTTTCCATGTGACAGATTGCCAAGAAACTGAAGATTTCATTCAAAGGTGTCCAGTACTGTCTCAAGAAAACCAGTCAAAATGGATCTAACCAGGATTGAAAAAGAAGGGGAAGGCCCAGATGCACAACTGCGTGAAAGAATAAGGACATTAGAGTGTGTAGTGTGATTGAGAAACAAAGACCTTACAGGTCCTCAGTTTGCTTCTTCATATTTTGAGTAAATACCACTTTATTTATTAATATATTTGCTTTACATTACACTAAACATCTGCCATAAGTATGGAATACAACTTATGAAGGAACAGACTCATTTCAGACTAAACAAACAGACGGCAAGTGATGGGAAGAAAGATTTCATATTGGTCCAGGAGTAATCTGAATTGGTATTAGATTTTACATTTGAGTTAAGCTTTACAAGTGTGACATAGCAGACAGAATGATAGCTAATTAAGAGTAAATTTAAAACAAATAATTGACATTCAAGAGAAAGGCTGTATCCTCAAGGCTAGAAGTGTTCTTGCAAATAGAATCCCTGGGAATAAATACCATTAAAATCAGATCTAGCCAAGTGGACTTGTTTATGAAAAAGAGGAAACAATTTATCAAATTATAAAAATAAATATGTGCTTTGCTTAAAGATAAAGCCGCAGATGGTAGTTTAGTGCAGCGTTACAACAAGCAAATCAGGAACTAAACCTGGATGGGGCACCGTTTTGGCAAGTTGCAATCATGCATACACCCACAAACCTAGGCTGACAATTTGTATTCACCCATCAATCTGACAATGTACTGGTATGTCTTTTTTCATGTTGGATGAGAACTCACTTAGACATCGGTAGAAAGTGTACAGCTCCACAAAGACACTGACCACAGACCAGGAGATGGAATCTGTGAGGGAACAGTGCTAAATCACCATGCCACCCATATATACAGATATGTCAAATACAGTGCCAGTGCTAGGTCACTTTGTGCCCTAGGCTGAACTTATTAGTGTGCCAACCAACTGTTCGGTAGCTAACCCTAAATTGTTGGATGCCCCCCCTCCTAATGATCTATGACCTAAGTGAATGCCTAATTTGTCATAATAGTGGTGCAGGGCCTTGGTCAAATAATAAAAAAGAATACTCAAATCCCAAGCATTGACAGTCTCAGGATCCCAGAGGCAAACAAAGGCTCAGCTTCAACCCAATTCCATCTTAGCTCCTTCACATTCCCTATACCTCCAGATATTCCAAATTAAAATCAAAAGTGCACCACTAATGGTGTTACAGCAACATCCATCTACGTCTTGAATGTGCTCACACCGATACCGGCTTGTGGACAGTGGGTGTAATGGCAATGCTGCACAAAAACATGGAGTCCGAGTGAGAGAGCTCAGCTGACATCACCAGGAGCCACTCTGCTTGCAGTGCTTAGTGGCAGTTGCTGTGCTTCTGAGGATAACACTTCACTTATTGCTCATGGTGTAGACAAGAGGGCTGCTTCTGAGGGACGTTTGTAATCCAGACATTGCAGGTTTGCAGCTGACCACCAGCAGTTACCAAATAAAGACAGATCATCGCACGATTCCATGACAAAACAACACAAGACTCCTCATGCAGCAACGAGTGTAAGGAAGGAACCAATCCTGGCTGGGATGCTAGTAAACCACAAACACACTTACACACACACACAGCCACATTTACTGAATCAGGGTTCATTTACAGTCAACAATTAGCATGAAATGTGTCTTTTGAATGAGGGAGGACACTAGAGTATAAAGATTTACATTTATTTTATCTAAAGCGACTTACAGCATTTCAGATACAACTGGTTACATTTCTTTCTTTTTTTTTTCCAATAGGAGCACAGGCAGGTGAAGTGACTTGCTCAGGGTCACACAATGTCCGTGGTGGGATTCAAATCCATAATTTTAGGGTTTGAAGTCCAAAGCCTTAACCACCGGCCCGCTGCCAGCCTAAAGATTAAAAAAAAAACCCTTGTGCGCACACACAGGGAAAATGGGAAACTTCCACACAGACAGTCACTGAGCCCAAGAGAGAGCAACACTAAACATTTCACCACCTGCTGTCGTGTTACACCGTCATAAGATTTTATTTTAATTAAAAAACACCTAATCAAGAAGAAATAATAAAAATAAAAGGTTTAACATCTTTATCTAATATACTGAACTTTATACAGTTTTCACCATAATCTTCTTTACAAGCCCCGTTTCTTCTTCTTGGTTACTAATGAGATATGCTGGGATTCTCACTGAACACGTGTTTACATTGCAGGGACATTGATGTATGTTTGTTCCCATTTCAGCTTCGCCACTAGCCAACCCCTGAATACTGTGCAGTACAATTAAGTAACTGTACAAACAGAAGAAACCTTGATATCATGGCACTGGTGTGGACACTACAAACACTGGATATTATAGCTGAGCATTTAAAAAAAGAAAACATGAGTGAGAGAAATTTGTCAGATGTGCTCTATGTGTTAAATCAAAGTGATAACTTTATCTTATACCAGGTAAGGAGAGTGCAGTGGGACAGTAATAAGGGTGACTGCCTTTTAACTGCTGGGACCATTTGACTGCTAAGTGTCTGTGGAAAGTTTTTGCAGTCTCCTGTTGCCCATGTGGAATTTCTCTGGGTACTTTGGCTTCTTCTCAGATATCACAGAGATGAAGGTTTCATTTTGGTGTCTGTGCCCATTACAGCTTGGCACTTCTTCAATGGCTGGATCCTGCCTTGTGCATGATGCTGCAGGGATAGACTACATTACCCCCAAAATCCTGTTACACATGGAATTTGATCAAGCCTATCCAAGGAGTCCTGAAAGGATTAGCCAAACCTGGGAACAATGGGAGTAAAGTAGGCACCGGCTCAAAAAAGACAATCAGTCTCTCACAATCTACCATGAGACAATCAAACAGAAGGTATTTAAATCAAAGACGTAGTCTTTCTCACAGGCAGAATACACAAACTCCAGACAAAAATCAGCCTACTCTAGAGATGAAGCAGGGTATGGCTAGTGTGACCTACATTTTAAATGTTAAAAACTGTGTTTTGCATTACAAGGCAATTCAAAGCCAGAGGTAAGGGATGTTTCCTTAAACATATAGCAGATTATGTAAAACATAAATCAAACATTAAACAAATCACAGTTTGGTTCCCAGTCTTCCTGGGGAGAAGAAGAACCCAGTTGTAATACCAAACAGGAAGAAACACAAAGCAGAGATACGTGAAATGGCAAGCAGAGCTGTACAATTCCATCGGAGTCACTACCTGACTTGTCAGATTGATGAAATTCATAAGGGGAGAAGTTAAAGGTGTTGTTTGCCTGCCTGTGAAAAAGTCATCTCAGACTATGGGGCCCTGGAAGCATCGAGTAGAAGGGTCCTTTCATCAGATTGGCCAGCCCAGCATTGACTAAGCTGTAGAATGGCCAATGGGGTAGGCAGCTTGTCGGTGGTGGTCTGCAGGACTCTGACTGTGTCCGATTGCTTTTCTACAATTAGCTGATTGGCTGACGTTGTTTTTCAGTCAGTCATTCAGTCATTTTCCAACCTGCTATATCCTAACACAGGGTCATTGGGTCTGCTGGAGCCAATCCCAGCCAGCACAGGATGCAAGGCAGGAAAAAAACCCCGGGCTGGGCGCCAGCCCACTGCAGGGCACACACACCAAGCACACACTAGGGACAATTTAGAATCGCCAATGCACCTAACCTGCATGTCTTTGGACTGTAGGTGGAAACGGGAGCACCCAGAGGAAACCCACGCAGACACGGGGAGAACATGCAAACTCCATGCAGGGAGGACCCGGGAGGCAAAACCATGTCTCCTAACCGCGAGGCAGCAGCTACCACTGCGCCGCCTGTTGTTTTTCATTTATGTTATTTAGTTTCTACTTCCTTTTTAATGTATTTGAACAAATCTGTATCCTCAAATGTGATTGTTCTGCATTTAGTAAGCAGTATAATCTATTCCTACATTTTGCCACGAAAGTTCTCACAGCAGTCTGCGCCTGCACTTGATGAGGAGCGCCAAGCAAGAATAGTATTTTATACCATTGTATTGTATTTCTGAGATGGCCATAATAGACTGGCCACCCAACTCTGTGAAGAGGATTACTTGTGTTCTGTTTTCTGTGTTGTATTTACCACATTTTTTGGCACCCATTACATCTACCCAGAAACAGTCCTTCTTGCCTTTTCCAAGAATTCTTCAATTTCTCTTTCTCTGCAAAGTCTTTTTTTTGGGGGTTAGTTTTTTTTCGATGTTAATTAATGTTGATTTATTTTGTTTTATAATTGTGTCTTTCATTTTTCTATTCTTTAATATGTAAAGCACTTTGAGCTACTGTTTGTATGAAAATGTGCTATATAAATAAATGTTGTTGTTGTTGTTTTTGGCTACTTGGGGAGTCAAGGCTGGGGGGCTGTAAAAAAACAGGCTGTGGTAAAAGCCCACTGAGTCACTCCTTGTGTGATTTTGGGCTACACATGAAATAAGTTGTAGTTGTTGAGGTCAACCGTGCAACTTTCGATCTGCTCTGCGGCCTTCAGAACTGTATCTAAACCGGCATGTTGTACGCTGTGTGGTGAAGGTCATGGCCCACACAGTGGAGGGTAGCGTTGAATGATCTCCCACTTAGAACATCTGCATTTTCCAGGTTGCTTTAAGACATATCAATTTAGTTTCTTTATGATATATGGAGTTACAGGGAAGAAAATTGTTGTATGAGAAGTGTTTTGGTGCACCCTTGGATAGACAGTAAGCAACATACCAAATCATACTATTTTACAGAGCAAAAATCATTTAGGAATCCAAATCATGCATATGTACCATATATACAGTGCATCCGGAAAGTATTCACAGCGCATCACTTTTTCCACATTTTGTTTTGCTACAGCCTTATTCCAAAATGGATTAAATTCATTTTTCTCCTCAGAATTCTACACACAACACCCATTAATGACAACATGAAAAAAGTTTACTTGAGGTTTTTGCAAATTTATTAAAAATAAAAAAACTGAGAAATCACATGTACATAAGTATTCACAGCCTTTGCTCAATACTTTATCGATGCACCTTTGGCAGCAATTACAGTCTCAAGTCTTTTTGAATATGATGCCACAAGCTTGGCACACTTATCCTTGGCCAGGTTTGCCCATTCCTCTTTGCAGCACCTCTCAAGCTCCATCAGGTTGGATGGGAAGCGACGGTGCACAGCCATTTTAAGATCTCTCCAGAGATGTTCAATCAGATTCAAGTCTGGGCTCTGGCTGGGCCACTCAAGGACATTCACAGAGTTGTCCTGAAGCCACTCCTTTGATATCTTGGCTGTGTGCTTAGGGTCGTTGTCCTGCTGAAAGATGAACCATCGCCCCAGTCTGAGGTCAAGAGCGCTCTGGAGCAGGTTTTCATCCAGGATGTCTCTGTACATTGCTGCAGTCATCTTTCCCTTTATCCTGACTAGTCTCCCAGTTCCTGCCGCTGAAAACATCCTCACAGCATGATGCTGCCACCACTATGCTTCACTGTAGGGATGGTATTGGCCTGGTGATGAGCGGTGCCTGGTTTCCTCCAAACGTGACGCCTGGCATTCACACCAAAGAGTTCAATCTTTGTCTCATCAGACCAGAGAATTTTGTTTCTCATGGTCTGAGAGTCCTTCAGGTGCCTTTTGGCAAACTCCAGGCGGGCTGCCATGTGCCTTTTACTAAGGAGTGGCTTCCGTCTGGCCACTCTACCATACAGGCCTGATTGGTGGATTGCTGCAGAGATGGTTGTCCTTCTGGAAGGTTCTCCTCTCTCCACAGAGGACCTCTGGAGCTCTGACAGAGTGACCATCGGGTTCTTGGTCACCTCCTGACTAAGGCCCTTCTCCCTGATCGCTCAGTTTAGATGGCCGGCCAGCTCTAGGAAGAGTCCTGGTGGTTTCGAACTTCTTCCACTTATGGATGATGGAGGCCACTGTGCTCATTGGGACCTTCAAAGCAGCAGAAATTTTTCTGTAACCTTCCCCAGATTTGTGCCTCGAGACAATCCTGTCTCGGAGGTCTACAGACAATTCCTTTGACTTCATGCTTGGCTCTGACATGAACTGTCAACTGTGGGACCTTATATAGACAGGTGTGTGCCTTTCCAAATCATGTCCAATCAACTGAATTTACCACAGGTGGACTCCAATTAAGCTGCAGAAACATCTCAAGGATGATCAGGGGAAACAGGATGCACCTGAGCTCAATTTGAGCTTCATGGCAAAGGCTGTGAATACTTATGTACATGTGATTTCTCAGTTTTTTTATTTTTAATAAATTTGCAAAAACCTCAAGTAAACTTTTTCACATTGTCATTATGGGGTGTTGTGTGTAGAATTCTGAGGAAAAAAATGAATTTAATCCATTTTGGAATAAGGCTGTAACATAACAAAATGTGGAAAAAGTGATGCACTGTGAATACTTTCCGGATGCACTGTATGTATATATATATATATAACCAGGACATATATGGAGACATAAATGCAATAGACGTTTGTATTTACTTCAGCTTTACATTATAAGACTGACAAACCATATTATTCCCATCTAAATCTGTACATGCCCTGTCTCTTCTTAAATTTTATTTTAATTGCTTTTGAAAATGTATTACAGTAAATGAATCAGATACCTTCCACTTACGTCTCACCTAATGAAACGCAATGACTTGGTGGTGGCTGACAAGTCACAGAATCTCCCAGTTTCACTGTGCAGTGGTGGTCATACTATGTGCCAACGCTGCCAATGTGCCATGACCTGTTTATGCCTGCTCAAGGAGTGTGAGCAGTTCTACAATTACAGGATTTTGTTTCAGTCTCTCAGGGTCCTCTGAAGAATTTTATTTCAAGTGCTGGGAGCCTTCTGCGAAGACACAATCAAAATCCAAACCCTAACAGTCACTTCTGCAAATTGAGTGGATATTGCTATGTTTTTGACCCTCATCTACAATGTAAGATCTGAGCTAGCATAACTCAGGCCATACAATATATGCTTGAGGTACAAAACAGCCCTTGCGTTATCATGCTAGAAATCCATGCCATGTCGAAACTCAAGAACATGTTTGAAAAAAGAGAAACTGGTATTACCTGCAAAGCGCATTCCCAGATTGCTTTCCACAGAGCACACATTTTGGAGTTGTAATGCATACTTTCTTTTGCAAACATGCAACATCCCTCAAGGAGATTGACAGCTTAGGAAATAATCTGCAGTAAAAGAGAAATAAATATACAGTCTTCATTAAATAGCTTCACACACATATTCTCCACATGGTTACTCCAATTCAGAGTGGCAGGCAGGGAACTGGAGTCTATTGCAGTAACATCAGGAGCATGGCAAGAAACGGTTCTGGTGCAACTCCAGATACCCACACACCCACACTCACTCACACCGTGGGCCAGTTAAGAGTCTCCAGTTAGCCCAACATGAACATCTTTAGTGATGTGTAAGGAAAACCAGAACAACTTGTGGAAAAAAATTAACACATGAATGTGGGGATAACATGCAGACCCCCACACTGATAACAAATGGGCATTAGATTCAAACCTGGGAACTAACGAAAATACCACCATGCCACACTGATGTCAAAAAACGTACAAGAGAGCCAAAGCAATAGCAGACTGGGGGTCAAAGAAACAGCCAGAAGCATCCCAATTCAAGTGTATCTCCTTTAAAGACAGGGTAACTTCTTTGTGTTAAGCACTTATTTTTTTGCTAAAACACACCTATCCTAAGAACAAAGTATTAAATAAATAATCCTTACAATAAATATTCATTCTCAAATATAAGTTCCCAAACCTGCTTTCAGTTATAACTACCAAGCATCCAATAAGCAATGAAACTGTTTCGCTAGCCCTGTTCTCTTTCTGACGTGGCACCTGTTAAGATATGTTTATTAATTTTTGAAGGAATTAGTAAACATCAACATTACACACGGTGTGCCTGAGCCTAAGTTCACGGCTGACTTTATGACCAACACATTTCCACGTCAGCCCAGCGCCCTTTATTTCTGAATATACGAAAGATCAACTAGGACCACAAAGCAGAAATCCTATTACAATAACTCAGCTTTAACTGGCGCGTTCTTTAAAGTGTCGATCTATTTAGGGTGCCTTAAACTTGCCAATCTATTGTCCTGAACAAGCATAACCTTTGGCTTTTTTAAGAACTGCGTTGTATCTACAAAGTCGAGAGAAGCAAGCAGATGCATTCTAAAGGTACCACCGAGGTCGTATACTCACGGGATGCACCTACTCCGATTGTAGCCGTAATCCTCACGTTCTTAACGGTTACTTAATATCTTCCTCAGACTGATGATAAATGTGTCGCTGCCTCGGGAGATCGCGTGCTTCTGTATTGATCTGCCTCTCACAGTTTTTGCAAAAGCGGTGCTTGCGGGTTTGCTGGTGACGTATCGGCGTTGTTTTCTTTGCGGTTGGCCACGGTCGCCACGCTCTGCAACGATCTTCTGGTCTGTAAACAACTCGGGGGCGCCACTGTCTACTCTAAAGGATTATGAAAACCGCAGACACCTTTTGCTCATCTCCATTCTCAGCAGCCAAATCTGAAACGCCAAGTCGCATGTCAACCATTGCAGCCGAGCTTCAAGAAAACAGCTGCACTGCCTTCTCGGGGTCGTACTGTATATGGGCGTGTTGCTGGGTATTAAACACGTGAAAATGTCATTCTGTTGTCATTCATAACGCGCTTGTATTTAACCTTGTAGACTAGCCTACATTTCAGGGTTGTCGAGCGAGACTGGCAGCGACGTCGGTAACAGCCACATACAGAACTACTACACGGTACAAACGCTTACCTCGACTAGGGCTGGCCGTCTTCGGTATCTGCCTACGTCTCCCTACCCGGTTTCGCCGATTGCTTTCACGCAGCAAAGCAAAGTTTAGAAGGCCTTCCTTCTATTGGTTGTCGCCTGCGACATTATGTGGTGAATTCGATATGTGTCCTCCATATAGACCGAAAGAAATAAAACGAAGGAGACCGCCCAGTCTTTCGTATCCTATAAGCTTACCTGTCGCGTGCGCGATCCCGTTGTCCGTGCGCGTGCCTTTCTGCTGATGCACTTGTTGCGCCAGTTTGAGACGGGATTGGCCGCATTTTCCACATACCTTGCAGTCCACTCAAGAAAAAAATTAAGTAAATAATAAGCGCCATTCATTTTTTATGAATGCAGTAATCTACTAAATTAATATATCAATACACATTACTCTTAACCGCACTTGGTTATCTTTTAAATCATTATATTTATTTATTTATTTTTAATTCACTCAAATCTCGGTACAGATTTAAAAGTGTCACTTATGAGACAGGACTACACTGTGCTGCTTCATCATTACGGGACCCCCTGTTAGATTCACACTGTCTGTGTGAAGCTTCTGTGTGTGTCCTGTCTTTTCCATGTGCTCATACACTACCATGCTGCAGATCTGCATTGAGTTAGTTTACCGGCAAGTTTTTGGGTGGGATTTTGGGTTTCAGTCCCTTTGTATATTTTATGACAGTTCCAACATAGACATGGTACTGATTCATGTTCATTAAACCCTGGCTACACCTCCATTTATGGTCCTGCTATGAGTGGGTGCTGGTGTGTGTATGTGTACTCTCATATTGCACCTCATATTGAGTCGCAGAACTCCACAGACAAGCAGTGCCTTGAAAAGCGTGAGTGGAGGTGCAGACATGGCACTGTAAGTAAGCATTCTTTCCCGAGTCGCTCTTCTGCCGAGGCCCATTGGCCTGTGAGTAAGTCCATCCGTGAGCCTTGGATGTGGACCCCGGCCTTGGGAATTGGCCAGAAGGCCACATGACCATCATCATCAAGTTCTTCCATGTGAACCCTGAATACCATGAGGACTGATTGAGGTCATTTATGTTAGGTAGACTGACGAGAGGGGGCTGGGTGGTCTCGTGGGCTCAGAAATCCTGCAGATTTTAATTTTTTTGTCCTACTGTCTGTATTTTGTTTTTTGTTTTTTTCTGTCCTCCCTGGCCATTATGCCTTACTTTTATTCTATGTTAATTAATATTGCCTAATTTTGTTTTTGAATACATTTTGTCTTTTTTCTCTTTCTTCATCCTTTAAAGCACTTTGAGCTACACCATTTGTATGAAAATGTGCTATATAAGTAAATGTTGTTGTTGTTGTGTGGCAGTCGAGTTTCCCAGGGTGAATGGAGTGAGGCAGAGGTGTCTGGCATGTGTGTGTATGCTGAGGGGATGAAGCAGCTGGGAAGCACTACAGAATGGCACTACAGAAGACTTGTGGTGGAGGTGGTCACTAAAAAAGCTACAGGTCCTTTTTAGGAACACACCAGTGGTCTGGCGAAAGGTGGCTGAATCTATTCCTCTGTCTCTCTCACCCTTGGGTACTTTGGTGTTAGAAGTGGAATAGAACCAACTAATGACGTCAAGATTGAGAACTGGTTTAGCACTAACACTGGAGGACCCCTCACTTACAATGATTTTCTTCAGACTAGGCAAACCGGGTCATCTCACACCCTACAATGAGGCGTGTTGCTATATTGATAATTTTGCACACAGTTTAGTAGTAGTTAACTGTCTATAGCGTTTTCCAGTGTAAGTAGTTAAAGGGTGCACTTACTTTTTTCTTGCGGCATGGGGGTTGTTATACACACACAGCGGGAAAGAGCCCACCAGAGAGAAAGAGCCACTGCAGCTGCAAGGGCACAGGTCAGGGCTGCAGGAGCCTTGCATGTGTAGGCCTAACTCTGAATCGGAGAGTCATACATAGTAAGTTCCTATTGGGGCAACAGGGCACAGCATGGCTAGCGCCACTGCGTGAATAGGGATTGGAGGACCCTTTGAAGTATCCAGTGGGGATTTGACTCGATAAAATCTGCAGTGGTATAAAACGACTACATAGACACGAGGGGCCATCTTCTCAGGGCCGATCCAACTGTAGAGCATTTGAGGTACACAACAGATTGAGAGAAGGCGCTGGCTGCAGAGAACCTCTGATTTATTAAAGAGTGGAGGCAATTGCTGAGAGGAGGGATGGTGGTGAGCTGATGGACTCTCAGACATCATTTTGTTCTGGAAATGTGTGAGTTTGTCATTTTTCTCTTTTTTGTGTTTTTTTTCCTTTTGCAATGTAAGGAATTTCTTGGAATGACTGTTTGCTCTAAAAACAAACCGCTTCTTCTTTCTTTTTTTTTTTTGGAGTATTTTACCTGCAGCCTTTTGACAGTACAGAATTTTGTATATACAGTACCTGTAAATAGTACTTAGTTTTTCCATCTCCTGTTTTTACATTTAATTATTGTTTTTTTCTCACTTGCTGTGTGCGTCATTGCTGGACTGTGCAATATTAACTCACATGACACCCATTTTAGATTTTTTGTTTGCACCTTTATTGTAATAATGACAGTATTGTTTGCTTCTTTTTCAAGTGTCTGTGGGCATCTCTCACCCACTACTGGTTTTCATTCAGTTTATGAACTACTAGGAGTCCACAGTTGCAGGTCATGCTAAGGGTCCACATACCCCTTAAGTGTCCTAGCGATTACCCTGGAGGGTTAGGATTCTGATGGAAGGGCAGTGTAGTGTCCTTGGGTCAGGACCTGAGAGGGACATGCTCTTCCAGATGCCACAGACTGTCTTAGGAGGTGGGGATACCTGGAGAGGCAGGCCATATAAGCAGCTCCATGAACAGCATGAATGGGGGGCAGACATGATGCTGTGAATAAGCACTTTATTCAGCATCTCCCTGCTGCTAAGTCCCATCGGCCTGTGAGCGTGGCTACCGGCAAGCCTCAAACATGGCAGCTGAGAATGCATAACTCTACAGTAGACCTGAGTGATGTGATGGAGACGTCGCTGAAGAAGCCAAAGGTTCTTCTTAGGGCCACATCAGCAGTCTGGCATAAGATGGCTGAATCTATTCCTCCAGGTCATTACATTGGTGTCAGCAGTGGGAAAAAACCAACTAACGACCCAGAGATGGAGAACTGGTTTAGCACTACAATATGCAGAATATGCTTGGTATTTTGATGTTGAGAGACAATAAGCTTGCATGTTTTAAGAAAGATGCCTCAGACCTAACGTTTTATCAAGACATTGCTTTTAGAACAACCAAGATACAAACCTTGTCATAAGAAACTTGGACAGCTTTCCCAGACTTGCCCCTTATACTTAAATTATACTTATTTGCTCTGATGAGGAAATAGAGGTTATTATCCAGAAAATATGCCAGTGTTTTCAAAAGAACACAATTGATGCAAACGTTAGGCCAAGAATTCCACTTGCTAAGGTGTACCTGAATCAAGACCTCATTTGTCATTAGGCGCCTACATCTCTGGGATACACATTCTGGTAACGTCTCCTACTCAAACATTATTGGAATAAAATCTTTGCTCGCTTATTAGACAGCCTTGAGTTTACAATAAGCCTTAATCTGCTGTTGGGACAACACCAAATGGGACAACATGTCGCATGGTCAACATTCTGTGGTGACGCCGTTTAGTTTTGCTGAAATGGAGAACCCAAATCCACCTACAATTAACGGTGGAGAAATGGGTGTCTTGTTTTATTTAAAACTGGAAAAAATTTCACTTCACAAGGAATACTTCAAGGGTTTTCTTAGGATCTCAATGCCATTTATTAATGTCCTCAATTAACTGTATGTGCTGAACCACTGCTAACCTCTCAGACATTCATTGTTTTTATGATTACTTCATATTAAGTCTTTCTTTTTATTTGCTCTCTAAAAGTGGGTGTTAGAGTTATCTCATGTTATTATATCTTATGGCTTACTGATTTACTAGTTACAAATGCAGCATTTAGGAAACAATGAGTTTGCTAAAATATTTCTTCAAATAAAAACACAGAATATGCTACAGTGCAATATGATAAAAGAAAAACTGGGTTTGGGAAAAAAGCCCAGGTGAATGTTTAACTGTCTCCCTTGTAATCCAATTCAAGGTTGTAGTAACGTAAAGTGGAACGTATCCCAGTAGCACGGGGCGCAAGGCAGGAGCCAACCATGGATGGAGTGCTATCACAAAGTCCACACACACGCACACACATCCAGAAGTAGCGATAAACCTGTTCAGACAGCAGGTACAGGATTCAAGTTCAGAATCATGGGTTTGTGAGGCAGCCATGCTACTATATATAAACTGTTCAAAAAAGTTAAAGGCACACTTTGAAAACACATCAGATCTTAATGGGAAAAAATCATGCTGGATATCTATATATATAGATACTGTATATAGATAAATATATTCATAGTTTTGAATCACAATCTGATTATTTAGAAGGTTACCTAGCAGGTAGCACTTGTTGTTGGTCAGCCAGTCGGCAAACATCCACCTGGTCTTCTCAGTTGCAAGAAGCAGATCATACATATGTGATACAGTGCTATTTGGCAAGTGCTGTATCATATATTTGTGTATATATATGTGTACAGTATATATATATATATACTGTATATATATATATATATATATATATATACATAAAACATGTGTCCAGTGGAACTTGTATGTGTGCAAATTAGAGACCATGGGTCTTTCCTTCTGACAGCATTGCGATGTTGCGAGTCTTTTCGATGTTTGTCCCACAAATACCGCTGGGCATGCACTGCGTGGACATTGAATGCTGTAAACTGCTTTTCTTGTCTCTGTGGTCAACCTTTTACTTTTGGCATTGAAAAGGACAGTCAGTAAAGTGTTTGCCAGTTTGTGTGCTATCTCGATCCCAGATCTGGACAGGACGCATGCTGTACCTTCTGACACACCACAATGATAAGGGAAGGTGTGATAAGTGTGGTGAGGGACCAAGGCACCCTTCACCAGCTATATATTGCCTTTGATTCCTGTAAGTCTAATCATTTCCATCTGATTATGACACCTGTTGAACGCTTAGGAGTAAAAAAACTATTCTAAGATACGTGAATCAATTTCTCCCTTTGTAGATCTCTAGCCACACACACACTATATATATATATATATATATATATATATCCTTATAGGCTTTGCTGCAGTATCTAATAACCTGCCAGGATGAGAGAGTTGCTAACACTGTCTTCTCCTTCTCTCCATGCAGCACCAAGAGACATCCCTGAGCATAAGAACCCTGGCTGCTCAGGAGGCATCATTTTGGTGATAGATATATAAACCTGCGTAATCCAAGTGAAGCCTTTTTGGGACGTTTGAGGCACATACATATTTCCATTGCAGTGTGCACTCCTGTACACACCTACACATTTAAAATGAAATCAAAGCAACGTAATGAAGTGCGCAGGAAATGAAGGGGTCTGAATACTTTCTGAATCCACTGTATGTGTTAAAATATTAGTATCTAAGAATATAAAGTGAGTCTCATGATTTGGTGGGCTTGAGTTCTAAGTTCAAGGTCCTGCAGCAACCGTGACTGAAATAGATATACTGTATATCAGAGCAATATGTAGACATTTTATAGTTTACAGTATGTGAGCTAAAATCACCTCTGACTACCAGATTCAAAGTCTAAGTAACAGGACTGAATCCACATGCCTTCTGGTGTCCCCTCAGTGATACTGACCAGTGTGCCAAGAACTCGACATACCTAAACACAGTTAACCAGGATGGACAAATAAACTGGAAATACCATTTCTGTGATGCAAATGTTACCTGTGTGAAAAGAAAAAAAAATATTTAATGTAAAAATATAGCCCAGTAGATTCTGAAATATTCATTTTTGTTCTACATGGTATTATTGTTCCATCTTATTTGTATTCATACATTATTTATATAAGGCTTATCCCTCCGCACAACCATGAATAGGATTAAGCAGGTTTGAGAATGTAAGCATGACATTGTAAAAGTGTCCGTCTACAGTCTCCACAGCTCCAATGTCACTGACTGAGAAGAAGACCACTAATCCTGGTCTGAGTGGGCCTTAATACCCACCCTTCTCCATAGTTGTATGAGCCCCACCATAAATAGAACTAAAAACACCCTTGTTTTGTTTAAACCTGCCTAAAAAAAATAAAAGGGGAAAAGTGGGTGGCACTCCAATACCTCTGTGGACTCACTCAGCAATTCTTCCACCTGTCCATGAAAAAAAAAAATATATATATATATACATATATATATACAGTATATATATATATATATATATATATATATATATATATATATATATATATATATATAGTGATCCCTCGCTATATTGAGCTTCGACTTTCGGGGCTTCACTCCATCGCAGATTTTAAATGTAAGCATATCTAAATATATATCACGGATTTTTCGCTGGTTCGCGGATTTCTGCAGACAGTGGGTCTTTTAATTTATGCTACATGCTTCCTCAGTTTGTTTGCCCAGTTGATTTCATACAAGGGACGCTATTGGCGGATGGCTTAGAAGCTACCCAATCAGAGCATGTATTACATATTAACTAAAACTCCTCAATGATATACGATATGCTTCCCGCGCGGTGCTTGATTGTTTGCTTTTCTATGTCTCTCTCACTCTCTCTGCCTGACAGAGGGGGTGTGAGCAGAGGGGCTGTTTGCACAGAGGCTGTTTGCCTAGAGGATACGAACGCTCCTCTACAAAATGCCGCTTTATTGCGGAGCTTCGGCATACTTAAAAGCACAAAAGCATGTATTGATTTTTTGATTGTTTGCTTTTCTTAGCGAGCGCTCTCTCTCTCTCTCTCTTAAATTCTCTTTTCCTGATGCAGACACTCCTTTGAAGAGAAAATATATTTGCATTCTTTTAATTTTGAGAAAGAACTGTCATCTCTGTCTTGTCATGGAGCACAGTTTAAACTTTTGACTAAAGGGTGTTATTTCATTTCTAGAGGGCTCTAATAATGTTAACAGTGTGGGAGAGTTTATAAGGGCTTAAAATATATAAAAATAACTATACAAATATATGGTTTCTACTTCGCGGATTTTCATCTATCGCGGGGGGTTCTGGAACACAACCACGGCGATCAAGGAGGATCAAGGAGGGATTACTATATATATATATATATATATATATATATATTTACTGTATATAAACTACTCAAAAAAATTAAACAAACTTTCATTGCAGCAACTCAAAATCGGACTCAGTAGTTTGTATGCCCCTCCCCCACGGAGGGGGGGGGGCAGGCTCCTCATGAGACAATGGATGGTGCCCTGGGGGATCTCCTCCCTGATCTGGACCATCACTGAGCTCCTGGACAGTCTGAAATGTGTCAGATGGACTGAAACATAATGTCCCAGAGGTGTTCTATTAGACTTAGGTCAGGTGAGCATGGGGGGCGGCCAGTCAATGGTATAAATTCCTTCATCCTCCAGGAACTGCCTGCATACTCTTGCCACATGAGGCCGGGCATTGTCGTGCTGCAGGAGGAACCCAAGCCCCACTGCACCAGCATATGGTCTGACAATGAGTCCAAGGATTTCATCCTTATACCTAATGGCAGTCAAGGTGCCATTGTCTAGCCTGTAGAGGTCCATGCGTCCCTCCATGGATATGCTTCCCCAGACCATCACTGACCCACCACCAAACCGGTCATGTTGAACGATGTTACAGGCAGCATAACGTTCTTCACGGGTTCTCCAGACCCTTTCACATCTGTCACATGTGCTCAGGGTGAACCTGCTCTCATCTGTGAAAAGCACAGGGCGCCAGTGCTGGACCTGCCAATTCTGGTTCTCTATGGCAAATGCCAATCGGTGCCGGGCAGTGAGCACAGGGCCGACTAGAGGATGTCGAGCCCTCAGGCCACCCTCATGAAGTCTGTTTCTGATTGTTTGGTCAGAGATATTCATACCAGTGGCCTGCTGGAGGTCATTTTGTAAGGCTCTGGCAGTGCTCATCCTGTTCGTCCTTGCCCAAAGGTGCAGATACCGGTCCTGCTGATGGGTTAAGGACCTTCTACAAGGGGCCCTGTCCAGCTCTTCTAGAGTAACTGCCTGTCTCCTGGAATCTCGTCCATGCCCTTGAGACTGTGCTGGAAGAAACAGCAAACCTTCTGGCAATGGCAAATATTGATGTGCCATCCTGGAGACGTTGGACTACCTGTGCAATATCTGTAGGGTCCAGGTATCGCCTCATGCTACCAGTAGTGACACTGACCATCGCCAAATACAAAACTAGTGAAAAAACAAATGAGGAGGGAAAAATGTCAGTGGCCTCCACCCGTTAAACCATTCCTGTTTTAGGGGTCATCTCATTGTTGCCCCTCCATTGCACCTGTTGTTAAATTCATTAACACCACAGCAGCTGAAACTGATTAACAAGCCTCTCTGCTACTTAACAGACCAGATCAATATGCTATTCTCTTAATCCTTTAATTTTATTAAGCAGTATATATATATAGTAACAAGACTCAAGCATAATAAGTCATGAACATAAAGGTTTGGGGAATTAGCAGCCCAATATACTTGTAATTAAGGCAAAATAAGAAAACAGTCTTTACAGACAGGAGTTCAGTGCGGGATTGAGATAAGACAAAATGGTGGCAGATTTATAAGATGGGAACAGGAAGAGGTGGTATTTTGTATGAACTGGAATAAAAAGAGTCCTGAGTCCAAGGGTTTCGGGAAAACCAGCTTTATTATTTTCTAAACAGGAACACGCAGGGTATTTATTGAAACAGGAGCTACCACTTCAATAGACACAGACACAGCAAAACAAGCAGTGCTGTTGTCAGTTGTCCTGTCATGGCTCCCTTCCTCAGTTCAGGAACAGATAGTTCTCCTTGTCCTGTTAGTCCCGAGGCTGTGGGATCAGGTCATCCTCAAGGGGAGGAGAAAGAAAGGGAAAAAAAAGGGCCAAGATCAGTGGCCAGATTAAAGTGCTTCCTGCATCAACCATTGGCCAACGGACATGTTACATAGCAAGGCTGTGAACTTGTAGTTGCTTTGGTGGCATGGAGTACCTGGCACTGCCTCATGGGCGGATGAATAACCCTCAAAAGATTTGTCCCTCAGAATATACTGTATATATATTAGAGTATATATAAAGACTATGTGGTAGCAACCTGATGTTGTTGCTAACAAAAAAATTTCCACAGCCATTACAGAACAATAACAAAGTGACTTTTCCCACAGGCAAAATGGCACTGCAATGACATAAACAAAACCAAATGTTAATTATTAATAAAAGCAGAATAGCCAATGAGCAATCATGACAAAATTTACCAAAACTATGTTTTCTTTCTCTAAAAGGTGTACATACATATTTTTGTCCATACTGCTAAAAGTCTTGTTACATTTCATTGGCATAATCTTAGCCAGTCAGGGGAAGTCCTCCTGTGACCCCATTCGTGTAGTCTGACACCCCCAGAGACTCAGGCTATTTACTATAGTTGGCGACTTGTCCTGACCAACTAATCAGGTCTGATTTTGCCTTATGTCATAGTGATGGGCTTATGTGCATGAGCGCTGACAACCAATGAGCGCTCACCTGCTGTGATGAAGAATAAGGAACATGGGTGTTTTGGACCTCACAAACAGAAGAGGGGCTCATCTGACTGATATTTTGTGTTTCAAATATTACATCCATCCATCCATTATCCAACCCACTATATCCTAACTACAGGGTCACGGGGGTCTGCTGGAGCCAATCCCAGCCAACACAGGGCGCAAGACAGGAAACAAACCCTGGGCAGGGCGCCAGCCCACCGCAGTTCACACATTACAACAGAATGGAAAAACAAATAAAAGGGTAGAGATTGCAGCTGTACTCACAATATCTGTAAACCTTTCGTAGAGCAACAGCTCCATCAGGCAGCTTTCTGTCAGCCATTATGAAAAAGGGGCAAAACAAGCTCACCATTCTTTGGAAGTGTGAAACTGTGTTAAACTGTGCTGGAAAGTCATCACACAGTTGGGTACTTTGAAAGCATTTTACTAGTTGTGTAAATTGTCATATACGGGTGAGATCAGCAACCTCAGTCATTAGGTCTGACATCCTCTCCAACTAGAAGTTGCCAATTGTGACATCATCTAAAGGTAGTACAGATGGCAATGTGGACACCCACTGCAGCACAGTACACCAAGCTAGATAAACATATCATGGTCAGTGGCAGGTAGAGAGCTGACTCTCATTTACAATAGCTGCATGCCAGTCTTACAACAATGGGATATCAACAGAGTACCACCCTGCTGAAGTGCTGCCATGATGTCAGTGTGAGGTGAAAACAGATGTCAGCTAATTTTACTCTTGCCGCACGGGAGTCAGGTGTCATGTCTGTGAACTGTTAAACATTTATTAACAACAACATGGGATTAAACCGACAGGGCTTTCTGGCATAGTGTCAGAAACAGCAGTTACGCTGCTCAAGGGGACGGCTTTAAACCAACACGTAATTCCCTTCTGATAAATACAGAGGACAAACTTATGTGTATAAAGAAGGAATTTATGAACCTTCAAAACTCAACTTGGCGTCATTTTGGAGAAATTAGGGGACTAAAGTTGATGAGCTTTGTTAGACTGAATGGCCCTTTCTCATCCAAAATGCTCTAAAGTTGTAATTTTAATTCTAAATTAATGTCCTCTCCAGAAATCTACTTTAGTTCACTTAAAAAAAGAGGAAGCCAGTTTAATTCAGTTCAAGCTGCAAGGTCATTATGCCCATCTCAGCAGCATTGTGTGCCAGGTCAGAACCAAACCAGGACAGGGTGCCAGCCAATACACTTGGGGCATAAACATGCACACCTACACCGGGCCAAATGAACTTAAACTGCAAGTCTTTGGGATATGAGATTGAAACTGGAGAATCAGACAGGACACTAACCTTGGTTTCATCAGACAAGAGACTTGGTCTCATCCGTTGCGGGAGATGGACGTCTGAAGCAGAACTCCGTTAGCAGCGGCGTTAATTTTTCTCTTATTTTTATTATCCCGAGGTATCCTGTATTTATAAAACTCAAGGAGGAACTATCACAGTATATGCAAGCATATATAAACATGAGCAGTAAGAAAGGGGCTCAAAAAGAAACGGAAACGAGACCAGAGAATCTCGTTTCTCATAGTCTGAGAGTCCTTTTTTAGTTTGGCCACTGTGTCATTAAGCCCAGATTGATGTAGTGTTGCACTGATGGTTGTCCCTCAGTTTCTCTCATCTCCACACATGCTGTCTGGAGCTGAGCCAGAGTGACCATCAGGTTCTTGGACATGTCTCTCACCAAGACCCTTCTCCCTTGATTTCTCAGTTTGGCTGGGTGGCCAGGTCTACGAAGACTTGTGTTTGTTCCACACTTCTTCCACCTAATAATTATGGGGCCTACTGTGCTCTTGAGAACCTTCAGTACTGCAGAAATTATTTTATAGTCTTCTCCAAATCTCCAATTCTGTCTTTAAGTATTTGGACTGAGACACAATTTTCAAAATTTTTTTCTTTACGTCACCACAATGGATTTGAAATTAAGAAATAATCACATGATGGAAGTGTAGACTTTTCAGCATTAATTCAAAATATCCAGAAATATTGTCTGAGCCATTTAGGAATGACATCCATTTTTATATGTGGTCCCCCCATTTTCAGCGGCTCAAAAGTATGTGAACATTTGACTGACAAGCTCTTCCATAGCCAGATGGGAGCAGATCCTTCATTGTTTCGTAAACTATTAAGAAGGTAGATGGTCTGGAACTGATTTCTCTTTGTATTGATTTTAATTAGAAGTAAATAACATTCCATACAATCAAGTCAATCTTAACAAATTAAAATTCAACCCCCACCCAAGAGAAAGAGAGCAGTGCCAATAACCAGATCTAAGACATGGAGTTGATTTCAAGAGTGGAATTTGGATTTGGAAGCTGTTGCTGTGAACTCTCAAAATAAGGTCCAAAGAGCTGTCCATTCAAATAAAAACAGGCCATCATTAGGCAAAGAAACAAACCCTTCAGAGAAAGAGCAGAAACACCAGGAGTGGTCAAATCAACCATTTGGTACATTCTTAAAGAGAAGGAACACACTGGTGAACTCAGCAACAGCAGAAGGTCTGGACAACCACAGAAGACAACTGTGCTAGATGATTGCAGAATTCTGCCCTTGATGAAGAAGAACATCTTCACAACATTTAGCCTAACCAAGAAAAGTCTCCAGGAGGTAGACCTTTTATTGCCAAAGTCTGCAATCAAGAGAAGACATCATGAAAGTAAAGGCAGAGGAGTTATCACAAGGTGCAAACCACTGGTAACCTCGAGCATAGGAAGGACAGATTAGACTATGCCAGAAAACATTTTTTGCAAACCTGTCCAGTTCTAGAACAATTTTCTTTGGAAAAAGGAAACTAAGACTGATATATACCAGAATGTTGGAAAGAGAAGAGTATGGAGAAGAGGGGAAACAGCTCATGATCTGATGAATACCACATCATCTGTGAAACATGGTGATTGCAGTGTTATGGCATGATCATACGTGGCTGTGAATGGAAGTCAGCCACTGGTGTTTATTGATGATCTGAATGCTAGTGGAGGTAGCAGTTTAAATTCTGAACTGTTCTGGGCTACACTACCTGCTCAGATTCAGACAAATGCAGCAAAACAGGTAGGACAACACTTTACAATACAGATGGACAATGAGCCAAAACATACTGCTATCATTCCTAAATGTCTTATACGATATTTTTGGTAAACCCCTTAAATTAAAGCTGAATGTCTACACTTCGATCACATAATGATTACTTTATTTCAAATCTATTTTGGTGGCATTAATGCATTTTATTACTACAAGTTTTTGTGATGTACCATCTGTTAGAATAACTAATGCGATCGATTTTATTGCTACATGCTTTGCCAAATACATTCCAAAATATGGTGCACTGCAAACATTAATGCCGAGGTCTACATTGATTACATAGATTTCAACCCACCTTAGATGGGAGGCACATCTAGTAACCTTTGTGGCGGATGACCAGAACTCTTACTTGCCCGAGACATCTATATGCTGGAAGGACTTGGGGAAAGAACTTGCACGGAACATTACCTCCCCTGGAGCACAAGATGGCAGCTTCCCTAAGTTGCAGCAGTGACTTGGATACCCACAGGGCTCCATGGGTGTTGGAGTTTAGCACAGTCCCTGCTACTGCCAGGTGCTGCTGTAGGGACTGCGGATACCTACTTTGTTGGGCTTTTACCTCACCCAGAAGTTCTTCCGGACCATGCTAACGTGTCACTGGAAGTATTCCTGGGCGCAGGATAAAAGGAACCCGCTGCCACTGCTCCGGAAGCCAGAGTCAAGAGGAAGAAGGACGAAGGCAGCTGGAGGAGGAGTGGAAACAGAAGGAGAAAGAAGAAAAGAGCTGTGTGCTTTATTATCTGTGCTGATTGGTGCTTTTGAACTATGCATTAGTGGGAAAAAGATTTTGGAAGCGTTTTCGACTGAATAAAGCATTTGTGCGTGCTGGACTTGTGCCTGGCATCTGTTTGTGTCGGGTTTGGGCAGCTAGTTCGCCCCCTGGTGGCCACAGCCTATAAACCTATAACTTCAGCCATACAGAATATCCAAACAAAACTGTGTAACTAGGCAACTCATGAATATCCCTCAAGTGACTGCGCGACTGAATACCACAGCACCTGATGTTTTACGATGTTTTTCCAACAAAAGACCTCATCCCCTTAGTGATTAAACTAAAAATGGAAACAGAGATAAAAATTAACCCTTAAACTGCCGGAACCGGCTATAGTCGCTTCCCAGTGCAATTTTCCAGCCCGCCTGAGCTGATCAGTCAGTGCCGTATATTCATTGAGCAGCCAGCTCATGACCACTGCTGGCCCCGGCAGAACTGCAGCATCACTGTCCCTAGGATTCAGCTACTGCACTAGGCCGGCCTGCAAGCATCAGCGTTTACCTGTGTGTGCTTGCATGCAGCCAGTTCAAGCGCAGTTGGCTCGGTGAATAACTGAATTTCATCAATGGAGTCAGTTGCACCTTGTACAGGTACATATAATAATAGATTGTTCCAGTACTTTTTTTAATAATTTTTACAGTTTATTGGCAGTGCGTAAGATGATCAGTGTTGCAGTGATTGTGATGCTCTTTGCATGAAAAAAAAAATGTGTTTCATTAAAATTTCACATTTTCTTTGTGAATTGTGATGTTTACTTAAAATGTGCAGCAAAAAAGTATTTGGCGTCCAGGGGTGCATTAACCCCCAAGTATGTGGCAGTTTAAGGGTTAACAACTAAGAAAACTGAAAATAATCAAAGCCAGAAAAAGGAACACAGGTGGCAATAGAAGCAGGGTCAAATCAAACCTTGCAGCCTGGGCACTGATTTCAACACAGGACTCTAGAGATACGAAGCGGCAGTACTCACCACTGTGCCATTGTGCCTTTCCAATGTGACAGGTATTAGGCATTATAAAACAAGGAAATAAAAGTGAAATATCACATCATGCTGCACAACACTAACACGTTCCTTCTGGTTATGTTGGGGATTTGCTGAATCATTTATAAATGATGCCCTAGTGTTTTAACAGTTTTGTGAAATATAATTTTGACACCCCTGCTTTCCTCTTTCATGGGCTGTGTAGCGCTGTCTAATCACTGCACCAGTATGCTGCCCATTACAAGCTGCACTCTGTAAGACAAATCAGATAAGCTCCCAAATGTCATAGAAAACAACAACAACAACATTTATTTATATAGCACATTTTCATACAAAAAGTAGCTCAAAGTGCTTACACACTCAGTACAATACAGTAGCATGTTTGAATGAAACTGGCAGACATGGTAGAAAGTATCATAACACTCTGAAATGATGTTCTTGCCAGTGTGAAAGCTCCCCGCCTTAGTCTCGGAATTTAAATTAAAGCTGAACAGCCTTCACTTTAACACAGCGCACTTTAATCAGAGCCGCTGCTGATGCTCCTATTAGTGTTGCATCATTGTCATGTCTTCTGCCTCTTTTGATTATCATAACGACTGGCCATTAATAAGCCATTTATTTCCCTTTTGGTTCTTTGTGTTTTGCTTGGATGCTCTTTCCTAACTGCCATTTCACACCGCCCATCTCTCCTAACCGAGGGATAGCACCTCATCACTGAGGTGGTAATTTAAGAGGCACAGTGCATTTCCATATTATCTCTGAATGATAGGACTCAGTGAAGCAGATCCAGACACATCACCCGGCCAGCAGCCAAAAGACGCAATCAAGCTACAGTGAGTGACTAACAAAGCAAAGCAAGCCCATCACAACACAAAACCATCAAAATCATGGCGCGGATTCTAGAGACTACAATGGGAATGTCTAGGCAGCCGATTGTTTTCTATGACATTTGGGAGCTTATCTGATTTGTCTTACAGAGTGCAGCTTGTACTGGGCAGCATGCTGGTGCAGTGGTTAGACAGCGCTACTCAGCTCATTCACTGTCTCTGTCAAGTGTACATGTTCTCCAGTGGCATCTTCATTTATCTCTCTTAAAAACCCCAAAGCTGATTGGTTGCCAGCTCTGAACTGACTCGGCACAAATGGTAAAGCTCAACCACACAAACTCTTTCACTGCCAGCTGGACACCAGGATGTATTCAGGTGTTTAGTTCATCCTCCAAATTCTTCAGTAGATCTGTGTGCTTCAGATTACTCCTATGGCTCCAAGACGGGCACTTTAGGTCTGCTGGTGAATCTAATTGTCCCGAGAGTTTGGATGTGTGCAGGAGTGTGTGCCCCGTGGTAGACTGACTCTTACCCTGCCTGCCCAGATAGGCACCGGCCCTCAAGCTTTAGATGGATAAGGAGGGTTTGTAAATTGATGAACTGATTGAAATTCACTTTGGACCAATCTTAACAAAAACAAAGTACATTTTAAAATATATTACTATCTATAGGAATGCATTTTAAAATATGTTATAAAATACTTTAAGGATAAATATATTACACTATATTCTGAAATGTATTGCAAAATATGTAAACTGTTTCCACTTTTGGGTATTGAAATATGTTCTCAAATAAACAAAAATATATTTCATGATTTATTTAAAATGCTAGAAATATAATACAATTCAGAAAATGATAAGCATATTTTAAACGTAACATAAATGCTAATTACTGTATAATATACCGTTAGATACTGTAGAGGAGGGGTTCTCAAACTCGGTCCTGGTTGCCCACTGTGGCTGCAGGTTTTTGTTTCAAATTCATAATCAGTGCCAACAACCTGGTAACCCTGATCTCATTTAATCAGCTGGTATTGTTTCCTCTTCTCTTATTCTACATTCAGAAAAGCACAGCAGCATGATTTTTATATTTATAAGACATTTAGAAATATTTCTATTTTTGCTATATATTTAAATGCTTAACTCTCTTTTGTTGATTTCATTATATTTTGCCTTTTTTCTGTGCAGTTTCCTTCCTTCATTGTATCATAATAATGACAATTAAAAATGAGCAGAGCAGACACGCAGGCAAACAACACTGCATCATGAAAGGCTGCAACTAATTTAGTGTTAGACCCACTAATTAGTAAATAATGGATTAATTAAACAATTAGATCACTTGGAAAAACAGAATGAAAATCAAGATAAAATTATTGTTAAAAAGAAAAAATACATTATTCCCATATAAGTGCTTAGTATATTTTAATTTCTATATTGTTCCCCAAAACACAAAATCTGGGCAAAAACAGTTCACTTAATTAGCCCAGGAGTCCAATGAAGAACAGAAGCTGGTTGGAAGAAAAACCTGCAGCCACAGAGGGTCCCTAGGACTGAGTCTGAGAACCCCTGCTCTACAGTACATATTTCAAGATATTTGTCATTTTTGTGTATATTTTAAAAATATAACAATCTGGCATTGAAACTATCATCCAATAGATATTTCGGAGATGTTTCTCATACAGAGATTTATTCTGGATCCAATCACACGTTATAAACCGGTTATTAACAGAGTTAAAGTAAAGATCAGGCAGTAAACTGAAGCCCACATCAGCTGCCAGGGTGGCCTACTTTTAGTAAGTTACAGGGAGTTCACAATAAATGGAAATCCTTTTTCCAGGTGAAAAGACTAGCTGTGAATAATCTGCCATGGGCCTGAAAACAGTTTATTGCATGTTGTTGTGATAGGCAATGTTAAGGAAAAAATACACTCAATGAGCAGATTATTAGAAATACTGTACTGCTGCTCATCCATGCAATTATCTAATCGGACAATCATGTGGCAGCAGCCCAATGCATACAATCCTGCAGATTCAGGTCAGGAGCTTCAGTTAATGTTCATATCAACCACCAGAATGGGGTATTTAACTTTAGAAGACAATTTCACATATATAGCATGTTTGTGAAGAAGTAACTTTGACTTGGAAAAAATAAACTTTAAACACTCTTAGTAAATAGTGATTTTTATTTTATAAATAGTTGATCTTTGTATGAAAGTTGGAGCTGTCGTAAAGGCAAGCAGTAATCCGTCTGTTCTGTTTTTACCTGTACAGAGTTACTGAGCACACTACCAGTCTGTCTAAGATGGGCTGAAATCTAATAAGCCGATTTCTGTCTGTCCGACAGTTACTCTCAGCTGGACGTATTCAGTGTCAATGCTTGCAGTGCACCATCTACTGGAATGTATTCTGTAATGCATGTTTACACATCACAAAATTTTACAACTGATTTTTACAACTCTCATAACACTTTAATATGTGTAGTGCAGAAATACATCCATTACTCATTTACTCGTTTCTAACAAGACCTTAACAAAGGCTTCTTTTGTTGTTAATAACAATTGCAAAGAATTAGTAAAGTGCTTATTAATCTGTGCAAGATGGCCACCTAAAATATCTTCACTTTGGAAAAGTCAGAAGTGGTGTAAATGAGACACATGTCTCTTCATATTGCACACTTCAGTGTAAGGCTTGTGAATCTCCATATTCAGTTTATACCAGAATATCAAATGTCACACTGTACAGAGATGAATAATAACTGCACTAATGCTTTTATGAGCATTAAAACGACTAAAACAAGTCTTTGTTGGGGTCTTGTTACACAAGATTAAATGAGCAAAGCATGCATTTCTGCAGAACTTAAACTAAAATGTCACCACAAACGTGAGCGACGCACAGACACTTGTCCTCTTGTCAAGGGGTCATTACTGTCTCTGGCAGGAATTGTTAAGGGACGTTAACTAGCGGGCTGGCGCGGCTAATGATGATGTCATCAGGCTGGGTCAGCACGGGCTTGCAATGCTTTGGTGTATTTGTTGCAGCAGTTTATAACACGACCGCAGCTTTGAACTGATTGCCCGACTACTGTCGTTATTAACTTGTGAAACAGGAATCACTGACATTCCGACTTGCTTGTGCTGAGCAACAGACAACACATCGCCATTCTGCGAAACCTGCCACCGCAGTGTAGGAGGGAGATCTCCTACCCACGACACGAAAAAGTGTACTCTAGTTTTAAACATCTTAGCATTTGGACATTGTGTGCCGTCTTATCGTATGGGCGCAATGGACACTGGCTCAGGACCCCAGGAACATAAATGTTTCTGTCTTGCTATCAGAACTGGGGCCCCAGCACATTACTTTGCCTGGGGGAGCTATGATGTTGTTAAGATGGTCCTGTGTAAACCGACACAAAAGCCATGAAACTCTTGTCCATTTCAGATTGGGCTGTTTCTGATGACGATGCCAGACTTGGATAATTAAGTCATATTTTAAGGGCTGCGGTGGCTTGGCGCCCTGCCTGGGGTTTGTTTCCTGATTTGCGCCCTGTGTTGGCTGGGATTGGCTCCAGCAGACCCCCGTGACCCTGTAGCGAGGATATAGCGGGTTGGATAAGGGATGGGTGGATATTTTAAGGATCTGAAATAATGAGCTCCAACCAGAGTTAAAATCTACGATAAAACCTAACTAAATGCACGATGAGGTTTGCTTGCTGCTAGTTGAATCCAAATTATTATTTTTTATCTGCTTTCAAATTAAAATATAATAAATAAATAAATATAAAATAATAATAAAAAAAAATAAATATTTGAAAATATTTGAAAGTCATGAATAAGTCTCGTTTTTAAAATAAAACAAACGAAGCAGCTGCCTATTAGTGCACGACCGCCAAGAATCGCACACTTTCCTGTTTGCAGACATCAAAGGTCGCCATCACCCCACTTAGAGGGGGCTCTTAGAAGTGCCAGTTTGTACAGCGATTTTCACGTGGGATCAAATCTGTTAACAGCAAATCCGTCCGTCCACTCGTTTTATTATGAATGAAGCTCGGATTTCTATCCAGCACACGCTAAAAACAGTATAACCACTAGAGGTCGCAACAAGACTACTTACAGCAACAGCTGAACTCTCAGCATGAATGTTAACAAAGGAGTGACGATAAACCGCAAAAGAGTTTATAAAAGAATACCCACCGAAGCCATCAAGTGAGCTCATAAAGTGTGTAACCTTCAAGATACTGTACTGAAATAAGTCATTCTGACTTACTTGAACTCTTCTAGGTTGGTACAAACAGGCGTGGACTGGCTTTGTATGGTAATGAACGTTTGGATTGATTGATTGATTGATTGATTAATTGATTGATTGGAGTAATCTCATTACAGATGATTGTTTGGAGTAATCTCATTGCAGATGATGCCCCTCGTTGAAGGAGAACATTTAAACCGGGGGGTTGGAAAGAATGGGCGCGCCATTCGCTGTGTGAATATGGAGGTGAGGACGGCTTGTGGATGGAGGCTCGAGAGGGTTGACAGCTTTGGGACTGTAGGATTATCTTTTTAGCCACGACTGCGAGGCCATTCTTTCTGAATTACGTTGAACTAAGTCGGTCGGTCGTATAAAGACACCGTAGGATGCCGGCATGTTGTAAAGTGAAACTGAAGTTATTAAGGACAGACGGCATCATTCAACAGAAGGGGCTCCCAGCTTTCATTCAAGGGAGGACGTTTAGTTGGGGGTATGAGAGTGCGTGGTGCGTTTTCTTTTATGGGGGATAAGAACTTCAACGCACATTGCCATGAGGTTATTATTCATAGTGCTGGAGAGAATGTTACTGCAGTTAATTCAGCGTCCCCCAGAATCCAACTCCAGCTAACATATCAGATATGTACCAGCAAATTGGGAAGTGTTCTAATATATCAATTAAAGTACTGAAGACAGAAAAATGTATTTGAAGTTCCATGTATGTCCAGTTCAACACTGAACACAGGCTCAGAGTGCTTGCAGCTTCCAGCTATAATGTAATAACAGAGACGATTAAACCAGAAATCGCTGCAATACATGAACACGCAAATTAATTTCAATCTGATGAACATAAAACCATTAAGATTAAATTTGAGAAATGCCCATTTGACTGTGGAAGACAGGAAAACAACTTTTCCTAGATGGTCTTCCATCCAAGTTCTGTCTGGGCCCGAACATGCTTTGTTTAAGATGCATGACCTCTTCTGAAGTGCATGTGGTATGGCTGCTGATTAATGAAGTGCATTCAGCTTCTTTCTGGTTAAGTCTTATGACAATGGCAACACACAGGTGATGATTCATTGTTAGGTAAGGAACGCATCAAGTTGTAGATTTCTAGTCGCCTATTTCAGCCTTCTTTAATCTACTGTACAGGGAGTGCAGAATTATTAGGCAAGTTGTATTTTTGAGGATTAATTTTAATATGGAACAAACACAGTGCTATCAGTCAATCCAAAATGTTAATAAACCTGAAACCTGAATGTTTCACAACGGAAATGTGAGTGTGAACATCATCAGGGGAATACATATGTGCGCACAATTATTAGGCAACTATTAGTGTGCAGACTTATTATGCAACTAAAGGAAAAATGAAAATTTTCCCATCTCACTTGTTTATTTTCATCTGTTATAGTGAGAATAATAAACAAATACCTCAAAATTTACAAATAAACATCTCTGACATTTAAAAAAAAATCAATCAATCAATCAATGACCAATATAGCCACCCTTCTTTCCAATAACAGTCATAAGCTTTTCCATTCATGGAGTCTGTCAGTTTCGTGATCTGTTGACGATCAGCTTTTTGTGGAGCAGTGACTACAGCCTCCCAGACACTCTTCAGAGAGGTGTATTGTTTTTCTCCCCCGTAAATCTAGCGTTTAAGAAGTGCCCACAAGTTCTCGATAGGGTTTAGGTCAGATGAGGAAGGGGCCATGTCATTATTCCTTCATCTTTAAGGCCTTTACTGGCTGGCCACGCAGTGGAGAACTTTGATGCAAGTGATGGAGCATTGGCCTGCATAAAAATCATGGTCTTTTTCCTGTATCACTGTTTGAAGAAAGTGTCTTCAAAAAACTGGCAGTAGGTTTGGGAGTTGATTTTGAGTTCATCTTCAATGCAAAAGGTCCAACTAGCTCATCTTTAAAAATACCAGCTCATACCAGTACCCCACCTCCACGTTGGAGTGGAGCTCTGTGCCCATTACTGATCCACAGGTCCATCCATCTGGTCCATCAAGAGTCACTCTCATCTCATCGGTCCATAAAACCTTTGAAAAAAATCTGCCTTCAGATATTTCTTGGCCCAGTTTTGACGTTTCAACTTATGTTTCTTGTTCAGTGGTGGTTGGGTTTCAGCCCTCCTTACCTTGGCCATGTCTTTGAGCACTGAACACCTTGTACTTCTGGGCACTCCAGGTAGGTTGCAGCTCTGGAATATGAAAGTACTGGAGGATAATGGGTTCCTGGTAGCTTCACGTTGATTCTTCTCAAATCTTTGGCAGCTAATTTGCTTCTTTTGTTCTCAACACGTTTCTTGCGACCCTGTTGACTATTTGCAACAAAATGTTTGATGGTTCTGTGATCACACACCAATATCTTAGCAATTCCAAAAGTGCTGCATCCCTCTGAAAGACTTTTTACAATTTTTGACTTTTCAGAGTCAGTTAAATCTCTTTTTTGGCCCATTTTGCCTGAGGAAAACTAGCTGCCTAATAATTCTGCACACCTTGATATAGGGTGTTGATCTCCTTAGGCCACACCCTCCCTCATTACACAAATACACATCACCTGACGTGCTTAAATCCAATAAGCATTCAAGTTAATACAGCTTGGAGTTGGAATATACGCATTAAAAATGATGATATGGTCAAAATACTCACTTGCCTAATAATTCTGCACTCCCTGTATAAAGTATTCACCTTCTTTAATCTATAAAGTATTCAGTCTATGAAAGTCGATAGGGACTGAGGTGTTCACAGATCACTATGTTGTTGATGTATGTGGATCTTTTGAACTATTATGCTCTAAATTCTATTTTCCTGCAGCATACAATATCTTCTATATACAGGTAGAAACATCACTAAAAGCAACCTACCTGTTCCATAATCTTTCATCAGTACCTATCTCTGAGATGATAGTGACTAGTGTGGATGAAGATGCAGACAGCTTACCTGGTGAATGTCAAAAAATTTCAAGTAGCCTTCCTTATAATAATCATAGGGGAAGAAGGGAAAGAGATTGTTTAAATAAAATTTGAGGAAAGGAATGGAATTAAGCCATTTACTAAATACATTCTACATAGATTTGCACCAAACACTACATAATTCACCTAAAAATGGTCAATTGTTCACATTTATTTTGCCTAAAATTGTCTTAAAAGGTTCCCAAAGCAAGACCCAACTTGTGAGCGCCTACACTGCTAGGTCAAATGTTTTAGGGTTATTATCAGGGCTGTGGAGTCTGTAAATAAATTCTTCAACTCCAACTCTGACTCCTTAGTTTCTGGTACTTCTGACTCCGACATATTTAATATTCTAATGTATATTCCATGTTGATTAAAGGAAGGTAACATACACATCATTTAACAACAGAACTACTGGCTAGGAAGCTGACTCACTACCGTATTGGCCAGTTTAAACAAAAGACAAGAACCCCTGAGCACACATCAGGCCAAAGCACACACCTCCACCTACAGCATTACACTTGTTTACACTCTAATGAAATTGGACATTTGAACTTGCTGTATTTTTTTTTCCATTACAGTTTAAATTTATTAGGAGTTACAGTTGGAACATTTTTGCCGACTCCAGGTAACCAAAATTGTCTCCAACTCCTCGACTACGACTCCACAGCCCTGGTTATTATACATTTAGACCATTACAATTTGTATATTGTAAGTGCTGTAATGGATGGACTGGGATGTAGCGTAGTGTCTTACAACATAGTGTCTAACATGCGAGTAGCCTGCTGATGGAGGTGCAGCCTGGCTGGTTGGATTCCAGTCCAAATTAAAGTCGGGGAATCAATAATGGATGGACTAGGGAAATCCTGAATAGCGGGGACAATTCATCCTCCAACATGAAAGGTGTCAGTGTTCCTCTGGCATAGCTCCAGTATGGACACCCACAGGTAGGGCTGGGTCGATTCTATATTGATTCACAATGCCCCGATTTGATGCAACATCGATATTATTAACTTGCACTGATATACGTGAAGCGGTGGCTCTTTTAGAGATTACTTAACTGTGCATCGAGAAGATTAATATAATGTGACAAATTTCAGTTACACTTTATTTGAAGGGTGCCTACATAGTGACTTTCTAACATATGCTTAAGCATGCAATGACATTTAAGAAGAAATGCATGATTAGTAATGAACAGTTAACATCAGTATTTGGAAGAAGTAGAACAAAATATCATTGCTCTTTAAAAAAAAAAAAAAACACACGGCACTGAATTCATTCAAAATTATCCATAATTTAACTAACATATGTATCGCCACATCAGAGTCCACACATATCAAGGTAGGAGGGAATCTCCTTTTATTACAATTCGATGGCATCTACTTTATAAAATATCTATATCATCTTGTGAATAATATTATTATAAAATAATCAAATATTGCTTCTTTAATAAATGTAATTCAATAACTTATTCACATGTTATGAATCACCATGTAGACACCCTTCAACTAAACTGTTAGCCAAATTTATTTTCGCATTGGACATTTAAAATAATCCCGAATTAGTCAAAATTAAAGATACTGTGGGAAAACTCCATCCTTCTACAATTCTATTCAACTATTCACTTCTAGCAGTTCACGTTAGTCAGTCTCAAAAATGTGTTCTGACAGTCAAGGAAGCATTTTAAAACTAGGAAGTAGAGCTGATGCTTGTTGGCAGCAGTGTTGGATGAAAGGGACATAAAAGAAAAAGAACTTGCTATCGTGATATTAACGCCGCTATTATGGAGCTACGTCAAGTCGCTTTTGTGCACATGATCACTTTTGTATCACAGGCTTCTCTGAAAATTCCAACAATTGCCAGCTTGCTCTGCCAGGTGAGGTGCTTTTCAAACATTTTCCACAGTAGCAGTACAACTAGCCACATGCTTAAAGAGAGGCAACGTTTATTGGACTTGCCAACACACAAACTTGCGATTGATGAGATCTTGCAATGGAACAGCACATTGAAAATGCTAGAAGGGGTTTTGGAGCAGCAGTGAGTCATCTCAGCAGCTCTGTATATTTGGGAGCATGAGACAAATTACATAGAAGGAATGGGAATACTGGCTCAGGGATGTCCCCCCCCCCCAACGAGTTGGAGAAGCATGCAGTCTTTAGAGGCCATCTCCCTCCAGCCACTGGCAGGTAAGGGGATGGGGTTCATTCTGGTCAGGACATCAACGTGTCCATGCCATCCGTCACAATACTCAGATGAGTCTTGTTTACTGCAGTCCTATCCCCATAACCCAAATGTATGAACATCAAATGAATATCAGTGCTCTGGACAGGTGTGTACACAGTCCTTAGACTGAAGGCAGATGGGGCATCAGTGCATGGACCTGTGAGGTCTCCTTGACAGAGATTTGATTTCAACCTTAATTCAAAAACAGCTGAATGTTTCAAAAAGAAGTTTCAAATAAGTATTTTAGAGATTTTCATTGCCATCCAATTTCCTGTAAAACATTTTTCGCCACAACAAAGCCTTTCCATGTAGCCAATGTAAAGTGACAGCAGAGCAGAAATGGTTGAAAACATCAATAAACACTTCTAATGAAAGCTGTAGAACTTGCTACTTTCTACTTTTATTTGAAACATTTTTAAATTAATGTTTATAGCCAGGTTTGGTTAAAAAGTGCATAAATAATAGGGAAGTTCTGAACCTGTTTTGATCAAAATCATTAGACTTTTAGTATTTAAGAATTATAATAAGAGTACCAAATGCTTTTCTAATTGACTGATCTGCTCAACAGTGACATGATCAATAGGCCAACACATGCCAAGAAGGTGAGCCACCAGAAATTACCAGATCAAATTCCGATATACAATATTTAAACCATGAAGATCTCCTGACCCCTTTACAATTCTATTTTTTTTTACTTTATAAATTTAAAAAGTAAAACAATAAATACTTGAAAATACAATGAACAGGTAAACAAAAGTGAAAAATTAAGTTGTCATGAATGATAAAAAAGATCCTATGTATCAAAAAATTGGCAGGGAAACGAATGCAACTCACACATTTGTCACAAATGAACTAGTAGGTGAGTATACCATGAGATGTGGGACGATATATGTCACTGTTCATGAGACATTCATCGCAGTTCTCAAACCTGATCGATGAAATCTGTGACTGCAAACCTAACAGCAAACTGCACAGCAGCCAGAGTCGTCTTCCTCAAGCAGCTTAAGAAAAGTCTGTCAAATAGTAGGAGGATCCTTTCTCTTGGCATACAACATTTCAGTCTATCCATGAGATAGATAAGGCAGGATCAACACTCTTGCTACATCATCGATTGTCAGACTGGTATTGGTCTGTTTCATCATCTGGTCAGAAAAGAGAACCAATGCCCATTTATCAACAAAAAGGCTGAAATTATACACACCCAAGATACCAATGGCGAATGTGCCCTCTTTGTAATTTGTGTTTTCCAAGTGCACCATATTCTGGGCTCTTGGCATTTGCTCTGCCTGATTACAGCTTCTCCTGTCTGTAGTACACTCATCATTGCCTAAGGAAATCATTGCAATGCAGCAGAAAATGGGTTAAGCCTCTCCAACAGAAAATGAGGTGTCCAGTCAAGAGAGAGTATGTGTAAAAGCAAAGCATCTGTCTCACCATGTACATATTTGATGTTAACAACAGAGGATGACTTGTGGGATAGCGCACTGTAGCTTCTGTACAAACAAAAACGAGAGTACAAGACTATGAAACACAAAGTGCAGGTCTCCTTCTGGTATGTGTCTGTGAAATCTCTCCAAAGGACCGAGAGAGCTTAAGACAAAGCGTTAGAAGTCTCCCCCACACTATGCGACTCTTCAATTCCTCCCGGGGGAGTAAATGCTAACATTACTCAAAGTTATTGTCTGCTTTTACATGCATTTTTATGACTATTTAATTTAATATTGTTTTTTTTTTTGTATCAGTATACTGCTGCTGGATTATGTGAATTTCCCCTTGGGGTTAATAAACTATCTATCTATCTATCTATCTATCTATCTATCTATCTATCTATCTATCTATCTATCTATCTATCTATCTATCTATCTATCTATCTATCTACCTCAAGCAGCTGAAATGACAACAACCTTCTGTATAGAGTGTGCATCTTTACTGCTTTATGGTTCCAAAACTCCTTAGGTATAAGTCAAAGAATGTCTTAATATACTGATCTAAAATAATAAGAGGCAGAATGCATAAAATGGCCTGGGAATCAGAAGGAATCCCTGTTTAATGGCCGATCCTAAGCTATAGCAAATTGTAGTAAAGGATCATGCTTTTTCTGCTACCCTGACGTGCCCTTCTGTGTGGATGGTCCCAAATCAACACTGACTTCCTAACAGATGTTAGGTATTAGAGGTCTGAAAGGCATGTAGTCAAAGTGGAGACATGGTCTTGGTACTTCCTGAGAATTACCTTCAAATATGAGGGCAGAAGAAGAAGACGTTGCAGGATCGAAGTTCTTCTCCACTGTACCCTTAAAATCAGTACCCGTAAAGGCACACTAAGCCTACAGGTCAGATGCTGATTACTGCTGTTAATGAAGGTGAAAATGATAACCCATATAAATCTTTATGTTTGATTTATTTTCCTTCCTGCAGATTTAACAGAATGATTGTGAAAACAAAACTCTGTTACGCTAAATCTGTTATCGTTCTGTACAATAATTTCAGGATTTTTGTGCAGCTTTCCACTCACAGACTGCACAGATAAGCAGAAACATCAAAGTGCACAACAGTCATAGTATTTACAAATTTTTAATGTACTTATACTGAAAATGGACACCGTTTTTTTTAAATGATAAAAACAGCATACCAATCAATGGGCAATGACATCAAAAAGGTTGAGAAATACTGCAGCAGGTGCTGCCACCCAAGGAACTTTGCTCTCCAAGCAAATACTTCCCATAATCTTCTATTTTATAGTCAACAAGATCCTAATTTATCACTGCCAGATTTACCCCATTATATGACTATAACAATCAGGATCCTGGGACTTTTTGTAAATTATTGACGGGTTATTTTCTGGCCCTAGTACTTAGCTGCATATGGTTAGAGAAATCTGAGGAAACTGTTTTTCGATTAAATCCTTCGTTTTAAAGTTAATTTTAGATTTAGGTCGTTTTCTGACGCCATTTTGCTTTTTGTTCAGTTATGCTAAATTGCCAGGTTTGTCCAATAAGGGCTGTGGCTTCACAGTTCATGATCCTGCAGTCATTACTCAGTAGGATTAAAGGGTCAGTCTAGGTTCACTTCCTTATCTGACTACTTGCATTCCAAAATCCTTCTTGCGCTTTAATTTCATTATTTAGTGTTTGATTACTTACTGATTTTGAGCTCTGCAATCCTTTTTGCCTTTGTTCTCGCCTCATGGTTTTTGTTCTCCTGGTTCAGACCCTTGGTTCATATATATTGTTTTTCTAGTGGTTCTCATTTTCTCTTGCCCTCTGGGCAGAATAATACCTTGTACCAATTTCTCTGACTTTTCTTGTCTCTTTGTTGACATAACTGGGCCATTGGCCCTCAAAAAAGCAGTTCATTCTTCACAGGCTTTTGAAATCCTGTGTATTTGTTTTCCTCATTCTTATGAACACAAAGATTAGAAAGTGGCTGTTTGGATGTACGGATGGATAACATTGATTCTTTTTCTTTATGGTTCCATTGACTCTTTTTTTTATATGGTTCCACGTTTTCTCATACTTGGTCTTCCACCCACCTGAAGTCCATTTTCATCTGGAAATATATCCATATCAAAAGATTTCCACACTAGCAGACTGTCATTATATACAATTATGGATGAATAGAATCTTGGGTGACTAAACAGTCTACATGTACAGTACAGGCCAAAAGTTTGGACACACCTCCTTATTCAATGTGTTTTACTTATTTTCATGACCATTTACATTGGTAGATTCTCACTGAAGGCATCAAAACTATGAATGAACACATGTGGAGTTATGTACTTAACAAAAAAAGGAAATACTGAGGTGACTCCCTGTTGAAGCTCATCGAGAGAATGCAAAGAGTGTGCAAAGCAGTAATCAGAGCAAAGGGTGGCTGTTTTGAAGAAGCTAGAATATAAAACATGTTTTCAGTTATTTCACCTTTTTTTGTTAAGTACATAACTCCACATGTGTTCATTCATAGTTTTGATGCCTTCAGTGAGAATCTACCAATGTAAATGGTCATGAAAATAAAGAAAACACATTGAATGAGGAGGTGTGTCCAAACTTTTGGCCTGTACTGTACCATGACACAGAATCAACCAAGAATCAGAAATTTGTGATAAAAAAGTCAATGAAATGAAACCATGAAATGGAAACCAGTCAGATGTTATTCCAGGATCTTTAATAAATTCCCTGTTTTTCGAATGGAGTGACCTTGGCATGTGAGTAAGTTTGTCATCACTGCCATGAGCCCATCCTCCAAATGACTCCCACTTACCATTAATTCTTATTCTCTTAGACCTCCCCTGCCTTTCTTTCTCCTCAGAAATCCCTCAACTTTAGCATGATGCTAAACTACTGCTCACCTCTTATTGGAGCATCTCAGGAATAATTAATTTAGGGAACTGGCTGTCCTGATTTTATAAGCTGATTTACTGGAAATGATATGCATTGTGAATTAACAAGGAATCCACACAGACTGTGCTGTAATTGTAGCTAAATCCTTCATTACTGGAATTCTGTGATGCAATGCCAGCTCTATGTGGGAGTTGGTTCCCTATCTTTTTCTGTGTTTTTCCAATCAGCATGGAAAAGCACTCTGAGCTGGCATCACCCTTTGGTCGTACTGGTACTTCAAGGACTTGATTGTGGGGCAGTAACACAATAATGGCATTTCTTGCTTTTTAGAGCTAGAGAAATGTTATCTATAAAAATGTGATTATAAAAAGCTAACACTGCGTACTCCATTCATGATATGCATCATGTACATCCTGCCAGCACGAAGGATTTAATGAAGTCATGGGATCATGGGGTGGCATGAGGGAGTGGTGGCTCTGTGGCAGAATTTTGTGAAATTCTGCACATCTGGTTTCAACACTTCATTATGTGATGGTTGTGGTCAATTGGAACCATTAATGAGTGATTATTCATTGACTTGCTGTTTATGGCATATTTTCTTAAATTATGGGTTGCTGCCTTTTGGGTCATGCAGGTTCGTAATTCATCGTTGTATTCAATGGAAAAGGGTTGCAATCAGCATTGCTTCATTATGACTATTGGTGGCAATTCTCCAAGTGGGAAATGCTATGACTGTTGCCAGTGATTCTCCAAGGGGGACAAAACCTGCTATGACTGTTGTTGGGGTCTCTCCAAGTAGAACAAGTTCCATCCAGATCTGACAAATCATCAAACTAAGAAGGACCTGTTGGATTGCTGCACTCATGTCAGTAGGCACTTTTAGTTTACTTGACTTTTTGATTCGATATACTTTGTTAATCCCCACGGGGAAATGGTCTTTTTCATATGACATTTGGGGGTCAGAGCACAGGATCAGCCATTGTACAGCATCCTTGGAGCAATTGTCAGATTTAAGAGCCTTACTAAGGGTCCAATAGAGTTGGGTCCCTTATGGCAGTAACTGTATTTGAACTGGCAACCTTCCAGATACCATAGTTGCATGCAGAAAATTTTCTTCTTTTTATGGAGAAAGTGTCAAAGGATCATTTATCGTCTGGCCATGATGCATTTTTTCACAGTTCACTGGTTTATTGCTTTTCATGAGTGTATTATTCACTAAAAAGCACACAGGTACATACACTGCAGCACAACCATGATGTTTTACCCCATACTTGCAGACTTTTTATGAAATGGCCAGCTCATGCTACACATGGAAATTTAGAGCCAGTTATTGCTTGGCCTTCCACCTCCAATTTAAGTGTTGTGTGGCAGGAAATTAGAGCACTTTGCGTTTTTTGAAAGACACCTAGACATTGAGCATAATGAGCCTCAAGCTGGATGTGCGGCAACCAACTTTATAAAGTAAAATAAAAGACATGCTGGTTTGCTCTAGTAACTTAAAATGTAGGAGATTTTTTCTGTTTTAACTGGACTGGTCTCAATGCCTGTCTATACTGGAGGGTGCAGTCTCAGAAATACTCTACATTTAAAAGGTGCATCAATGTGTTGATTAAGTACAAGGGGGAACCAAGAACATTGACAGTGTCATTTGTTGGGCTGGTACACAGCGCCATTAGGAGGGTTTTTGCTGTCATTGGGATGGAAATATTTGCAAGACCTGGCAATCCTGTTCAGTGAGAAGAGGAGCGCAAAGTCTGGGAGGAGTGAAAGAAGAAAGGAGATTGAATTGTTTGTTGTTAAAGAAAAAAATCTGAACAAGGTACAGTATTTGGAATTAAAATAAACTGCCATTTGCACCCAGGACTGCTTCAAGCATTAATTCTTTACTGGTGGCAGTAGGCTGAGCTGTTGTGAATGTGTGGTGTGAACCTTTCAGAGCTGGACTTGATTTATTAGGAACGGTCAAACATTACAAAGTCTCACTGTGCACAACTGATAAAAGACTGAACCAAAAAGAAAATGGACAAGAGACACATCCCGTTATTACACTGAGGGGCTTTATCTTCATGTTGCTGGGTACATTCTTTATGAGTTAAGCTCCTGAAACTCTCCATTTATGTTTACTATCTGTGGTCTGTCAGTGCTATCACAGGAATACAGGGCACCTCATCAGAACACTCCTGTTGGACTTCATCTGTGTTGACATTCAAATCCAGGACAAATACCCACATGTTGTCTGTGGTATCAGCATCACCAGTAACAGATCCACCATTCCACCTTAACCATATTTGACCATACTTCTAAATACTGGACTGCATTGTACAACATTGCTCAGAGGAAGGGCAGATCCTCCATCACAGACATTTTTACTTAACACTATTCATTGTACATTGTTGAGCTTCACTGGTGCCTTCTGCTCGATTTAAGAAGAATCTGGATGAGATATTGGGGAGAGCTTAGCTATTAGCTAAAGAAATAGCCTTGAAGGACAGAATGGTCTCCTCTTGTCTCAGTGTTCTAGGAGACTGCGTCATCACTACCACATTATACAGTTCTAAACTGACTGCCAATACCAATCTGACCGCTGTCTTTAGAAAGATAGATAGATAGATAGATAGATAGATAGATAGATAGATAGATAGATAGATGTGTAAGGCACTATATGATAGATAGATAGATAGATAGATAGATAGATAGATAGATAGATAGATAGATAGATAGATAGATAGATAGATAGATGTGTAAGGCACTATATGATAGATAGGTAGATAGATAGATAGATAGATAGATAGATAGATAGATAGATAGATAGATAGAACTTTCTCGGATTCTCTCCCCTCTTTTTTTATTCTATTTATTTTTATTCATATATTTATCTACATTATTTTTACTATTATTAAAGTTTTACTCTGCTGACCTAGCTCTCTTTCTCATGGGTGGGGGTTGATTTGTTTCAAACCTAGTTTTGTTAAACTTGACTTGCTTGTATGGAATGTTATTTGATTTTAATAAAATTAGTAAAATGTTAAAAAAAAAAAAGATAGAACTTTATTTGTCTTCAGATTAAAACATGTTTTCAAAAATCTACCATTGTATCCTGTTCTGTTGCACGTTATATGTTGTACCTGTGCTTGCTTTTGATATTTGTTATTTAAGATTTCACAGGCACACTAACAAGATCCTTTTGGCATTTGTTAATGCAGCACTTATCATTTTTAAATTGTTTCCTTAATCTTCAGTTTGAACAGTCGATATTGCATTTTTTATTGTTTCATTCTGTAGACTGCCTTGTGATGGTGCATGTACAGCGCATTCAGAAAGCACTCAGACTGACTTGTGCCAATGTACTGTAGTATTTCATTTTTTTTTTTAATCTTTAATAAATTTCCAAAATGTCAAAAATCCTGTTTTCACTTTGTCATTCTGGTGTATTGAGTGTTGCTTGATGATTTTAGCACAAGGCTGCAAGATAATAAAATGTTAAAAAAGTGAAGGAGTCCTAAGATGTTCTAAATCCATGGGACATATAAACTACAAGTGCTGTATACTGTAGCTTGACTCTCTGATCCGGGTAGGATTTTCAGGAATGATGTCTCCAAATTTAGTAATACTAGGAAACATCTGTATGGAATGGTACATTCAAAGAACAGATGCCATGTGGTGCTGCTGTAGTTGCAAGCCATAAAGGCATGTATGTTACACGTAATGCTACACCAGTTCTATCTATAGAATTAAGCGTTTGCATACGCTCAGAAGTTGTCTACTGAAGATGAAAGAAAGGTGTGCGTAGCACATCAGCCAAGTAAAAAATGGCCCCTTTTGAGCAAAAAGGCCAAGATCAAATTCTGCCAGCTTCTCATGTTCAGACTGACCAAGCACATTTCTAATGGAAGCTGCAGTGCAATTCTCAACACGCCAAATTTCAGGTCAGGAGAACTAAATGGCAACTTGCATGAGTCAGAGACCTCAGTAAAAGTTCCCATGAGACCTGAAATGTCTTGTGGGGTCCAAACTTTTGCATGGTGCTCCTTTCCTTTTTTCAATGAACAATTGTACAAAACAAAAACAATACACTAATCTTTAACTTTATGCCTTTTGGCGATCAGTTCATCTTCTGCTCACTTAACTATTCACTGTAACAGACATTTTAAGCAAGGCTGTCCAAAGTTTTGCATGCAACTGTATATATACTGAACATCCACATAGTATAATTAATAATACATGATTAGAGACACAAAAACAAAGTATTTTATGTAGTATCTTTGTAAAAACTACAATGCAATACAATTCATCAAATATTTATTCCTCAACATCTTCCTTCTCTGTATGTTGTAGGGATACTTCAACTTCAATCAAATGATTCCACTTGTCCTTCGAATGAAACCTCCGAATAGACAGGAGGCATCAGCATCACCAGCAACAGATCCACCATTCCACCTGTAACATGTTCTACCATACCTCAAAACACGGAAGTGTATTGTAGCACATTACTCAGAGATGAACAGACCCTCGATCACATACATTTTACTTATCACCACTCACTTCAAAGGTTTGTGTTCTCTGGAACCTGCGTAGATTGGAGTTTTGTTCAGTTCTCCATTACCCATTGGTCTGGGTTTTTAAAACCCTATGAATTTGCAGCAGTTTAAGCTGGGTATGAAAATGGACAGATAGATAGATAGATAGATAGATAGATAGATAGATAGATAGATAGATAGATAGATAGATAGATAGATAGATAGATAGATGTGAAAGGCACTAAATTACAGATAGATAGATAGATAGATAGATAGATAGATAGATAGATAGATAGATAGATGTGAAAGGCACTATATTACAGATAGATAGATGTGAAAGGCACTATATTACAGATAGATAGATAGATAGATAGATAGATAGATAGATAGATAGATAGATAGATAGATAGATAGATCCAGAGGTCTGAACAAAAAAAACAGCATGACTAAAAATTGGGAAAAACATTAAAAACAAAGAAAACTTCTGACTTGGCAGTCTCATTTACATTGAGCCTATTACTGTTGGTATGAAGGAGCCCAAAGAATATATACAATATTATTAACTTATTAAGATTAAAAGATTTAAGAACTCTGTACAAAAAGATATGTATTTGTTCAAATGTACTGCATTTTTTGTGTTTTTATTTTTTTTAAAGATTTTGTATCTGTAAATGTCAACAATAATGTGTGCTAAACATGTACAATTTTCTACAGCTACACCAGTGATATACAGTAGTGCCTGGTTGTAATATTCTTACATACAGTCATACAGTTTATATGATATATATATATGTATATAGAGAGAGACAAATTGTACATGCGAGCTACTTTTTGTGGTATGAAGTTGACCAAATCCATTTGCGCGTCTTGAAGTCCATGCGCGTCTATGTGCGTTACTGCTCACATCTGCATATATGAAACAGAAAAGTTGCATTTACAAGTTGTTTCGCAAGACTTCCGCCTTCGTGTAACAAAACGCCTCTCGCTGATAATCACATAGGATTCTGATTTTGTAATGAATACAGGTTTCCTTTATTTCACTTGTGCTAATATCCTGACCGTGCTGCCGCTCCGATGTTGCACCCCTGAGCCCGTAGGATGTTTTTGGCCGCTTCGTGATTCCCGTCCTTTGAGAAGAAGTGAACGCCACTGCGAAAGGTTTGACAAGCTACCCGCAAACAGAGAAAAACGCGGAGAGGAAAGTCCATTTTTTCCACGCATGCTCGGTATCCCGAGCATGGCTAAGCTTTTCTGTTACAATTTAATATTTCATGAAAATTAAGTTCACGTTTACCGTTTTGGGGGAAAAAGGTCCCTGTATTCTCTCAGTACAATGACCGAGCAAAGAATTTATTCAGGGCATAGGATTGCAGTTCGTTTCTTGGCAGTAAAACCATTACAGTACGGGTATATATATTTTTTATTTTTTTCCAGACACTGCTTGGCCACACCTAGATCCTGTCCTATTTTAACAAAAAAAGTTTTTTTTTTCGTGCGGTATTTGTTTGTGTCTCCCAGCGAGGACCCGGCTGTGTAATTCGATAGGAGCCACTGGAGGGGGATAAGGGAATGTGAGGCTGCAATGGAAAAGAGTGCAATCCAGGTAAAACCGAATTACCAATTTATATTATTTTAAAAATAAAATCATTGCATCCCGGCCGATTTCATGAAGTTTTAGGTGGATGTGTGTGCGCTGTGATCGGGCGGGCGACCGGTTGCTGTTGGCTGACAATTTCTTACGAACTTGTAATTTCTTTTTCCTAATTTAAAGCGAAGCCTTGTAAGTTGTATTGCTCTTATTTCAGGATTGATTGTTTGAAATTTACACTTCGCCCTTTTGAAAACTCCGTAGTTTTGCTGGGGCAGCGAAATCGAACGCCAAGCGAGCTAAAAAAACGGCGATATTGCGAAGTTTTAATTTTTATATAAAAATCGGCGGTGTGTTTATTTATTTATTTTTATTTTCGCATTTCCAATTCGATATTTGGCCGTTAATGATTAATAATCTCTTTTGTGCCGTGTCGGCTGTTCCCTCCCCACCCCCATCGCATACACTTTTTCTGTGATATTGTTCTTTCTGTATATTTTCGTCAACGTTTTGTTTATCATATTTTTATATTAAAACTACTGATTTGGCATATTTTTGGTTGTAATTTAAAAATGACTGCGTCGAGTATTAAAAGATCTTCAATATTCTAAAATGCGACGGTGGAGTATTTTTTTAGCATAAATAACTATAAATTACTGTGAAGTTTACAAGATTTCTGACACATCTAGGTGGAGCATATGATTTATAACATAATGGCCGGCATATATTTTTTTTTCCTGAGTTATTTTAATTGGAGGAAATAAACGGCATATGGAAACTTTTATTTACTTTATGATCTGACGTGATAAATAATTCCCAACTTAGCAGGATTTTTAAAATAAAAGCACTTAGTTACGTGGTGTACATATTAATGTATGTACACAGAGTACGCTGACATAACTGATATTACCGTATCGATCCCATCGCAACATTATACATTTGCGTCTTGAAATGAATTGTTGATAGTTTACTTATTTTGTTCAGCCTGTTTTAATATGCAAATTGCGGGGGTGACACACATTTCATAATAAGAGTTCAGTTGGGAGGCGAGCTTCGTCTCGCGCCAAGGTCACGTTTAGTGTTTCCTCCAGTCGAGTACACCACTGCCGCCTCGGGGCCGCAAAACCAGTTAGTGCCAGAGGGCATTTCCACGCTGGGATTTTTTTCCGGGTTTATGCCAACTAAATGATTTCACCATCTTCGAGCACTAGCGGCGAAGTCTGCAGCCGAGTTAAGCGTTACAGTAGGGCGGGGGGCACACAATAGTATTTGCATACAAATTAGCTCTGAGAATAGCGAGGCGTGCTGAAACTTAAGGGGGAAGGTTTTCTTTCTTTATCGTTTTTTTGTTATTCGTAAATGTCTAACCTTCTCGCCTATCATAACTTTGAAGTGCTGATATGCAGCCCTCAACTGAAACGCGCCCCCTCTTGCATTTTCGGGAATTTCTTTTAATGCACGTTAATGAGTAAAAAAAAAAGGGTGCGACGCGACGATCGCAGTTGTGGAAAGAAGAACCTTGCGCCGCCTGACCGAAACGACTGTCCCCGAGAACCGGGAGGTTTGATGGAAATTTTCCTATCGTGATCATTCCAGGGGTTGCTTGCATTTATTGGCGAGTAAAGTTGCACGTTTGAAGCCCTCCAGCTTGTAAGAAGTACAGCAGCGGAGCAGCCCAGGTACTTGAAGTGAAACTGCCGTGCTGACTGTCGTCGGAAGCGTTACTTCGGGCAATTACAATTTGTAACGATCACCTTTGTGATTTATATTTAAGAGTACATGAAAGGTGCGAGTCGAACACATGTAGTGCTACGTTGACTTTTCGTTATGTTGTGCGAGGATAACGTTTGACTTCTGACACTGAACAGCGTATCCATTTACTTAGCACCTTGCGAAAAAGTTAAGAGTCAATTTTGGGAGCGCACTTTCGTTATGAAAGATGAAGGCGTTCAGGCCACGGTAATAAGAATTGCGTTAACCCCGTAGTCCCAAGACAGGAGAGACCTTTGAGAAACTATCTCCAGTGCCAGTTCTGGAAACGGGCCTGGGCTGGGCGCTGGTCCATCGCTCGGTGATCTCGCTCACACAGGGCCAATTTACAGCCCCCAGGGTTATGGATTATGTAGAGGAATCTGGGCTCAAGATCATTATGAGCTTGTGTCAAGAGGGAAAAAAAGTTTGGAAAACAAATACATTTGTGTGATTTGAGTTGATGGCCGTTTTAAGGAATCCTTACTTTGGGCAACATGGAACAAAGGATTGGTGTAGTTGGCATCGCTGTCAGGGCACAGACGGGACGCTTTGCGGTTGATTGTTCAATCAAAAACGATAGCTCTTTTTAAGTATGAATTAGTGTAATTCATAATTCAGGGTCTTTATAAAAAAGCAATGATTTATTTAATTAGGTAGAACTAATTATAAACAAGAATCGTGGAGTCAAATATTTGTAATATGTGTGCTTCAATTTAAATGTTTGAAGTCTGAGTATTTTCGATTTTAATAGAAATGTGTCAATTTTCACCCTATGATGGGAATCCATAGAGGGCTAGAAACCTAGTAAAGAATCAAAAAATATATATTTGTGATCAGTACAATTTTATGTTTTGTATAGCATTCATAAAGTGCAGGCACAGAGCGCTGTGAACAATTCTCAGTTAAAACACAAGTATAGATTGTATTAATTATTAAATATAGAAATGGTACATATAAATGCAGATTTGTAAAAACACAAAAAAAAGGTAGAAACTGATTAAACATAAATGGAAGCCAACAATATCTGTCCATTCATTTACTGATGAACAGTGAATTATTCATTGACCGTAAAATTGTCTAAAGAATACTACAAATGCTTATGTTTCACATTTAAAATTTGTAACTTTCTGGGAGTGGCATTTTGAGGGCTAAGACAACAATTGCAGGATTAGATGTCAAAAATATCATATTTGTGAGCATGCTTATTACCATTCACCAATTTTTTCAATATTTTGTAAAAAGGAGCAACTTTGATACCTTGTTCCCCAATAAGGGTGAACCCCTGATGTGAACAAAAGTCCTTCTGCTGATTTTTGCAGATAACACTTATTGGTTTACTCTTATCGTGAACTTCAAATGTGGCCCAAAAATGAAGATTCTGGTCTAGAGGGCCTAAAATGTGGGGAACCGCAAAAAACTTGACGTTCTGCATAACTAGACATCAAGACAAATTGAACAGTACATCATATCTGAGGGATTTCTGTAGTGGTGACCACCGGACCAAAAAAAAAATCTAAGGTTTCAGACAGTTCATAAATAATTCTTATTAACATAAAGAAGTTGGGAAAATCAATAGACATGTAGTTTGAGTTGGTGGCTATTTTAAAGAGATCATTAGGTTCGGCAAATGTGGGGAAAAAGGATTGGTGTAGTAGGCATCATTGTGACAGTACAGACAGGTGTTTTATTTCAGGGTGGGGTATTTTGAGGTTGATTGTTGACTCAAGAATGATAGTCCTTTTTAAATACAAATATTCTGTGTACAGAAAAATCTTATGTTTCTTTCAATCCTTTAAAGATTTTGTTGGGGTAATGTACACCACCAGCTTTTTTTATCTCATCTCCCACTCTCTCAACAATAATTAAAGGGGAGACGGCAGCCATGGCGGAGCACTCCAAACACATGGGGACAATCATCAGTTAAGTTTTGATCTAGTGATGTGCATCACTGTACTGATTTGATTCTTTTAAACTACCGGTTTACATTCCTGCTGCCAACAAATGACCCTCTAGGAAAATAGTTTATATCATCTTACCTAATTTTATATCCAGTAATTAAGGAAACTGTTTTTAAACGGAACACAATGAAAACATATTTTATGGCTAATTTGACAGCCCTAATACACAATACATAAGGATCCAAAATATTCAAATTAAAAATAAGTAAATTTGAACATATTTGAATTTAGGTTAACAATTCTGGATTTTGCATGTACATTTGTACATGCTTTTTTTATAATTTATTATCATAGTAACAGCCACACTGGCGGCTACAGCAAGAACAACCATAAACATCAAAAAGAATCCTGGCAGTACTTGGGCAACTGTTATTTAAATGTAAAAGTCATCAAAATCCAAAGTGTTCCCACCATCAATCGCATCCTTTTTTTAGTCGAGTGCAGATGGTTTGGTGTGAAAGTCCTGCTCTGGACAGCAAGCCATAAAAGCAACCATGAAAAGGAGCTGAAATCCATAAGAGCTGCACATGCTGGCACCTCGCTTTGCTGCATTATATTTACATTACATTGCAATTTTTTTACTTTTTCATTTGTGCATCTCCAAATCATGCAGCACTTATGCCACTGTTGCGTGGGTCCTGCTTGCAACACTCAGCTAGAGTCCTGCGTTACAAACATATTGTGACGTGTCTTGGTGCCAAGCGGGCACAGGCAGAGTGATTTAAGAGCAGGAGGAATACCAGTTGGTTAGTTAGTAAGACAGCGACAGGGTGAGAACAGCGAGCAAAGTGAAAAAGCAGATAAGAGGTAGGAAGGACAAAGGTGGACTTGTTTTACTATTTTGGAAGTGTTCAGCGGGCAGTGGCAGGGTCCCATTTATGTCATGGCATTGAGAATAAAAAGCCATTTGGCACCTGTGAACTCAAAAATGACAGGATTGTCTCAGTATCAATTCAGGTTCCGCACAAGCTGTCTACTTTTTTCTCCATTACAGCAGCAATTTCAGCATTGCAGCAATACTTTAAAGAAGGTGGCCTGAATATTTTCAATTACACCTCATTGTTTTAGGTGGTATGTGTCAGATGGAGTCTTATTGTGGGTCAAGGCATGTTGGGTGAAGAGGCACTTTAAAGGTGTGATTTTAAATTGTTGCAATAAAAGAAAAAAACAGAATTATGACTGTTATTTTCCATTTGCTTTAATGAGATGGTCTTAGCCTTCAACAGCACCCTGGGATCTCGGGTGTAAGAGTGAATGGGACAGAATCTGATACAAAATGATAATTTTAGGGTACATCAGAAGTGTTTAGAAAAACTGCTGATTGTACATTTGTAGATCAAATTAGAGAGTAATGGCATAGAAAAAAAAACCACAATGTTGTTAAGGGGCTCAGCTGTAAGTTTGACTAATGAAGATACCAACTTACTAAATTGATTATGGAAGTGAAGCACAGAAACAGATCAGTAAAATACTGCAGCCTCAGCATAGCACGTCTAGAGTAACTCGATGCCAAAATTAGTGTGGGTAAAACGAACAACCATACCTTGTCAACTGATTGTCAGCGTTTGCCTTCAGTAAGACCCTTTTTTAAATAAATTCAAATTATATTCGAATAACGACATTCGTTTGGACAGCCCTAATGCATATTTAAGATTGTATTTTTTAGCGTTTTCTCTTGGGAATGTGTTTTTCTTGATTTAAAGCAAACAGTAAAACTGTGCACCAACCTCAGAATCAGATTGGTGACCATGTAAATGTGATTCCAAGGTTGTCCCTGACCCCTTTGGTTTTGTGAGATGCATAAGTTCTCAAACCTGTGTTATCCAATTCAGGATAAAAATAAAGAAATGAAAAAATACCTGGCCGGTGGATCGAAAGTGTGGAGGAGTCTTGCGGTGAGCTGCCATCCCATCCACCTTGTTCCTTCTTGTGTCTTTTGCCTCTGTGTGGCCTTATACTAGGACAAAATACATACTAAAAAATGGTAGTGTGGACTTTTTGTAACTTTTTTTTTAAATGTTGGGCAGTTTGGACTCATTCCTGCATTGAACATGCACAGCAGATGGAGGCAAGCACAAATGGGAGTGTTGACAAAGTGAAGTGTGATTTCAGGCAGAGGTGCCTTTCTTTGGATCAGACCATCAGTTGTGTATTCGTGTGGTATAAGGCCATGGATGTGTATGTGAATGAGCAGTTGTGATAGCCTGGATAAGATGGGTCAGAGAGTAATGGCAAGGGGTGTTTTTAGAGCACAGAGACGCATGTTGAGCGCATATCACCTACTTTTTTTCTCATGTGTTTCAGAAAGAGGTTTGACGTATATGGGGAAAAAATGACCTGACTATAGGGTACATGGCATAGAGAAGGACTTTTTAGGGTTACACTATGGGTACTTTTAAATTCTAAAAAATATCAAGTGCTGCACTCGCAGTTGTTGTCCCACATCCTTAAGGTAGAAGATCAAATGAGCACCATAAAATTGCGTAGTGTGCATGAGTGTGACCTGTTGATGTACTAAAGCCTTGTCCAGGATTGTTTCCGATCTTTCACCTGATGGTGATTCTGCGACTCTTACTTTAATTAAGTGGGTTCAGCAATGGATGGACACACAGTTTGCAGAATTGTCTATTTTAAAGCAAACATTAAATTAAACGGGACATTATTGTGAAATGGCAATTGGTGAGGGGAGTAAGCTGTAAAAGAAGGTACACCTATATATTTATAATGCTGTATCTATTGTCAAGATTAAGACATAGTTGGGGACATTTCCTTTGCCCCAAGGTGTGTACCTTCTTAGTCTATGCAAATAGGCCTGGCACTTATTGGTATGGTTTTCTTAAAGAAACAACATTATCTATCCTTTAAACAACATTATCTATCCTTTTTTAAAAACTTAATTTAGTCAGCTGCTGGAAACTGCAATGCATATTTAACCTATCAAAGATCAGTTCCTAACTGACGCCCCTGTTTACTAGAAGTAGAACAATCTTTATTTAGAAAGTGGACAAGTAAAAGAAAAACAAAAGATTGATTCAGTGCTGAACCTGTTTATGTAAAAGGAAAGCAAATGAGAATGGCTGCTTAAAACACAATAGAATACCATATTTAGAGCATTAGAAGCAAACCTTATCTACCCCTTCCGCCATCCCAACCCAAAATATGTAGCAAGACTAGAGTTTTAATGCGATTTGTTGTCTGTAGGCATGCTTTATATATTGCGTTCCTCAGATTACATTATCAGCCAAATTAGACAAGCAATCACTGTGAGAATGCAGTGCTTTGTTGAAATAAGATCCCAGCATTATTTTACTGAGCAGATATGCAGGGTATCAAATATGGAGCACAGCACTAATACTGGCAAAATGATAAAGGCTTTGTTGGTATACTTCAGTTTCTTTCAGGTTAATATAGTTTGGTCGTTTTGACCAAATCACTGTAACGTAACAGCAAGCCTTAGAATGAATTTTTCTGCTTGATGTTTTTTTCACATGATGGTACTTGTGGCAGATAACCTTTGATTTTCTTTTTTTAAACATCAAAGAAGTGAAATCAGATACTATACTGTGTTCCTTTATTTAATAACCATTTATTTTTTATATTAGCTGTTAAACTACTGTAAAGAAAGACTGTAACAAAGACATGCTTTTTAATGCTCACTCTCTTAATTAGCAGTCATTTTATTTTTACTATGGATCTGCAACTTTTTTTTTTTTTTGCAGTCATTTAGCCTTCAGCTTGGACATGGGACTCCTTTTTACTTTTAGTAACCAGTTAGGAGTTGTTCATTCAGATGGAAGGGGAATAGAAGCAGAGAAGGTATTTTAATGTAGGATTCCCCTGAGGCAGAATTCAGTGCAAGAATTTAGTTGTTTTTTCATAGCACATTTCAATATTTTGGTTCAAGGAATTGTGCAAATTTCCAGATCCAAACAAGTGCAGAAATGATCAGTACTAAGAATAAATTACACAACCAATGTATACACATCCCTCTGAACCCACCTTTTCAAGGATCATTTGATGGAGACCAAAAGCTTGTAATTGGTGCTTGAACATAAGCCACATTCTAAAAATAATGATGAACTACAACATATTTTCACACTCTTCAATTATAATCTGTAATACTTGCATAGTTTTAATGGCTAATAATTTCTATGGTGTTGTGAAACCAACATGAAGTTTAGAAATGCCACCCTAGTGCAATAGTAAGATGTAGAAGATATTGCCGTGTGGTGTTTATGTAGGTGGCTATTGTCAGACATGCAAAATCCAGTGGTTAATTTAGGAGGATTCACACAGAGCATTATCTACAAAAATTTTCTTTCTTTCTTTCTTTCTTTCTTTCTTTCTTTCTTTCTTTCTTTCTTTCTTTCTTTCTTTCTTTCTTTCTTTCTTTCTTTCTTTCTTTCTTTCTTTCTTTCTTTCTTTCTTTCTTTCTTTCTTTCTTTCTTTCTTTCTTTCTTTCTTTCTGTGGGGTTGCAATATTAGTCCACCCTCCTACACTATCATCTCTTATATACTTTCTTGCCTCATACCTGTTTCTAACCTTCGGCCCCCTTCACAGAGTCCATCTGCTTTCTCTTTGGTTTTCCACTTCTTTTCTGTCCTGACACTTCCATATCTGCAATTCTTCTCCGCACATTGTGTACCTCTCTTCTCATGACATGCTTGTACCACTTTAACCTTTTTTTGCTATATTTCTTTGAGAGTTCCCCATCTTTAACTGTATCTCTGATTCTCTCATTCCTGATCTTATCAAGCTTTGTTCACACCTCCCATCTCAATGTCCTCTTTACGCATATATAGCATCCAGTTTCCTGTTACACACCTTTTTAAATGTACAGTTTTCTGATTCATAGTACAATGCTGGTTGACCATGATGCATGCAAGTTCTAAAAAAAAAACAATTTGAGTGTCAGTATTAGCAATGCACTTCTGTATGATGAACAAAAAAGTCACACATGAAATTTATTGTATTGCATATTTAATGCAAAGTATCACAAAATTTACTGAACTGAAAGCTTTTTGTTTTTTTTTTTTATAAAAACTTTATTGCCACTCACAATTTCACTGAATATAACTGTCTTGCACTAGTTATAAACTTTATCAACACAAACTATTTAACTCATCAAATTTTTCAAATGCTTAACGTCTAAGCGATTTCTGGATTTTGTTTCTATATTGTTCATTAGACTAAATCCTCTTTCACAGTTGGCACTTGAGGCCTGGCATGTGACACAGATGTCCAAAAATGAAAATGTCTTTACAGTTACAGTTTCTAATTTTTCCTTAATCAGTAGCTTGAACTCCGGATAGCAAAGTGGTGTTCTGCATTTTGTAATTAATCCAAGCAGTATTTGTGAATAGGATCATTGTCGTCGTCAACTGTATTTCAGCTGTATTCCACTAATATATCATTCATTCCTAGTCACAGCAGTGGCTGTGAAATATCTGAATAGCCACCTGACCTTGTTTAGTGGTAAAGATACAATCACACCTGCTTCTACAGCTTTGAAAAGTTCCTTCAATTTTTGTCCTTCTTAATAGATGACCTGCAGAAAACTGTGTAAATAGGCCTTCACAAAGTCTCCGTGCCAGGGCACTGTCTTTCCCCCAAACATCATCTCTACCCGGGTCCTCACTGTGCACCTCACGATGTTGCTCTGATATGTGTGGAATGGACTGCCTCAAAAGAGCAGCTAAAAGTTTTTGTTTGTCCTGCATGACTGGTGTGCCGTTTAAATGTAATTTGTTTTCCATATAAAACTCTTGAATAGTCCTAAGAATAGATAAACTATCGCATGCTTTTAATTTATTTTTGCCAGTAAACACAGTTTTATGAATGGAGTTGTTTTTATTCTTAAATTTGACGTGTAAAATCGTTATTTCAGTTGATGTATCGACTGTCAAAGTGTGGTAGGCTGATTTTCTAATTTTATTTAATACCTCAGTTTTGACTGTTGAATTAATGTAGTCAATGAACTCAGAAGGCGTAATTGTTACTTTGCCAGCTATCCGCTGTTTTTATGTATTTGCCAACATGATCATGAGTATCCCGCCTAAACCACCAACATAGAGAAAATGTATTTTCTTAGCTATCAAAATGTTATCTATTAAAACCTTTACCTCATCAGGTGTCCCCGTGCTTTTGCTGTGTATCTTCTTTTCTATCTTCACATTTTTGTTTAGATTTTTTTTTTTTTTTTCAACAAATCTTTGATTGATTTTTAAGCTTTGTGACTGAATGGATCTGAGATTTCCGGTTCAAACGAAGGTGGTCCACTTTCTAATCATTCTGTGCTTTCCCAGAAGTCTGTTTGTTAAAAGTTTCTTCTTTTAAGGATGTTTTTGCAAATGGCACTGTCCGTCACCGAGTAGTTCAGAATTTCTCCCAAAAGCATGTGCTGCCCGGTGGTATGCGGCAAGTCCATTTTTAACAAAACCTTTCTGTCATAAACCCCAAACACTACTTCTTGAATGTACTGCTTGAACTCCTTTTAGCTATGTGCTTAGACATGGCTAAAGTGACAAAGAGACAACCGCATAGAATGTTTCACATAGCGTAATTTATGTGTGAAACTCGTTTAAATCGTATTGTTAACCGATTTAGCTTAATTTTTATTTAAGTTTTATAGTTTATAGTTGGGTCACCGTAAGTGACCATACAAAATCTCCTCCTAAAACGTACAAGCAATTGCTCACATGCTCAACTTTGAGGAAACACTGGTCGATACCCAGTAGGGCTCCACAACATCTTAAGAGGGACCACACTGAACAATGTCATCTGCAAATAGCATGCACCATGGCGTGTCTGGTCTACTATTCCCCTATCAGTAACATCTATAACTGGAGTAAAAATCTTTGTAAGTTTCTTTTCTACTGTAAGTTTTAGTTAGTTTTTTTTTTTTTATTATTAAATTTATAACGCTAGTGTCACTACTTTGCTCCTCCTCAGTATTAGTAGTTGCTGTAACTTAGAGTGCCTGATTATTTCAGTGATCATTACACTGTGTGGCTTTAGGGACCTGTTTATGGTGCACTCGGGGGGTTTTTAGTCCTGGGAACTCCTATGGCTGCAGGTTTTGTTCCAGCCAGTCAGTAATTCATCTGAGCACCCATTGGTATCATTGTTAAATTAGGTGGTCTTTTTTTCCCCTACTTATTCTGCATTTAGAAAAGACTAGTAATAGGAGCTTTACAAGAAATGTAGAAAGATTTTAGCTTTTTCCATGGTTTTACCTTCTTTAACTCTCCTTTTTTATTTTACTGCTAATTTACCTTTTTCTATGAAGTGTGTACCTCTAATGGTGCACTAGTAGAAGTTCTGGCTGCCATTATCCTGAATTGGAATGAGTGGCTTTGAGAATAAGATGGGATGGGAAGTTATAATTTTTTTGGCAGGGGCGTACAGTGTTATATGAAACATTTTTGCATTTTAACAATTTTATGTTTCAGATTGTGCTTATGGCAAACATTTTTAAACTTCATTTTGTGTAGTTCTTGTATAAAATGTCTTGTGATGATGCATGTAGATTTCTGCCATTTTGTATACAGCCGATTGTTTCATTGTGTAATCACGAAAAAAGCAATCCAGAAGAGATAACAGATCTGTCTTAAAAAGCCAGAACTTTGTTTAAATGGAGTCCATTTTATCATTTAGAAGTGTTTTGCAGCTTGTCACATTTTGGAGGCAGCGTGAAGTCAGAATGGTTAGCCCTGTTGCTTCACAGAATGAAGAATCCCACACCAGTTTTTTTTCTGTTGTCAACCTTCCATGTCTGCCCATCTTTTCCTCCCACATCTCCAATAAATATACCGTACATGTTAAGTTAATAGGAAACTCTGCAATATGAGTGTTTGCGTGAGTGGACCGTGCAGTGGACTGATATGTTGTTCAGGACTGGGTCCTGCCATGTGCCCTATGCTGTTGTGACAGGCTCGGGTCCCTGTGACCCCAAAGTGGATTAAGTCAGTTGGACACTTAAGATGAGAACTGTGATTTGTTTTGTTTTTTTTAAACATGGCAAATGTTTTGTATTTCTAATTGCTCTTCTAATAATAGTTTGATTTATGCTGTGCAGTGGCTTTTGGACAATACCTAGCTAGGTAGTGATTAGGTGTTGGCTCAAATGGCCTATTGCCTTCCAGTTAAACCAGTCCACTTACAAACAACTTAGCCTGTTGCCTACAGCTGAATCTTTTGCCAGATTAGATGGTGGCCAAGAATGTGGACTTAGCACATCTTTTAATACTTGTCCACTGGTCAGTTTTGCTTCCATTCACAGTATAGTTATAGCAGTCATTTTAATAATTATTACAAATGTTTTGTATATACTGTATAGCAATTGTATTTGAGGGAAATGTGATAAAACAGTGTGGTAGGCTGACGCCCTGCCCAGGGTTTGTTTCCTGCCTTGCATCCTGTGTTGGCTGGGATTGGCTCCAGCAGACCCCCGTGACCCTGTGTTAGGATATAGCGAGTTGGATAATGGATGGATGGATGGATGTGATAAAACAGTTTAGGGTTGCTAATGTATTTTCAAGAAATTCATATTAGACCAGAATGTTTTCCACCTTTATAAATGACTTGTTTCATCCTTATGAAAATGTATTAAGAGCAAGGCAATAATAATCTCATTTTTCGTAATGGCTAAATGCCTTTAATCATCTTGTTACACATTTGTGTGCACTGCCATAGTTACTGTATATTAAAACACTACAAAATAAACATTCTGTTAGAAACGATGTTTTGTCATTTTTGTTCAAAGTCTCTTTTGTGGCTTAAAGTTATTTAGCCCTTTTTTGTGGTTAAAACCACAACAGTATCTAAAGATACTATGCAGTTATTTCCATGTCTTATTTCTATAACAAGGGAGTGGCAAGTTAGGTTTGATCCAGTTCACTTTTTCTTGTCTAATGTGCTTCCATATAAAACTTAAATTGCTACGTACATTTAAAGATACTGTTAAAACACAACATTGCCTCCAACAAAATCCAGAAATACCCTGCAATAAAAACAATGTCCATAGAAGTAATGGTTACATATCTATTCACCTTTTCTGGGTTGTTGCTAATGGTAAGCATGCAGCCAGTACTGCAGCAAAGCTCCACAAATTTATGGAGACCTGATCAACAGTGCTCCCAAATTCACACTAGCTAACAAACTGGTGGTTTCCTGTGATGGCTATTTTTAAATACTTTGTAGTATATTCCATCTAAGTCAACAGTAAGATAAGAAATTACAAGAACGGCAAAGTATACCTGTACCTCCATTTTGGTAATATGGGCTGCACCATCTTAAACCCAGTTAACATTTTCGACTTTACGTTAATTGGAGGAGAAAGCTGTGCTGCAATGGCACAGCATTTTGTGAAGGATAGAGCTATTTTCTTCATAAAATCATTTTACTTCACATCTCAACAACCATGAGAATTTATTAGTATGACGAGTTCAGCCGACACCAGGCATTGTTCTTCTAAATTGATCTATCAAGATGTATGTCTGTGCCTCTATACTGAGCTGCTTTATGACTGGTGGGTCTGCAGTGGCAAGGGTGTACTCGGGACAAAATAACAATTCACGGGTAGTGCGTTTACATGCACTTCAATAACCTTATTATCCAATGAAACCTGATTTCTACATTGCCATGTAAACCCTTATTCTGATTGGAGAAATCCGCTTATTGTCCTCTGAAGAACTTGATTAACAAAGGTAGATTTCTCTGCCAATAACCCGATCATGTGGCCATGTAAACCCTTAACCAGGTTAACCGTTTAGGATTCTGAAGTCTGCACATGTCCATTACCACTCCGTCAGCTTTCTTTATTTATTCGGCATGTGCTTTCAGTAGCCACTGGCAGAAGCGTCCACAACATACATTTCCAGAAGCAAATGTTTGGATGAATGCATTACTCCTTCTCCTGGTTAATTGTTTTTGTTCTGTCTCCTTGTTAATTTATGATGATGTGCTAGTTCCAGCCTCACTAGGTCACATGGTCTGGGCCTGCACCAAATTAGCATTATTCTGGACAAAAATTTTTAATTACCTCTCAGACAGCCTTGGACTCACAATCCCTCCTAACCCATTAACAGCTGTGTTTGGTGTTCTTCCAGAGGGGCTTAAAGTGGAGAAAGACAAACAAATCGTGATTGCATTCACTACACTGTTGGCACGCAGACTTATTCTGATAAACTGGAAGAACCCAAACTCTCCTCTTTTAAGTCAGTGGGAAACCGATGTGTTATATTATTTGAAATTGGAAAAAATCAAATACTCAGTTAGAGGATCCGTACAGACTTTTTTCAAAACATGGCAGGATCTAATCAGTAATATTTTAAAATAAGTTCATGAAGGATAGAGAATTTATTAATTTAGGTATGTTTAAAAGCTGTAAAATTTTTATGCCGTTTGGCTTGCTCTCTCTCTCAAGGGTGGGGATCGATCTGTTCTTAACTCTATTTTTCTTTTTGTAAAAACTTAATTGCTTTGTATGGAGTGCAATAAAATTAATAAAAATAAAAAAAAAAAATTATGATGATGTGCTGATGTACAGTGCTAAACTCATCAACACAATCTCAAGAGCAGTAGGGTAACTCGTTAAAAGTAACGTGCATTATGTAGCCTGATTACTTTGTAAAGTAACGAGTAACCTAATGCACTACTCATCTTATTGAAGTGAAAATACATGTGGTGTTATTATTCCAGCACCACTTGCTGTAAGGCAAGAACCATTACTGTATGTATCCGTATACTGGTGCTTTGCAGGGCTCAATTGCACAACCAAGCAGAAAAAGTCTTCCTACATGCAATCCGCTAACAGAAACCTATAAATAAAGCATCAGTGTGACAAAAGATTTTTTTAAGCACAAACAAAATGGTCACAGGTATCGTGCTTATTTTCAAATTGACGGTGGTTGATGATAACATTTTAACTTTTAATGACGTTTGATGAGCGTTTAGCCAAAGGAAAACTCGAGGAACTTACAGGCGCTTGTAAATGTGGATATTAAGAAACAAGGTTCTGCCTTAACTGGGTTATTTATCTTAACTTGATTAAATGTGTGCATGAAAACGTACTAAATTTCTCCCTACATCAGCACTTTGTTGGTGCCTAATCAGTCTAATTTCACATTTGATTGCATTATTTTTAATTAATTAATTAATTTCAATTTAAGAAAACCATGAGGACTGATTAGACCATTTATGTTAGGAAGAATACCCGGTGAGGGCTGGGTGGTCTTATGGCCTTGGAGTCCCTGCAGATTTTTTTTTTTTCCCTCTAGCCTTTTGGAGGTGTTTTTTTTTTTTTGTTTTTTTTTTTTCTGACCTGTTAGCCATTAGACCTTATTTTATTCTTTGTTACTTGGTATTGCCTAATCTTATTTTTATGTCTTTCTTTTTTCTTTCTTCATCTTGTAAAGCACTTTGAGCTACATAATTTGTATGAAAATGTGCTCTGTAAATCTGCCGGCTTAGAGAATACATTGTCAATGAATGGCATAAAGTGTTGCAACAATGTATTTGATTTCATTGGTGAAAGGACAAGCAGAACAAGAGGGTTTATACTCGTACAAAATCAACCGGACATACATTCAACTGGGACAATACTAAAAGTGCCAGAGAGCTGACTGAATCTTGGCTATCAAACGAAAACACCATTAACAGACAATTGGACATAAATCCAGCATATGCAAACTTAAGAAGTACATGTTCATAATAAATAAAACATTCCGACCCATACTCATCCCAACACCTCCACCTAATTTTGCTATATATTGCCTTTGATTCTTATATGTCTAAGCCTTATCCTCTGATGATGGCTCCTGGCAGGGGCTGAAAGCTCAGGAATAAAAACCACTTTATGATACGTGATTCATCTTCTCCCTTTGTGGATCTCCAGCTGCAAATATGCAAACTGTATCACAGACCTTCTCTTCCATATATATCCGGGGTACTCAATAGGCGGACTCCGGTCCGCATCCGGACCCAAATACGGGTAAATCTGGACCGACGCCAAAACAAACATGCAAATTTAATCATAATCCAAATGAGTTCTCAATGAAGTGCGCAATTGTGATTCCGCACGATATATCTTTGAGGTTTCTGCTCGGTTTGGCTGCATCATCTATGTCCAATCACAGCAGCTGTAACAGTATCGTCATAGCAACGTTCCCACTACTCCCCGCCTTCCCCAATACTCGCTCGCTCGCTTGCTCATTCATGGCAGCCAGATTTATGTACCGGTCACGTGCTCTGGGTCAGGCTGGTGAACAGGCAGTCTTCTCATCACTCGCGGACAGTGCAAATTTCGATAACTGAATTTTTTATTTGCTGACTGAAAGTGAAGATGGCTGGCTCAAGACAGTACATTGATAAGAAAAGAAAAGTTGATTTTGAAAACCGCGAATTTAAGAGTGAGTGGACAGAAAAATATGCGTTTGTGCTCCCCGTGGGAAGCAGAAAACCAATGTGTTTAATCTGCAATGAGACGGTAGCAATAATCCAAAGTGGTAATGTGAAACGCCATTATGAAACCAAGCATGCACATTTCGAACAAAATTACCCTCAGAACTCAGAGGTAAGGACCATAAAAATAAACCAGCTGAAATCATCATATGAAGCTACAAGCAGTGTAATAGTTAGATCAGCCACACAACAGGAGCGGGCAACAGAAGCCTCACTAAGAGTAGCATGGGTCCTGGGAAAAAACAAGAAACCCTTCTCTGATGCTGAAGTAGTCAAAGAGTGTATGAGTGAAGTGGTGACTGCTCTGTTTGAAGGGACTCAAAAGGATGAAATAATCCAGAAAATAAATAAGTGACACAGATGCTTAGAGACAGAGCGATGGACCTGAAGCATGTTGTTTCCATTGCTACTGATGGTGCACTGATGTATGATTGGGAAAGAGAGGGGATTAGTGTCACGCTTGAGAACTCCCCACCTTGACCTCATGGCATACCACTGCATAATTCACCAGATGGTTTTGTGTGCTAGCCTTGGAGAAAGGTACTCAGAAGTCATGACAACAGTCATGAAACTAGTCAATTATCTGAGAGCATCCTCTGCTTTGCAACATCGTTTATTGCGCTCATTTCTAATAGAGGTGAATGCAACATTTGGTGATTTGCTCCTTCACAACAATGTCCGGTGGCTTAGTAAAGGCAAGGTACTGGAGCGTTTTTCGGCACTGCGGAAAGAGCTGGAGACATTTCTGTTGGATCAGAAGAGTGCAAAAGCCAAACAGTTTGTGGATTTCATGAAGAATGACGAGAAAATGGAAATTGTTGCTTTTCTAACGGACATTACTTCCCATCTTAATGACCTTAATATGAAGCTCCAAGGCAAAAACAGCACAGTGTGTGACCTCTTGTTAGCTGTCTGTGCTTTCCAGGGGAAGCTGGAGGTGTTCAAATGTGACTTACAGCAGGACCTGCTTCACTTCCCAAGACTTTCGGATCAGACTGCAGGAAAACATCACCATCACAATTATGCTGAATTCCTGGACAAGCTGATTAAAAATTTCCAAACTCGCTTTGAAGATTTCCCTTTGGGAAAACAAGCCTTGCTGTGCATCGAAAATCCATTTCTTGTCAAAAATATTGCAGAATTCTCAAATGAAGCCACAAAAGTCTTCCAATGGGCCAGTGCTGCTTCTCTGCAAACAGTTAATTGAGCTACAAGAAAACCTAGCACTGCAGGAATCTCACTGTGACCTTGTCACCTTCTGGACAAAGATGGTTACTGCGGCAGGTGTTCCTCTCCTGCAGAAGATGGCCCTTCAAATTCTTACAATGTTTCCCTCAACGTACTGCTGTGAATCTGCCTTTTCCACTATGAACATGGTGAAAAACACATACCGCAACACCCTCACCAATGAACATTTACATCAGTGCCTCCGCGTTGCCCCCACACATTTTATGCCCAAAGTCAAACAACTGGTGGCACAAAGAAGGTGTCACCTTTCACACTAAAAGGCCTACCATGTAATTTTTTTGTGTATAGTTCTAAAGTTTGGGGATTGCCTTTTTTTGGAGTTCTCTATTTGGAATTTGACCTCAGACTGAATGGAAATTTAGTAAGTGGACCTTTCAAATTTATATTTGAGTAGCCCTGATATACAGTGTGTATATATATATATATATATATATATATATATATATATATATATATATATATATATATATAAAACGCTGTGCAAGGCTACTGTTACGGCCATCCTGTCACAGCTCCCTTGTGAAGCTTGCAAACAACATGAATTAGATAATGTTTAGGTGGCTAAGACATTTTGAAGTTTCATGTAAGCTAAGTAATAGTACAGTTAATATTGCTTTAACTCTATGAAAAGTGTAAAGTTTTGAGCAACAAGCCAACTATTTCTCCCTCACTATTCAAAGTGGCAGTGGGAATACTGGCAGTGCCTCCACAAAGTTACCTTGTGAGCGGGTGTTCAGTCATGGAGGGGGTGATAAGGCAGCCACATCATTCACAAATACGTGATATTTTGTCAGACTTAATATTCTGCAACTGCAGTACATTGTAAATGATTGGTGATTGTTAAAATATTTTAATATACAAATATGGAAAATTATGTAAAGAAGTTAATTTTAAATTTAGAGGTGATTATGTAGCTGCATTTCTCCAAAGTGACACAGCCAAGTAATTGTAGTGCACTTATGAGGAAGCAGTGGAAAACTGACATACATGTGCAAAGTGCTTCAAAGTAAAGCAGGTATTTACACACCTGTCGCTGTTACCTACTAATTAAGAATTTTTTTGTCAAGTAAAGTCTGTTCTCAGTTTAGATGTTAGTATACATCAGACATGATCATAATTTAGATTAACTGCAGATTGTGACCACCAGGGGTGTCCAAGAGCCCTGGACACCATACACAACGCAGCCAAATACAATTTTAGGTAAAATGCAAGGTTGTTTAATATACAGGCGGTTAAATCAATCCAGCACAATAATACCACACTCAACTGGTCACCTTCTGTCTCCTTCCACCATTCCTTCATGAATCCTGCCCACTTTCTCCCGACTCTGACTCCTTGGTGCAGATGAGGTGACGTCTTTTATGCCCCGGGGTCAAAGCACCGCACAATTGGAAGCACTACAGGGCCAGGAGGAAATCATCCAAAGTAAAGACAGCGTTTCCCTGCAGCACCCCCTGGTGGCACACAAGCACCCCAACAGGGCTGCCTCTCAGGAATACAGCTCCCAATATGCCCTGCAGGGTTAAAAATGGGAGTTCCATCAGAGGGATGCTGCCACCCTGTGCACAGGGGAAATGCATGGTTCCAGGAATCGGCCTCCCACTGTCCTTCTGTTATGGCCTCCCAACCGAGTAAGCTATTCGCACCAAATCTGGCTGGGATTCCTGTCCCTTCGTTACAACGTCTTGGTCGGGTAGGGAATTAACCTTGATCCTCATTGAGATGCACTTTTTTTTATTTTTATTCAGGTCTTCTCAACTATGAGTCGACTTGTTTGATTTAATCCAGCGACACCACTTGACTTGCTTGAATGTCATGTTTGTAACTTACGACTTGACTTGGAACTTGAAGGTCAGAAATTGGAGCTGACTTGAGACTTAAACATGGAGGACTTAGTAGTTAGAATGTTGAATTTGTTTGACTGTTTATTTGTCATAAGAGTTGTATTACCTGACTGATAAAGCAGAACATCTCCCATCCTGATGTAAACGTAACATTCTCAAACCTGCTTAATACAAGTTCACAACTTCAAGAGGGCCAGACCTGAATTTGTTTGTGGTTTTCTATTAGCGTTTTGCTAAGAGGGAAAAATACTTTTGTTGCATCTCTCATTGGTGATATTCTCTTCTTATCCAGTAGCAGTTTGATTTTCCCATTGCAAGAGTTATTTTGCTCACTTTTAAAAAGATATTATTGGCAAAATAATTTCACAATACAAATATATCTAATTTCACAATTTTTGTAGTTGGCTTTGGTTGTCAAGTATGTGGAAACATTTTCTGTTTATGTTTTATGGGTGGTATTTAGGTTTCAGTTTCCTCTTTAAATATTCATAGGAATTCATAAAAAATAATGGCTGCTTTGTAATTTGTTTTAATGAATAAGTCATGTTTGCCAGTAACACTGGCTGGAAAAAGCAAATCTGAAATTAAATGGAAATTGCATGTGGTCTCAACTTTGCTTTTCCTTTCTCCTCAGTGGTTGGGAGCTCCATGCTGCCTGCGTGGGTCCTTTGCTTTCTACAAGGGCTTCAGTTGTCCGAGAGATGCTTTGAAGGAGCCTGAAACTTGGAAAGTTAGAGAGTTCTACTTTGTACGCTGTAGTCCCAAGGAGCCGGTCTGTATTGCGGAGATTGCCTTGCTCTGGGAGGACCAGGAGCAGCAGTATCCGCTGGCCAGCTGCAGGCTCTACTTCCTTCCTGAGGACACGCCGAAAGGGAGAAGTCGTGAGCATGGAGAGGTGAGAAAAAGTGAATGTTGAAGAAAAACAAAATGTTAGTGCTTTATTTATAAACTAGACATTAAGCCTGTTACAATAACGGGCGCTAGAACAGTAGTGCATAAGCATTAGTAGGAACAGTCTATATTAAATGGCAAGGGACCTTGTATGTGGCTGTAATATGCGTCACTGTATTGTGTGCCTTTCATTTTCTCTCTCAGTAATACTGGTTTGTATTTCCGTGAAATGCTTGTAATTTTGTCTGACAGTAATACAGTGGAACCTCGGTTCACGACCATAATTCGTTCCAAAACGATAACCCGATTTGGTCGTGAACCGAAGTAATTTCCCCCATAGGATTGTATGTAAATACAATTAATCCGTTCCAGACTGTATGAACTGTATGTAAATATATATTTAAGTTTTTAAGCACAAATATAGTTAATTATACCATAGAAAGCACAGCGTAATAGTAAACTGAATGTAAAAACATTGAATAACACTAAGAAAACCTTGAACTACAGAGAAAACTAACACTGCAAGAATTTGCGCTATAGCCTTATGACCCGCTCGCTAAAAACTCTTTTTTTAATGAGTTTTAAGCACAGGGAAAAAATGAACATTTGAAAAATCTGTAATGTAATAAACAACCAAGAAAAGTAACATTGCAACAATGCACACGCGCGCCTGTGTGTGTGTCTCTCTCTCGCAGGCCTGCGTGTGTGTGTCTCTCGCGTGTGTGTCTCTTAAGCGCGCGCCTCTGTGTCTGTGTGTGTGTGTGTCTCTCGCCTGTGTGTGTGTCTGTCTGTCTGTCTGTCTGTCGCGCGTGCCTGTGTGTGTGTGTGCCTGTGTGTGTGTGCCTGTGTGTGTGTGTGTGTGTGTGTGTGTGTGTGTGTTGACTCACGTGCGCCTGTTTGTGTGTCTGTCTCTCTCTCTGCACAGGGACTGCACAGGAAGAGACTGAACACTTGCTGTGTGGCCCCGCGCATGCGCACTTCTCCAGAAGACGCACACACACGGACACCTGGACGCACACAAGGGTTTTATTAAAGAGGATGGTCTCATTGACGATTTAAAGGATGGTGTCTCTGCATCTGCTTCCTTTTACATGTTTACCCCTGGTTGTCTAGCGAGTGGCAGGAACTAATCCTGCTGGTACCTCCAGTCATCTTTAAAGCACACTCATGTACACACCTATGTCATCTCACACCCGGTCACTTTAGTTCCTTTCGGTCCTTGGGAGAGCATGGGAGACAACAAGGAACAACCACAGAGTTAATAATGTACCTTTTAGTTGTGTATATGCAGTTGAATCGTTTTGAATTATATAATAATAATAGTGCTTTTTACATTTACATTGGCTTTGAAAGTTTTTATAAATGAACGCGAAAGTTTGACGTATTGCAAAGGAAAATATAACAACAGACATGCAGTTCATACTCATTTGATATGCACCGCAGAAAGTATGCTTTTCAGGCTGCTCACGTAAAGGCCTTGGAGAACTAAAAATGTAAGAAATTGGATGTTTTGTTTTGTGAAGCCATGCTTGATTGATATCTTTGTATTATATAGTGCATAGTACAGTAATATGTGCAGTATGTTTATGTTCAATATATGCCTGTAAATAAGTATTTGTACGTAGCGACACACCAGTTTATTGGCAAAAGATCAGAACCGGTTGGTTTATGTACAAAAGTACAACGTAATAGAACTTACCGATTGCTAGCTGATTTAGTGATTTTGGGGTACTGCATTGCACTCTCGGCTTCTGTCAGTTAAGGCACATTTTAAAATGTCTGCAGTGTGGAAGTACTTGAAACGTCTTCAGTGTTCTAGTACATAGGAGTCCGCAGGTGTCATTCCTTTACATCTGTGGCCTGTAAACACAGTATGAATGATTTCACAGTGTGCAATTTACTTTTGATTTTGTTATAAATGTTGCAACCTTTTCCCCCTCCGTGTATATGAATGGTAAGTTCAAAATGTAATGCTGTTTCACAGTTACAGATTTACTGAGTACAGAAACAACAGCCCAAGTGATTTGTAAATTCTGGATTTGTACACCAGTATAAGAGATGACAGTCTGATCACTCACATAAGAAACCTTGAAAACAGCAAAACAAAGGAGTTCAGAACTGAAGAATTCATGTCAGCTTGTTCATACACAAGAAGCTTCAAAATTGGAACAAATGGGGGGAAAAAATAAGAGGGACAATTTTGGAAAATTAATTTGAATTATTTTGACTGATCTATCAAATATTACTCTTTAGTAATATATTTCTGAACAAACTAATTATTCAAATATAAATCAAACAATAGCAGATATACGAGGGGTGTTCAAAATGTTTACGCACTTTTTTTTTAACTCTGTTTATTAAGAATTTCAAACACAAATGACATCACTTTTCTACAGTCACCTTCGCTTGCGATGCAATTTTCCCAGCGTCGTACCAACTTTTTAATGCCCAATTACTACTCCTCCTGCCTTCACCGTTCCCAATGAAAATATAAACGTGCGGAAACTTTTTGAACATCCCTTGTAACAAACTTAACCAGTTGGTTCACTGACAAACCAGACTTGAAAAACATGTTATAAAAAGTAAGTTTAAATGGAAATATCAGGGATTGGCTTGGAATTCACTAATTCAGCAGTGCAAATATAATAATACTTTTTGAACGTCTATATTTGGGATGTATTTCACTCAGTATTTTTTCAGTTACTGGACAGAGAGTTTCAGAATAAATTTAGAGTTGTGCACATGCTAAGATAACTCGAGTAGTTCATGACATGTTATTCCTTAGAAACTCAATACTAAAATTCCCCCACAATTATAAACCCATTCAATGTGAAAAAGAAACTTGTACATGTGGACATACTGTAGTTTTGCTGAAGTATGTGATTAGTTAAATATAAAGTGTAAACTGGGATTTCAATAATCTGGCTGCATCATTACGCAAACAAAAAGAGTAAGATTTCTCAACATGGTGATGAGTTTAGCTTCATTTATTTAGCTTATTACTAGTCAGGAATGTGATTTGAAAACTTCAAATGATGGTTTGTGGCATGAAAACAACATGAGGCTTACCTACCACTACTTCATATTTATAAAAATGTAGCACGACAAGGCTGAAGTTCAAATTATTAGGCCTCCTGTTGTTTGTACACGTAAATTATTACATCAGTTCCTGATTGTTCATTTTTTTTTCCCGTTTTTGTTCAAAGTGATTTTTTTTTTTTTTTTGTAATTACATTTGTTCTGAAATGGAGTCAATCTAGTGGTTGTTTGCAAAGCATAGCCCACTGTTCTGTTGGAAGTATTTTATAAAGTCGTTTCTCTTTACAGTTACAGTTTAGGTTAAAATTAAAGTGTGTCGTTCTCGGAGAGCATTTTGGTTGCTAGTCTGTGAAATATAATAATGTACTATTGTTTTCCTTTCTCTAAGGGGATAGAACTTAAAAGATTGAGCTGGTCTGACTGATTAAATTTTTGTGGGGGTGTAGTATGTTCAGCACTCGGTGTAATGTTACATCTTCAAAGATGTTCCACATGTTTCATGTCTTTTTGGGTAACTTTCCAGCACATAGTGAAGAAAGAAGAATCTTAAAATAGCTGTCTGTTTTGTGCATGTAGATGTTGACTCTAAATTGGCCCAGTATGAGCGAGTGCGGTTCCCTCCTTAGCCAAGTGTACAATTAAACTGAATTTCTGCAGTTAATAAGTAACTTCATGTTTAGAACAGATACCTATATGGTGGGAAAATGCATCTATAAACTATTTAGTTGTAGCTAATGTACTTTTATAGAATTTTTCTCATTGTGTTTGTCTTCTCAAAAAGCAAACCATTTTGTTCACTGATCTACTGCAACTTGCTAAACACACACAAGCTCATTAGGTGCGCCTTTACTCATTTGGTTTCAGGTGGAACAATACCTGCTCAGGTCACACTATGGACACATTTAGCCTTTTTCTTGTGCCTTACATATTGCATCAGATGTCACCAGAATCATGGGAAAGAGCCATTAGCATGGTGCGGACAGGCATTACATGTGTCATTGTTACCAGACAGTATGGATAAAACCACTTCACTGTGTCCAGACTTTCAGGACTTATGACCATCTAAAATCTGATTACCATTGAGTGACCACCCAAGAGTGGGACTGATACATCAAAGAAAGAAATGTTTGAGATGTGCCACCTGGACAGATTCTGAAATAGGCCAGCAGAGACGATGCCTACATCAGTGAAAGGACAGTGAGGGACAGGCTTACTGCTATTAGTCTTACAGTAGAGGTTTTTAAGATGGGGGACCCCGTGGCTACCGGTTTTTGTTTGATGAGATAACATGCACATGATTAGCACCATTTTAGAGCAGCATGACCTGTCGGAGGCCCTGTGCACTGCCGGACACTGCCATTCCATACTCGTACAGCTGCTGCCTTAGCCTTCCTTCTCTCTCTCTCTCTATGGGTTTAACATAACAGGGCACATTTGGAATGCCCTCGATCACAGAGTCCAGAGATGTGACCATCTGCCTGCCAGTGTCCTGCAGCTTTCTCAGGCCCTTCTGCAAGAACAGGATAACATCTCACTGCTACAGGTTCAGAAGCTCATCAGCTTTGTGAACCAGAGGTGTCAAGAAGTGATGACTTAAAGAGGCAGTCATGCAGGATGCAAAATGACTGTTATTAATGTTTACGGTGACTGTTTTGACATTATTGTACTGTTTTGTTTGTTTTACTTTTGGTCTCATTTGTTTACTGTTACTTCAGCAAGGACGGTTGAAATTTCAGCCTGGCATCATGTTTTGTGTTTCTTTTTTCCCCTCACTATACATTTACTTTGTGAAGGAGAAACACATGCATCCCTGGTTCCCTTTGTGCATTAGGCTGATGCAGAATGTGTACCCTTGAATTGTAAAACAGGGTGACAAGTTTGTATTTATGAATATGAGTACAGTAACGTCAACTCCCAAGTTAATTAACAGCCATGTGCATCCATGTCACTGGTAATCAGGGCTGTGGAGTCGGTAGATAAATCCTCCAACTCCTTAGTTTCCGGTACTTCTGACTCCGACTCCTCTGTATTTAATATGCTAATGTATTTTCCATGTTGACTGAAGGAAGGCAACATACACGTCATTTAACCACAGAACTACTGGCTAGGAAGCTGACTCTCTACCATATTGGCCAGTTTAAACAAAAGACAAGAACCCCTGAGCACACATCAGGCCATAGCACACACCTCCACCTACAGCATTACACTTGTTTACACTCAGATGAACTTGTTAAACACATTATATCTGAAATAAAATGAAAACACTTTTTGTAATGTACCATAATCCAGATTACAATATGTGAAAGTCAGGTTGTATGATAGCTCAGCTGAACTTCACACTAGTAGTAACACAACTCTGCACTGGGCTTTATTCTTACATCAGATAAGTACTTATTTATGACTATTGTTTGTGAAATGGAACATTTAAACTTGCTGTATGTTTTTTTTCATTATAATTTAAATTTATTAGGAGTTAGAGTCAGTACATTTTTGCCGACTCCGACCCCAACTCCAGGTACCTAAAATTGTCTCTGACTCCACAGCCCTGCTGGCAACATGATGTCATTGAAAAGTACATTCACAGTGTATTGTTCTTTTCCTTATGCTGTATGAATTGAATATTAATAAATATCTACTTACATCTTGCAGTAATCTCATGTATAGCAAGACAGCCAGTCTAAGGGCAACCCTGGCTTCACAGGCAGTGTATTTGATAGCAGAATAGCATCCCAGGTAGGAAGCAGACAGCAGCACAGCTCTTATCTGTATTGGGTGGGAAATAAAGAAAACACTAAACACTTGAAGACATTTCTGTTTTCCACAATACTTGATTTATTTCATATTTCAGTATTGGCTGACAAATTTCTGAGATGGTTATGCTGCTAACATTTGAGTAATGGCCTGTATTCATTGTGACAGCCAACGATGTACACAGGCAGGTGCTTTGTGCCGCTGCCACATTTGTGCATTAGAACAAAATATGTGTAATTGCTGACAAAATTGTACATTGCCTACGTGAAGTTAATTTTAATTGCCAAGATGATGCCACCTTGGTCATTTGTCATAGATTAACTCACCTTACACTACTGACCAAAAAGTAGCTCCTTGTTAAATCTGTTTTCACTGTGAAAAGCAAAAGAAGGCAAAGCAGTCAATCAAATACTAATAGCAGCAACAGACTTTCTACTCGGCAAAAAGCAATGTGTGTGTGTCATCTCCAGGCCCAGCAGCTTTATAGAAAGAAAGGTAGACGTGTTTTGTATGTTTGTTTATTCACAGAAAATGGTATAAAAATTAAATAGTCCGTTATAACTGATTTAACATCAACTTGGTTTATGCAGATTGTTTTCTGGAATAATTCAGTGCCACTTGGTAAAGTTTTAATTATAATATGGCAAATAGAATCATCTTCCTGTTTTTTCAATCAGATGCAAATTAGTTATATAAAATATTCTGACTTTTTTTTGTGTGTGTGTATCATTTTTTTTTAAACCAGGATGAGGTTTTGGCAGCTTCAAAAAAGATCGTAGTTCGGGTTGAGGACTTAGTGAAATGGTCCTGTTCTACACCGGATAACTTTAAGAAAGAAAAAACAGCAAACTCTGTGGAAAACCAACTAATTGAAGAAACAAAAAGACAACAGGAAACGCTGGACCAAAACCAAGGTAAGAATGTATTGGTTAGCAAAGATTCATAAGTGCTCAGGGGCTGAGAGGCATCTGCAGATTGTTTGCTAAGTGGTGCACAATGTGATGCACTAATGCCAGCAAGGTCTGCATTAAATACTGCTGTGCATGTAAAATATTGTATTTTTCTTGTTAAGTAAATGGTTAATAACTTTCTATTGACTGGAAATCCATTACTAAATCACACTATGTACAAATATATGTGTGTGTATATTCGATAAATATTTGAGATATATATATAGTGCCACTAGAGGGCGCTGTCGCTCCTCAAACCACACAGACAAATGTCCAGGACACCAGGTAAAAGTACCAGAAATTGAAAAAATTGAGAAAATTTTGATTTCTTCTTTCTGATATTGTGCCACAGTAGACACCACAATCGCCACCATAAATCAATAAATCAAAAATAATAATAACAACAATAATCCTCCTGTCCTCCCAGCAGCTCCGTCACACTCCCTCCCAACTCCGGCTCAGCTTGCTGGGTTTCCCAGTGTCTTTTATATAGTCCGTGATCCGGGAGTGTTCCTGTCCCTCTGTCCATGTGATTAACAGCACTTCCAGGTCAGATAAAGACTTTTATTTTTCTATAACAGAAACAAAAGTCTCCATGGCTCCCTAAAGTGCCCCCTGGCGGCACCCACGGTACCCAGCAGGGCTGTGGAGTCGAACTCCATTTCCCATGATGCCCTGCGGGAATCTGGGGCACCTCCATGTTGCACAAAGGATTCCATCTACCAGCCTGGATGTGTTGACCGGGGTAAGCTGCTGGTCATCTCTCACTATATATATATATATATATATATATATATATATATATATATATATAAAATAATAGTTATGCGTGTATATATGTGTGCCAATTTTCTGCCAAACAAATTTAGCCAATTCATATATATGGCTGTAGGTCTTAAGAAAACAATAGGGTAGAAATTGTTCAAACCAGCAGCAGTAATAAATCTTTCGTCATTATTATTATTTCACAGGGTCTCGTATGTTTTTTGGACTCTTGCAGGACCATTTAAGGTTTGTTTTCATTGGTGCTGCTCCATGTGGCTAATTATTGTGCATTTAGCCCGCACTGCCTGCCTGCCTTCCTTCCTTCCTTGTTTCTGAACTTTTCTGGTCCCGTGATCCAGTTTTGCCTTTTTACATTGATTGATGACCAACTAGCGGCTTTGCAAACTGCCTCCTTGGTGAAATGAATATGATTGGAGGGTCCCTTGTTGAATCGAGGAAACATATAGCGCAAAACTGCCGATTGCTTACACGACTCATTTGCAACCCACCATGACCCACTCACTAACCAAAAATGGCAACCCGTGACCCAGTGGTTGAGAAACACTGCCTTTAACAGACCTGGCATGTGAATGCCAAAATTTGAAGATCAGTTTGTTCTACTCCTTACTATGACCCACAGCAGACCCACAGAGCTTCAATTGCAGTGACCTGTGCACTTTGTTACTGACATATGGCCAATTTGAAATACAGCCTTAAAGCTGGTCATTTTTAAATAATATCCATGGGGGAAAAATCTCCCATTAATCGTGTTGCATAATCCATGTGTTATTTACCCAGTCACATGCTTAAAACATCTAAGAAGTCAAGCCCAGCTTACCGTATCTTTTCACTTCGTAGACCTTGCCTTGTATACCACCCTGTAGTGGCTTATATGTGACATTCTAACTACATATTGAAACAGTCTGTAAACAAAGTGGTTCTACCATAAGGTCTTCCCATATTGCTGTGTTGTTCACCCTATCATGGACAGCAAGCCCAAACCTGCACGGGATCCTCATTTTAGCAGCTTGTACTTGCAGCCGCATTCTTCAGGTCGCTACTGAGAGCTTGTGACCATCAATAAGGATGAAAATGTAGAGTGTTACCTGGTATATTTATCTAATGGAAGGGGGCGGATGAAGAGCATTCCATGTTTAACGAGATCTGAGTGGAGTCTCTGCCATTTTGAAAGACGTCTCTCACCATTCACACGCATTGTTTGACCTCCTGCCGTCAGATAGAAGATACCGCAGCATTAGAAACAGCACAGCCGAGTCCTATAACAGCTTCTTTCCCCAGGCTGTCAGACTTTTGTACTCCTGTATGTCACCCAGTACCATATCCCTATACACCCCCCTAATTATGTACTGTCACTTTGCACTATGCACTTTAATATGGATATTGAGCATTGTTCCAGCTTTACAGTCCTGCATCTTATGTCTTGTTGTATTGTTGTTCTGGTTTTGGTAATGTTATGGCATATGTTAAATGTATGTTGTTGCCTGTGCACCAGGGACTTTAAGGAACAAAATTTCATTCAGGCACATACTATTTATGTAAATGAATGGCATTTAAATGACGTTGAGCTGAAAATTGAATTGAGTTGATGTCAGATAAATCAACATTTTTGGAGCAGTAATTCTAGATCCAGGAGTGGAGTTTACTGGGGAGCACCTGGTCGGCAGGTGACCAACATAACATTAGTCAAAAAGAACTCGCAAAGCCATTGTGTGCCCTCACCATTAACAGTGTGAAGGATGTGGGTTGGGTGCAGTGCCAGTCTGCCAGCAGGCGAGAGTGGAACAGATCCTGGCATATTTGTGTAAATGTTAATAACACAATCAGTGTTTGCTAATTCCAAGAAGATATTCTTTGTTTATGAGAGAAAATGGACAAAATTAATATATTAATAACTGTTGAAGTTTATGAAGAAAAAGATATTTTTAGTTGCTATAAAATAAGTTGAATCAAAATGTTTAATCTTTATGTCAATGATCTTTTCTTTCCACTGCTAAAACACTGTTCCCTTTGCGTACAGGTTTGGACCCACAGGATCATCTAAGTGTGAAAGTCCTGAGTTATCCACAATACTGTCGCTTTCGTTCGCTGAAGAAACGGCTACAAAATGTTGCACATTTCCCAGACCTCAGGGACCCAAAACTGTTAGCTCTAGGTGGACTTCGTGTGCCTAATCAAAATACAAGAATCCTTTACTGTAGAGATACGTTTAATCACCCAACACTTGAAAGCAACGCCAGTATCTGGACTGAGTTTGGTAGGTTAGCCACTAAATATATTTCTCTAATAAATTGTCTTGTATGGATCTTGTAATTAATCACATGCCAATTAGAGTTGTGCTTTTCAGCAATTTAATGATGTTTAAAAATTTGCATCTGGATTTTGTTTTCCCTCGTCATGTCCTAATTTATTACTACTTTCTCCAACTTCTTCCACTTCTACAAGTTTGTGGGGTTGATGTGCTTGGCCTTCTCCAACAGCTCAGTCCTGCACCTCCTCCTCAGTCAAGCTCTTTTTCTTCATTTGTTCTTTTCACTTTATCCATCTACATCTGCTTTGGCCTCCCTCGCTTTCTCTTCCCCTGCACTTCCATTCCCATCAGTCTTTACCCACATATTCTTTGTCTCCTGTCACCAAATGCCAATACCACCTCAGCCTACTTTCCTGTACTTACTTATCTCTCCCACTTTTGATGTACCTCTCATTTCTTATTCTGTCCTTTTGTTTTAACTCCACACATCCATCTCAACATTCTCATTTCTGCCACAAGTTCTCCTCCTGTGCTCCCTTTACTGCCACATGTCTTGGCTCCATACATCAGTGCTGGTCTTAACACTATCTTAGAAATCTTACCTTCAACCTTCGCCTTAATATTCTAATTTGTTATTAATGTAACATATTGTTCATTTCTTATGCAATACTGGTAGTTTACTTGTCTTATATTTTGAACTGTAAATGTATGTACTTATATCAGTTTGATATTTTTTTTCTGAATAATTCTCTATGTTACACAGATTTAACATTTTAATGTTTATGAAAGATGAGCTTAATAGTACAATATCATTTTAAGACATATGATATCACAACAGATTAAGGAATATTAAGTAATAAGTTGGAAGTACATAGCTCCTTTGCTTTGTTAAAAATTGAAATATTGTGGTCCATTCATTGATATCTTATGATTATTTTTTTCATTAATTGAATTTTATTTTATTAGCTTGCTCTCCCCTGGGCCTAAAAGGAAGGCCTCGAAAACGAAGAGGAAGAGATGGGAAAAGTCTAGAATCTCACCATTTTGGTCAGTCTGAAGCCTGGATTGAAAGAATGAAGGTATATATAAACTGAATAGCTTATACAACCCCAAATCAGAAAAAGTGGGGACAGTGTGGAAAATGTGAATAAAAAAATAAAGCAGTGATTTACAAATTTCCCATAACTTTTATTTCATTGCAGACAGTATGAACATAAGATAATTCATGTTTTTTTTTTGGTCAACATCATTTGATTTGTAAATAAACATCCATTCTTGCCATTCAGGCTTGCAACACATTCCAAAAAAGTTGGGATGGGGGCAATTCAGGGGTAGTAATGAGGTATAATAACTAAATAATGATGTGATTTGAAACTGGTGATGTTAACAGGTGATTGCAGTCATGATTCGGTACAAAAGCAGCATCGAGGAAAGGCCTACTCCTTTAGGAGCAAAGATGGGCAGAGGATCGCCAGTCTGCCACCAAGTGCGGGCAAAAATCTTTGAAATGATGAAGAAAAACGTTTCTCAAAGACAGATAGGAAGAGATTTGGGCATTTCTCTCTCTACAGTGCATAACATAGTGAAAAGAATCAGGGAATCTGGAGAAATTACCGTGCGCAAAGGCCAAGGGCGCAAGCCTAAACTGAATGGCCGTGATCTCCGAGCCCTCAGACGGCACTGCATTAAAAACCGTCATTCATCAATAAATGATATAACTGCGTGGGCTCAGGACTACTTCAGGAAGTCACTCTCAAGCACTACAGTACGTAGTTACATTAGGAAATGCCAGCTAAAACTGTACTGTGCCAAAAGGAAGCCCAACATAAATAGTGTCCAGAAGTGCTGTCGACTTCTCTGGGCTCAGAGGCATCTGGGATGGTCCATTGTGCAGTGGAAACGTGTATTGTGGTCAAACAAATCGGTTTTTCACATCTTTTTTGGAAGAAATGGACGCGTGTGCTGCGGACCAAAGAGGAAAAGGACCATCCAGACTGTTACCAGATACAAGTCCAAAAGCCAGGGTCTGTCATGGTATGGGGTTGTGTCAGTGCCTTCGGCAAAGGTAACTTGCACTTATGCGATGGCACCATCAATGCTGAGAAGTATATCTCAGTTTTGGAGGAACAAATGCTGCCTTCAAGATGACGTCTTTTCCAGGGACGCCCGTGCTTATTTCAGCAAGACCATGCCTGACCACATACTGCGCGCATGACAAAGGCATGGCTGCGTAAAAAGAGGGTGCAGAAGCTTGACTGGCCAGCCTGCAGCCCTGATTTGTCTCCTATAGAGAATGTTTGGCGCATTTTGAAACGAAAAATGCGACAACGAAGACCCCGTGCTGTTGCGCACCTAAAACGTTGTTTGCAGGAAGAATGGGACAAACTAACACCTGCAACACTTAGTCACTTGATTTCTTCAATGCCTAAACGTCTTTTAAGTGTTGTTAAAAGACAGGGGAACTGTACAAAGTGGTAAATGCTGTACTGTCCCAACTCTTTTTGAAATGTATTGCAAGCCTGAATGGCAAGAATGGATATTTATTTACAAATCAAATGATGTTGACAAAAAAAACATTAATTATTTTGTGTTTATACTGTCTGCAATGAAATAAAATTTGAGGAGAATTTATAACTTGCTTTTTTCTTTTTTTATTCACATTTTCCACACTGTCCCAACTCTTTCTGATTTGGGGTTGTATATTATTCTCTATATATTATGAATACACATTTGTTCATCTGTCCATCTGTACAACCTACATGGGTCATTAGAGGGTTAAAAAAAGCCAGAACCTGTCCCACCAGCATTGGAGGCAATGCATGAATCTACCCTACATAAGACAGTGGTCCATCACAGGACAAAGTCAGCCACTCACTTGCACTGACCATTTTAGAAATACCAACTAACGGGTGAAAACCCACACTGATGGAGAAAGAAGGTGCGGATTCCAAGTTGGTGACAGGCAGCAGCACAAAGCGCGGCAAAATTATGCTAACCAGGAGTAAACTTCACACATCTAAATACTGCCACATATTGACAATTACTTCTATAGATGTCATTTATAGGTGTCTTAAAATGCTGCTCTGCCATCTACATTGTGCTCACCCACTAGATGATGTGCAAAGCAGAATGAAAAAAGACTTTTCTGATTCACCACCTTTGTTCTCTTTGATTGACAGTTACAAAACATCTCAGTTCTTTTACTTCACTTTCAAGGATAATTGAAAGATGTGTTTTAACAAGGCAGACTCAACAGAAAGTCCTTTTTCTTTTCTTTTTTTTTTTCTTGTCGTGAGTGCACAACTAGTTTTTCAGCATGGATATTCCTCATTCATTTTACAGGACCCAATTCACCCCCATCGGTTTTATGAAGGAATTGGGGTCAGGCAAGATCTTGCCCTTGAAATAAGTTAAATGCCAAGTACTGTTCACCTCCCCATATACTGTAGGTTAAGGTTAACTTTATATGACAGTACTAGAACAATAAAATGTTTGTTTACCGTCATCTTCACATTCATTCATTCATTTGTCATATAAGAAATGAAGCCCACTTTTTTGTGTTTTGTTTACTGTGCATCCTGTCCAGAAAAATGGAGCAGCCTGCAGTATACAGTAGATCACACAAACAAAACACTGGGATTAAAATTAAAAGAAATGATAAAGGATTCCTCTGTGCAAACCATGGATGCTCATGCAAACAATATGCACATATAGCGCATCAAGCCATATTTTATAATGAATTTATTTCTTTGAAATCTATACGCTACCAGGTACATGCTGTAAAGAGAATTCATAAATGTTGTTTATTTTCACTGTGCATCCTGTGCGTCAGCCCTTGTGTATTATAATTTTTACATTTTTATATTTTATTTTTCATTCAAGGCAGAAGGCAGTGGCATGAATATAACTGATAGCTGAAACAGATTTCTGGGCCCATTTAGGTTTTGCAGTTTTTTTATTTCCAAGCTGTGTAATCTTTAATTTTGAATGAATTTAAAAATTAAACATGAAGAGTGATTTAGATTTTTTTTTTGTAATTTTTAATTGCAAATTAGCTTTTCATACTACAGCACGTTGAACTCAAATGTTGCTATAATATAACCTCTTTGAAATGATGTTTTCTTACATACTTTGATATTCCACATAGACCTATCAAACACCAGAGCCAATCTCTTTTTATTTTTCTTCCAGGAGAATGTAACAGGAAGTGTTGAGGTACAGTCAGAATGGCTTCCACTTCCTGAGGAACAACAGTTCCTTGATCAATTACATCGCTTTATGGAAAAGAGAAATACCCCTATCTGTAAGATTCCACATCTGGGATTTAAGAAGAGTAAGTTTTTAACAGTTCCATCTAGTTGTTTGTGTGCAAACAGTTTCACTTTTTAAAACTGGTTGTGGTAGCAAAATGTAAGGACAGACATCTTTGGGCTCCAACTGGGCCTTTAGGTATTCAAAGATGTGCAGTTTCATCTAATGAATGGGTGTAATTTTCAAATATAATCTGTGCACCAACATAATCTTACTATATAAACATAAGTACATTAAGTACTCTCAACACCTAATGCTTAACATCTTGGACTTAACGTTGTCTAGGTTTAGCTTCCTGTCCCTCTGATTAGGAACACAGGCTGGTGTCTGTAGACATTTTGCAGGATGTATACTCTTGTGTCCTCATTCCTCCGTGATTTAGCCCTGTCTATAAAAGTTTCCCACTTTTTCTCTATTGCATTTTCCAAAAAAATTAAAAATAAATCTTCAGATTTCAGATCATCGTCCATTTTGCACTTATGCCAGACTAACACAACACAAGTGTCGTTCCATGGCAGTGATAAGTTTTTGTAGATGATGCAGCCTTGATGGTGGGGGTCAAAAAGTTCAGCAGCCTACAAGTCAGAACATATGACATCATAATATAAAGAAGGGTAAATTTGAAAGTGGTGATTGGACATCTCACTGATCTTCAGTTTCACAAGCAGTCCGTATGGTCAAGCAAAATTGGCCATAGCTGCAAATGTTTTGTTTGTAGCAATTTGCAGTCTTTCTTTCCAAGCTACTTCTAAAAGAGTGTGCTGCATACGTTAATAGTATGGTGAAAATATGCTGAGAGCCAACCATACTTGGATGTCCATCTGGCTGGCGAACATCTCTAGGTGCCCTTGAAGCTATCTGTGGGTAATCTGTCTTCAATTCATGCCTAACAAGGCCACTTGCAGAGGAATTGAAATGAAAGGTGGCCATTACCACTTGTAACCAGTTGAACAGTGTTACAGGCCATCTCACACCAGTATCAGAAGATTACACATAGGCAGTCTGTCATATACTGTACAATACATGAGGAATGTGCCATGTGGAAGAGGCTACAATAGCACCAAAAATACTTTGAAAGCAGGATGTTTCTCCAGGACCATTAGCCATCATATTAGGGTAAGGTAATATACCTCCTGTAGCAAAAGAATACATACCACATAATGGCAGAAGCCACGACAGTTATAAAAGGTGGGTGTCTGCATGGTCAAGGCAAATGCATTCCACTAGGGTCATGGAAAGGAACCTCGGCAACAGTGATGAAATCAATGTATAGAAAAGCCTCAGAGTAACATGACATACAGATGGCTACATCAAGTGTGCTACAGCAGAAGGCAACCCTAACCCTAACCCTGATAAAGAGGGACACCATCACAGAAGGGCAATAATAAGCCATATTCATGAGTTTTTTCCTACATCGGCATAGTTTATAAGGCTTAGCGTTAACGTAGTGGGAGTATACCTTTATGTTATACAAAACAAATAAAACACGTAAATGGACACGTATTGGTTTTCCCAGTCGGGAGATCAATGAATCCAAGGGTTTGAATGATGACTTCAAACAAGCTAAACGCTTTGTCACATTAGACATCTCTTCCAGCAATTTTCATTCGTAGCCTTCATTTACATAATCTTAGCCAATCACAGGATTTAGCAACACGGCATACCTGTTTTGAACCTCAAAAATATTTTACATACCATAACAGAATGGAAAAAAGAAATAAATGGCATAGACTGCTGCTGAATTCACCATAGCTGTTAACCCTTCGCACTGAAGCAGCTGTGTCAGGCAGCACGCTGTCAGATAAAGGGGTCAGCACGATGACTCTGGGAGATCAGCACTTAGTCTGTCAGTGTGACATGGGCTGCAGTGCCCAGTCGTGTAAACTGACCTGATGCAGCGACTTTGGCTGTAAAATCTGACGTGGCCCACGATAAAAAGTCACATTAGCTTTAGTCCTTCTCATTTTGAGATATACAGTGGATTCAGAAACTATTCAGACCCCTTCATTTTCCGCACACTTTATTGTGTCGTAGGTTTAACTATAAACACATACATTTGCCATGTCTGCACAATCTACACTCAATAACCCTATAATGACAAAGTAAACAACACGTTTTCAGAAAAGTTTGCAAATGTATTAAAAATCAATACCTGAAATCTCTCATTTATGCAGGTACTCAGACCCTTAATTCAGTACTTTGCAGAAGCCCCATTGACAATTAGAGCTTTGAGTCTTGACGAGATTTGCCCGCATGGATTTGGGCAGTATATCCCATTCTTCCTGGCAGATCTTCTCATGCTTAGTTAGAGTGGATGAGAAGTCTTTGTAAACTGCATATAATTCATCTCGGAGCTGTTTGATTGGATTGAGGTCAGAATTTTGTGCAAGCCAATCAAGTCCTTCCACTTTGCTTTCATCACACAGTTTCTGAATGGACCTCGCCTTGTGCATAGGGGTCATTGTCGCACTAAAACAGGAAAGAGCCTTTCACACGTTCTTACCGTCACATTTTGCAATTGGTATTACGCTTTGAGGCAAGGAGTGTTTTCCTGATGCCCATAAAACCCAGACTCCTCTCTTTCATTCACAGACAGTGTAGTGTCATTCATCACTACAGCACCCATGTTTCCAGTGCTCCTGAGCTTTTTTAGCAGTGGTGATGTGCTACGATGTGATGTGCTTATCGCTGGTTAGGTGGAAGTTGAGCTTCATGCATTTTTACAAGAGTAAAAGTGCAGCAGATGTAACTCTCCCACCACTAATACGCAGTTCCCTATTCCTGGTATTGCCTCTGTTGCAAGTTTGCTTTTGGTAAATAGAGAACATTGTTCAAAGTAATACTTAATTCAATATAAGAAACACGGCACAGCAGTGTGTTTCATTTTTAAAAGAAAGAAAAGGACTTAAATTAGTGGTCACAGGCCTCTTTTGAACCTTGGACCCCTGCCCCCTTACCTGAGATGAGACTTTGATATGTACCATAGCAGGGTAAATAAGTCAATCCTAGTAAATTCCTGGGATGGTTAACCCATGAATTTCCTGTATCGTTTTTTGGGGGAAAAAATGTGGGTTCACTTTGTATCAAATCTTATGTTAACTGTTGCTATCAAAGGAAATAGTTTTTTCATTTATTTACTTCATAGATTCACGTATTAATAGTTAACTTGTAGGCTTGCTACTGATTTTAAAAAGTAAGTAAATACGCTCTTTAGGCTGACCTGAAATTTGAAGTTAGATTTGTTTGCTTCTCTTGTAAAAGTTACCATATTAACCTGGCCTCTTTGTGATAAGTCCTTATGAAAAGAATAAAGATTTACTTTTTCAAATTGAGTCAATAGATGGCACTGCAGCCTTGTAAAATGGGTGGTTTTTTAGAAACACTTTTTTTTTTACATCCAGTAGACTAAACTTAGTCTTGTCTGTTCCTCAACCCCCTTCTCAAACATTTCAAATAATCCTAAAATTGAAGATAACAAATATAATAACTATTTAATCTGTTAAGATGGTATCTTTGTCCATAGTCAGTTTCACAGTTACATGCCGAAAGATGATTGCTTTGGGTTGTTTAATTCACATATTGCACAGGTGATGATGAGCACCGCTGTGATGCTCCACATCTTGAGGAATTTAAAACTAAAGCCATTTACATTTTCTTCTTTAAACCTATTTTTGTATACTGATATCATTTCAGGCAGTTTGGAATTATTCATATTATCATTAAGAGGACAGAATACAAGCTTATTTCTGCTTCTCTTGATTAGAACAATCTAGACAAGAACAGGTAATTTAGCCCAACAAGGCTCACCAGTCCCATCCACCTAATTCCTCCAAAGTAACATCAAGTCGAGTTTTAAAAGTCTCTAAAGTCCTACTGTCTACCACACTACTTGATCACTTATTCCATGTGTCTGTGGTTTTCTTTGTAAAGAAAAACATCCTAATGTTTATGTGAAATTTACCCTTAACAAGTTTCCAAATGTGTCCCTGTGCTTTTGATGAACTCATTTTAAAGCCACAGTCTTGATCCACTGTAATAATTCCTTTTATTCTTTTTAACACCTCAATCATGTTTCCTCTTAATTTCCTTTTTCTTAAATTGAAAAGGCTCAGCTCTTTTAATCTTTCTCATAAATCAACCCCTGTAGCCCTGGAATGAGCCTAGTCGCTCTTCTCTGGACATTTTCTAGCGCTGCTATGTCCTTTTTGTAGACAGGAGACCAAAACTGCACACAGTACTCCAGATGAGACCTCACCAGTGTGTTACAAAGGTTGAGCAGAACCTCCTGTGACTTGTACGCCACACATCAAGGCGCTATATAACCTAACGTTCTGTTAGCCTTCTTAACAGCCTCTGAACACTGTCTGGCAGTTGGTGTTGAGTCCACCGCGACTCCTAAAATCTTCCTTTCAATTTTCATCTCTTCCATTGTGCATCCAAACCTAACATTTGTACATCCTATGTGTAGTAATTTACATTTGCGTACATTCAGTTTCATTTGTCCAAGCATGTATGCTGTCCAAGTCCATCTGTACTGATTCAAATGATTCCAAGATCAGCTGCCAATCCACCTATCTTGGTGTCATCTGTAAACTTAACCAGCTTGTTACTTCGAAATATTCAAATTATTTATATAAGAGACTCTGTATTAACCAGTAAGTTTCCTTTTGTCTACCTTTATCACCCAAGGTGTCAAACTTCATGAAGTTCTGAATGAAACAGTTGTAATGCTTTTGCATCAAGCATTGGTAGAAACTCGCACAGAAGTTGGCTTATCCAGTGCAAGTGTACATGGATGCTTTCGGGCGTATCTCATACCTGGTCGTTTTCTTAGTGATGTTTTTTTTATGCAACAGGGCAATAGACTCCAGAAACAAAGAAACACTCCCTAAGGAAGAAATTGAGGGCACCTTATGGAGCCTGGCCAATAACTGCTACATGTGTACAGTATGTGCCTTGATAAAAGCATTTCACTGATTAGGTTACTTTTCTAACATCTCCAGTATAAGTCCACCTCAAACAATCTGCGGCTGACAGTGTCTCCTATAACACAATAAATAACTGACTAGTCGCTGTAGACCCCATAGAAGCAAATATCTTCAACCCCACAATCTGTGGTAGTAATAATGAGTAGCATAACAATTTTGAAACCTTCACTCTACCTTCCAGTCTTACTGCTAAAATCCTTTTTTTTTAATAGATAAACGTAAATATTATTGTATCGCAGTATTTTATCAACATGCATTTAGTTTGACAGATCAGTTATGGTTTGAGTCATGATTTTGAATTTGAAACATGTATGTCACCTGTTTTATCACATGGTAATACTAGAGTGAGAGTGTACGGAGTTGTCATTTGTGACATCCCACTTTCCTACCTAGTCTGTTTGAGCTAGAGGTTTGGAAGAGATACGTGGCTTCTGTTGCTTGTGATGACAGCAACTGGGAGTTGTTGGTTTTTAATAAAATATTGTCAAGTGAGTTGTTACACAAGTTTTAAAAGGCTATAAGGTACAGTTGGAGTTAGTGGAAGTACCTGCCATGTAAGGTTGGTATAGGTTGTGTGTGTTTTTTCTTTTATTTTACTTGACTGTATTATATTAACAATGTCCTGATATAATATTGTTTACAAATTACACATTTGATAATCAAGTCTGTATAATGAATTTAAGGAAATTTTTATACATTTGTGAGAAAATTGTAGATTCCAAATTTGATCTTCAAATATGGCTTGGCTGGGAAAGGAAACGGGCTCTGAGGAACTAAAGGTGAAATGAGAGGTTTCTGGAGGGGCAGCATAGGCCATCCTTTTAAGAATGGAGCTTTACTGTGGCTAGTGGGCAAAATTTGGCTGTGCTTAAGAGGGGAAAAAAAACTTAACTCCGTTTAATTCCTTTCCTTATTGTCACTTCATTTTCTTTTGTGTCCAGTGCTTAAAAGACTGGTCAATACTCACAAATTGAGAAAATGACGTGATTTGTAATTGATACTTCCGTGTTAAAGCTTCAGGTGCGGTACTGGAGTTTTTATAAAATGTAATATGTAGTAAAATGTGTACTGATTTGCTTGACTTATTGGAATAAAAGTCTAAGTGGCTGTCTTTTTCTCTTTCAGTTGATCTCTTTCTTTTGTTTTCTGTTGTTAAAAAAATGGGCGGATATGAAACGGTAAGTGCCACAACTCATTTTATCTGTGAGATTTACAGTAAATATTAGTTTTCTCTGCTGTGTTGACTCTGGATGTTTCTCTTTCTTTTGGGTTTGGTGTTACGTGAGAACATAGTTGTTGCATTTTAGTATGGATTTGGATTTAATGTAGCAGTGCGTTTCCTCTGAACACGTCACTTGAACACACAGTCAAAGTATCTTAATGGAACACTCCACCCAAAAATCACTTTTATTTTTTGATATTTGTACTTACTCATGCAGTTTGTAGTGATGGCTGAGAAAAACATTTAATCAAGTTTTCATACAGGATAGAGATTTTAAAAAGTGTATGATATAATACAAGCCAATAGTGACCAATGATGTACAAGGACAAAGGATGTGAAAGACTCCCATGAGTTAAAAAAAAGAAAACAAAAAACACATTTCTTGTATTCCATTACGTTTTATAGTCATTTGCTTGAAATGTTGCAAAATGGGCTTTTTTGCTAAAATATTGTGAAATTGATACTTCTGGGGAAAACTGACTAAAATCATAAGCAGGAAACACAAGTCACATGGGATTGCGTTATTGAATTTGAAGATACGAGCTTTGAGCAGTAAATGATGGGGAGAGACGTTTTGAGCGTACGAGTGGCTAACTGAAACATGGATGATGGGATACGAGTAACGTGAGATTTTATCTTTTTTCAATGAACGATTATAGTGTTGTTTGTCGTTGTATGCCATTGGTCACCATTTGCTTGCATTACATCATAAACTTTTATCTCCATTCTGCATTGAAAATAAGACGTTAATCTAATCTCCTGGCCACTACTACAAAGTACATGGGGTAAGAAACATATATAAAAAAAAAAAGTCATTTTTGTGTTTCTTTAATAATATTTTTTGTTACAGGTAAAATTCCATTACAACAAATATCATTACAACAAAGTATTTTTATGGTCCCGACAATTTCCCCATATGACACAAGTCTATAGAAATCTCATTACTACAAAGTACATTCAGCAGATACTTACATTACAATGAAATGCCCAAAAGACCTTGAAATGCCTGAATGAATCATCCACAGAGCAGTTAGTTCTGTGGCCGCAGCTCAGTTGTGCACAACGATCATCAAACGGAAACACTAAAAAAATTCTTTCTTTGGACTTTCCTTGTACTGTTTTTTTTTTTTTTGCTGTTTTTGTTTCCTGCGGTTTTCAGTGATACCTTTTGCTTATTGCTCATCAACATTTGAAAAACATCGATTGGAATTTAACTCATTGTCACCCTCCTATAGAAATGGCAGTCACGAAAAAATGATAACAGTCCATATTAGAAAAAAAACTTTACATTTTTGCAGCTCTCAATTGCTGCAAAAAGAAAAAAGATGTTGCAAGTGAATTCAGAATTACGCCATCGACCCTATCAACTTTCTTGAAAGGCCGAGCAAAAAAAAGAAGAAAAATCTTGGGTTGCAAACGTATGTGAACTGCTGCATTTGAAGACGTCGAAAAAGCTGTTTTTACGTGGTTCAGTGATACTCGTTCAAGAAACATTCCTATTAATGCGGCACTCATTCAAGAAAATGTGAGGTTTGTAAACTCTTTTGGGACCTCCCCCAACTGGACGACACGACGAAGAGCGTCCTAAAGTGCGATCACCGCGTCTGTAGAAGACTGTTTATCTGTTGCCAGAGCAACAGCAGGCTCACATGTCTGATGCGGCTCAGCACTCAGCAAACAGAAAAGATCTTGATGGGTGATGCAAGGAACAATGTAAATGCAGGTACAGGGCTCTAGAGTGCGACCTAATTTCTCAATGGTGCGACTAAAAAAAATTTAAGGTTGCACCGTTGCGACCAGCCGTTCGAGGGGGAAAAAAAACGAAACTCCGTGACTCTTAAAGTCTCCCTGTTGTTCAACAACAGACACACATTAGGCCCATATCGTGGTCTAAACCAATCAGAGATAGTGAAGGGCGGATCCCGCCCCTCTGATTGGCCGTGGTCCAGATATTCCTGTACGTGTGTGTACGTTTGAAAATGCATGTGATGCAGTCAGACAGAGAGAGGTGAGTAGCCCATCAGGTAAACAGTGGATGTAGCCGCGGATTATGAGAGAAGATGAAAAGAACGATTGACAGCTTTTTCGTTAAGAATGTTAAGTTAGGGCCTGATCCGTCCGAAAATCATAACCAATGCTCTGACACGGAGCCATCAACCTCCCAAGATATAGCAAGCCCTGGTCCGGAGACGGCATTAGATAATTAGCCACATACGATCGAGTCCGAGCCCACTGAAATTAAAAGGGGTAAAGTGTATACATTTCGAAAAGAGTGGCTTGACCAGTTTCCCTGGCTAAGTTACAGTAAAGCCGATAATATAATGCACTGTATTTACTGTAAAGAGTGTGGGAAGACCATGGCCGGCAGTAGTGCATTTGTGACTGGTTCTAATACATTTAGAATTGAAACGCTGAAAAAGCACAATGCATCTATAAAACACATTACATGCCGTGATAAATGCACTGCTCAAGTGTCCCCTCTCCCCGCTGCCTTCAGCAAACAGATCATCAGACGAGGCCGAGATGATAATTAAGTTTAACATTGCCTACAATATTGCAAAAGAAGAACTTCCCTTCACTAAATTCAAGTCCGAAATAATTCTTATGAAGAAAAATGGCTTGAACGTAAACCCGACGTACAGCAATGATGTCGCGGCGCCCAATTTATAGGAGTCATCGCAGATACATTGAAAAAAAAGACGTCTGTGCAAATTGCGAACAGTGCATACGTGGCATTCCTGATCGACGGAGACACAGATATCTCTACAAAGGAATGCGTCATTGTGTACGGTCGTATCTTGCGGAGAGGAAGACCGGTGAATATACTTATTGGACACATTGAGGTCGAGCATGCTCATGCCCAAGTCTGGAAGATTTTGATGCTAGAGAGAATGTGGCCAGCTGGTTTAGTCAAGGCCAAAGATCAAGAAGGCCAAACTACAGGAGTTGGCCATCCGAGGGGCATGTGACTGCAATGGAGGATAGTCCATAAGACATTGAGCCATGAGATGTTCAGTTTGAAGCCCTTAAAACACTTAATTTAGATTTTCTTTTTAGTTAATTTATCTTGAGATTTTTTAAGTTTAAATTTCAGCTCAGTAAAGCACTTTAAGCACTAACACTTTTTCAGTAAGTTACCTTTCTTGTAGAATTGTGCTTGCCTTCAAATAAAGAACTTTATATTGACCAGATTGTTAGTTAATCATTTACAAGTCAATATTGCCTATATGGACAGCGATTAAAAAAAAAAAAAAAAAACAAATAAATAAATAAAGTGAACTTGTAAAACTGTGGTGTTAAATGTGATGCGGTTGAAAATTTGGGTGCACCTAACTTTTGTGCTGGTGCACCTAAGAAAAAAAGTTAGGCGCACCAGTGCAACCAGTGCAAAAAGTTAGTCTAGAGCCCTGAGGTAACAGGATTACTTGGCCACTAACCTGGTCACGACCTTGTCTGACTGCTGTGTCTGTTTATAGGAGAGTGGCAGATCTCGCTACAATAAATAACCCTGCTGGTCCTGTTTCAATCTGAATAAAGCTAGGTTTGCTAAAGTACTGAGACTCAGCCTCGTGTTTTGGGGTGTAAGACAGGGACTTATAGCACAACCCCAATCTTTTAGGATTCGCTTTTGTGCTGCCTCACCGCAGCGCTGCGAGCCTGCCCCGGCAACGGACAAACAATCTTACGCAGACGTGGCAATCGCGCTTTGGCGTGATGTTCCCGTTAGGTGGGGAGTGGGGGGGGATCCCAAAAGAGTTCAGAAACCTTACAATATGAAGAAGAAGAAAAAGATGATTCGGCTCCTGATTTATAACTGTGCTGCCTACAACACACTTCCACATTTAGATAATGTTCACGTTGAATTCCTCCCACCCAGTTACACAGCAGTGCTTCAGCCATTGGGTGTGGGCATCATTCGCACCCTGGAAGTGTATTATCGCAAGGAAATGCTAAGAAAAATTCTCATTAGCATAACTTGTAGACAGGAGAAGATTAAAATTAATGAGAAAGAAGCTATTGAAATAATTGCAAAAGTGAAAGAAAGCACTATAGTGACAAATACAGAATCACATTACTACAAAATTTTCATTACAACAAAATATTTTTTCGGTCCCTGGCAGTTTGTTGTAATGGAATTTTACCTGTATTTAAACTGTTGGTACCAAATGTGTTTCCCCTAGTGGCATCATCGATTACTTTATATGACTGCAGAAATGTAATTATGTGAGTGTAAGAATATTAGTATTCAATTAGAAAAGACTGAAGTCTAGTTCTTTTATAGTCATTAAAATATACATTTTATATTCTGAATGTGTATTAGTGTATTTTAGAAGTTATGGTGATGTGAATTACAGATGTTTTATTTTTGAAGTCTGGTAAAGTAGCATGTTTTACTGAAGTTCATATATTTATTTAATTTTAAAAGACTCGTTGATCTTGTGTGTGTATTTTGGTGCTGCAGGTGACAGCTCAACGACTTTGGAAACAAGTTTATAATGAATTGGGGGGCAGTCCGGGAAGCACGAGTGCTGCAACCTGCACCAGGAGGCACTACGAAAAGTTGGTGACATTCATTTTTCTTTCAGTGATAATTTACTGAAGCTACAGAATATGATTAGCATTTATCCATGGGTTATAAAATCCAGCACTATTTCCTGCTTCTTAAAATGAACACTAGTTTGTTTGAAAGACAGAGCATTCTGTTGACAGAATTCACTGAACGCTTTTTTTGTTTTAATAAAAACAAATAAACTTTTGGCGAGGAGCATCTGTGTCACTGTTCTGTGGAAATTCTAGAGCAAGTGGGGGTTTTCAGTAATTGATAAGTAATATATAATTAAAGTTGTGCACAATTTTACCAAGTTGTGATGCTTGTTTTTTATACGTTTATAACAGAGTACCTTCATTGTAATCTTAAATACAGGCTGTAAATTCTGATCAGTATCATGGTTTGATCTTTTAGTTTTAGCCTTGAATCAGTTGGTATGTTTTTTAATTATTAGGAGATCTTAGTCTTAGTCCAGGAATCCATTCCAGAGAAGAGCAACTAGGCTAGGGAATCCATTCCTGGGAATTTGGGAATCCCGCATGTCATTCCCAGGAATCCTGGGCTTCCCGGGATGACAGAGTGCACGGGCATCTCACATGTGAATGGTTTTAGAACGACCGACACTTATTTTTATTAAAACTACTGCAGTATGTTGACACCAATAAAAGACTAACCTTATCTACAAGCAGTTCACGCTGTCATATAAGTACATGTATCTAAATCAGGGGTGCCCAATGTGTCGATCGCGATTGACCAGTAGATGGCAAAGGTAGTGCAGGTAGATCACGTTGCATTCAAAATTTATTTTTTTTTAATGTTAGTCTATCATATACCCTATGGTATTTGCCACTTGATTGACATACAGGGCAGCCCGTCTGAGATCTCCTTTCTTCTAAGACACTGCCTGCATGATCAAATGCGCGAGCTACTGCAAAACTCCGGCTGTGATCTAGTTAGCCTTCCAATTTATATCGACTAAAGAAGGGATTTTAAAAAAAATGTTTGAGGAGGGTATGGGCTTTATGTGTAATTGGAAGAGGATTTTTTCTCTCACGGTGTCACAATCGAAGTGTGTTTGTCTGATCTGTCAGTCTATCATTGCTATTCCAAAGAAGGAAAATGTGGAAAGGTACTTTCGAACTGTTCATAAAAACTACGAAACTGACTTCCTTTCGAAAAGCGATCTGAGAAAGAGAAAAGAGAGGGAGCTAAAATCGCAGTTAATTGGACAGCCGTCATTTTTCACTCAGCTGAATTCAAAAGCTCCTTGAATGCATTATTCGGCTCTACTTATTTATGCGAGTCAGCCTTTTCCCACATAAAGATTATTAAATCCAAATAGAGTAGTGACCATAAATGTATTGAATTGTTATTGTGCCATAAAGGTTATTCAGTTATGCAAGGTACGACAACATACATTTTATGTATAAAGTATACTCGGTGTGTATGTATGTTTTGTATATGTATAAGAATGTTATGAGGCATGATGGGGAATTGTCCCAGAGAGTGATGCAGACAAGCAGTGCCATTCCTGCTAAGGAGGCCTCCTCACGCATTTCAAGTTGCTGTTCAAAGCTGTTGTCTGACAGACATCAATGAAGTCTTCAGTTTTCAACTATAACTCTGTTATTTCTTCATCGATTTTTACACTTTTACACGCTATATATGCAAACATGGCCGTTCCTGGTTTCCCGGAAATTACAGCAGTTTCATTCCCGGGAATGAAAAATGTCCGGGAATCCCGGGAGCCCAGGATTGGATTCCCTAAACTAGGCTGATTCTGGGACTGATAGGTAGGAGCTATGAGGAGTGACTGAAGGAGCTGAACCTTTTCAGTTTAAAGCAAGCAGATTAAGAGGGGCATGGCTGTAGTATTTACAATTATGAAAAGAATTAGTGCAGTGGATCTCAAGTGTTACTTTAAAATAACATTCAGCTAATAGAACATGGGGGGACAGTTGGAAAGTTAAGGTCAGATTTCAGAAAATAGTTCTTCAAACAGAGAACCGTAGCTACACAGATGTAATGATGACCAAGTATTGTGGTAGAGAGTAGGACTTTAGGGACCTTCAAATCTCCACTTGATGGTATTTTGGACAATCAAGGTGAACAGGATGATGGACAAACATGTTGGGCTCTATGGCCTGTTCCCAGCACAGGTTGTAATGCTTACAAGAGGTTTAGGGCAGGGGTTCTCCAACTCGGTCCTGGGGACCCCCGGTGGCTGCAGGTTTTTGTTCCAACCAGCTTCTGTTTTTCATTGGACTCCTGGGCTAATTGAGTGAACTGTTATTGACCAGATTTTGTTTTGGGGAACAATATAGAAATTAGAAAACTAAGTTTGGTAAAATAAATAAATAAATGAAACGTATTAAGCAGTTGTATGGGAATAAAGTATATATATATTTTTTTCTTTTTAACAATATTTTCATCTTGATTTTTATTCTACTTTTCCAGTTATTCTAAATGTTTGGTTAATCCATTATTTACTAATTAGAGGCTCTAACACTAAAGTAGTTACAGCCTTTCATGATTCAGTGTTGTTTGCCTGTGTGTCTGCTCTGCTCATTTTTAATTGTCATTATTAAGATACAATGCACAGAAAAAGGGCAAAATATAATGAAATCAACAAAAGAGAGTTAAGCATTTAAATGTATAGCAAAAACAGAAACATTTGTAAATGCTGCTGTGCTTTTCTGAATGTAGAATAAGAGAAGAGAAAAAAATACCTGCTGATTAAATAAGATCAGGGTTACCAGGTTGTTGGCACTGATTATGAATTTGAAACAAAAACCTGCAGCCACAGTGGGCAACCAGGACCGAGTTTGAGAACCCCTGATCTGGAGTGTATGACCATCAGACAGCATAGTTTTACATTTACGAGAAGTAAATATCTTAAGCATCTCCCTAAATACAGACCACAGTCTTCTCAGATGTCTCTGCCTGGCTGAACACTCTCTGTTTTATCTTTTACAGACTATCATGTTTTCCTAAATGAGCAACAAAAAGCTTATAAAAAGTAGTACTTTGCTATTTTTAGGCCCAACCTATGAACATAATGCACAGCTTTCTTCCTCAATAATGAATAATAATCTTAATTTACAAGAGCACAACTGGAAATGTAGAATTCATTACTGAACTTTAAAGCTTTACAGGGTTTAGTCAAAAGAAAAGGAACATTAAAAATGAGTATGACTGAACGGAAAATCCCTTGGGCAAATTTGAACTGTACAAAATTTAAATAAACTGTGTTAGTATAATCAACTAGAGAATTAACACAATTCAGTTAAGTTCTTTTATAAATGGTTCTATAGTGATTACTACAGAAATCTATGTTCATTCACTCAGTTGTTCATTTAAAGCTGGAGTTGTCGTTGCCTTTTAGTGGTGTTATCTAACATTGTGACAGTGGAATAAGAAATGCTTTCAGTAGTAGTGGGGCTATAAATAGTAATGTATCATTAAGTTAAAAGTAGAAAGTCGTCGTATGCTCCACTCTAGGATTTCTTTGTGGTCGCTAAGAGGTGTCTGCCATGTGCTTAGAATATGTATGATCTAGCAGTTCCCTTTTATCTGTCACTCTTCTACCCAGATTAATCCTCCCATACGATCGACATTTGAAAGGAGAAGACTTGCCAGCCATTGATGTAAAACCACTCGACGGCCCATCAGGTGAAATGAAAGAGAAGAATGTTATGAGGCATGATGGGGAATTGTCCCAGAGAGCGATGCAGACAAGCAGTGCCATTCCTGATAAGGTATGTTCAGATCTACCTGTTGGTCAGAAGTTTAAAAATGCTACTGTGTCCACAGTGTTTATTGACATAACACAAGCCATTTTGTAATGCATTATGGTGTATACTGGTGTATACTGGTGCATCCAGCTCTTCACAAGCAGCACAAATGTCTCATGTTGTTCTGAAAGTGAATGTTCACCTCACATTTAGAATTTTAGCCCTTATCCTTCTTTGCCAGTTGATGTTTCATGTGATTTGAAGTATCTTCATGTTACCTGGCGCTTGTGATAACTGGCTCACAGATGCTGTTGTCCATAATATAATGTAAAAACCCTGACACAGGAAATGATATATCATTAATGTAATAAGTATTGAGCATTTGTATTTCACATGTATGCAGATTAATTTCAAATTTTGATTTGTATTTTCAGCCTCCAGAAATAAAGCAAGAAAGTCCACCTGAAATGAGGAGTAATAGGAGGGCAAGGCAGGTCAAGGGAAGGAGCAAAACTGCTTCTAGTGAAGTGCCTGCAAACAGCAAGTTAATCCAGGAAGTCAAGGTGAAACACACTCCAACAAAACCAGTGAATAGTGGGCTTCCAGCATTATCACCTGAAGGAATCAATATTCAAGGGCAGCAGTTGGGATCTGGGCCTGCTCTAGGTTTGTTGACGGTTGGTCTGAAGGATGGATTTATACCCCCTTTGACAGCTCTGCAAAAGCTTCATTCTGCAGCAACGTTGAGGGGATTTTCCCTGCCACAAGGTCTGTCACCTCTTGAGGTACTCAAAAGTCGTCTTGGCTTAGGAACTTCTGAGGGCTCTAGTCCTGCAAACCACGACCAAAGAAAATCCCTTTCCCAGAGTCCACAACCATCATTATTTCTCTTGCAACCTAACCTCGGCACAAATGAAAGCAAACAGAAACTGTCTTCAGATGCCAATTCTCACACCGCCAGTAAAGCAACTGAAACAGGATGCCAGAACTCGTCACACAAATCTCCTTTGACTCCTTCGCCAGATGGTAGACCCAGACTTCCTATGACTCCTCTGAGGATTATACCTTTAGATATTGACTGCAGTTTCCAGGTACATCAGATCATGAGAACGTCACTAGGCGCAGCCCAGCTCAGTTGTTTTACCAAAAAACTATCTGAGGCACTTGCTCAGGATCTGAGTAAAGGTCAGTGTGCTGGTGAAGCTGTTTCTGTTTCCCAAGAACAGACATTACCACTCAATTTGAGTAAGAAGTCTCCATTGAAAAGGCCAGTAGATGGAACTGAGCCTCGTCCCTCTTCAGCTTACAGTTCTGGCACCAGTTTGACATCTTGTGTTCATCCATTGCATACTTCACAGCCTTACCAGGGTAGTGCCAGTAAAAAGTCTAAGAAAGAAATGACCCAGGATGATCAAGAACCTATAAGACCAAATGGGAGACTAGTGCCATCATCAACAAACATTCCTGATGCTGATGAGCAGCCAGCAGATTTAACTTGTCCCAACAGAGTCCGAGCAGTCCTTCAAGAAGAAAAAATGAAGTCAAGCATGGAATGTGTGGCAAAGACAGCCCCTGATAGACCTATACTCAATTTATCTCAAAGCTCACATTCTCACTCAAAGGGCTCAGAGGCAACAGTGATGGAAGCCCCTTCAAAATCTTTTAAATTTGGATTAGTAGCAGATGGGACTCATGAAAAGGTCTCCTGGGTAGATTCTAGTAAATTATGTACTATGCGACATTATTCCGGTAGACCATCGCATGCTCAAGGAAAGGTGATAGCCGTCCCAGAAGAGAAGCAGATGCTGATTGATGACCACGGGGGCTCTGCTGTATATCCCTTGTACTGCTTTAGAGCGAGACACGTTCCGTTAAATGAGCTGGATGGAGACCACAGCAGTTCGCGAGCTTCTGCAATTGTGTCTATGCCTGGAACCTCACCTGGAATCCTGCATGCTCAGAAACCGTGGACTGTCCCTCCACATGGTCATTAATTTGCAAAGCCATCTAAAATCATTTTTAAGTGTTTCGTGCTTGTGTCTGTGGATGCAAAGAACTGTTATTTGGAGCTCTGTGTTGGCCGAGAAGTGCTAGTGCATCTGCCGAAGCAAAAGATATTTAGTTGATTTTGATGAGAAAACAAGCTAGTAATCGGGCAGAATTGGCTGGTAGGAGTGATTTCTGTGTTGAGCACCATAATCAAATTTTATAAATTCACATATTGTATTTGTTTTATTACGAACTGTATGAAAATCTTCTCTATCCAACACCAATTGGATTGGACAAATGATGCTTATTACGTGATAACTGTACGTGATTTTAAGGCTGGATGACCCAAAAACTATTCTGTGCACTCAGTCAAGAGCCAATGTTGGCAGTAATGACGGATGGTAAGAAGACGACTCTTGCTGCCCACCTGGAGGACGGCATTATCCTTGGACAAGATCAGGCTCCTGATTTCTGCTGTGGACCCACCAAATTATTGTAGGCACTGGGAGGTTAAAGCCGCTTACGTTAATAACTGTATACAAGCAGGTAGAAAACGCACATCATCTGCTTAAAAAATAAAAGTGTACAGGGTGAAACCAACCCTGTAGTTGATAAAGCTGGCCATGGCTCCAATACAAAGTCAGAAATGGTAGGACAGAACACTAGAAAAATACTCCAAAATCAAGAGCTGAAACACTCCTGCGGTGCTTTAGAAAAGACTGAATTACGGTTGTGCGATTACAGGAAGTGTTTCTTTAATAATATTTAAGAATGTTTAAAACAGGATTGGTCAGCTTTTTTTGTTCCAGTAATTTTTTACTTCTGAATGTGTGTAGAAAAAAAAACTGTGTGTGTGTATGTATATATTTTATGCCAACTCTGCCCCCACTTTCCAAGGGCTGTTCAAATGATATATATTAACTGCAAGCGGGAGGCACACCTCATGTCATTTTTGCATTTAATTTTATATATTCTTGAATGAGTAGTTTTACGTAAAAACCGTACTGACTGACTGATGTGGCTGGCACTTCTTTGGTAGCGATTTCCAGCCCTAGTAAAGGAAAGCAGTCTTTGGAATCTTTTTTTTTTTTTTACTCTAAATTGCCCAGTTTTTAATGCTCAATTTTATACAACTATGCTGATGAAGTTATGTCTTAAAAAATGTTTTTACAAAGTTTGAAATATTTTAGATTTTGAAGATTAATAAAAGAAACCCAAACAAACTGAAAAGCACCTGCTCCATTGTCATCGAGGTTACAGTTCACTTCTGAATGATGTGCTCCGTCTTAACTCATTCCCGGTTTTCCTCTTCCTTGTTGTGTTCCAACCAGTGTTGACTTTACCAAGTGGACAAATGTTCTGAAATGACGTGGACGTGGCTTTGGTATCCTCATACAGGTATCCTTTTATTTTTTGTCCTTTCCTCACAAGTTTGTGATGTTGATATCACGTATCATTTTTGTTTTTTTTTAATCCTACAGTGTAGTATTTAACAACCTGGGACTGATATTAGTTCTCTATTAAAGATTCAGGTATCATTGTTTATAAGCATGACTGACGGACCTTTGAGGTGTCTGCAGTGAATATGTGGGAGATCAAGACTATATTTGCATATCTTAGACAAAGCTTGCAGTTTATAGCGTGTCATAGCCTATGTTTAATGATTGGACTCCTAGAGTAAAAGTGAATTTATATTTATTGTATGATAAAGGAGTTCAAATTCAGAGAAACTGTTGTATTTGTTCTTGCTTTTCTCCTCAAGACTGTGCTGTTGGCTCCAGTAACAAAGCCTTGTGTAACAGAAATGCAAGTTTTCCGGTCTAGTTTACTGATTTAGTAGAAGCCTGAAATTTAAAACAGATGCTTTTGTTAAACTGCCCGTATTTAATCCTCTTAACATGTCACCACAGCAATAATTTAAAAATTTGTGAAAAGCAGTTACTGAGTAACCGGCTGTTTCATCACTAAAATATGTTTTGTTACACATTTCTGTGCACCAGTCATTCATGATCCTTCACTTTGAAATGTTGATTTTTACATCTTGCTAGTTTTGTGGTACTTTTGTATGTTAAAGCTTGTAAAGTGAATGGGGTTTAATTTTTTTATATAGATAGATGAATAAATGAAAACATTACAGTGTTTCCGTGGGTGGTTACATGACAGGTAACGTCTACTGAAGTGCTGTAAACCGATGGCCAAAAAAGCCCCTACTGCTGCTCACTCACTGCGTGCATCGTCAGCCAGTTCTGATGTCGTGAAATGGATCAATATTTGTTACAATGTTTGTACTTAACACTGTGTAGGCTGCGTGGGGAAGGATTACAAGTCTTACAGTTAAACATGTATTTAAACAAGCACATTGATAATTTATAGTCACATATTAATCAGGAGGGTTTTCTGTTTGAGATTCTGTATTTAAAATGGAAGTTTTTCATATTGTTACACTTGCATTATAATAAACTTTATTTCTTGAAATTGTGGACTTTATTTAACAGCTGTCTTCTCCGATCTACTGTATTCTTTTAAGCTTCTACTAATATCCAGTCAGTTTTTTGTTTTGTTTTTTAAATATAGATTTTAGAAATGTAAAATGCAGAGTGCTCTTGGTTGGGTGCCGTATTAGGGAGGGACAGCCGTACAGGACCTCCTGATCAGACTTGGTGACAGGACGCTTCCCACTCCCTGCAAAATCTAGTTTTCTTTTAGCCATTAGAGATCCAAAGTGCTCTGTCATAAAGATGTTAATGTTGTGCAGTTACATTTAAAAGAAAAAAAATACATCAAGTGCGTTTTTTCCTTTGCAGTGTGTTTGGTAAGGAAATGGCAGTTTGTTCAGGACTTCTGTGGCAGGCAGTTAGTGGTCTGATGCTTGAGCAGAGCCCACCAGATCAGCAGGCACAACAACATGTATTTCTATAGCACATTGTCATACAAATAATGTAGCTCAAAGTGCTTTACATAATGAAGAAAAGAGAAACAAAAGACAAAGTAAGAATTAAAATCAGAGAACAGTAATTAACATAGAATAAAAGTAAAGTCCGATGGCCAGGGAGGACAGAAAAAAAACAAAAATAACTCCAGACGGCTGGAGAGAAAAAAATAAAATCTGCAGGGGTAGCGAGGCCACGAGACTTGGCCACGGACTTGATGATGATGGTCATGAGGACCTCTGGCCTTTAATCCATCAGTTTAGGTGGTGCTTTGATCAGGTGGTGATGGTGCAGGTGGCCACCACAGAAAACCGGAAAAAGAACAGCAGAGAAAGTAGGGGTTAGGATTTTGGAGCCACTGTGAATAATAATGATAATTGATTGAATATACAGGGTATCAGGATTAAATGAAGGTGAAGTAATGAGACGGCCATGTTAAAGTAATGAGTTTTTAGGGGTTTTTTAAACTGCTCCACTGTATTAGCCTGGCGAAATTCTATCAGTAAACTATTCCAGATTTTAGGTGCATAACACCAGAAGGCCGCCTCACCACGTCTTTTAAGTTTTGCTTTTGGAATTCTAAGCAGACACTCGTTTGAAGATCTAAGGTTATGATTTGGTGTGTAAGGTGACAGACATTCCGATATACAAGATGGAGCAGATTATTTAAGGCTTTTTAAATCATAAGCAGGATTTTAAAGTCAATCCTGAATGACACAGGTAATCAGTGTAGTGACATCAAAACTGGAGAGATGTGTTCAGATTTTCTTTTCCTAGTTAAGATTCTAGCAGCTGCATTCTGCACTCGTTGCAAGTGATTTATGTCTTTTTTGTGTAGCCCTGAGAGGAGTGCGTTACAGTAATCTAGTCGACTGAAAACAAAATTTCTCAGCATCTTGCAGTGTTATAAGAGGTCTAAGTTTTGTTATATTTCTTAAGTGTAAAAATGCTGTCCTAGTGATCTGATTAATATGCAATTTTTAAATTCAGGTCACAGTCAACAATTACCCCTAAATTCTTTACCTCCATCGTGACTTTTAATCCTAATGCATCAAGTTTATTTCTAATAACCTCATTGAATCCATTATTGCCAATCACTACAATTTCAGTTTTAGTATATACAGTACAGTACATCTTAGGACTGGGAGAGAACACCACAGATAACTGAATCCACCTTCTTATGCCACTTCTGTTTTTAATTAATGATTAATGCTTATTGGATTTATTAAAAAAATATATTGAGACGGTCCTCTTTTACAGTGATTAACACCGATTAGCTTTTTGGAGATTTCATTTGACTTGAAAGCTCTCTTATTCCCAAACTTCAACCTTCATACCAGATTTGCTTTAGTTTATGGTTATATTGTAGTTTTTCTAGGCGCCGTACATATGACCCTGAATTTATAGGACACCCCTTCAGTCTGCACAGGTAGGCCCCAGCCGACCATCTGACTTAACTGGCTGCATCAGAACAAAACAGCGGAGCAAGTCATTCTCAATAAAGTATGATGGCTGTCTGTATATCTGTATGTTCCCTAAGCGGTCCTAAACTCAGTGACCCATCTGGACCAACTTTTACATAGCTGCCCTGTACACCCTACGGACAAAGTGGTCTGCCTTGGAACCCAAACTTTTGACCCTGGGGTTCCCAGTTGTTTTTTTTTTGTTTTTTTCCTGTGCTGTGTGCTACAGTTTGTAGTCGAGTGCCAGCTGCTGGCGTAAAGCGACTGAAAGCTCTGAACAGACTGACACCAGAATAGCAGTCACAATGGCCAGAGCATAACGTCACTTACCCAGACAACTTAGTGGCTACTGTAATATAAAAAGCAATACCAAGCGTGGTGGCTTGAGGAGTGGTTGGGTGAGGCGTGACCAAGAGGGTAAGGGCAGCGTAACACAAAAGAGAATCAAAGGATTGTTGTTTAACTCCTGATTTGTCAGCTTTTCTTCATAATTTAAGCACTACAAATTATCCACTTTGAACTAAGAGAACAAGTCAGACGTGACTGTGTGTGCTGATGGTTACCACAATTCTGGAATCCAATCTGACCCAAAATGAACAGATTCTTGACTCCTGAGAGCAGAGCCATTGATGCTGAGGTATTGTGGACGATGAATGGGTCATTATTTAACAAACATAAGCCTCTGTCATTTTTTTCTATTCTACAGACATACTTGGGCAGAGCCATGGACTTGAGCTAGTACTTACAAATACCCTCTGCTTCTGAAATCGTCCAGTTTTGGTGTATTAAGCTGTATATTCCTTTTATATGTATAGGCCATTGGATTGGGTCATGGGGGTCCTTTTCCTCTGTCTTTGATTTGCAGCATGCTTTGCATGAAGTAGTACTACATTGTGAAGCATAGTTATTAATATTGTGTTTAAAATGTGTATATTATTAAGGGATGTAGAAAATAGTAAGTTGCTGTTAAAGCTCTAGTGGCCTGAATTTGAATCTTGGCCTAGTCACTGTTGCCGTAAATGTGTATGTGTGCCCCATGTCATGGTTTGTGGTGAACGTTTACCTTAAAGTGTTACACATAAGTTAATATGTTTGATTTCATTAGACGTTGGGAGCTCTGCTTATGAGAAAGATCTGGGAGTCGTGGTGGACTTGTCACTGGTTACATCTGGACAGTGTAGAGGAGCGATCAGGAAGGCTCATAGGATGTTAGGTGTTATGGAGTACAGGACAAAAGAGATTATACTCAAGCTTTACAACACATTAGTCAGGCCTCCCCATTTTAGAGAAAGTCCAGAGAAGAGCGACGAGGCCGATTCCAGGATTGAGAGGTATGAGCTATGAGGACAGACTGAAGGAGTTGAATCTCTTCAGTTTAAGCTCATGGAGATTAACAGGGGGCACGACTGAAGTGTTTGAAGTCATAAAAAAAATGAGTTCAGTAGATCCATCCATCCATTATCCAACCCGCTATATGCTAACTACAGTGTCACGGGGGTCTGCTGGAGCCAATCCCAACCAACACAGGGCGCAAGGCAGGAAACAAACCCTGGGCAGGGCGCCAGTCCACCGCAGGGTACACACACACACACACAGTAGGGACAATTTAGAATTGCCAATGCACCTAAGCTGCATGTCTTTGGACTGTGGGAGGAAACCCACACAGACACTGGGAGGACCCAGGATGCGAACCCGGGTCTCCTGACTGCGAGGCAGCAGCGCTACCACTGCGCCACTGTGCCACCCTGGATGTAAGATGAGTTCAACAAAAACACGGGGACACCGTTAGAAACTTGTCACGGGTGCATTTCACACAAGCATTCGTTTCTCTTCCTGGAGAGCCATAGACATGTAGAATAAGCTACCAATCAGTGTGGTATACAGTAGGGCTTTAGGAACCTTCAAAGCTCGATCTGATGTTTTGGAGAATCGAAGTGGACAGGACTGGTGAGCCTTGTTGCGCTGCGTGGCCTGTTCTAGTCACATTTCTCCAGATGCTTAGCATTCCTCCAACCTCCCAAAGATGTGCAGGTCAGGTCGATGTCCTTCTCTTGAACTTGGCCCACAGTGGAAGTGTGCATGAGTGTAACCACTGATCGACATGTCCCATAGAAGGCTGGCTCCTGCTTTAAACCACGTGCTGGTTTCAGATCCTCTGGCCCCCCCTGTCCCGGCATCGTGCTGAGGAGACTCAAAACACTAAAGAACACGCAGTCGCTTAACCACTCGGCAGTCTGGCCACATATTTACAGTTTGAATGAACATGGCTGTTTAATGAAAGACCAAGTTAATGTCATTTGCTTCCTTCAGCATAACAAATAATCCAGGAATCAATGTATGTAAACCTTGTAGTGCAGCGTCGGCTCTGCATGTGGGGGCACACAGTGTGCCAGTAGTGTCAATGAACTGGTGACTTTGTGGACTACAATGCAGCAGTAGAGCTTGTTGAATATCAAGAAATATTCCATTACAAGTAAATGGCTTACTTGTTTGTGAGGATCAAATGTTAAATATAAGGTGTTTATTTGAATAATTACGACTCCATAATGCAAGAAGGACTTGCATAAACAGATGAAAGCTGAGATGGTGGCACACCAGGTAGAATCATCCGCTTGCCCCCTTGTTGAAGTCTCAAGGTTCGGATGCCTTTGTGTGGATTTCCTTCAGCAGTCCAAACACACCCGAGTCGGGTGAACCCAAACTGGGTTTCTATCTGAGATCATAGCTACTGAGGGCACCTGGCATCCCATCCAAGTTTGATTTTTTACTTTGTCCCTTGAACTTAATGAAAAATTGGACTGATTTTGAAACCGCAATAATTAAGATTAGAAATCGAGAATCTAATAAACAAATGTAATATTTTAACAAGGTTTTGTGTGATACGGCTATAGTAGACAAAGGCAGGCCAGGCTTTTATGTTTGCCCCTGTGGCCTTTGCTTCATTTTAAGGGTGAGGGTGACACACACTTTGTACGTTTATCCCTCATACCGTGGGTTCAGGCCCATTCACTTTCTGCACTCTTCATTGTATTGTAGATTTAAATTGAAATGGATATAATTGCAGATTTTGCCCATAGTACTGTGTTGTATCGCGTTAGCTGTTACGGATGCAATGAGAAGTCAAGTAAAATGACCCAATTTATTGGCCACCTAAAAAGATTACGATATGCAAACTTTCAAGGCAGCTCAGGCCCCTTCTTCAGGCAAGGATTAGTCTCGAGTCAGTTACCTGTAATGGCAAAGTGAAAATTGATCAAAAAAACGAAACCTCGCATTCGTAGAAGTATTCAGACGTTTAATTCGGTGCATTGTGAAAATACCGTGGGCTACAGTGCCAGCTGGATTTCCTGGCAGATCCTCTCAAGCTCCGTTAGATTGGATGGGGAGGCTTCTATAAACTGCCATCTTCAGGTCTCTCCTCAGGTCTGGGCATTGACGGGTTGACGTGGCTACTCAAGGACAATCTTGGACTTGTCCTGAAGCCACTCTAGTGTTGTCTCGGCTGTATGCTTCAGGTCATTATAATGCTGAAGTCTGTACTGTCACCCCAGTCAGAGGTTTTCTTCAAGGACCTCTCAGTATTTGACTCCATTCATCCTTCCCTCCGTTCTGCTGCTGTGAAGTCCCCCCACATACCAAGATGATGCCATCGCCATGCTTCACAGTAGGGTTGGTATTTTTTTTGTGTTCTATATTTCGCCTTATACAATTTCTCATATTAGGAATGTGTTACTTTTCACATACCCTTGGGGTCAGAGCGCAGGGTCAGCCATTGTACAGCGCCCCTGGAGCAATTGAAGGTTAAGGGCCTTGCTCAAGGGCCCAGCAGAGTAGTTTCTCTTTTGGCAGTGATGGGGTTCAAAGTGGCAACCTTCGGGATACCAGCACAGATCCTTAACCTCAGAGCCAGCACTTCGCCCTTTAAACTGGACTGGTGGTGAGCAGTGCCTGGTCTGTGCCACACAGGAGTGTTTGGAGTTCTGCCTCAGGAGTTCAATTTTGTCTCGTCAGACTGGAGTCCTTTAAATCCTGTTTGGCAAACTCCAAGCAAGCTCTCATACGCCTTGGGATTGATGAAGTGTTGCTGAGACTGTTATTCCATCTCAGCAGTGGACGCCTGTGGCCTTTTCAGAGTGACCATTGGATCTTCGTACCCAGTTAATACATTTGGCTGCATGGACAACTCTAGGAAGAGCCCTGGTGCTTCTAACCTCCTTACATTTATTGAGGCCTGTCTGCTGCTGGCGAAGCCTAAAACTTGAGGAATGTAAGGAGCTGTTTGCTGTTCAGGGGTACCTGAGGTGAAGAAGTGAAGTCCTGTTGAGCAGCTGCTTTATGTTTTGTTTGCCGTTTATTTTCTCTCCATGAAAACTATTTGCCCCTTCCTGATTTCTTATTCTTTTGCATGTTTGTCACACAAAATGTTTCTGATCATCAAACACATTTAACCATTAGTCAAATATAACACAAGTAAACACAAAATGCAGTTTTTAAATGATGGTTTTATTATTTAGGAGAAAAAATCCAAACCTACATGGCCCTGTGTGAAAAAGTAATTGCCCCTGAACCTAATAACTGGTTGGGCCACCCTTAGCAGCAATAACTGCAATCAAGCGCTTATGATAACTTGCAATGAGTCTTTTACAGCTCTGGAGGAATTTTGGCCCACTCATCTTTGCAGAATTGTTGTAATTCAGCTTTATTTGAGGGTTTTCTAGCATGAACCGCTTTTTAAGGTCATGCCATAGCATCTCAATTGATTCAGGTCAGGACTTTGACTAGGCCACTCCAAAGTCTTCATTTTGTTTTTCTTCAGCCATTCAGAGGTGGATTTGCTGGTGTGTTTTGGGTCATTGTCCTGTTGCAGCACCCAAGATCGCTTCAGCTTGAGTTGACGAACAGATGGCCGGACATTCTCCTTCAGGATTTTTGGTAGACAGTAGAATTCATGGTTCCATCTATCACAGCAAGCCTTCCAGGTCCTGAAGCAGCAAAACAACCCCAGACCATCACACTACCACCACCATATTTTACTGTTGGTATGATGTTCTTTTCTGAAATGCTGTGTTCCTTTTACGCCAGATGTAACGGACATTTGCCTTCCAAAAGTTCAACTTTTGTCTCATCAGTCCACAAGGTATTTTCCCAAAAGTCTTGGCAATCATTGAGATGTTTCTTAGCAAAATTGAGACGAGCCCTAATGTTCTTTTGCTTAACAGTGGTTTATGCCTTGGAAATCTGCCATGCAGGCCGCTTTTGCCCAGTCTCTTTCTTATGGTGGAGTCGTGAACACTGACCTTAATTGAGGCAAGTGAGGCCTGCAGTTCTTAGACGCTGTCCTGGGGTCTTTGTGACCTCTCGGATGAGTCGCCTCTGCGCCTTGGGGTAATTTTGGTCGGCCGCCACTCCTGGGAAGGTTCACCACTGTTCCATGTTTTTGCCATTTGTGGATAATGGCTCTCACTGTGGTTCGCTGGAGTCCCAAAGCTTTAGAAATGGCTTTATAACCTTTACCAGACTGATAGATCTCAATTACTTCTGTTCTCATTTGTTCCTGAATTTCTTTGGATCTTGGCATGATGTCTAGCTTTTGAGGTGCTTTTGGTCTACTTCTCTGTGTCAGGCAGCTCCTATTTAAGTGATTTCTTGATTGAAACAGGTGTGGCAGTAATCAGGCCTGGGGTGGCTACGAAATTGAACTCAGGTGTGATACACCACAGTTAGGTTATTTTTAACAAGGGGCAATTACTTTTTCACACAGGGCCATGTAGGTTTGGATTTTTTCTCCCTAAATAATAAAACCATCATTTAAAACTGCATTTTGTGTTTACTTGTGTTATATTTGACTAATGGTTAAATGTGTTTGATGATCAGAAACATTTTGTGTGACAAACATGCAAAAGAATAAGAAATCAGGAAGGGGGCAAATAGTTTTTCACACCACTGTAAACTGTCCAGCTCCGTGCCTACAATAGAGCCTGCCTTCCTCACCAGGTTGTCCAGGCGTGAGACGTCCCTCTTCTTTATGCTGCCTCCCCAGCACACCACCGTAGAAGAGGGCACTCGCCACAACCGTCTGGTAGAACATCTGCAGGATCTTATTGCAGATGTTGAAGGACGCCAGCCTCCTAAGAAAGTATAGTCGGCTCTGACCTTTCTTACACAGAGCATCAGTATTGGCAGTCCAGTCCAATTTGTCATCCAGCTGCACTCCCAGATATTTATAGGTCTGTACTCTCTGCACACAGTCACCTCTGATGATCACAGGGTCCATGAGGGGCCTGCGCCTCCTAAAATCCACCAGCAGCTCCTTGGTCTTGCTGGTGTTAAGATGTAAGTGGTTTGAGTCGCACCATTTAACAAAGTCCTTGATTAGGTTCCTATACTCCCACTCCTGATGCAGCCCACGATAGCAGTGTAATGGTAGCCTCGTAACAAGGAGACTGGAATGCAAGTCCCAGATTGGCCCCGTGTCCACTTGGGTTTCCTCCCACAGTCCAAAGACGAGCAGGTGAGGTGGACTGGTGCTGCTAATCTGTCTGTGTGTGTTCAGCCAGCGATGAACTGGTGCCCTGGCCATGGATTGTTCCTGCCTTGTGCCCAATGCTGGCTGGGATCGGCTCCAGCTGCCCTGTGACCTTGCCCCGGACAAGTGGGTTTGCAAAATGGATGTAAATTTTTGGAAACAATATTAAGCCTTTGTGAAGCTCTAGAAAACATTTCCAAAAACCTGAGTTTATGGAGTGTCTTTCCATTGTGTCTTCAGATGTTTCCACACTACGTTTAGATACTCATTGAGGTCCACAGTTACAGTTGAAGTCAAAAGTTTCCAAACACTTAGGATGAGCTCTTTATAACCACCCCACTGATTTTATACCAACTAACAAACTATAAATCTGGCATATCTATGTGACGTATTTTTCCAACGATGCACACAGATGGAGTGTTTCACTTTTTCTTGACTACATCACACAATTCCAGAGGGTCTCAAGTTTCCACACACGTTGCTAGTATTTGGTAGCCCTGCCTTTAAATGGTGTAACTTGAGCCAAACATTGTGGGTCGCCTTCCACCAGCTTGGCCCATTCCTCCAGACAGAACTGGTGTGACTGGGACAGCTGTGTAGGTCTCCTTGCTCACACATGCCTTTTCAGTTCTGCCCACAAACTTTCCATCTGACTGAGGTCAGGGCTTTGCGATGGCCACTCCGATACCTTGACCTTGTTGTCCTTAAGCCATTTTGTCACAACTTTGAACGTATGCTTGGGGTCACTGTCCACTGGGAAGACCCATTTGCAACTGAGCTTCAACTCCCTTCCCGAGCTCTTGAGATGTGGCTGCAGTATATCTTCATCATTTTCCTTCCTCCTGATGCCATCTACTTTGTGACTTGCAGTAAAACACCCCCACACCGTGATGCTGCCACCCCCATGTTTGCCCGTTGGGATGGTGTTCTTTGGCTTTCAAGCCTTACCCTTTTCCCTCCAAACATAATGGTGGTCATTATGGCCAAACAGTTTGATCTCGGATTCACCAGACCAGAGGACATTTCTCCAGTAGGTCAGATCTTTGTCCCCATGTGCCATCATTGCAAACTGCAGTCTGGCTTTTTTATGGTGGCTTTGCAGCAGTGGCATCTTCCTTGCTGAGCAGCCCTTCAGGATATGTCGATGTAGATACGCAGATACATGTCTACCTGTTTCCTCCAGGATCTTCACAACGTCCTTTACAGTTGTTCTGGGATTGATTTGCACTTTTTGTGCCAAAGTACGTCCTTCTCTAGAAGACCGAATGTGTCTCCTTCTTGAGTGGTATGAAGGCTGTGTGGTCCCATGGTGTTTATACTTGCGTATTTTTGTCTGCACAGATGAACGTGGAACCTTCAGACATTTGAAAATCGGATGAACCAGGTATGTATGTGGAGGTCCTGACTGATCTCTTTTGTTTGGCAAGCAAAGAGGCAGAGAGTTTGATGGAAGGCCTTGACGTACATCCGCACATTGACTCCAGGTGGGCTAACTGGCTGTCAGACACTAATTGTCTAATTACTTAAAGGCTTGACATCATTTTCTGGAATTTTCCAAGCTGTTTAAAGGCACAGTTAACAAAGTGTATGTAAACGTGGAAAGTGAAATACTCGGTGTCTGTGGAAATTGCTGGAAAAATTATTTTTGCCTTCACAAAGTAGACGTCTTAAAGGATATGCCACATTTATAGTTTGTTAGTATGAGATCTGTGCAAGTGAGTTTTAGAGAATTCACCGCAAGTGCATGTAAACTTCTGACTTTATACACTGTGTGCACAATTATTAAGCAAGTTGTATTTTTGAGGATTCATTTTAATATGAAACAAATACAGTGCTATTATGCAACCCGCTATATCCTAACTACAGGGTCACGGGGGTCTGCTGGAGCCAATCCCAGCCAACACAGGGTGCAAGGCAGGAAACAAACCCCGGGCAGGGTGCCAGCCCACCGTAGGACACACAACACACGGGACAATTTAGAATCACCAATGCACCTAACCTGCATGTCTTTGGACTGTGGGAGGAAACCCAGTGCTACCAGTCAATCCAAAATGTTAATAAACCTGTAACTTGAATGTTTTACAAAGGAAATGTGAGTGTGAACATTCTCAGGGGAAGACATATCTGTGCACAATTATTAGGCAACTAAAGGAAAAATAAAAATATTCCCGTCTCACTTGTTTGTTTTCATCAGTTAAAGTGAGAATAATAAACAACTCCAAATTTACAAGGCCGTGCCCAGTGTAGCCATCCTTCTTTTCAATAACAGTCCTAAGCCTTCCATTCGTGGTGTCCGTCAGTTTCTTGATCAGTTGATAACTTTTTCTCTCCCAGACACCGTTCAGAGAGGTGATCTCTTTTCCTTCCCTGTACATCTGCCATTTAAGAAGGCGGCCATGTCATTTTGCTTTTATCTTTAAGGCCTTTGCTGGCTAGCCACGCAGTGGAGTACCTCAATGCATGTGATGGAGCATTGTCCTGCATAAAGAGCATGGTCTTCTATAAAGGTGCAGACTTTTTCTTTTACCTCTACTTGAATAAAGTGTCTTTGTCTTCTAAAAACTGGCAGTAGGTTTGGGAGTTGATTCTGAGTCCATCTTAAACCTGAAGAGGTCCAACTAGCTCATCTTTAATAATACCAGACCATACCAGTACCCCACCTTCATCTTACTGGTGTCTGAGTCGAAGTGGAGCTCTGTGCCCGTTACTGATCCAGCCACGGGCCCATCCATCTGGTCCATCAAGTGTCACTCTCATCTCATCAGTCCATAAAACCTTCTTCAGATATTTCTTGGCCCAGTCTTGACGTTTCAACGTATGTGTCTTGCTTGGTGGTGGTCGGGTTTCTGCCTTTCTTACCTTGGCCGTGTCTCCGAGCACTGAACACCTTCTACGTCTGGGCACTCCATATAGGTTGCAGTTCTGGTATATGACAGCACTGGAGGATGATGGGTTCCTGGTAACGTCACGTTTGATTCTTCTCAAATCTTTGGCAGTTAATTTGCGTCTTCCCCCCCAACACATTTCTTGTGGCCCTGTTGACTATTTCCAACAAAACGTTTGATGGTTCTGTGATCACGCCCCAATATCTGAGCAATTTCAAGAGTGCTGCATCCCCCTGAAAGACTTTTTACAATGTTTGACGTTTTAGTGTCGGTTAAATCTCTTCTTTGGCCCTGAGGAAAACAAACTGCCTAATAATTACGCACACCTTCCTAGAGGGCGTTGATCTCTTTAGGCCACACCCTCCCTCATTACACAAACGCACATCACCTGATAGGCTAACTGTAAATCCAATAAGCATTCAAGTTTGTACAGCTTAGAGTCGGAATACATAAATAAAAATGATGATCTGCTCAATATGATGATCTTGCCTAATAACTGTGCACACACTGTAGGTGTTATTATGAGCTCAGGGTGGCACAGTAGGTTGTGTGAGGACAGCACCCACTCCCTTTTGATGTATTCAAGCGCCTTTCTGCAGTGAAAGCTCTTCTCTGGCAGTTATCTCTAATCCATATTTCTACAGTGTGACTATGGACCAGTTAAGTGGCTCACGTAGAGCCGTGCAGTAAATCAGTGCATGAGATGAACAGGCCTCTTTGGGGCTTACAGCCCATCGACTAGGCTGCCTTGCCTTAACTGCCATGATTTAGTAGCGGTGGTGACTTGTCTGGTTGAGCACACAACACAACTACACCTGAATGCCAGTGTGGTCACAGAGCCACCTGGAACTGCCACGTCACAGCACTTGCACCCTTGTTTGAGTCTTTAATGGAGTTTGCATGTTCTCTTTGTCGTTAACCAGTCCAAACAGATGTCATCACGCAGAGTTACACCTCTCAACTGGTCTTGGTGCCGGAGTGTAGCCACTGAAGGACTGGCATCCCAGCCAGCTTTGCTCTGTTTTCCCTGGAACGGATGAGAACAAGAAGCGGCTTCTCCCATACTTACGTTTACCTTTACTCCCATAGTGTTGGCAGCCAAGTTTAAGGCCTGAGGCACACGAGACGTGCTCTGCAAATTGGTCCCTGGGTTTGCAGTTTCAAGGTAAATCAACTAAAAACAGACTTGCGAGCACAGCCTGTCATGGATATGGACGCCGCTCTTAATCTTTCATGCAAAGATATTCTGCTGCAACTCCCCAAGTTGTCTTCCGTTAACAGCAGCTTGTGAAGCTGCTCTCCAAACTCAGCCACTGAAAACAAAAGGCCTTTGTCCTCCAGGAGGATCGGCCGTCTTTCATTGAACCAAATAATGAGTTCAGGCTTTTCTTTTTCCGTTGATTAGTTCATCACCCAGTTTAAGAGACACACATATTAAAATGAAACGGTGTAGTTAGTGGTCAGCAGCCCGGCCATTGTGAAGTGATGTTGATGCTGTGTTAAACTTGAACTCGGCGATGACAGCAACAGCTAACGGTGAGCCCATCTAAAAATGAGCTGCCTGGTGTCCACTAATCCTGGAAGTGGACAGGGTGACAGCTACAGTTACCAAAATGTTATTTGAACCCTGAGGAACTTTCTAAACCTCTGCAGATCCCAGTGAAAATCAACCAGTCCAGTCCCAGTGGTGTGAACACTGCAGTAAAGAGACTGGGGGGTCCACTTTGTGTTATATGGCGCCCAGAGATTCAGAGCCCTTGGCCTGTTTTCCACCCAACTTACTGTAAGGTTTACCTTCAAGGTTGAACCAACCTGTCTATTCATGTTATGGAAGTGGGTGGCCGGGTTAGCAGGGAGTCACCCGGGATAGAGATGGCTCCTGTATGGCACAGAGCAGTGGGGAGAGAACCGACTCTGGCTAAAGGAAAAGTCCTTCTAAATGCCAAGAAGATGGAGGCCACTAGGAGGCACTAAGTACCCCCCACACATGGCACCAGTGAGGGAAAAGTGGCCTGGCAGACTAGTAGGATGTTGGCCCTGTTCATCCAGCAGACAGACCTCATGGGGGAGAAGCAGGGTCATAAAAAAAAGAAATGCTCAAACATCCTCTGGGTGTGTGACCCTTCAACAATGAATCCAGGCTCAGAGCTGGCATCAGTCCACAAGTGGGCACACAGAATTCCTTTGGTCTTCTAGGGGCACCAGGGGAACTCCCATAGCCTTGGTGATGATGGTGAAAGAGTAAGGGCACAAGGCAGGGCACCCGTCTACCACAGGGCAGACACACACTAGGGCTACTCTGTGATGGCCTGGCACCTTGTCTAGGCGTTGTTCCTGCCTTGCCGCTAATGATTGCTGGGGTAGGCTCCAGATGCCCCATGACCCTGACGTGGATTAGCAGGTTATGAAGACTAATGGACTTTGCTTTCTTACTGGGAGCATTCCTCTGGGTGTTAGAAGAAATTTTAAATGCTTTGGAGAGATGGCAGGTAAACTTCTCCATTAATTTTTTCAAATGGGAATTGAATGTTCCATGTTATTAGGAGCCAGTCTCCATGTCCAGGGTCTTGTCTATCTAGGAGTTTGCTACCCATCATTCCACTAAACTGGCATCGCACTTGACCCTCACCCTTCCTTCTGCTGGTGGCAAGTCCTCCAGATGGTCCATTTTGGGTTAAGAGCAGCCAGGTTATATGGGCTGTATGCCCACTAGGTGCTCACAAATGCCACCACCTGTCTCGAGAAGTGGGGCTCGGTAAGCCCTATGCCAGGCAGCGAAAACTTTTAAAAAACGTCTGCTGCCATTTGGGTCATTGTAAAGTGTTCTTTGTCTGACCTTTCAGCCCAAATCTGTTCGCCAAGGAGGACCCTGCCTGGATCACAAACCTCCAGATGACCGAGCTCCGATGAATCCCTAAGGCGCAGAAGCCCCCACCATTAAGTCACACTTCCACCACGAACCTCACCAGGAAAAGTGATTTCAGAAAATAAGATAAGATGTTATTATGAGATAAATTATAACAATAATTTATTTGCAGAGCAACACAGTTGTGCGCTGGTTAGCCCTGCTATCTTATGGATTTAATGTCCTTGGTCTGAATTCAGAACCTGGGTCCTTTACATGTTCTCCCCATGTTTACATTGGTTTATCTCCCGTAACCCAAAGACGAGTCCGTCAGGTCTGCTGGTGTAAACTGGCCCAGTGTGGCCGCCTGTAGTGAATCTCCGTATGATTACAGCTCATCAAACCGCCTCTTCCAAATACAGTATCAGACTGATGATTGATTGACTTTTGTCCTTTCGTGTTGTGCACGCCGCCGTTCTGTTATTCCATTGTACGCCAGAGTGTGGCGCCCGAGGCACACAAGCGCATTGTCCTCAACTCCTCGCACTTTGTCACATGCGCAGTCAGTCGCCTGCCTCTGCTGACTCCTTCAATTTGAGGCCGGCTTTAGCAACTTCAGTTTGTCCGTCCGACTTCGCCTTCTCCTGTTTTTTCGCTGCTGTGCTCTTTTTAGTCTTAATTGCGATCTAATGGAGAGTTTTCTATGTTCCTTTGAGCTGACCACCTGGCCTTTGTCAAGTAACTACCCAAAGGGCACTAGAGTGCCCGCAGATGAGTCCTCACCATTAGCCCGTCATTAGCCATCTGCCTTGCCTTTGTGCTCCGGAGAAGCCGCACGAGCTGACCCAATTAGCCTTTAAGATGACCCACCAGACCCGCCCACGCAGACCTCCTCCGCTTTGTGCTCGGGAGACATAAACCGTGGGCGATCAGCTCTGTTGACCAGCTCTGAGCGAACATCTCGACCATCTGCTACAGCGACACTGAAAGAAAAGATCAGTGCACGATCGTGTCTCAATATGCCGTCAGTTTTATACACCGCAGCTCGGCATATCCTTTTCTGTAGCCCTTCCCTTTCGTTGACTTTTGGGAGAAAAAAACCGTGCCAGTATAGTAATGCAGTACTTAAAGGTTACGTCAATCGGTCTACAGTTTATATAACGCCTTCCGCAACAACCAGGTTAACAAGGCGGTTGACAGAGCCCTGCAGAATAACCCGTCGTCCGGCTGCGTCAATCTGTGGACATTTTATATAACACCGTTCACAATGAGCACTGCCACAAAGGCATTACACAGCAGCGAGAAAATGATATGGCAGAGAACGAGTGTTTTATAAAGCGCCTTTTACCTCAAAGAACCTTATAGCCTAGTGAAGAATATCCATCTCAGCACTGCTGCCCTTCATTTAATGTGTGCCAACACACTGGCACTGAGGTTTGCAGGGCTAGGCCAGTTTGAATGGTGAGGACCACAGCACGAAGAATATGGCTCCCCCTGTCATAACATGCAGTTGCTTTTGTAGAAAATGAACTGTATGTGTCAACACACTGTGTTGCTTCAGCTCACGTGGCATTGTCAACCGGTTCATATTTTGTATTGTGTCATGAGCAGCGGGACTCAGCTCTGCACAATGAGGCAAATAATTGTCTCTCACAGAGAAGTAGAAAAAATGGAGTGTCTACAGGAAGGGAGCACCCCTCAGGATGGTAATGCCACTCTTTATTTTATATACCACTTTTGACAGCTGGCATTATCATGGGGTGCTTTAGAAAAATAGTGAACGTTATTCTTCACTGCATAACTACATGGACTTGTCTTTTACAAAAAGAAAAAAAATGCAAGCCCACCCAGAACACAGTGGTGCTTATATTTGTGATTTATATCGCACCTTTTGCAATGACACAATGTGAGCAGAGAAACAGAAATAAGGAGTACATCAGGTAAGCTATCAACTAAAGCAGAGTTAGCTAGGTTCTTGTTTATTACAGCACCAGGGAGTAGCGACATGTTGTATGTTTGTCACATATGCAAGTAAGTATTTCACCCTTATGAGTCACAATACTTGAAGTACTACTGCTACTACATATATATATATATATATATATATATATATATATATATATATATATATATTACGGTATAATACATACAGTGGTGTGAAAAACTATATGCCCCCTTCCTGATTTCTTATTCTTTTGCATGTTTGTCACACAAAATGTTTCTGATCATCAAACACATATAACCATTAGTCAAATATAACACAAGTAAACACAAAATGCAGTTTTTAAATGATGGTTTTTATTATTTAGAGAGAAAAAATCCAAACCTACATGGCCCTGTGTGAAAATGTAATTGCCCCTGAACCTAATAACTGGTTGGGCCACCCTTAGCAGCAATAACTGCAATCAAGCGTTTGCGATAACTTGCAATGAGTCTTTTACAGCTCTGGAGGAATTTTGGCCCACTCATCTTTGCAGAATTGTTGTAATTCAGCTTTATTTGAGGGTTTTCTGGCATGAACCGCCTTTTTAAGGTCATGCCAGAGCATCTCAATTGGATTCAGGTCAGGACTTTGACTAGGCCACTCCAAAGTCTTCATTTTGTTTTTCTTCAGCCATTCAGAGGTGGATTTGCTGGTGTGTTTTGGGTCATTGTCCTGTTGCAGCACCCAAGATCGCTTCAGCTTGAGTTGACGAACAGATGGCGGACATTCTCCTTCAGGATTTTTGGTAGACAGTAGAATTCATGGTTCCATCTATCACAGCAAGCCTTCCAGGTCCAGAAGCAGCAAAACAACCCCAGACCATCACACTACCACCACCATATTTTACTGTTGGTATGATGTTCTTTTTCTGAAATGCTGTCTTCCTTTTACGCCAGATGTAACGGGACATTTGCCTTCCAAAAAATTCAACTTTTGTCTCATCAGTCCACAAGGTATTTTCCCAAAAGTCTTGGCAATCATTGAGATGTTTCTTAGCAAAATTGAGACGAGCTCTAATGTTCTTTTGCTTAACAGTGGTTTGCGTCTTGGAAATCTGCCATGCAGGCCGTTTTGCCCAGTCTCTTTCTTATGGTGGAGTCGTGAACACTGACCTTAATTGAGGCAAGTGAGGCCTGCAGTTCTTTAGACATTGTCCTGGGGTCTTTTGTGACCTCTCGGATGAGTCGTCTCTGCGCTCTTGGGGTAATTTTGGTCGGCCGGCCACTCCTGGGAAGGTTCACCACTGTTCCATGTTTTTGCCATTTGTGGATAATGGCTCTCACTGTGGTTCGCTGGAGTCCCAAAGCTTTAGAAATGGCTTTATAACCTTTATCAGACTGATAGATCTCAATTACTTCTGTTCTCATTTGTTCCTGAATTTCTTTGGATCTTGGCATGATGTCTAGCTTTTGAGGTGCTTTTGGTCTACTTCTCTGTGTCAGGCAGCTCCTATTTAAGTGATGTCTTGATTGAAACAGGTGTGGCAGTAATCAGGCCTGGGGGTGGCTACGGAAATTGAACTCAGGTGTGATACACCACAGTTAGGTTATTTTTGAACAAGGGGGCAGTTACTTTTTCACACAGGGCCATGTAGGTTTGGATTTTTTTTTCTCCCTAAATAATAAAAACCATCATTTAAAAACTGCATTTTGTGTTTACTTGTGTTATATTTGACTAATGGTTAAATGTGTTTGATGATCAGAAACATTTTGTGTGACGAACATGCAAAAGAATAAGAAATCAGGAAGGGGGCAAATAGTTTTTCACACCACTGTATATACACATGTTGATCTATGCACACACTTACATACAATATATTAATAAAACATATAAGCATTCAAAAGTTTCGGAACACCAAAACGTATTCATGTTTTGGACAGAAACTTAAACCTTTTTAATCAAGATACCATTAAACTGATTTAAAAATACAGCCTATACATTACTAACGTTGCTAATAGTTATTACTGCTTGAATTGGCTGATTTTAAATGTTTAATTTCACCTATGACTACAAAGCCCCCTTTTCAGAACCATTCATTCAGTGTTCTAATATTAAGCTCCTTTACATAATTAGTCAATTTAAGTGTAATTGGTTATTAGAGAAACCTTTATAATTGTTTAAACTCTACTGAAACCTGTTATTCTGTTTATTTGGGAAGCAAGAGTTCAATTCTGCCTTCAAAAATGGCCAAAATGAAACAGTTTTCTCAAGAAATATGTCAGTCTATTGTTTTGGGTTTTTTTGGCAGTATGGAGGCTATTCAGTTCGGCTGATTGCCAAGAAACTGATGATGTCACACTGTCAAAGGGTGGTCTGCAAGAGAGGCGGGGCATTCCTTGTCTCAGCTGGGAGGCAGGAGAAACAGATGGACTGGAGGCTTGGCTGGGGTGGACAGAAGACCCTTACCCAGCTGGAAGCCCAGTATAATGGATGGAACATCTAAACCAGGGTGGTTGGCATTCACATTTCCATTCATAAGTGAAAAGAAGTGAGGGGCAGTGGGGGATTAAGCTCCATTTGCATACCTGCAGGGTGTGAATAAATCACAGACAGTACTCCTGGGTTGGGTTTGAAAGGAAGACCTCCATGTCCCCCAGGGAATCAGAGTCAGGAGATGGAGAGGACAAAGTTCACCTGAGAGGAGGAAAAAGATTCTATTGTATTGTTTCTTGCCGGAGGAAGACGTCTGTACAAGGTATTTAGGTGAAAATAAACGATCATTTGCACCCGGGACTGTTGTGGTGTGGATGTAAGTGAGGATGTCTGTGATGTCCCCATAATAATATAATCACTGTATATAATGTACAGTGCTTTGTAAAGGTATGCAGCCTGAAACTATTTGGACATTTTACTGTCTCAGAATCTAAACTTATAATATGAAATAAGGATTTTTTTAAAAATAATCTACAAAAAACATGTACATCATGTCAAATGAACAGAAACTAACTGAAAACCTTTTGACATTTTGGAAAAAGGGAAAAATAAAAATAGTGAGATTTAAAAAATCTTGATACCCTTTGTAAGTCTAAGGCTGACTTTGCTCAGGTGTAGGGTTTTAACCGGAACAACTCACCCAGTGTGCTGGTCATCCCCACCTTAATTCATTTAGGAGGACATGTCCCCCCACTCACTGAGGTCAAATTCATAGCAAATCAGTAATATAATTAGGGAGAACAACAGATCTGAGGAGGAGAACAGGACTATCTCAAAGACACAAATCATGCCTTGGATCTCAGTGCAGTCCATCTCACAAAAGCGTTTAAAAATAGGAAAATAAGGTCACACTTGCCTAAGTCAGGGCTCCTCTTTAAACTCGGTCACTGTACAGCAATGGCACCTGCCGGAGAGACTACTTTGGCGCCATAACACATGCACTTCAGATGGGAGACCATCTAGGAAAAATTAGAATTAGAATTAGAACAATCTAGACGAGAACAGGCCATTCAGCCCAACAAAGCTCGCCAGTCCTATCCACTTGTTTCCTCCAAGAAAACATCAAGTCGAGTTTTGAAAGTCCCTAACGTCTTACTGTCTACCACACTACTTGGTAGCTTATTCCAAGTGTCTATCGTTCTTTGTGTAAAGAAAAACTTCCTAATGTTTGTGCGAAATTTACCCTTAACAAGTTTCCAACTGTGTCCCCGTGTTCTTGATGAGCTCATTTTAAAATACAAGTCTCGATCCACTGTACTAATTCCCTTCATAATTTTAAACACTTCAATCATGTCACCTCTTAATCTTCTTTTGCTTAAACTGTAAAGGCTCAGCTCTTTTAATCTTTCCTCATAATTCATCCCCTATAGACCTGGAATCAGCCTAGTCGCTCTCCTCTGGACCTTTTCTAGCACTGCTATGTCCTTTTGTAGCCTGGAGACCAAAACTGCACACAGTACTCAAGATGAGGCCTCACCAGTGCATTATAAAGGTTGAGCAGAACCTCCTTGGACTTGTACTCCACAGATCGTGCTATATAACCTAACATTCTGTTAGCCTTCTTAATGGCTTCTGAACACTGTGGGGAAGTTGATAGCTTGGAGTCCACTATGACTCCTAAATCCTTCTCATAAGGTGTACTCTTGATTTTCCGACCGCCCATTGTGTATTCAAACCTAATATTTTTACTTCCTATGTGTAATACTTTACATTTACTGACATTAAATTTCATCTGTCACAAATCTGCCCAATCCTGTATGCTATCCAAGTCCTTCTGTAATGATATAACGGATTCCAAATTATCTGCTAATCCACCTATCTTGGTATCATCTGCAAACTTAACCAGCTTGTTACTTATATTCCTATCTAAATCATTTATATATATATTAAAAATAGCAGCGGCCCTAGCACTGACCCCTGTGGAACACCACTCTTAACATCGGCCAGTTCTGATGAGGTTCCTCGCACCATCACCCTCTGCTTCCTGTGTCTGAGCCAATTCTGCACCCATCTAAAAACATCACCCTGAACTCCCACTTCTTTTAACTTGATGCCCAACCTCTCATGTGGCACCTTATCAAATGCTTTCTGAAAGTCCAGATAAATAATATCATAAGCTCCACTTTGATCGTATCCTTTTGTTGCCTCCTCATAGAATTCCAACATGTTAGTAAACACACCTCCCTCTTCTGAACCCATGCTGACTGTTCAGAATAACTCCTGTCCTTGTCATGTGTTGCTCAATCTTATCCTTAATAATTCCTTCCATTAATTTTCCTGTGATGCATGTTAAGCTTACTGGCCTATAGTTGCTTGGATCTGCCCTGTCACCCTTTTTATATAATGGGATGATATTTGCCATTTTCCAGTCCTTTGGAATCTCTCCAGTGCACAGTGACTTCCTAAAACAATGTGTCAAGGGTTTATATATGTACTCACTAGCCTCCTTAAAAACACAAGGATAAATATTATGTGGTCCTGGTGATTTGTTTGATTTCGTCTTATTTAATCTGAGCAGCACTTCTCACACTACAATTTCCAAATCCCTCAGTACCTCCTTAGTAGTCGCGTTTACCTCTGGCAGGTTATCCACTTGCTCACTTGTAAACACCTCAGAAGAATGTAAGTTTAGGGCATCTGCTATTTCATTGTCTGTATCTTTTAATTCCCCCTTACTATTCCTGATGAACTTGACCTCCTCCTTAACTGTTCTTTTACTACTAAAATACTGAAAGAATCTCTTTGGGGTCTTCTTTCGCCGTATCTGCTATATTCCTCTCCAACTGTCTTTTAGCCTCTCTGATATCCTTCTTAATGGTTGCCCTCATTTTCTCATACGCGCTACGGTTCTCTTTGCAGTCATTGGGTTGCTGCTGGTAGAGGTGTTAATGAGGCCAGCATGGGGCGCTTACCCTGTGGTTTGAATGTGAATCCCTAATCCTATAAAAATGGTGCCATCCTTCGGATGAGACGTAAATCAGAGGTCCCGATCCTCTGTGATCACTAAAGATGCCTGGGCATCCTTCGTAAAGAGTAGGGTGCATCCCGATGTCCACGCTAAATTGCCTCCATTAGCCTAGTCATTCTGGCCCCCAATTGTCTCTCTCTCTCTCCCCCCTTCACCACCTGATGTGTTCATGTGTGCCGAGTGTAGTGGCGCAAAAATGGCTGCTGTCACATCATCCAGGTGTATGCTACACATTAGTGGTGGCTGAAGTGGCTCCCCACTCACCATGTATAGCACTTTGAGTAGAGAGGAAAGTGCTATATAAATGTTATGAATTATTATTATTATTGTCACTCTGTGAGTTGCAGAAGACAATGGCTGTAATGTTAAAGGATGTTCACAGCTCAACAATCTCCAAGATGCTGCACAGAAAAGAACCATCATGAAAGAGTGGAAAGGAAGAAAGCCTGGTTGAAAACAAAACAAAAACTAAAACAATACGTCCTTACCCACAGACACCACTTTGAATATACTGCAGAGGTGTGGCAGAAGGTCTCGTGGTCTGAAGAAATTAAATTGAACCACTGGCCATTAGCCAGGCAATACCATACTTTCTGTACAACGCAGTAGTGGCAGCACCCTGTTTTGGGGATGATTTTCAAAAGCAGAAACTAGCAGTCTGGTCAGGAGTGACGGGAAGACGAACACAGCACAATACAAAGAGATCCTAAAGGAAAACTTGCTTCTCTTCTGCCAAAAACCTTAAATTGGAGGAAGTTTGTCTTTCAACAGGACAATGAATTGAAGCCCACTGTGACAGAAACAATGGAGTAGCCTAAAATGAAGACAATTGATGCCCTTGAGTGGCCCGGGCTTAACTCCATTAAACACTTGTGGTGAAACCTAAAAGCTGCTGTCTACCACTGTGCCCCATCTAACCTGGCAGAGCTTCCACAATTTACAAGGAGAAATGGGCACATCTCGTTCTGTCATTTTGTGCAAAAGTAATTGAGGAGGCTAATCTAGAGAGACTGTGAAATGGGGGTTCAAGCAAGTATAAAATGTGTAGGGGGGGGGGGTCCAGAGATACATATTGTTGACATTTCCATTTTTTAATGACATATAATTTTCTTTTTTTTGCCAGCCCATTAAAAAGACTTACAAAATATTCCCAGACATATTGATCTGAGAGATGAGCCAGTCACATAGTCAGGAGAAAAGGCAGAAGATGGACATCAGAAATTTCACGGTGGAATCACAAAGACAAGAAAAGACCAAGAGGGTGTCCATATGGAAGATGGGTGGACGAGATAAAAGTATTTGTAGGTGTGATATGGATAAGTAAAGCAGCCAACCATAATGTGAATTTTTAGTGTATATTTTTTTATATTTATCTATATTTAGTGTATATATAGATAGTAATAGTGCTGACAAATTCCAACAGCCTGGGAATGGCATTACCAATGAGTCACCAACACCCCTATAGCTGGCATTCGTTCATTTTGATGAGCAGCCTGGAAGAAGGCACAGTGGAGGTACATGGCTTCCCATCGAGGGTGTCCAACAACTACTCTGTCCTCCTGCAATAGCAGCCACCTGCTTGAGACCAGGACTTCATCCCTCCGACCCTGCTCATCAAAAGTGGGATTTGGAAAATGGATAGATGGAGTAAATGCAGTGCCTCCTTTGCCCACTCCAATGTGGGTACGGAATAGTCAACGAGCTCCAGTGAATTCCGTATGAAAGGCCTTTTTTTTTATAATTTATTGTTCCAGTATTAACAATTGCTGAATTGCACTGTTTTGCAACTCCATCATAGTGGAGTTATGAAGGTGACAGCCGGTTGAGGTGTGACCAGAGTTGTTTGGGGCAGCTCTCTTCCCTTTGTTGATAACGTTATGTTTCAGCTAGGGTTCCTCCTCTGGCTGGGGTTTAAATTTAGAAATTGTGGATTATCTAGTTCCCTTATATTTAACCATCCTGTCCTACGTGCCAAGTGTTTTGCGGGCGGTTTCCTAAGAGGTGAGACCCCAGCCCATCCTCACAAGAGACTGCCCTAAGCCCTAAAAAGGCAGGGGCAACCCACAGTCCTTTGCAGTTCATTCAAATGTGCTTGGGAGTGGTAAGTTTCTTGGTTTTCTGATGTTCTTGTGCTTTGTGTGTACTGGATTGTTGACCTCTGTGCTCTGTATTTCAACTATTCTTTGGATTTCAAATTGGGACTTTGTTTGACTTGGATTGTCTTTGCTGGAAACTCCTTTTTGCCTTCTTATGTTCCTTTTTGAAAATAAAATATTTTACTTGTAAAGATTCCATGGTGCCCCTTGTGATACTAGACAGGGCTTTTGACCAGATTCCCCAAGGGCATCTTAAGGATTGTTCAGGACGTACACGCTTTGGAACTCCTGAGTTTCATAAAAGATAATATATTGAGAAAGACCATTAAAGAGAAGAGGTCTGTAGATAAGTGATGAAGTCTCTCCAAAATCGTCAGACTTTGGAGATGTCTCAGAAATAACAGGTATTATTGTCATGCTACAGTCAGGGTTTCTTCTTCTTTTTATTGTCATTTTTGGATTATTATACTCCTTGTATTTTTGCTTTTATGCAATTTTTGCTAATGGAAGACCACCCATATAAAAGTGGGCCAGGAGGTGCAGCATTAGTCACTGCACCACCACCCTACCCAATTTACATGCAATTTCCCTCTTCAATGCTACAGTCCTCCTCTGGAAAACAAATGACACTCATCAACCCTCCATTGGCACTGTCATCTTGCACATGCCTAGATGCTTCTCATAAGCTCTTCAGTTTCGTCCTTTTCTAGAAATGCAGAATCGGGGTCCACAAACACTGGCAACAGAGCGGCTTACCAAGGAAGGTAAGCTCACTTCTTGTGTATCTCCCATAATATTCTGAAGCGAATGGGACAGAACACGCTGCCATCTGGTTTACATTTTAGCAGAAGTTTTGGAATGTAAATGTTTCCATGATGTGACGTCCAGGGGACCACCTCTAGCCTTTACATTGAAGCTGAGAAGAAGAATCTCTCAAATGTTGTGGAGTGCATTCCAGATGCTTCTGGTTTTTTTTTTCTGGTTTACTGTGGATTTTCACTTTGTCTCTGGGTACTGATTGCTAGATTGTGGATTTGGGTTTGTTAGCTTAGGGTTGACTTTTTAGACCAGGGGTGTCGAACTCCTTTCCTGGAGGGCCGCAGTGGCTGCAGGTTTTCATTCTAACCATCTTCTTAATTAGTGACCAGTTTTGCTGCTAATTACTTCTTTTAATTAACTTGACTCAGACCCCTTAGTTGTCTCTTTTTCTTTAATTAGCAGCCAAACAATAATGAGACACAAAACAAGCTGCCACATGACCAGCTCACCAGTGCCCGTCACACAATATCTGAAAATAAAGAAAAGTGAAGGTCTCAGTAAGGCTGATCTCTCAACTCACCAAAACACTTTGACAATGTTTTTATGAAAAACAGAAAGTCAACAGATTTGGAAATGTCTGCTTTGGCAGAACGAGAGCAGTAAAAAGCCATGGAATTAAATAACGGGTTTAATTAACAGCAAGCATCGGATTCTCATTAAGAAATTGGTTGGAGTTTGAAGCCCCAGTTTAGCTGGTCATCTGTAGGCTCGTTTCATGCCTTATTTCTGTTTGGCTGCCATTTAATGAGGAAACGAATCAATTCAGAGGACTGAATCCTTCTAATAGGGCTATTAAAATGAAGGGGAAAAAAGTGAATTAGCAGTGAAAACTGGTCACTGATTAGGAAAAGGATTAGAATGAAAACCTGTAACCACTGCGGCCCACCAGGCCTGGAGCTTGACACCCATGTTTTAGACAAATTCTTTTTGCCTTGTTTTGCCATTTTCTTGTTTATATCAAATGGATCCTTTGAATTTAAGAAACATTGTTTTTTGTTGTCCTTTCAGACCAGAGGGTTACTGTCATTCTCTATCTTGAAGGATTTTTTTTATTACTTGTGACATTTAAAAGTAATTTTTTTGTAACTTTTTACGTATGAACATTTTGAGCCTGAGCAGGCTTTGAAGCTTGCCTTTTGAGATTGAGACCAGGCTGTCTGGGGTGAGGCCTGTTTTCTGAGGTCTCATTTATAAATCTTTGTGTGGATTTGTGCATGAAAATATGTGTACGCCAAAAAAAGGAAAATGTGTGCGCCAAAATATAATCAAATTTATAAAACCTGGTGTACGCACATTTATATGCAATTCATCTTTATAAATCACAATCATCTAGTAAATGTTCATGCATGAACATGACTCGATTCTCACCTGGTTGCCACCCACAAACAAACCAATATGGACTATATTAATCAACCTTGTACATATGCAATCATGATGCTGCAGAACTTCATTGGTTATTAGAGCAGTGACCCAAGCCGGTGCAGCCAGACTTTGAGGAGCTCTGTGGTACGCACAGCGTTGTAGCACTTCTCCTCTGTCCTCTAGGGTTGGGGAAAGATGTAAGACACCCGCGTCTGAGCGCATAGCCACTATCACCTGGAACATGTTTTGATTTGACTGCTTTTACAATGACTAGTACAAGCCATATGAAACACTGAGCGTTCAACCAGTTACCTTACCAACAAGCAACCAAACACTAAGTCATACGCCAACAGTATGGTTCTTTGTCTCAAAATAAACGAATCTTGGGCTGACCCAGGCTACCGAGCCACGACATCTGTCAGTCTCATCATGGCTTTACAGATGACTTGTGTGTTAATGGAATGTCACCACTTAAGTTAACAAAAGCAGCGTCACTACCACTAGGTGTCAATATTGCAAAATGAGTGCAGTAACTTGCTACAGTTATGTTAGGAAAACCGGCCGCTGCTGCAAATTGCCTTTTTTTGTTGGCATGTACAACCAAACCATACAGAAACTGAATGTAGCACCTCCTCAGTCATCTATGACTTTCAGCACAGTTGGCATGATGGAGTAGAAAGAAGCTTTGCTGAAATATTCCTGGGCAGTTCCCTTTGGTAGGTGCCTGTTGCCAGAATATCAACCGTTGTTAAAACTTGGAAGTGAGGAGGTATACCCTGATTTCGGGCAGTCTGTCTTTATAATGCCAGGACTAAATCAGCATATTGTTTGATTAGACTGGCTTTTGGGAGCCTAAACCAACTCATAAGCCACTCATCATCATGGGCAAAAGACCTCCTGCCAGTCCCTAAAAGCCTGTTCCCTTCATATTGACCATTTGCATAGGTTTCAAGCCATGCTGTGTCAAGCCACTAGGCCATGAAAAGGCTACAGGACACAGTAATTAGAGCTTTCTGTATGCAGGAAGTGAATCAAGCCTGTGTGTTTGCTGTGCTCTCGTTTCTAATCCTGAAAAGTGACAACAGATAGTCGATATGCCGTGCTTCAGTAGACGCCTGACATTGGCACCTAGTGATCTTATCTTGTATGCAGCTGCTGGGCCATTTTTGAGTGATTTTGAATGGTGTACCACTTTACAGCTGAGCAGACATTTTATGTACTGACTAGTGGCAAAGATGACATCCCATGGCAGTGCCATGTTTAAAGTCACTGAACTCTTTAGTGTGACCCATTGTACTGCCGATGTTTGTCAAAGGAGACTGCATGGTTATGTCCTTGGTTTTAGGCACCTGTTAACAATGAAACACGTGAGCTCAATCATTTGGAGTAGTGTCCACACACCTTTGGCCATCTAGTGTATATGTTTGTTCTGCCCCTAGATTTCAACATTGGATCTTCAATTTGTCCTTTCTGGCTTTGACCTTGGCTCGTCCCTGACTACATTTACTTGCTTATCAATTTGTTTTAATCTCCTGGTCTTTTGCATTTGTTCACAATAATCCTTGAGCTTTTGTTTTCGCTCCTAACACTCTCTGCTGGTGTCTGAGTTTAGAGTTGAGTGGTGATTTGAAGCATCAGAACTCAAAATCAATGTGAGCAAGCGGGCACAATGCCTGTCCTAGATGCCAATGGACTAAGTGTATTGTATAGATGTGCTTTATTTAGCCTTTGATTTATTTGTACGTTGAGAAGCCTACTGTGATCACCTCTCCCTCCAGAATGCGTTGTAATAAATGTCATTTGTGATGTATGTTGGGCTTGTCTGGACAAAGTGTTCCAGGTCATGATGGCATAAGCAGGCATACAGTTCACGTGAAAGACTTGTACCTTTGGAGTCCTGTAAATAATGGGTGCTTTAATAAATTCATTCCACACTTTAGATGATTTATTCAAAATGGACTTGAGTAGGCAAAATATCCCTTTCTAACCCACTCTGCCATAATCCTTTCAATTTGGATAAGCTATGACTTGTTTGACTGAGGAATGCTGAACTGCTAACACTCCGTCCCATGGCCACTCAAGCAATGCACAGTGCTTGTAATAAGGCATGTAGAACATGCATAAAAGATTGGGGTTCCTAACTGGAAGTACCCATGTAATAGCTGAAAGGTGGATTAAAAGGTGAGAAGAACAAGCAAAGTTTGGCTCTGCAACTCACCGATGTGCCTTCTGTTGAAGCTGATCATTAGCTGGTAGAGACTTCCTGTCCAGGGCTGGTTTTTACAAGGCTGTCATACTGGATGGAGCAAAGTTAGGTTTCTTCTCTTGCTACAAGATCTTCTTCTCTGCGGATGAAGAAAGGAAACTTGTAAGCAAATGTACAGCTTGTAAATCTTTCCCACATGTACTCATGGAACTTCAATCCCAGCTGCAGTAGTGGTCTAGCGTTAAAAATGCCCTGGAATTTGCTTTTGTCAACACTTGCCCAACACATTTGGCCAGGACATCCACCAACTTCACACCTTCTTCAGTGCATCTACACGTAACATTCTTGACTGATTTGTGTAGTATGTAGTCAGTAGCCGTCATATGGTCAGAGGTACAGAGTACGGTGTAATCCACACTTGTATGTCCAACCAACACTGTGATATACTGTACAGAGCACTGTGCATGGCCAAGAGTTTTAAGTTGTCTTTTGAGCAAACATCGCAATGGAAAAAATGTGTGACATAAAGCACAGGCTGTGCAGACACTCCACTGACACTGACTCTCTGATACTCTACCCTCACCATCAGTTTCCCTTATTTCTCACATCCTGCAGACCTTCAAGAGTCTTGTCATGGACTACATGAGTCCTCTTGTGAAAGACCACTTGGGGCCACTGCAGTTTGCCTATCAGATAAAGACTGGAGTGGAAAATGCAATTGTTTATCTGCTCCTCAAGGCTTATTGCCATCTGGACCAACCAGGTAGCACTGCGAGGACTGTATTTTTTCAGTTTCTCCAGTGCCTTTAAACCATGCCTGTTAAGGGGAAAGCTCAGAGATATGCAGTAGGATGAGCCTGAGATTCTAGGACTGTGTGAGCAACAGTGGAGCAACCACAAGGAACATTCCTTTCTCCTTTTCTCTTCATTCAGTATACCTCAGACTATAAATATAACACCAGGTCAGGTCACATACACACATCCTCAGATAATTCTGCACTAATGGGGTGTATTGATAAGAGGGATGAGATAGAGGAGAGGAGAGAATTAAGGGGAAGAACTTTGAGAACTGGCTGCAACTCAACATCAGCAAAACCAAGGAACTGACACACAAAGGGCCTCTACGCCCGGTCATTGTTCATGCATTGAATGTGAGGTGATGAACTGCTAGTTGGGGGTCCACATCAGTGATGGGCTGGGCTGGTCACGTATCATAACAGGAGCTATATAAGAAAGGTAAGGCAGAGCACTTGATTTACTAATATTTTTTCTGTCATATTTTCTACTGTAGTTTAAACTTTTGATATGTGTTGCCTTAAACAGATTGGTTAGGATATTAAACAGAGATAATGCTGATGGCTAAAATGTCATTGTCTGTAGCTCTACATCAAAGTTTAGACTGCAGCTTCTGAGCAACTGCAAAATCCAGTGCTGCAGCATTCATTTGGCTTTAGCAAGGACAGACTCAGTTCAAGTGAACTAATGGCTGTGATTTTATAATTGTTTGTGGGAAAGGAAGGCAGACAAATGATACTGCCATTATTTCCCAATTTGTGTTTTCTTGAAGTTCCACTGTACTTGTGTTTTACTGAACACAAATTTTTTGATAGCAAAGAAGGATTAGGCTGTTGTATTTTCCCCAAGTGCCAGTTCTTCATGTGAGGCACACTAATCACAGCACAAATTATCGTTGTGTAGAATATGCTATCTGCTCAGCTAGTAAAATGCAATTATTGGGTTGTGTCTGATGTCCTACTCGTATACACAGTGCCTTCAGGAAGTATTCAGACTCCTTCTCTTTTTTCACTTTTTGTTATGTTGGAGCCTTGTGCTAAAACCATTTAAATTCATTTTTCCCCACATCAAGCAATGCTCAATACCTCAGAATGACAAAGTGAAAACAAGATTTTTGAAATTGTTGAATATGTATTAAAAACAACAAACTGAAATATCCCATATTCTGTCTTTTTACTCAGTACTTTGTTGAAGCCTCTTTGGCAGTGATTCCAGCTTGGAGTCTGCTTGAGTTTCATGCAACAAGCATGACACACCTGGATTTGGGGATTTTCTGTCATTCTTCTCAGCAGATCCTGTCAAGCTTTCTCAGGTTGGATGGAGACTGACAGTCAACAGGGGTTTTAGGTCTCTCCAGAGATGTTCAACTGTTTCAGGTCCAGGATCAGGCTGGGCCATTCAAGGACATTCCTAAATACCATTACCCAGTTGTCCCTAAGCCACTCCTATGTAGCCATTGCTTTGTGCTTTGTGTCATTGTCCTGTTGAAAGGTGAACCTTCGGCCCAGTCTGATGTATGGACTGCTCAGGAGCAGGTTATTATGAAGGATGTCTACGTACTTTGCTCTATTCAGCTTTCCCTCAACCTTGACTAGTCTCCTAGTCTTTAACCCCGCAGCACGATTCTGCCACCACCATGTTTCACTGCTGGAATGATATTGCACAAATAAAGAGCGGTGCCTGGTTTCCTCCACACATAAAACTAATCTTGGCTTCATCAGACCAGAGAATTGTGTTTCTCACAGTATACAATAATAAATAATAATAATAATACATTTTATTTATATAGCGCCTTCCCCATGCTCAAGGCACTTACAGAATATAAGAAAGAACGGTAGGGTATACAGTATATAGCATTGTACAAACCAAATAAATAAATAAAGAAGATTAAGACAGTAAATTCAGAGAGAAGCCTAACAGACAACATAACTGATGGTCTAGCACACACATACAGGTTACATGAGCATCTTGACAGCGAGGTAAACTGAGAGAAGGATAGTGAAGTCAAGTAGAGCTAAAAGCCTTCCTGAACAGACGAGTTTTGAGTTGTTTTTTAAAAGAATTCATGGAGTCAGCTGACCTGATTAATTTCGGTAGGTCATTCCAGAGTCTGGGCGCTATACAGCTGAAGGCCCTGCTGTCACCCATGGAGTGTACAGTAGATTAGTGTGGGGCATATATATATATACAGTGGTGTGAAAAACTATTTGCCCCCTTCCTGATTTCTTATTCTTTTGCATGTTTGTCACACAAAATGTTTCTGATCATCAAACACATTTAACCATTAGTCAAATATAACACAAGTAAACACAAAATGCAGTTTTAAATGATGGTTTTTATTATTTAGGGAGAAAAAAAAATCCAAACCTACATGGCCCTGTGTGAAAAAGTAATTGCCCCCTGAACCTAATAACTGGTTGGGCCACCCTTAGCAGCAACAACTGCAATCAAGCGTGAGGGTGATAACTTGCAATGAGTCTTTACAGCTCTGGAGGAATTTTTGCCCACTCATCTTTGCAGAATTGTTGTAATTCAGCTTTATTTGAGGGTTTTCTAGCATGAACCGCCTTTTTAAGGTCATGCCATAGCATCTCAATTGGATTCAGGTCAGGACTTTGACTAGGCCACTCCAAAGTCTTCATTTTGTTTTTCTTCAGCCATTCAGAGGTGGATTTGCTGGTGTGTTTTGGGTCATTGTCCTGTTGCAGCACCCAAGAACGCTTCAGCTTGAGTTGACGAACAGATGGCCGGACATTCTCCTTCAGGATTTTTTGGTAGACAGTAGAATTCATGGTTCCATCTATCACAACAAGTCTTCCAGGTCCTGAAGCAGCAAAACAACCCCAGACCATCACACTACCACCACCATATTTTACTGTTGGTATGATGTTCTTTTCTGAAATGCTGTGTTCCTTTTATGCCAGATGTAACGGGAAATTTGCCTTCCAAAAAGTTTAACTTTTGTCTCATCAGTCCACAAGGTATTTTCCCAAAAGTCTTGGCAATCATTGAGATGTTTCTTAGCAAAATTGAGACAAGCCCTGATGTTCTTTTTGCTTAACAGTGGTTTGCGTCTTGGAAATCTGCCATGCAGGCCGTTTTTGCCCCGTCTCTTTCTTATGGTGGAGTTGTGAACACTGACCTTAATTGAGGCAAGTGAGGCCTGCAGTTCTTCAGATGTTGTCCTGGGGTCTTTCGTGACCTCTCGGATGAGTCGTCTCTGCGCTCTTGGGGTAATTTTGGTCGGCCGGCCACTCCTAGGAAGGTTCACCACTGTTCCATGTTTTTGCCATTTGTGGATAATGGCTCTCACTGTGGTTCGCTGGAGTCCCAAAGCTTTAGAAATGGCTTTATAACCTTTACCACCAGACTGATAGATCTCAATTACTTCTGTTCTCATTTGTTCCTGAATTTCTTTGGATCTTGGCATGATGTCTAGCTTTTGAGGTGCTTTTGGTCTACTTCTCTGTGTCAGGCAGCTCCTATTTAAGTGATTTCTTGATTGAAACAGGTGTGGCAGTAATCAGGCCTGGGGTGGCTACGGAAATTGAACTCAGGTGTGATACACCACAGTTAGGCTATTTTTTAACAAAGTGACAATTACTTTTTCACACAGGGACATGTAGGTTTGGATTTTTTTTTCTCCCTAAATAATAAAAACCATCATTTAAAAACTGCATTTTGTATTTACTTGTGTTATATTTGACTAATGGTTAAATGTGTTCGATTATCAGAAACATTTTGTGTGGCAAACATGCAAAAGAATAAGAAATCAGGAAGGGGCAAATAGTTTTTCACACCACTGTATATATATATATATATATATATATATATATATGGCAAGCGGCTGAGGGTGGCACCCAGCCGGGTTGCCTGGAAGGACCGGAGGAGGGCCTATGCCTCCTCCAGACCACGAGGGGGCGACTGCCCTGGTGGCTTTAGGGACCACGGGACCAGAGCTTAGAACTTCAACCTTATAGGGGCCCGTGGTCACTGCCAGAGGGCGCTCGGATGCCTGAGGAGTGTGTGGCGGAAGTGCTGGGGGGAAGAAGACCAGGGACACCCAGAGTGCTTCCGGGTGCACAGCTGGCACTTCCGCCACACCTGGGAGGGCTGGCGGAAAGTTATCGGGAGGCACCTGGAGCACGTCTGTGTGAGGATAAAAGGGGCCGCCTCCCTCCATTCGATGGCTGGAGTTGGGAGTGCAGAGGGCGAAGTCAAGGAGAAGAGCAGTAGAGGCGGCAAAGGGAGGCATTGTGTAAAGAGGCCTGGACTTTGGGGTGAAGTGGGTTGTGCGTGCACTTTGTAAATAGTCGTGTAAATAAACGTGTTGTGATGCTTAAAACAATGTCTGCCTGTCTGTGTCTGGGCTGCTTCCCACAATATATATATATATATATATATATATAAATACACACATATAAGATGTATAGGTTAACAATCTTCACTGTTATCTGGAACATTGCTAGTTCAAAGCTCGTTACTGGCAGAAGGGATTCTACTTTGTTGAGCCCTTGAGCAAAGCATTTAACCTGAAAATTGTTCTGACCCTCAAAGGTCAAGTGAAAAGACAAGTTCCCCTTGGGAATTAATATGTATATCAAAAAAGTATTACTGTCCCTGTGGAGTTTGTATGTGCTCACTTGCCTGTGTGAGTTTTTCCTGACATCCTAAACATGGCCTTGTAAGTTGACTAGTGACCTTATTTGGCCCAGTGTGAGTATGGCCTACAGTGGATTGATTTCATGTCTTGAGGCTGATGTTATCAGGATAGTCTCTGTTTCCAGACAATCTTATAATGGAAAACACAAATTTGGAAAGTGAATGAACAGACGGGTAATTTAGCCGACGATTTATCTAATTTCGAGTTAACTGTCTTCCTATTTCTTCAAAGAGAGCACATGTCATTGAAATGAGCCTGTGGACGACTGAACTGCCAAAACTTCCAGTTTCCTTGTCCAGTATCTTAGTCGCTAAGCCACACTGCCTTGAGAGCATTTGGTATACTAGACCCAACAGAGCCTGTCAGGAGGCAACAACATATTTCTTAGTAATGGAAATTCAAACAGTGCTCCTTTTTGCAAAACAAACATCAGCTGCAAAAGATCCTGAAACAACGTTAAGCACCTCCAGCTGAACAAACAGTAGAGTAAGTCAAGTTAATTGAAAGGTGACGTCCGAAAGAAAACCAGAATGCTTCACATTTCCTGAAGACCAGCAATAAAAATCACAAGGATCAGATAAGGACAGTGAGCTGATTAGGATCTAACAATGCAGACAGAAATATATTAAAGGTTCGGAGCTTGATCCCTCTCCCACTTGGACAGAGGCAGTGGTGCTGTACGAATTATGTTTTTGGACTTCTCTAGCGCCTTCAACACCATCCAACCTCTGCTCCTTAGAGACAAGATGACTGAGATGGGAGTAGATTCATACCTGGTGGCATGGATCGTGGACTATCTTACAGACAGACCTCAATATGTGCGTCTTGGGAACTGCAGGTCTGACATCGTGTGCAGCAATACAGGGGCGCCGCAGGGGACTGTACTTTCTCCGGTCCTGTTCAGTCTATATACATCAGACTTCCAATATGACTCAGAGTCCTGTCACGTGCAAAAGTTCGCTGATGACACTGCTATTGTGGGCTGCATCAGGAGTGGGCAGGAGGAGGAGTACAGAAAGTTAATCAAAGACTTTGTTAAATGGTGTGACTCAAACCACTTACATCTTAACACCAGCAAGACCAAGGAGCTGGTGGTGGATTTTAGGAGGCCCAGGCCCCTCATGGACCCTGTGATCATCAGAGGTGACTGTGTGCAGAAGGTGCAGACCTTTAAATACCTGGAAGTGCAGCTGGATGATAAATTGGACTGGACTGCCAATACTGATGCTCTATATAAGAAAGGTCAGAGCCGGCTATACTTTCTGAGAAGGTTGGCATCCTTTCAACATCTGCAATAAGATGCTGCAGATGTTCTATCTTCTACTCGGTGGTGTGCTGGGGTGGCAGCATAAAGATGAAAGACGCCTCACGCCTGGACAAACTTGTTAAGAAGGCAGGCTCCATTGTAGGATTAAAGTTGGACAGTTTAACATCTGTGGCAGAGCGACGGGCACTAAGCAAACTCCTGTCAATCATGAAGAATCCACTGCATCCACTGAACAGTGTCATCTCCAGACAGAGGAGTAGCTTCAGTGACAGACTTTTGTCACTGTCCTGCTCCACTGACAGACTGAGGAGATCGTTCCTCCCCCACACTATGTGACTCTTCAGTTCCACCCAGGGGGAGTAAATGCTAACATTAATTAAAGTTATTGTCTGCTTTTTTATTTTTATTCTTTTTCATTTTTCATTTTTATTACTATTTAATTTAATATTGGTTTTTTTTTTTGTTTTTTTTTGTATCAGTATACTGCTGCCGGATTATGTGAATTTCCCCTTAGGATTAATAAAGTATCCATCTATCTATCTATCTATCTTGAGGTGAAAAGAATATTGAACAGGCTGAAGCCTTGTGGCACAAGACAATCAAGACAGCCGTCATTAATATAGAAAGCGCTGGGTGTGTCAATAAACTTTTTAGAGAATGATTCATGATCTTCACTCACAGAAGTGTTCATGGTTAAAGTAAAAGCTCATTGAATCTCCATGTCAAAGGACAGAATTAGTATTTAATAAAAAGTAAAGAATGTTAATGCAAGTGAGGCTTCTGAAAGCAACTGAGATTTTGGCAGAGCAACTCTATGTTCTCTAAATTTGAGTTCCTCTCCGAGGGTCGCATTGTCCTCCAGTTACTCATTTTGCAACAACAAAACAAGGTTGTATTGATCTAATATATTAGGTTAGGGGGTCATCTTCCTGGCTCGACTAAGTTAGAAGATACTACTCCGGGACATTTGGGGGGATTGCAACTTAATGAATGCATGTAAACACAATAACAGTTTAATTAATGGCTTGTGGCATCAAATCTCAAACCAGACTTCATGTGTAGCTACTAGCTGGTGGTCTGCTGACTTCATCACTAAATTTAAGAAGTGTTTGGAGCCTCACTTGTTTCTGACTAACTGATAATGGCTTTGTTATGTTCTTGTAACCTAGGAAGTGTAACTCTGTTGTATTTTCTTCTGCGCCCTTCACTTGCGATGATCAATTTTACAGCCTTGTTCTGTTCCCAAACAGTCCCGAGACTGATGTTTACTCAATAATGCTGACCTCTTTTGATAAAATTGTTTGTTAAATGAATACATGTAAATGTACAGTAAACATAAAGAAGTTGTTAAAAGGTTAAAAAGAATTAATACAAATGTAAACCGGAGTTCTGCTAAACAGTTGGTGTCAGAAGCCACACTGAAGTTTCCCTGCTGCCTCACAATCCCCAAACCTTCAGGAGGTGTGAGCCCCATCAATTCTCCTAACTTTATTTGTTAAATTGTGACCCAAAAGCAATGTGCTATTATTTATATTGCTGTAATCTTTTTGCTGTCATTTATTGCTGATATTGTAGCTGTTTTGTCTCCCTGATAAATGTTTGAAGGTGCCACTGTTATGTAGGGTGGTGCGGTGGGGGTGGAATGACATTTGTTTGGTACTTTGGCTCCAGCAGATCATGAGCTTTGCTTACAATGTTTATTTGGGATGACTGTTCATCCATCTTCCATTATGGGATTGTGAGGAGGTAGAGCCCTCCCGTTTAACATCAGACACAAAGTAGAAAGCAACCCTGGAATGGACGCTCATCTATTGCTTTGCACACCCATTCAGGCAGCGACCCTGAGCTCCTACTGAGCTTAACACGACTCAGGTTCATCTTCTATCTAGGTTACTCTTGATGTGAAACTGGCACAGCCTCTCCATGGCCATGCTGTTTTTTTTTTCAGGCCCTCCAGTTTTTCCCACATCTTAAAGCCTTGTGGGTTAAGCTGATTGGCAGAATATAAATGATCGTGTGTGTGTGTCAGATTTGAGGCCCACCCAGAGATAGCTTCTGTCTTGCACCTGATACCCCTGGAATAGCATTAAAGGTGTGAGAGATGGACGGCAGCTTGGGAAAGGCGGCTGTGATATGAATGCCATATGTGGTGAAATTGTCCATGGAGAACCAGGGAGAAAGTAAAGTACTTATATAGTGTGTCGGTTCTCCTGTGATTATTTTTCAGGACAAAGCCAAGGACCAGCCACAGCCAGAGGCTCCTCCTGGAGGAAGACGACCCTCGCGGGGCTGGACGCTACAGCCCACGGTGCTTTGCTGAGGGGGGCGTGGGGGTAGAACTGTGAGAGATGGCCGACAGTTTATCCCGGTCCATACATCCAGGCCGCTAGATGGAGTCCTCCCTGCAGTATGGAGGATTCCCACAGGGCATCATAGGAGATGGAGTGCGACTCCACAGCCCTGCTGGGTGCCATGGGTGCCATCGGAGGACGCTGCAGGGAGACACAGGGATTTCTATTTTCCCCGTAGGGTTGTAGAAAAAGAAGAGTTTTCAGCTGATCCGGAAGTGCTGTGGGGTCACATGGACTGAAGGACAGAAGCACTTCCGAGTCAAGGACTATTTAAAGGACTGTAGGAAACCCAGCAGAGAGAGCCGGAGTTGGGAGGGAGTGTGACGGAGCTGCTGGGTGGAGAGGAGGATTATTATTGTGATTTATTGAATTATTGTGTATTTTGGAGGTGGAGGTGCTTTGTGCACATAATTGAAGTAATTAAAATTATTTTTGGGACTTTTACCTGGTGTCTGGACGTGTTGTCTGCGGGTTTGGAGGAGCAACAACACCCCTAACTGTCACAAAGGAATTCAGAAAATTATTGAATTGATAGATTGATGGTAGATGGTAATGTGCACTGGGAAAGGCTCCTTATGGCTGCAAAACAATAAGAGAGGCAAACAAAAAAGGATTGGGGATCCCGAGGAATCCCTGTGGAGTACCTGGGATTTTTGATAATGAGAAGTCACTTCATCAGCCACTCTGGCGAGCCTTTAAGTGTGGTGGGATTCAAACTAAATATTGGTTTCCTGTTCGAGCCTCTTTCATGGAAGAGGTGGTGTCAGGGGGTGGGGGCAGTAATGGGGTAACTGGTCTTCTTCCCAGTCTTTACCTTCAAATCAGAGAGCGTAAAAGGAAAACATGAAAGCTGCAGTTAAATCTTTCTGCTGTGTTCCCTTCAAATCAGTCCCCATCAAATGCACATTGACCTTCAGCATGTGATGGGCATAAAGCCTAACAGGTGGATTTGTTTTTTTGTGACTCTGTCTGGGATTTGAAATGACACATCATGTGTATATTTTTATATTTGACTCCAGATTAATGATGAAAACATTTCTAAGGGAGTACAATTTAAGGTCTATACTGAACCTGACATCTACTCTCTGCAGATTGTTACATTCTTACCTGTAGGGCAAATTACAAGCATTAAGTACTGTAAAAGGCACAGACAGAAGACCAGTGAAATGATCTGCGGTCCAGTAAGCTGTCAAGGCTAGACAGCAGCCAAGCTAGCACTTTTCTAAGATTATGCAGATCATCTCAGAAAGTATTCAGACCCCTTAACCTTCCTCACATTTTATGTTGTAGCCTTCTGCTAAAATCATTTAAACTATTTTTTTTCCTCACATCAGGCATCACTCAATACCACAGAATGACAAAGCGAAAACAGGATTTTAGAATTTGTTTTGCTAATTTGTTAAAAATCAAAAACTGAAATATCTCATTGACGCAAATATTCAGACTCTTTACTATGACACTTGAAATCTTTCGCAGGTGCCTCTCGCTGTATTGATCATCATTGAGATGTTTCTACACCTTGTTTGTAGTCCACCTGTGGTCAATTCAACTGTTTGGAAATGATTAAAAAAGACATAGACCTTTCTATAGATCAAAAAACCAAGCCATTAGGTCAAAGGAGTTGCATGCAGAGCTTGCAGACAAGATTGTGTTTAGGCACATCTGGGGAAGGCTACAAAATTTCTTGTAGCATTAAAAATTCCCAAGGGCGCAGCTGCCTTCTTAATTCTTGGATGGAAGATGTTTGTAACAACCACAGCTCTTCCTAGCCACCTGGCCAAAAGAGAGCAATCATGAAAGAAGGGCCTGAGTGATCAAGAAGCTGATGGTCACTCTGGCTGAGCTCTAGAGAACCTGTGTGGTGATGGGCGATAGGAGAAACATCTGGAAAAATAACCATCACTGCAACACTCCGCTGAGCTGGGCTTTTTGACAAAGTTTCCAATCAGAAGCCTCTCCTCAGTAAAAGGCATATGAAAGCCCACTTGAAGTTGAAGGCACCTGAAAGACTCTCAAACTGCGAGAAACAAGATTATCTGTTCTGATGAAACCAAGATTAGCATCATGTTTGGAGTAAACCAGCTACCACTCACCATTCCAAAGGTGAAGCATGGTGGTGGTGGTGTCTTAACAGTTACAGTATAAGGGAAAGCTGAACAGAGCAAAGTACAGATGCAGTATATCCTTCATGAAAACCTACCACAGAACATTCTGGATTTCAGACGATTTACCTTCCAACAGGACAATGACCCTAAGCACAAAGCAAAGACAACACAGGGGTGGCTTAGGGACAACTCTGAGAATGTACTTGAAACCAGTCGAACATCCGTGGAGAGAAGTTTGATTGCTCTTTTAGTCTTTGATTTAAACATCAGAAAAATAAGGTAGTCAGTACATTTATGAACCCAGGTGAAGGACTTCATCTCCTACTGCTAGCTGGCTTTTTTGTTATCCTTTTGACTTTTATTCTTTCACTCCTTTGTATCCTTAGTGCCTCCCTGCAATTTTCTGCTCTATTGCACTTTACATTTGTTTTATTGTGACTAAACACAATTTTTTTCTCCTCTTCAACAGTTCAATTTTAGCTTCCATTGGCCAGGCAGCTCTAAAAATAAAACATCCCCTGTGCCATCTGCTTCCTCCAACTTGTGCTCTTCACTCAGGTCAAACTATTTCTTCTTCAATCTGTTTTAATGGCCAGTCAGTTTAAACTACACTCTGCACAAATGACTTCACTTGCCCTCTCCATGGTTTCATTTTGTTCTTACTTGTCCAGGTGCCAGATGTCAGTGTTTGAGTTTATGAAATGTTTTTAATTAAGGAATGAAATAATCGTATGTTTTCTACTGTACAAAAGGCATGACAAAGATGGACAGAGGCACCATATCACACCCTCAACGCCACAGCACACATAAGTAAGTAGGACCAGTCAAGGTGCATTAAAGACAGACACTGCTTCTTCAGTGTTCTTTGCGTATTTAATTTAATGTTCACCTCATCAATATCTTAACATCCATTGGTATTACAATCAATAATTTACAAGAGTTTAACTGGATAGTCTACTTGCCATGCTGTGTATGTTTGGCTTTGGCTAAAAGATAAAACTGCTTTCTTAAATATCTCATGTCTTACTTCAGATATACAGTATAACAGCAACTAAAACAGCATTGCTGGATGTCTTAGTTCAAAACACGGACGTCCTTCCTCACCTATCATTTTTGCCTTTGCCATTGAATCCCTGTCTCTATCTGACTGTGATTTTATCAGGTATCACAGCTTCCATATTCTTTTATTAATGGTCACATCCATCCCGTGTTAGAATTAATGTAATTTTTTTAGTTAGCCAATAAAATGTGTCATTTTGCTTGGCTTTTCTCTACATTCATAATGGCTAACATGGTACAACACATTAGTCATCAGGTATAACAAAGATAATATTGTTGTTGAAGGATCATATAGGCAGAACTCAAAGTAAGGGTGATGCTTCACAGCAAACAGCAAATGTTGCTCTTGTCAGCACAGTCCCAATGATAACAGCCCTGTAGATATGGAGGATAAACTGCCTATAACTGAAACATCTCCCAAAAAGACTCCTGTTAAACATATAAATTTATGTCACGTGTGAAGAATATATGATCAATAGATAGATAGATTGATTGTGTCAGAGAGATGATGTGCAGCCTTGTTCATAATGGCCATCAGTTTTGTCTTTATTCTCCCCTATACTACTAACTCTAGTGGGTCTAGAGTGTGTCCCATAAGACATTGCATGTGTTCAAAATAAACACGAGCCACTGGATCGGAAAAAGCATTTTGTTAGACCAGATTAAACTTTGACATTCGCAGACCTACCTCACTGGACTAGGAGTAAAAGAGAACAATGCATTGCAATCGGCTCTGTGGTCTCTATTGTTCACAGTTATGATGATGATGCAGTCAGAGAAAATGGAAGGCTGAAAGAATTGGCAGTTATACTTGTGAAACGAAAACCCTAGAAAGTAAGAGTACTTTGGAGCTAAATAGTACACGCAACCAGTTAAACAACTTCATTTTGTTGTTGATAATGAAGAGCCACTGCAGTCACTACACCCAAAATAGTATCTACATACTGCGGGCAAGGCTGAACAGAATTCACCGCCTGACTGCACTTCTTAACGAATAACTAAAGTGACCTTACATTACTATCTAACTGTAAATGCCAAACATATCAATAACCTGAATATAGCTGCAGTATTTTATCAAAAAAACCACAAATACTAAATCAATAGAACTTATTTCACATTATTGCTAAGACATCCATTTTGAAATGTTACCTCTAATGTTTCTTTAACAAATATTATACATGTTGCTTCAGTTGTGTTAGGTCTGGTTCCAAAGACTAAACCAACCTCATTTGCAAAATTCGAGGTATGACAAGAAAATCAGAATACCTCTATAATGCCCAAATTGACACGGGGAGAACACACAAATGCTACACAAATTGCAGGGGTCTGAACCCAGGACTGTGGAGCTGTAAGGCAGCAGTGCAATGCCAACTGCGTGAAAGTGAACAGAGTAAATGCTGCCCTGTGAGCTCAAAAAAAGAACAGAAATGTGCACTGATACCACGAGAAAGCACACATTCAACCTGCCAGGCTTTTGTTAATATAGGAATGATTAAAAAGGAGCAAAACTGGGCAAGCATTTCAGTAGCAGGTGCAGTGATTGTTACAATTCAATTAAAACCTCGCTGGTTCATTCAAGCACATCCATGTTGTGATTTGTTTTTGAAGTTATTTTTACTATGGTTTCATTTTAGGGACATCTACATAACATCATTGCACCACCATTTTCTCATGATTGCTGCAATTTTGGATGAAATTTCTGATGGACACCACTATTATGTCGTTGGCAACATCCCCCCTTGCTAGTCACAAGTTTAGACAAGACTTTGTGACATCTTCTTCTTCTTCTTTCGGCTGCTCCCATTAGGGGTCGCCACAGCAGATCATCTTCTTCCATATCTTTCTGTTCTCTACATCTTGTTCTGTCACACCCACCACCTGCATGTCCTCTCTCACCACATCCATAAACCTTCGCTTAGGCCTTCTTCTTTTCTTCTTCCCTGGCAGATCTATAGCATCCTTCTCCCAATATACCCAGCATCTCTCCTCTGCACACGTCCAAACCAATGCAATCTCACTTCTCTGACTTTGTTTCCCAACCATCCAACTTGAGCTGACCCCTCTAATGTTCTCGTTTCTAATCCTGCCCATCCTCGTCACACCCAGTGCAAATTTTAGCATCTTTAACTCTGCTACCTCCAGCTCTGTCTCCTGCTTTCTGATCAGTGCCACCGTCTCCAACCCATATAACACAGCAGGTCTCACTACCGTCCTGTAGACCTTCCCTTTCACTCTTGCCGATACCCGTCTTATACAATACCACAGCTCCTCTCATCATTGAATAGAAACTATTTAAGATGGTGGCACACTACACAAGATGTCCAAGCTTTTATATAAATTCAAACAGATGGCCAGTAGCTGTTCTTTTGTTAGGGAAAAGTTTCTTAGTTTTGGTTACGCCATTGGCAATAACTTATTCCTTTTGATTTCTTGGTGGTAATTTGGAGATTTGGAAGTGTGCTAGTTTAAATATTCAAGTTTTGACTCTTATTCTGTATTACAAATGCATTTTGTTTTGCTTTGAATAATTCTTAATCTCCAGGCTCTTCATGTGTAAAACCTTGCTCAGATTCTATCTCTATATACTGTATAATCTTCATTTGGATCTTGATCTTTGTTTGTCCGTGAATGAATTAGAAGAAGAAGCACTAGATGGCAGTAGAGAGACAGCTAAAACATAGGCATTGCATTAAGAATCTCCTCCAGGCTTATACTACTGAAGACTGTAGTACTCCAGTCACACCTCAAAACACAGACATTCAAACTAAAAAAATTGTTGTGCTTTAAATTAACTAAAGAGATCTTCATTTGGATCTTGATCTTTGTTTGTCCGCAAATTCCACGCATGCATAGACCACCTTCCAGTTTAGTACGTTGTTCTTACTCACGGATGTCAACAATGTGCCAGAATAACGAAAGGGGTGGTGGACAGTGTTACGCTGGTTAGCTCCTGAGGCCTGGTTAGAGAATGAGATTGCCGAAGATAAAAGGTACGTGCCTACGTAACATATGAATGAAAGAAAGACAGTGGGTAAAATGAATGACAACATAACAGCAAGTTCCGGAAATTATTATTGTTACGTTGTAGCCGGCGAGTGCTTGCCGTCTCACAGTTGTACCGTGGCTTGCTCACATGTCAGTGAAGTGATCCCTATTAATGCTTTAAAGAGCCTTTAAAGAGTCCCCCTTTTATAACCATTGCTCTGTGTATATTGCCTTACTCTTTGGATTGCCACAAAGCAACCTGCGAGACTGGAGAAAGGTTGAGAAGACATCGTGAGAGGAAACGACAGCGTCGTGAAAACGAGACGGACTGTGAAAGGACAGAAGCAGAAATGCTCCTACAGCACCACATAATTACTATTCGGACAGTGATTCCGAGTAGGCCGTTCCTATCGAATCAATATCCAAGGGTTTTCTTTTATAATTTTGTTTCCCTTATAAAAAATCATAATGCTGTGCGACGAAGGGCCCAGTTCACGACTGGCAGCTGCGTATTAAACAAATATTTGCCCACATTCAAAAAGAAATTGAACCATACATATGGCAAGTCCCACTCTAAGTTGCTTTGTAAATCTCAAATCAACTTAAAACAAGCATATGCTTTTAGCCACAGCCATTCCCCTCCCACTAGTAACCATATATGGCTTTAAAAACATTTTTTTAAATATTTAGGACCTAATGTCCATATAAATTTGGTCATATTCCTATGTGATTTGTTTACTCCAAAACAAGGGAGAACACAGAAAATGAAACTTCAGTGAATGTGAATTTGCGTTATTACTGAGAAGAGTGGAGTGGCAGCCCTGACAGTTACTAATATAGGTCTCAAATAAGGACTATTCTTCACAGGCCACAGTCAATGCAGATAAGTTGGATTAAGCTGTTGGAGTAATATAAAAATCTGCACAGGATTTACATACAGTTGAACTGTGCTGTACAGTTAAGCCAGTTTTCACAGGGTTTTATAAATTTTGACTTGCGCATAAGAAATGGCTCATGCACATTTCTGAGCATAAGCTTGCTTTACACATGTATATAATTTGTCCATATAAGCTTTATTTTCCTTTCTGGATATATTATGCCACATGAATGAATACCTAACAACTGACATTTTCTATTAATGCAAACACTTCTGTATAATGGGGCAGCATGGTGGTGCAGTGGTAGCGCTGCTGCCTCGCAGTAAGGAGTCCTGGGTTTGCTTCCCAGGTCCTCCCTGTGTGGAGTTTGCATGTTCTCCCCGTGTCTGCGTGGGTTTCCTCCTCCCACAGTCCAAAGACATGCAGGTTAGGTGTATTGGCACTCCTAAATTGTCCCCAGTGTATGCTTGGTGTGTGTGTGCCCTGCGGTGGGCTGGCAGCCTGCCCAGGGTTTGCTCCTGCCTTGCGCCCTGTGCTGGCTGGGATTGGCTCCAGCAGACCCTGTGACCCTGTGTTAGGATATAGCGGGTTGGATAATGACTGACTTCTGTATAACTAAAATGTACTGTATATAGAAAGTCTAAGGTAAAAGTACTTTTAAAAACATATCTACATGGAGCAACTTTCTAGTTTACAAATCAACATTTTAGATACTGGTTTTATTTATTTATTTTTTTACATCTATCCCTAATCAGATAAAGCACTGAACAAAAAATGTACAGGTTAACTGACGTAGTAACATTTAAATTGAGCAGAACGGCAAATGATCTAAACAAAGGCCTTTGATTTCCTAATGCCGAGCAGCCGTGTGACCAGACAATCAGAAGATCTCCGAGTTACAGTCCATTTTGTCTACTTTTTTGTGTGTGTGTTGCAGAAAGTGAAGTGAGATTAATAACTGCAACAAAAAAAAAAAAAAAAAAAAGATGACCTTCCTGCTCTCCATTTGAAGGTGAGCTTTTTGGCTGGCTCCATTACCCACTTGATATAGAGATGAAAATAAATCCAGCTCATTCACCTGTCGCAAAAAGCAATCAATTGAAATGTCTCCATTTCACACTCTCGGCAATCGATGAAGGCAGCGTAAAAAGCCTCATCGTGTGTCTTTTAAGGTGGATTATGGACAGTTGGTGAATGAGTCGAGGGGGTGTCTCATCTAGCTGCGAATAACTGTACTTCTGGCTAAATGACAGAGCTAACAGAATTATTTTTAAACATCCCAGTAGGTTTATTTATACTTTTGAAGAGAGCAGGAAAATGCATGAAATGACAGGCAAAAGAACAAACTTTTATACTGCTTTCTGGATTTTAGCATACCTAAACGGAGATCCACAAGACCCTGCCTGTATCCGACCCTGTTCTTGGCCACACTCACTGCCCCTGCCTTTCTTTTAATGTTATTAGGTAGTGTAAAATGCAATAAGATCATAAATTACTACAACATTGTCAAATCTGCTCAATCCAATTTAGTCTCCCAAAGTGTTTTTGTGTTTATGTAATGTTTGTAACTATTCTTTATTTGTTACGTATTATGCATATGTACTTCAAGGGCATATTTATTGTGTTTGTGGGTGAAACCCCAAGACGTTGTGACCTGTGATGTCACCAGTGCTGCACTATGAGGGTCCGCATCACAGGTGCCTTGCCTCAGTTACCAGTGGTTTTGCCTTGGCAGAAGTGTGTCAAGAGGTGCTATGGGGGCTCCTTAATGCCAACAGCAACAAGCCTGCACAACCCCTCACTGTGACTGTAACTGCCAAGTCAGAAGTCTTCTTTCGTTTTAGTCATTCTGGTGTGTGTTCAGACCATAGTATGTGTGTGTACATACAGTATTTATTTTTGTATCTATTTACAGTGTGTATTTATTTATTTATTTATTTAAAAAGCCAAATTTCCAGAAGGGACAAATAAAGATCTATCTATCTATCTATCTATATATTCCTTTGTAATTAATTATTTTTAATTAAACATGAAGCAAAAAGGGGCAGGGAATTGTTGAAAGTCAGGACACTAATAACAATAATAATAATTATTCTTTAAATCAGGGGTGCCCACACTTTTTCGGCTTGAGAGCTACTTCTAAAATGACCAGGTCAAAATGATCCACCTACATTAAAAATGCTATGTATATTATATATTATATTATATTATATATATATATATATATATATATATAAATATATACATGCTGTATATATATATATATATATATATATACACATATATATATATATATACACATATATATATATATATATATATATATATATATATATATATATATATATATATATATATATATATATATATATAGTATATATATACTGAGTATACTTTATACATACAATGTATGTTGTCGTACCTTGCATAATTGAATAACCTTTATGGCACAATAACAATTCATTACATTTATGGTCACTACTCTATTTGGATTCAATAATCTACATGTGGGAAAAGGCTGACTCGCATAAATAAGCAGAGCCGAATAATGCAGTCAAGGAGCTTTTGGATTCAGTTGAGAGATAAATGACGGCTGTCCGATTAACTGCGATTTTAGTTCCCTCTCCTTTCTCTTCCTCAGATCGCTTTTTGGAAGGACGTCAGTTTCGTAGTTTTTATGAACAGTTCGAAAGTGCCTTTCCACATTTTCCTTTTTTGGAATAGCAATGATAGACTGACAGATCAGTCAAACGCACTTCGATTGTGACATTGTGAAGAGCTCCAGCTCTTGCAGAAGGTCAGGAAAGAACATTTTCTGTTTCTGTTTAGTTAGGTTCTGACTTTCACTATTTCCACCATTCTTGTTTTGTTTGGGGCGATTTATAGTTCAGTAGTAGTTTTGTTATTGATCTGGAGGATTCTTACTTTAGGATTTCTAGTGAATTGCCTTTCTATTTCATGCAGTATCTTTCTTGCAGTGTGTCGGACTTGACTTTCGGCATTATTGTTTTGGGCCTATTAAATATCATTTTTCTGTTCGTCTGTTGTGTAAGTCCCCCCTTTTCTTAGGTGTGTAACCTTAAGCTCAGTGTTTCTCGGCCACTTCATTTGTGACCCACTTTTGAGTCGCTGGCTACTGCTGGTGGGTGTGTATTGCTATTGTTTGTAATGGCTGACAAAAGCACTCCATTTACCAAGGGAGGACATCCCCAAACCCCCCCACCCGCTCTAATGATTGTGCTCAATTTACCAAGGGGGTTGTGAACACACTTGCATGGTAAAAAGTGGGTCACAACACCGAAAAGGTTGAGAAGCAGCGCTTTAGCTAAAGCATTAAAGTTTCCTTTGTTCCTTCGGTTTGCTATTTTCCTAGGCTCGTAACAAAGCCATTTAGTTGATATCCTGTCTCTGTTTAGTCAGCTCCTCTTTATGTTAACTAACCTCTTAATTGTTCGGTTGTTTTCTTAATCGTTAAATAAATCAATTAATCTTGTGGTGGTTGCCTCATAAGGGAGGCATTTTTATTAAGTTTTGGCCTTCTCCCCTCAGAGAATCATAACATACTCAAGTTCTCCGCATTTTTCATTACTTTTTACTTTTCGTTTTGGAATTGTACATCTGTAGTAATTTTCAAAACTTTGTGTTAAATTAAATTCCTGCTTTTATTATTAAATTAAGCTATCTAGTTAGTAAAAATAAACTTATTTTCATTGTTTTTTATGTTCTTCTTTGTTCTTCATCTTATCAAAATCAGCTACTTCCAGATTGCTGCTGCTTGTTGTTCGTGATGCTCCTGTCATTGCGAGGCTTCGAGAACATGCAGGGGATTTTGAGACATTTAACAATAACAGCCACATATCTTTATTGCCTTAACTTTAGAAATAGTGAACGGTAAATCTCCCAAAGACAAAACTAAATTCAAACTAAACAAAACAATCTAAAATTTTCACTTCTGCTTATTTTTTGGCTTCATGTTTAATTTGTCCTTGGATGTTTTGTAAAGCACAAGTAACATAAGGAAGCCAGAAGAATAAGCGTTAGTATCAATAACAAAGCCAAGTTTTCTAACAGTGAATTCTAAACAATCTTTAAGGCAAGTGTGTGGTGGGCCGGCGCCCTGCCCGGGGTTTGTTCCTGCCTTGCGCCCTTTGCTGGCTGGGATTGGCACCAGCAGACCCCCCGTGACCCTGTATTAGGATAATGACTGACTGGCTTTAAGGCAAGTCAAAAACAACACCCTAAATCTTAGTCAAAGTTCACACAATATAGTCTTTATGGCAGGAAATCAAAAAAATCAAATGCACATGGAAGGTTTACAGTCATCATCCAGATCTCAGATAACCCTCAATATCTGATTGACGTTTTATGCCATCAGGGTAATGACACCACACATCGCACATCAACATAATAATTCCATAGCAATGCAATGGCAACTGCACCACGAAATGGCAGTAGTTGGTGTTGAAAAAAAGACAAAAATCATTTGAAACTACTTAAAATTGAACCCAAATCAAAAAAAAAACAACATGGGGAATGAATCCAGCAACCCTAAAAACAAAGAAAATTTAGATTTTAATGCAGAAATCTCTCTAGAAAATCAGATAAAAAAACATAATTATAACACTTTAAAACGGTGGAAAGACCTCCTTTTGATGGTTATGACCCTAGTCGGTTTCTTTTTACTGACTTGGAAGTTCTGGGTTCATGATCAACCTCTCCATGTGCGAGTCTGTGAAACTGAGAGGGCTGGGACCCTGAGCCATTTGTCACTGGTGACATTTGAGAAAAAACTCGGCGGGGGTTAAGAACAGGGAAGTGGCAGCAAGGCTGAGAAAAACAGGCCTCCGCTGTTTAGTTTGATACCTTCCAGGTCACAGTTAGAGAGTCAGAGGCCTGCTTGTTTAACTGGATAAGCTTTGGCTTACTGGCTCGGAGGCTCCATGTTCAAGGCCAGCCTACCCCCTGGAGAGACACAGGACCCACAGGGATCTTTTCCCAGTGACACAGATATTGTTTCTTGTTTCCGTCACCTAATTCAATATGCAGGTTACTCTTTTCTTGACACTCAACTTTAAAATACTGCTTTTGGTTTATAAAGCCTTAAATAATCGCGCTCCATCTTATACATCGGAATGCCTGACACGTTATATTCCAAATCGTAACCTTAGATCCTCAAATGAGTGTCTGCTTAGAATTCCAAAAGCTAAACTTAAAAGAAGTGGTGAGGCGGCCTTCTGCTGTTATGCATCTAAAATCTGGAATAGCCTGTCAATGGGAATTCACCAGGCTAATACGGTGGAGCACTTTAAAACACTGCTGAAAACACATTACTTTAACATGGCCTTTCTATAACTTCACTTTAACTTAATCCTGATACTCTGTATGTTCAATTCATCATAATAACTATTCACAGTGGCTCTAAAATCCGTACTGACCCCAACTCCCTCTTCTGTTTCTATTTCGGTTTCTTTGTGGTGGCGGCCTGCGCCACCACCACCTACTCAGAGCATCCTGATGCACCAACATTGATGGACTGAAAGCCAGAAGTCTACATGACCATCATCATCAGGTCCTTCCATGAAAACCCTAAATACAAAGAGGACTGTTTGACTTATGTTAGGTAGATTGCCCAGAGGGGACTGGGCGGTCTCGTGGTCTGGAACCCCTACAGATTTTATTTTTTTCTCCAGCCTTTGGAGTTTTTTTTTGTTTTTCTGTCCACCCTGGCCATCGGACCTTACTTATTCTATGTTAATTAATGTTGACTTATGATTATTTTTTATTGTGTCTTCTATTTTTCTATTCATTTTGTAAAGCACTTTGAGCTACATTTTTTTGTATGAATATGTGCTATATAAATAAATGTTGATTGATTGATTTTCCTCCACGGACTTGAATTGAAACTTGAATTTCCATTGGTTTTAGTTTTCCACATACAGGGAACAAGTCAGTTTCGATTTGCACACAATTTTGAGAAACTGATACTAAAGTTTGTTTTGCAATCGATTTCACAAATGATAATCTTGAAACTCTCTAAACAGTTTTTAAGCTTAAAAGTTTTTTAGGGTGCAAAACAAACCCATGCTCACACTTCCGTGTTAACCGGTGTTCTTTCCTGAAATCGTGTTCTCCATACTACACTCATCAAGTTAATTCTATTAATGCTTCTTGTTCCAATCACCACAGAGGGGATCATTTATAAAAATGTGACATGCTGCGTATTTGTAACATGTAGACACACCAAAATGAACCATCGTGTACATTACTGGGGATTCTGAGTATCCAGAAAGTTGCTGTTACCTATGCAACTGCCTTATCTTAGTTGAGGATTTGCACTCTTTTAGTGATTTTTGTTCAATAGACATCTTTATTTAAATAATAATCGATAAACAGAAGCATCCTGAATTAATGCTTGACAATGCCTCCAGACAGGAAACAAACACCTGTGTTCTTATATGAAAGGAACACATTTCCTTCTATTCATTCAATTTTAAAGGCAGGGTCATGGGAAATGTGAAGAATATCCCAGCAAGCATCGGGAACAAGGCAGGAATAACCCCTTAGAAAATCCCTGGAAATGAAACATACTTTATTTCACAATTTTTTTGAGAAGTGAAACACAGAGTTTTGCTGCTCATTCAATCACTTCATTCCTCACTACATGCCACACACTACAGACATCTCTGAACCCTTTGTATCCTTCAAAGGCTCACAGTACTGCCTAGCAAAAATCTCTGTAAAGCATCAGCAGCCATGCTGTGGGATCCAGAATTCAAAATTAAGACAGAACTCAAGGTCCTGGGAGAGGTGAAGAAGCCCTAAAACCATTATGACTTATAACACTCACAATCCTATACACATTTTGACTAATGGGTTTGCATTTGATAGTGTCTATATCACTTTCTATAAACAGCACTACATAAAAATGTATTTCTGTTAATGTAAGGGGAAGAATATATGTAAACCACTATAACCAGAATGGGGTACCACTGAACCTTGAACCATAGACACAGTAGTACCCGACATGATTCTGCTATCGAAATAAAGAATTTTTACTTCCTCCAACATGTTACAATAGTGAACAGAGTCAAAATACCAAAATAACACACACAGTAAATGCCCCCTCTCTCTCCTTTTACCCTCCACGGGTGTTTTGCCCTCTGCCTTCCAACTTCCCGAGGTAAGGGTGCAACCTTCTTTAAAGTTGGACCTGGGAATGTAGGTGGTCATCAGGAGCACTTTCAGGTTGTACAGAAACCACGGCAGCCCTCCCACCCTTGTGGCACCCAAGAACCATGGCAAGGCTGCTCTTCTACACTCCAACTTCCAAGCAAGTCCTAACTGGGACCAGCCTGGAGGAACACTGCCACCTATCGTGAAAGGGAATGAACTGCCATCAGTATCTTTGTTTCCCCAATTCATCCATTGTCCAACTGGGATAAGGATCACTAACCATCCTGGCTGGGTTGCATCTCCTTCCATTATGACTTCCTGGCCAGGTAAGCAGTCTATCCCAATTGGGATGCCAATCCATTTGCCTTGGCATCTACAGTATATAAATTTAAAAAAAGTCAATTAAAACAAATCAGGAGGCAATTATGGTCATGTGCTGCTGCCAGGGCTTTGTACTGTGACATTTCTAATCCGTTTGAGACCCTAAGTGATAATCATATTTGTGAAGCTCCCACTCTTTCAAGCACCAGCAACATCAAATTATGATTTGTCACACATGTGTGTGTAAGGCGCATTTTCAGTGCTTATGTACAGACTGCAGTACCACTCCGGGTCATGAGAGGGCGCTGTTGTTCACATCTTGTCCTCTTTTATCTGCAGAATGGATGATCCACAATCAATGAATGATCCATGAAGACCTGCCTACTTCCGCAGAAAATCTTTCCTTCCAGAAAAAAAAAAAAAACTCATATAATGGCCATGACTACATATTGCCACCAGTCTTGTTATGGACTTGTGTTTGTAAAGAAGTTCCACATTTGACTGGTTTAATTTTGTAGTGCACATATTTTCTACAATATATGCTGATCACCATCTCTTCATCTCACGTTTACCTTGTATTTTACAAAATATAGACAAGCACTCCACTATATTGGCCAAAGCAATGTACTTTAAACCCTACAGCTGCCAGCTCAGTTCTTGTGTCTGTTCTCCAACTTAAAAAGTATCCTCATAGCAAGTCACTTTGGAGCAAGGCTTTCAACAAATAATAGTAATAAAGAGTAATAATTTTACAAAATAATTTGATTGGGCCCTCCAAGCAGTCGCTTAGCTTGCTTCAGCTCTCGCTTTAAAAACAAAAGGAACAAAAGTAAAATAGCAAGTCAGAAGAGCTCTATAAACTGGAGCTACAAGGGAAAAAAAACAGCAGGCCAAATGGTTCGGAAAAAAATGGACCAAAGGCTGGTAGTGTTGTAAAAAATAACTATTTGGCCCATATGTCCTTGAATAAATAACGCTGACTGCTCTGCTTCTTTCCTTGAAAAATATATTTAAGGTCATAATGACCCAAGAAGAAGAAGATTACACCAGAAGCAGACAGAAAGCAGGGCAACATCCGCCTCTGGAGAGGAAGACACAGATTCTGTTTTTCCAGGTTTGTATGATTCCACGGCACAATTCTGGGTAAAGTTCAGCTTTGCAGTTTTGTCTTGGCATTTTGGTATTTCTTTCTGTCTTACTTAGAAGACTCTAGGCCACTCTGTAAACTCATGTATGGAGAATACCTAACAAAAACACTTTAATAGACTTCCATCTATTACCAATTTTCAAGCCAAGTTAATCCTGGTGAGAAGCTGAAATGCCAGTATCACATTATCAGTCTCAAGGTACAAGCCAATGTTAAATAGGGTGCCAGGCCTACAGATTTCATACTTTTAAAACTGAAGTACAGGTATGCAAGGTAACCTGCTTCAACAATAAACCAAGAAAAACTCTGATTTTGCATTTTAGCAATTATTTCTGAAAATAACTTTTAGTCATGAGGATAGTATATTAATATTATGATAAAATATGCCCTTAGAAAAAATAATACTTTGCAAACCAATTGTATTTTATGTAAGTTAAAACTACTAATGATAAAATCTCTGAAACAGACTGGTCAGCTAGCCTGGTGGAACACAGGTGGGCCGAGAAGAAAGGCCATTAACAGGCCAGTATGGCTTGGAATGGAGGAGATATGTTAGTACAATTTATGATGCCCCTTCCTCTCGGATTAGTATGAAGTAGGGATTTGGCTGATCCTATTGGTCTAGAAGGTACATCAAGGAAGATAAAGACAGAGGTAATAAAGAAACTCTATCTCTCTCAGCCATTTTTTTCATCCATGGAGAAGATCAAGCTTTTCTTGGCATCAATGTGTCTGCCTGGCCATATGCAGATGGCAAGCTGGCTAAGGAACACACTACTATAAGATTAGGTGCTGTCTGAAAAGACACATCTAGCACTATCAGGTTGTATGGTTTGCAAAGTCACATTTTATTTGCTTTTTGTTTATGGTATTAGTTATAATATTTAAAGATTAAAACACTTATTATTACATGAATAAATGTGTAACTTTCTCTTTCCCTTGTTGTGATACTCCATCTATTTGCCTGTGGTTTACAGATAAAAAAGAAAATAGGAAGTGCTGAACTATAATAGTGTGTCAAGAGTACATGATTTAAGACATTCTGTTAAGGTCTATATAATAAAGGGTATGAAAGGGTGAACAGCAGGCATGGGATTTACAAGAACGGAAGAACTACCAGGATAAAGCAGACCATGTACTGCACAAAATCTCCAATGAAAATAAGAAAGCACTTCTGCATGCCAGTGTAAAAAGACACACTACTTGGGGTGGTGGGCCTTAGGGTGGTGCCCCAGAAGTGAAAGTTACAAGGGCACAAACAGCAAGACAGAGAGAGACAACATGGTGCTGCCAAAACATAAACGCTCACCCAAGACCCTGAATGGCAAGTAACCCAGGATTGCAGCAGAGAGAGACAGAAAGAGAAAGAGAAAGAAAAAAAAAAACAAAGAAGGCAATTGAGCAGTGGCCAGCAGTGTCAGCAGACAGATCTCAATGTGATGAATCCAAGTCTTTGGCATCCTACTCTCACACCATTTTATGTTTGAACTGTTTCAAATTGTTTCACAGTTGTTCATATTTGTCTCATTATAAGGACTGTTGTCATTCTGCCCATTCCAAATCTAAATAAGGCTCCTGCCTGATGTAGAAAAAGTCAGACCTGCACTGCCACACAGGTGTGGATCAAAAGAGCAGCTCTCACCTCCTCAGACAGACATGTCCCAAACAATAGCTGCAGGCTTACAATCTAACAGTCCCAAAAATAGGCTAAAAGCTTTAAAATGAAAAAGATTCACCAAAAAGGGGAAAACTGGAAACTGTAATACCTCACACCCAAAGACTGTTGTTTATTGTTTACAAATTTATTGAGGATTCATAAAAACAGAACAAAGAACAAATAAAACAAAGGCAGGATTAGCCAAACAGGAGAAAAAAAATCCTAAAAGGATAAACCTAAAAGTGAACAAAATCAATCCTAAAGCCAAAAACTGTACCTTATAATGAAGGCATAAGTTGAAAAACTAGTAAGTCCAAACAAAATAAATAAATCCAAAACCAACTTACAATACTAAAAGGGCAGCGGACCAACCTTCAAAAATCAGAACCCTAACCCAAAAATAAAAATCTAAAGCCAGAAAAAATATGTTGTTAGAAAACCAGTCAGTTATAGAAAATAGTTGTGTGAAAATGAATACAGAATCCTAATACTGGGCACTCTGAGCTGGTGTTCGGGATGGTGTCATGCATGGCGCACCCCGGGGGTTGTTGGGATGGATCGCCATGGCAACAGTCGACTCTAACTCAACCAAAAGATGGAGTTTAATATAAAAACAAAACAGCATCACACTATAAAACTTCAACTTTTTAAAAATATACTAATTTTACCAAACAAATGTGAAATTCATATTCCTCGTGGTTCAAGAAATAAAAGAAAACAACCCATTTCTAGAAACACTACAGTCATCAAAGAAGTGACTGTCGTGAAACACAGCAGCCCAGGTAACTCCAAGAAGGATGTCGCATCGTGTTTATGATTCTCGTGTCATGTGGATGACCTCTCGTTGTGGCATGTGCATGTTGTTTTGCTAATGGAGTAAATTACTTTCCATTATCAGTTGGCCTGTGCAATGTTCTTCACTGTCTGCACTGCTTACACATGCTGTGGTTGTTTTCCTGTCAGGTGTGACACATGATGCTGTGCTTTTCCAGTCACTGAAGACACTCGGCAGGGTTTGCACTTGCAATTAGAAGGAGTAGAAGCGTAACTTACCCCCACAAGTCCAATACAAGGGTTGTGTTGCTTGTATCACCGCATAAGCTGCCAAATGAGAGCAAGATCAACTTAAGGCCAAAGAGTTCACAAAGCAATATGTGACAGACAGAAAATTCTTAGCATTATATTACATACAAATATATATACACACACGCACATACAGTATATATGTACATATTTTATAGATAGATAGATAGATAGATAGATAGATAGATAGATAGATAGATAGATAGATAGATAGATAGATAGATAGATAGATAGATGCTCTTAACAGGTACAATGTAGGGGACAATGATAGGCCATCTTAGAGACCCTTCTGTGCCTAACCTTGAAGATGAACGGAACAACAGCAGTCCCCAGAGTGAGTGGTCCCATATGGGTAAGTGTGGGACATGTGCATGGGTGATGGACTTGTACCTCAATGATGACCAGTTCCCGTGAACAGTTATACTGTAAATGGTTAAATTAGGTTTAGAGGATGAATGGATTATCAGAGATCAGGGCATTTGGCTCATACTATAATCCAAAGCACGTTTAAGATCACTGCATTAGGTTAGGTACAAGAAAAAAAACCCTGGGCCTCAAAGGTGGAGGCCATTATTAATATTACATAAGAACATAAGAAACATGACAATGGAGGCGAGACCATTTAGTCCATCAAGTTTGTTGGTTTTGCTAATAGCTAAGGTGTCCACATAATCATATCCAGACACTTCTTACATACAGTGTTTATACATTTTCAAAGTAATGAATCCAGTTCAGATTCATTGGGCCCAGAGCCTATCTCAGCAGCTTTGGGCTCAAATTGTTAGGGATACTAACACACTCCCTTAGAGATATGGAAGGAAAATCAGAAAACCTGTGAGAATATAAAAACAGGGACACCATGCACATTCAACACAGATGATAATCAGGCAAAGGATCCTAACTCATGGATCGAAGAGGCAGCAATAGTAATGTTAGACACATTAAATTGAACTGGGAGTAACTGAAGACATGAATCAGTTCATTTCAAAAACAGACTGCTTAGAGATAAAGAATATATTTGTGGTTATACAGAATTACTTTAAACATATAGGGTTTTTAATAATGTTTGTTTACCTCTTTATACCTTTTTTTTGCTCTGTCCTTTGAAAATACAAAAAATTGCCAATATGGATCAAAGTGATGACACAGTATCACTGAACTTAAAACAGCCAATACACGCCTTTCATGCACTGCGGACCATGTGAGATATGATAAAAGTAATTAACTTTCCAGAAGGCGCACAACATGGCTTTGGAAACAGATGGGCGGGATTGGAATTTCATTCAAATGCTATTTTTCTCGATTTTTCTGTCTGTTAAGGAGATGAAAGAGAGATTCCTTTAGGAAAAAAAAATCTGCTGATGATAGTGTCGTCGGTAATCAGCTTCTGTAGATTAATTTCCATCATCAGCTTTCCCCAGATGTTTCATCTGAGGTTTTAACCGAAGTCAGAGGATGCCACAAAAGCAGAGTTACTTTTTACAACTTATTTTCTTATTTGCTTGCTAAAGTATATATTGTGAATAAGAGCTTTTTTTCCTTCTGGCCTTTCAGCTTTCTCATTAGTAATAGCATAAACCAAAAGAGTCTCACTATATCAGGAATGTCAAACTCAGGTCTGGGAGGGCTGTAGTGGCTGCAGGTTTTTGTTCCAACTCGATTGCTTAATTAGAGATAAATCCTTGCCAATAACAGATCTTATTTAATAGTACGGCGTGTTACTGTTTTCATTCTGCTCTGTCAGGTCATTCCTATATTGCAGTTTTTTCCTTTTCCAAGGATATCATCCAAATGACTTGTAGCCTGAAGTGGATAAGTAATTCTCAGTCATTCACTTTGTTTCTCTTCAGTTTCCTTTTAAGTCAGAGACAGACAAGTAGGAAGAGTAGGGACAACAAATGGTGAACCTCGTACATAATTGGATGAAAAATGGCCATTGACTGATGTGATGTTTTGGAGGTGGTTTATTTTAGGCCTCCTTGGAGGAAGGGGCGAGTCCAAGTCACAGAAACAGGAAAGTAACATCAGTGTTCTTCACACCGTCGATCTTCAGGACTGAAGACAAGAGGATAAAGAGACAGTAAGTGACAGCGCCAGCCCTTGACTCGGGTATGAATTACCAATAGACAAGCCCCGACGTTGTCTCCCAATCATGTGTGTGAGACACTGGATAGTTTGCAATAAATACATACAGGTGTCAATGGCAACAAGTTAAATGGAGAACTGCTGGCTCCTTTGACAATTGCCTCTTATTGCAAATAAGAAACAATTAAAATAAGTGAATGCAACTGCTTGAGACTAAAATAAGCAACTCAGAATGGTGAATCTGAAGTAAAACGAGGAATAAAAATGTTGGTTGAGCAATAAGTACTTTAATGGCAATAATTGACTTCACATTAAAAAACTGGGTTGGAACAAAAACCTGCAGCTACTATGAACCTTCAGGACCAACTTTGCAGACCCCTGGTAACAGCAACACTAAAACTTTAACTTTAAACTGTGACCGTGGAAGTGGCTGCAGGTTGTCCGTCTATCCAATTTATTAATTTTTAATCAATTATTGTTGTTACTAGAACAGTCTTTTTGACTTTATGTTGATTGACATGCTTTTTGACATTTGCTACCCTCATTTGTTTCTTTTTTTTTTTTCTTAACCAACATCCTAACAATATTTTGGTGCAAATTCAATCCTATTTGCACCTGTGTGTTCCTGATACAATATATTTTTCAACAAAATATTTGAAATGAAATGAATGTTGCTCTGCCATGGTCCACAAAACATTTTGATGGTGATCTAAGAAAAAGAAAAGAATGCTTTTGTACAAAAGAAAAATTACAGAATTAAGGAACTTGTTTTATTAACTGGATCTTGTTAAGAAACAGCAGGTATTGAGGTTTAGGGGTGCAGGAAATGTAGAACCTTCAAAAAATTACAGATGGCAGAATCACGGCCATCTCGAGTTGTACAAGTGGGGTAGCTTCCCTGAGCTCCTATATGATAAGATTCAGGACAAGGAAAGGAGCTACCTTGAACAGGAGGAAGTGCGAGTAGAAGCACATCAGCAGGATGATTGGATTGAGACAACAGGGGGAATGGAAGAGGTGCGAGAGTGTGCTGAAATGGAATAACTCAAGGTCTAGATAAAGTCTTTGACATCTTGCCTAGCCCAGAAAATCCCATGTCTGGGTTAAGAGTTTGACAGCATCTTGTTACATCTGCTCCCGGGAAGGGACACAACAACACGTTCTTAGCAGTTGTCAAAAGTCTCTGGGAGAAGAACTCTACCACTTACAACACGACCAAGTGCTTAAAGCAGTGGCGAATAATGTCTTCTCGACCATCATTGCCAGGAAACACCATTTGCCAACTCAGAAAGCATATTGCCTTTGTGACAGCAGGTGTCATGTTCACAGCCCAGAACATTGGCAGTCCTACTCACTGCTGCACAAGACTGGCAGCTAAAGGTTGACCTGGGCAAGCAACTCAAATTTCCAGCCCACATAGCAACAATATTACTGCAGTCTGATGCAGTCTTTCTGTCAGAAGCCTCAAAACAATTAGCCTTGATAGATTTGACAGTGCCCTTGGAAGACCACATGGAGGAGGTGTATAAGTGGAAGCTTGCTAAGTACCAAGAGCTATTGGTGCAGTGCCAGAGGCAGGGTTGGCGAGCTCGCCATCAACCTGCTGAAGTAGAATGCAGAGGCTTTGTTTGCCACTCACTTTGCAAAGTATACACACTGCTTGGCATCACTGTAGTTGCAAAGAGGAGAGCCATTCAAACCATCACAGAGGCTTTGGAAAGAGTCTTGGGATGGCTTTGAATCAAGAGGGGTGATTTGTGGACTAACACTACTGGGATGCAAGTCGGGGCCTGATCAACATGGATGGGTCACCTAAGAGAGGGTGTCTGATGCTGAAAGACCCAAACACCCAATGAACCCAGGGTACATTACTGATAATGCAACCCAACATTAGGTGTGAGACAAAATTTTGCCACAAAGAAACGTGACACTGTGTCATGTATTGTATGACATTACAACATGACTGAAATGAAACACAAAGACAAATAAAAAAGCCGAATTTAAAAATCTGATTAAAAAATAGAGCTTAGGTATGCCATGACAAACTCAGTGGACTTTGGCAGAACTGTTATTCACCCCTACAAAATGATGTGAAGGTGAACATTGTTGATGCACAACACAGATATTACCATACATTACGGTGGGCTTGGACTGTAGGATAAATGTTTCATATATACACATAAATTAGCGAGTCATATCCACAGACGAGTACTGCGAATCACAGCATCATTTCATAGATGCATCACTGAATCCGCAGGCTTGTTTTCAAATCGAACTCTATTGGAACCAGCAAAGCACAAGCACCGTCGTATTGGAAGAGTTCACGTGATATATGCTACTTCATATATCTGCAGTTCACACGAGCCATGGATGTGTGTACAAGCACCTGGCACATCCATACACACTTCATAAATAGGGGTAGAGAACAACAAGGAGCAATTAAACAGCAGTGGATCTTGCAACGGCAGTCTGCTAGCATGGTGGAGACTGGTCAAACAATATGTTTCTCCTTGATGATTGTGTATCCGGTGAGTGCTTTCAACTGCAGGAGATATTGTCACAGTGAGTGAGTTTAAATGCACACACAAAACCACGATAAAGGTAAGAAAAAACTTCCTTTACATACACAAAATGCTCTGATGTCATTAAACTGCAGAAAAAAAAAGAGTGAAATGTCATAATAGGCCACCAGACAAGCAAGGTGCCCAAGATCATTTTCTTGTGTTTTATGAATATGTTTAATCCTTCGAGTGTTGTGAAGCAAAACCTGAGCCAGTGAAGATTCATGGTTACTGGATATCATTCAGCCACTCATTTCTGCTTGGCTGTGCAAATGAACCCTGCAACGGAGCAGCGCACTGGTACTTGTGCTTCTTGCTGTACACCCTGTGCTGCTGACATAATGATAATGCAGGTATTATTACCCCAATATAGTGACTATTGCATTAGGTTACTTCTTACTTTAAAAAGTTACCGGACTACTTAATTCACGGTACTTTTAACGTGTTACCCCAATGCTACCCCTGAGACTATGCTGAGCTTAGCACCGTACATTCAAACCATGTACAAAAATTGAATGATTTCTGAAATACTGAGACAGATTATTTCAGCTACGGGAAGGAATATTGTAATCACCCAAACATTTTCCTCAGGAAATATATCTTTGCGGTTATTTTCACCGTTTTTTACCTGTGGTTGCTGGATGAGTGTGCAAAGGAAAGACTGGTGGGATAGAGTTGTTTTGAAAGAGTTTAACGACGACAATGAATGGACATGCACAGGATAACACAGCACAATGGATATGACTACAAACTCTTAACTGTAGCCCAGTTAAGGGTTTACATGGCCAAATAACCTGGTTACCCTTGGAGAAATCTAACCTAGTTTCTCAGGAACCATGTTTTTTTTTTTGTTCTTTATTTCTCCATATACAGTTTATTATATTAGGAATTTGTTAGTTTTCAGGTCAGCCATTGTACAATACAGCACTCCTGGAGCAATTGGAGGTTAAGGGACTTTCTCAAGGCCATAGCAGAGTAGGACCTCTTTTGGCAGTAACTGGAATTCAAAATGGCAACCTTCCGGGTAACAGAGCAGATTCTTAGCCTCAGAGCCACTGCTCCCCCCCAAATATCTGAGTTTCTTTAGCCGGTATAAGGGTTTGCATCACATTTTGGGAACTGCGCTTCTGTGAATAACTGGGTTATTAAAGCACATTTAAACGCACTCTGTGGAAAACTCCCAGCTTCATGCAGAGTGTTGACATTATCATTTTTGTGAGAAGGAAATATAACATAATACCTTGTAGATCCAGTCAGGGCCCACAGCTAACAGTCAGTCATGCATTCAAGTAGGATAAAAGGACAGCCATTACTGAAGCAAAGTTGTATTTTAACTTAGGAAATAAAAAAGTTTAAATTTGGCTTGTTTTTTGGTGCATTAACTTCCACCATAAGATAAATGTCTGTCTGTGTGTCTGTCCAATTGCTATGTCTCTGCCATTTCAACAGATGGTGCATCACAGACATTTTTAGCAATAAAATGCATTGCATTTGTCATTCCAAACAATGGTGCATCACAATCACTAACACTGATTTTACGAATCCCATGACAAATAGTATAAAACAAATACTTATGCACTGCATGATGCTCTGCAAATATTAACGTTGAGATCTATGTTGATTACTTAGATTTTAAATTTTCTTAGACAGGTAGCACATCTAGCTCAGGGGTGGGCAAAGTCATTCCTGGAGGGCCGCAGTGGCTGCAGGTTTTTGTTCCAACCCAATTGCTTAATAAGAAGCATGTATTGCTCTATAAACACTTCTGCTTCACTTTAGTTATCTCCCTCATTAAGATTTTGAACCCGTATTGCTTATTTAAGTCTTAAACAGCTGCATTCTCGGTTTTTAATTGCTCCTAATAAACAATAAGATGTAAATGACAAAAGAAACCAGCAGTTATCCATTTTGCTTGTCACCCTTTACACCTGTGTGTATTTATCATGCACTATTTGGTTTAATTAAATACTTGGAAGGAAAGAGAAGAGAAAAAAGCGAAGGATTGAGAATTACCCATCCGTTTTACACTTCAAAGTATTTGGATGATATCCTTAGAATGGAAAAAAAATCGAGGATATAAGAATGACTTGACATATTGTAGCAGAGTTAAAGCACTAACAAGCCATGAAATGTAATTATTGGCAAGGATTGTTTTCTAATTAAGCAACTGGGTTGGAACAAAAACCTGCGGCCCTCTAGGAATGACTCTGCCCACCCCAATCTAACTATTGTATATTATAGTTTTATAGGGTCATTATTATCACGTGTACAGAGTTCAGTGAAATTCTTACTTGCATGTGCTAATCAACAAGCAACTGATGTTATGTTTTTCCAAATATTTTATGTTAATATTGTAGTCAGCAGGTGCGGCAAGGTGGCATGGTGGTAGTGCTGCTGCCTCGCAGTATGGAGACCTGGGTTCACTTCCCAGTTCCTCCTGGTGTGGAGTTTCCATGTTCTCCCCGTGTCTGTGTGGGTTTCCTCTGGATACTCCGGTTTCCTCCTGCAGTCCAAAGACATGCAGGTTAGGTGCATTAGCAATCCTAAATTGTCCCTGGTTTGTGCTTGGTGTATGGGCTGGCGCCTTGCCCAGAGTTTGTTCCAACCTTGCGCCCTGTGCTGACTGGGATTGGCTCCAGCAGACCCTGCGACCCTGTGTTAGGATATAGTGGGTTGGACAATGACTGACTGACTGTAGCCCGCAGATTACCTTGAAGATGGGCGGAGCTGGATGCATGAGTGACAGCTCTGCCTGCCATAAATCCTGCCATTATTTGTGATACAGTTTACAAAGCTGGAAAGGTTCACAAATGCAGGCAGAGACTCTCAGAGCACAGGATAAGAAAAGCCGTCGCAGAAGGTAAGTGGTCTTCAGCGGAGAGATGGCATGTGACAGTGGAAGACGATCAATATCTGTGGCTAGATGCCAGTTGGTGTTTGCTATCACATGAGGCATTAGTTGTTGTCATAACAGTGGGAAGGTGGTACTTCTCACAATACAAGCTTTCGTTGTTAAACAAAGATACCTGTTCTTGTACTAACTGGCACTTGGTAAATGCCTTGGTCTTTTCAGCTTGGTGTTTATTACACTACTTTAAGATTATATTATTTTAATACAAAAGAAAAAGATTATAAAAACATACCTTAAATCTTGCATATTTGCATTCTGATTTGAATATATTTTGCAATGTTTTGATTTATGAATGTTTAATAAACCTGTAGCCACCACAGCCCTCCAGGACCTGAGTTTGATATTCCAGCACCAAATGGAGGTGTCATGTACATCCAGTTCTTGTAGGTTGGGGTCTGCAATGTCAGTCCTGGTGGGCTGTAGTAGCTGCAGGCTTTTGTTCCAACTCAGTGCTTAAGTGAGAAGTCAATTATTTCTGTTGAAGTCCTTACTGCTCATGCAACATTTTGAGGATTTATTTTAGTGATCTCGCTTATTAGGATTCTCTATGCTTAACTGCTAACTCAGTGTTTAACAAGCTGGGTCCAAGGGACCCCCTTTCATTGGAAGCTTTTGTTCCAACCAGCTTCTGTTTTAAGTTGCACTCCTAGCCTATTTACGTGAGCTGCTATTTCCCAGTTTCTGTGTTTTGACGTCAATGGTCAAACATCAAAACATTTTTATTAAAAAGCATTAAGCAATGGGGATAATGTAGCTTTACTTTTTAACAATATTTACATCCTGATTTTAATTCTGCTTTTTGAGGTGTTCTGGTTATTTAATCTGTTATTTGCTTATTAGTGGGTCTGACATTAGAACACTCTAGACGAGAACAGGCCATTCAGCCCAACAAAGCTCGCCAGTCAGTCCTATCCACTTATTTCTTCCAAAAAAACATTAAGTTGAGTTTTGAAAGTCCCTAACGTCTTACTGTCTACCACACTACTTGATCGCTTATTCCAAGTGTCTGTCGTTCTTTGTTTAAAGAAAAACTTCTTAATGTTTGTGAGAAATTTACCCTTAACAAGTTTCCAACTGTGTCCCCGTGTTCTTGATGAACTCATTTTAAAATAACCGTCTCGATCCACTGGACTATTTCCCTTCATAATTTTAAACACTTCAATCATTTCACCTCTTAATCTTCTTTTCCTTAAACTGTAAAGACTCATCTCTTTTAATCTTTCCTCATAACTCATCACTCATCCCCTGTAGCCCTGGAGTCAGCCTAGTCGCTCTTCTCTGGACCTTTTCTAGCACTGCTATGTCCTTTATGTAGCCTGGAGACCAAAACTACACACAAGACTCCAGATGAGGCCTCACCAGTGTGTTATAAAGCTTGAGTACTGACTACTGAAGTTTGAGTACTGACGCTGAAGTAGTTGCAGTTTTAAATCATTCAGTGTTGTTGGCAGTGTGTCTGCTCTGCTTGTTTTTAATTGTCATTATTAAGATACGATGAAGAGAGCAAACTACACAGAAAAAGGGTAAACAATAGGAAAGCAACAAAAGAGAGTTTAGTACTTAAAGCTACAGCAAAAGCAGAAATACTTCTAAACATCTTATGAATGTAAAATCAGACTGCTGTGCTTTTCTGAATGCAGACAAAGCCAAGTGGAATAATACCAGCTAATTAAATGAGATCAGTTATTACAAAGTATTATCAATGACTGTGAATCGGCTTGGAGCAAAACCTGCACACACAGTGTGTCCTCAGGACTGAATTTGGGAACCACTGGCTTATTTTATTCTTAAACAGCTGCATTCACTGTTCAATGGATCCATATTAGCAATAAAATGACAAAGGAACCAAAGGAAACTAAAAAGAAAAAAGTGGAAGGAAGCTGAAGAGAAAAAAAAGAGAAGGACTGAGACTTACTCATCTGTGTCAGGCAACACATCATTTGGGTGATATTCTTGGAAAAGAAAAAAAATTACCAAAGAAGAACGACCTGACATGGCAAAATGAAAACCTTAACAAGCCGTAAAAGTAAATGAGATCTGCTATTGGCAATTATTTGTTTCTAATCAATCAATCATGTTGGAACAAAAACCTGCAGCCTCCATAGCCCTCCAGGACTGAGTTTGCAGACCCCTACCAGGTCTTTCCAACCTACTTATTCCAACTTAGTTTGGGTAGAGATGAAACTTATTATTAGACATAAGGCAGGAACCAATCCCGGATGGTATGCCATCCCATTATAAGACACACCATATTCCCTCCAATATTGGATTAATTTACAGCCCTTTTTTAGGATGTAGTAGGAAAGTGGCAGAGTGGTGGCTCTGTGGCTAAGGATCTGCACTGGTATCTGGAAGGTTGCTGGGTCAAATCCTCTTACTGCCAGAAGGGATCCTATTCCATTGGAATCTTAAGCAAGACCCTTAACCAGAAAATTACTCCAGGAGTGATGTACAATGGCTAACCCTTCACTCTAACCCCTAAAGATCATGTGAAATCCCAATTTCCCCACAGGGATTAACAAAGTATATAAAATCAAATCAAAAACTCTACAAGAACATGAAGACCTACTCCATTTAGACCCTGCGTGGGATTTTAACCCAGAAACATGAAGTTCTGAGGCAGCAACAATCAGCAATGATTACTGGTTATGACTAGGCTCCAAGCGCTAAAGAGTTCCAAATCCTCCAAAAACACTTTCCAAAATGCTCACTAAACATGGATATACTGTACCACCAAACCCTGACTAGGATAAGGGCAAATAAAAGCATTTATTTGCTCAGAATGATCTGTTGCACAAATGAAGCCATAATTATGGAGCTGACAGCAGGTGCAGGTTCACACACCGCTCTTGCAGTTGCAATGGCGGCAGGCTTTCAATGGCCATCTATAGCATGGATTGCGTATCTCTTCAAAAGGCATACTATATTACTCCAGGCCAAAGCACCATCATCATCCAAATCAAAAATCACATTGTCGTCCTACAGATCACTAACCCTTGCAATAAAGGCTGTGCCTTCTAATAGTTTGTCCTCCATTTCCTTTAAATGGTCAAATGGGCATAAACAGTAAGTGTTCAGGGTACCACAGTAATCTTGGAAGTATCCATCCACCTTTGCTTCATAATCTTTCAGAAACTGTAGTTCCTTCTGAACTAATCTACACAAAATGGAGGGTTTTAAAATTTTGTGGTGGTTCATTGTGAATGCGCTAGGGAGTTGGTGAGTTTACTTGTGTTTGTTATTATATCTGTCAATTGCTGGATCTCAGGATGTTTGACCTTGCTTTTGGAATGTGTATTGGGACTTGTTTGCCTATTCGCCTTTGCGCTTCATTGCTATTGCAAAACATCTTTTGTGAAGAATAAATTTGTTATTTTATAAAGATTCTACAAGGCCCTTTTGTGTTTGGTTGAGGTTTTTGATGGGATTTCCCCCTCCAGTAGGCATTTTTGGAAGTATTTTTGGGACTTAACGTGATTTGAAAGTCCCAATTCATGTCACTGCCACCCTGAATGAGATGACTCAAGCCTATTTTTACTCTTTTGACAGCACACCTTTATTTCTGGTGCCCTTTCATTTACACTGATGTGCTTTTTTATTTTCACTTGCTTGCTAGAAGTGTTAATTGTAGGGTTCAACTGTTCAGTAATGCTGCAAATTGCCAGTTTGCATATGGAATACTTACTTCATTTCATCACAAAATAAACACAGATGAATGATGCCTGGCACTGAAAGCCCATCTTACTAAAAGTGACTATTCCTTGCAAGTCCCTCCCTTTGCCAAACCAGCTTTCACACTGTCGCCCTGCAATTAAGGTATTACCTTATGGTAAGCATTACTTCCTAAACTGGCTCCAGCTCCTTTTGTAATCCCCATTCCTACGTTTGTATAATTTAGAAAAAGAGGGAAAACATTTTTTGCTTAAAAAAAATGGCTGATTGCCACTATACCCCACTAGATTTGCTTTGGCCTCACTACTGTTCACCTTCCTTTCATTTGCTCCTTTTCCATGTGCATCCGTTTTAGCCGAGTTCTTTTATTAATTGCAATAGGACCCTTCAAAACAGACAGCCAAGCTGCAAGAGACATCAACAGGCCGACTATTGCTCCTGGCCAGCATTCAAAACTGTGCGTGGGGCCAGTGATTGCCTTCCTTAGCCATTTTCATGCTGTGACCTTGTTAAGACAGAAATAGCATCCTTCTCCAATCAACAGCTTAATCAAATAAACCTCCCCACTCACACGCCCACAGGTGAAACAAACATCACTGATGGGAGGTACGCAGCCGAGTGCATTGGCGTCCTCTTTATTGTGCCAACGCTGCGTAATGCGAGTGGTAACAAACGGGGCGCTGCCATTGATTTATGTAGAGGTAATTAGAAATCCTCTTTCTGAATGTGTTCCAAAAGACCATTAAGTAAAAAGGATTTTTTTTTCCTGGTCTTGCTCTATCTCTGTGAAATATTTATATTAAGCTGTAGATTTCAGGAAGATGAAACCCCAGCAAGCAGCTTTTGAAAATGACAGAACAAAAAGTTGAATCCAGCAGTGAAGCCGTTCTTCAAGTTCACGGTCCCTGCAGTGCAGTCGTTCCCCAGCCGCTAGCAATAGGCTTCTGTTTGTTCTGGAGTTACGCAGGACTCCCGCACTTCATTGCCATCAAGTGCTGCAATTCATTTAAAATAATTATTTTCTCAGATGGGGCAAAGGCAGCAGTTTTGTAACTGCAAGAACATCGGGGTGGGTGCATTTTAGTAAATTTGATTTTTAAAAATCAATCTACTGAAAAAGCAGAAAGATGCATTAAGCTAATTGAGTGCATCGGTCACAATAAAACCTTTGGGAATGCACTTTGAGACTGCTCTAAGCGGGTTTCTTTTTTGTTAAGTATGAACCACCTTAACTATTAAACAACACAACAGGCAATGACAAGTATTAATTCAGTTACTAATTTTATAATTCTGCATTGTCTTGGATCGTAAAGGCCACTGCATATTATTAAATCCTCTGCTTGCTGCCCATTGCACTTCATTTATCTTTGACTTGTTGAAATGGTATACTTCTTTCTTTTGAAGTGTGCCATGGTGGCACAGTGATTCCCCCTGAATTCATTTTCAAACCCATTCATTGACAGTGTGACTATTATGTGTAATTTTCTTGTACTGCTGTAAGGTTTTCTTTAGTTTTTTCCCCAAAAGTCAATAATAACAGCACATCACATTTTGCATGTATGCATTCACTAAGAAAGTTATTAGGAATGCCTATACACCTGCTTATCCATGCAATTAGCTAACCAGCCAATCAGGTAACAGCAGCACAATACATAACAATAATGCAGGTACAGGTCAGGAGCTTCAGTTTATGTTCACGTCAAATGTCAGACTGGGGAAAAATGTGATCTCAGTGATTTCAACTGTAACATTATTGTTGCTATCAGACTAGTTTGAGTATTTCTGGGACTGCTGGGAACTGACTGGGATTTTCTAACAGTCTATAGAATTTACTTGGAATGCTACAAAAAAAACATCTAGTGAGTGGCGGTTTTGCAGACTAAAATGCCCTGTTGAGGAGAATGGCCAGACTGATTCAAGCTAACAGGCTACAGTAACGTAGATAAACATTCTGCACAGATACAGTGAGCAGAAAACATCTTAGAATGCACAATATGTGAAACCTTGAGGCGGATGAGCTGCAGCAACAGACGAACTTGTTAGTTTCCACTTCTGTCAGCCAAGAACAGAAAGCTGAGGCTGCAGTGGGCACAGGCTCACCAAAACTGAACAGTTGAAGACTGGAAAATGTTTCCTTGTCTGGCAAACCCCGATTTCTGCTGATGCACACAGATTGCTGGGTCAGAATTTGCTACTAACAGCATCTTTCCATGCAACTAACCAGCCTTGTGTCAATCATTGTTTGAATGCCATGGCCTGTTTGAGTATTGTTGCTCACCAAGTGCACTTCTTCATGGCCACAATTTACCCATCTTTAAATGTCTACTTCCATCATGATAAAGCACCATGTCACAAATGGAAAAGTTGTCTCAGATTGCATTCATTAACACGACAATGAGTTCAGTATTCTTCTGTGGCCCACCCAGTCACTGGGCCTGAATCCAACAGGTCACCTTTGGGATGTGGTAGAAGGGGAGTTTCACAGCATGACTGTGCAGCTGACAAATCTGCAGAAACTTCATGATGTAATCACGTGAACATGGACCAGAATCTCAAAGGAATGTTTCCAACATCTGGTGGTATGCATGGCATGAAGAGTTGAGGCTGTTTTGAGACAAAGAAAGGAGGCCCTACCCAGTATTAGTATAGTGGTTCTAAGGGTGTGTATGTTACATACTATGTATGCTATTTATTTATTTGTATTGTATTTTTGTCAACTGTTGTGAGGATACATGCAAATAAGAATTTCATTGTACTAAGTACACCAGATAATACACTTGATTTGACTTGACATTCTAAAGATCTGCAATGTAAGTTAACTGGCAACTTAAAACTGACCACAGTGAACAATCATGGGCTTGTATTACTTAAGATGACCATCTACCTTTGCCAAACTAGCTTTTCATCACTATATATTAACTGACTGATGTCCATGTGGACTTGCACATCCTGAAAAACATTCCAGACTGAATATTACAACAATTCTGACAAGAATATCAGCCCAACCATCTCATCAAGATCCTGCTTAGCTATATTTTCTGAAACAAGTCAAGTTTTAATGGTCCCTAAAGTCCTACAGTTTACCACACTACAAGGAAATATATGGTCCTTTGTGTGAAGAAAAGGTTTTCTAGTATCTGTGTGAAATCTGTCCCTAATAGGTCTCTAACCATGTTCTTATTAAATTCATTCTGATGTAACAGCCTGGATCTACTGTACGAACGAATTCTTTTTATAATTTTAAACACTTCAATCACGGCTCCTCTTAATCTCCATTTTCTTAAAGTGAAAATGTTCAACTCCTTCAGTCTCTCCTCAGAGCTCATACCTCCTAGTCCTGAAATCAACCTAGTCACTCTGGACTTTTCTAGCCTTGCTTCAAATTTTTTGTGATAACTGGCTTGATTCTGGGTGTGTGCAAAAGTGGTCCCTGCGATGGACTAGCATCCATTCCTGTTCATGGCTGTTACCTGCCTTGCCCCCAGTGTTGCTGGGGTAGTCCAGCACCCCACGACACTGAATTGGATCGAACTGGATTTGAGAATGTGATGTTATGCTACTCTTTGTTTGCCTAATTTACTTCACCCCATTTAAATAATGCCCATGACAGTTAGCCTCCGCATTGATAAGCACAACAACACTCAAAAACATTTTAGATTCCACATACCTGCTGAAAATGTGTCTTACACATTTTTCAGTGCTCGTCCTTTTGATGTTTCTTCATTAAATATGAAAAGACCTGAAGTAGAGATTTGCATCCATACGTAGACATTTGGGTCATCCTGTCAAGGCATAAGCTCTGTCCTGTTTTAAAACGTCTGCAAAATAAGGGGTGTTGTGATGCAAGATTTTGCATATAACTTGATAAATGTTTTGTATGTCTTTATTTATAATTTAGGCAAAGCAATGTAATTTAGTGTTACTTTGGTGAGAGGCATTCGTGTTTGCCCCCCCTTTTACGACTAAGTCTGTTTGTAATTTTATGACAGGATTTGGGGGATGTGGCTTAAACCAGTTGGATGAGTATTTCTCTGCTAAAGTCTTTCTACACCTGCAAGTAGGCTAAGGTGTACTTTAACATATGGTTTGGGGAGTTGCAAGTGTTAAGATGTTCTATTTCCCCCATTGGTCTGAGGTATGGCTGTTTGGAATTGGCTTGTCTCAGAGGCCTTTAAGTACCATGATGTCCTATTGGCTGTAGGGGTTGGACAAAACATCAATAAATGTACGTGCTTAACCTCACATTCTCTCTCTCTTGCTAACCTGTGATGATGTAGAAGTATGTTTCTCTTGTTAACAACTGATGAAGACCATCACATCATGAACTGACAAGAAAAGCACAATGAAGAGCACAGCTTCAGCCATATTGAGGCAGGCTTGAGGCCTGTTCTGAAGAAAGCTGAGCACCAACGATGCCTTAACTAGAGACATTAAGTAACTACAAGTCTGTGTGCCACCTGAGTTACACATCACCATTTTATCAGGTTGTATGGTTGCCAATATTCAAATATACTTTGCATTTTGTTATTATTTATGAATATTATCAGTAATACATTATTTTATGTGTAACTTAACTCCTGTTTGTCTTTTTACTACATCTAACTGCCTGAGGTTATAGATATAGAAGGGTGGGGATAAGTTATATACAGTGGTAAGTCTGTGAGATTAGGCATTCTAAGGCTACATATTAATAATACAATAGGAGAAAGTAGAGCAATATATATATTACTCTACCAAGATAAAACAAGGGGACATCCCACTAAAATCTGGAGAGCGCATGGAGAATCAAGCCAATCAAGTGGTCCATTGGTGATTGAAGAAACACAAAAAAAAAATAACATGAACGGAAAAACTGAAGCATCATGATGCCACCCTGGCGTCAAGTGTGCTTAGAAACTAACGAGGGGCCCATTCAGAGTTTGCTCTTGACTGGTATCTGATGCTATTAGGATAGTCTTTATTAAACAAATTATTAAATTTCAGTTTAAATTACTTTCTTCAGTTGGTCAATTAAATTAAGTATGTAGTTTGTAGTATATGGTTTACTAAGTTGACACAGACAACATGTCTGTCTGAATGCACAGAAGCTACCAACTGGAGCACTTGTATGGTATGTTGTTTTCTTATTGTTCAACTATTAATCCAGTACAGTGTGTAAAACCCTATGGTAACGAGGGGTGTTGGGTAGACAGGGATCCTCTTAGAGCTCAATTGCTGGCTGAACAATAAAAAATGACACTGGTGCTATGGAATATCCAATCAATTGATTATCTTAAATGCTATCACTTAATCACTACCGTGATTTTTGGTGCAATTTCTGCTTGCAGACTTCATTTAAGGCGGCACTCACTCCAATGCTTGTGACTGCAGTCATGCAGTTTGACATCCCCAGCAAATTAGTCAGACCAGTCTGCGATTCTCTCCTACTAAATCAAACAAGTTTTTTCTTACGTCATGGGGAGAGGCTTTGTGTGTGACAGCTGACAACTAATGAGCACTTAACTGAAAGTAAAGATGAATAGAATGCTGCCACACAGGATAAGGAACATGGGAGTTTTTGATCACGCAAACAGTAGACAGACTCGTCGGTCCGTGTACTTTTTGGTATTTGAAATTTCATTTTAGAAGCAAAAGTGAAAAAATGAAAATGAAAGGAATTTTCAGATTTTAATTTTTGATTAAAGAATAAAACGAGGGAAAATAAGGCATTTTTTAATTCTGTGGTAACAAATAGCAGTCATACATTTAAAATTACACATACTTTTCTGGATTTATTTGTGATTCAAATAATAGAAGCGTTATAGCTCAAAAACAACAAAACAGACGCATTTTTGTTGTCTGAAACCAGAGGCATTTCTTCTTCTGCGCGATTTTTGATGACATGTGCGAACAATCCTCGTCACAACACATCGACCGATGGCCTTGAACTTACACTGCATGGCATCAGCAGAGGATGGACATTACGTTGTTTTTAGGAACAGTTAAAGAGTGACACTCCGGGATGAGGACATGACTGCAGAAAAATGGAGTTGCATCTTTCCGGTAAAAATACAAGCTTTGCAAACTTTGCTTCATTGATGTAGCAGTTCTTTTATGAACGATATTGTTGTTACTTACTGTGAAACACATTTGGTGATTTCATTTACTAACAGAAAGTCTGGCAATTTTTAGAGAGTGTTTATAGTTAGTAAACGTTCCGAGTATTAACAATGCGCATAAGTATAACATGTTAGGAGAGCAACATGATTTACAGAATGTTTTCTTAACATGTGTTACATTTGTCAATGAGCAACCATTCAAAATGTTAGCACACTAAAAATTGCCAGGCTTAGTATTAGTAAATTAAATCACCAAATAGTATCTGTTTCACAGTAAGTAACAGCAGTAACGTTCATAAAAGAACTGCTACATCAACGAAGCAAAGTTGGCAAAGCTTGTATTTTTACCGTAAAGATGCGACTCAGTTTTTCTGCAGTCATGTCCTCGTCCCGGAATGTCACTCTTTTACTGTTCCGAAAAACAACGTAATGGTCCATCCTCTGCTGATGCCATGCAATATAACTTCAAGGCCGTCGATCGATGTGTTGTGAGGAGGACTGTTCGCACGTGTCGTCAAAAATCGTGCAGAAGAAGTACCTCCAGTTTCAGACAACGAAAATGTGTCTGTTTTGTTGTTTTTCAACTGTAACACTTTTATTATTTGAATCACAAATAAATCCGGAAAAGTATGTGTCATTTTAAATTAATGACTGCTATTTGTTACCACAGAATTAAAAAATACCTTATTTTTCCTCATTTTATTCTTTAATCATAAATCAAAATCTGAAAATTCCTTTCATTTTTGTATTTTCGGTTTTGCTTCTATAATGAAATTTCAAATACCAAAAAGTACACGGACCCTCGTCTATCTAATATCTTGTGTTTGTTGCAAGACAACAGAATGGAAAAAGGAAAATTAAAGGCCCCTTATCGTAGATGAACTCATCACACATTTGTTAATCACTGACACTGTCAGGCAGCATATTATTGGCTGTCAGAATGAGGGGCGAGCTTTACGGTATTTTGGAAATGAAAAGACTGCTTTACAGTCGTCACAGAGAGATGTAGTTTGTCCTTCCCTTCTGATTCTGATGGTGTAATCGGCCATCCTCAAGGTGACAAAAATCAGCAACTGTAGTTGTCATGTCTGAAGTTCCCTCCAACTAGAAGCCATGTAATGTTTTGCCGACTTTACAATACACTAATTTTAAGTGGACGATTCACATCATACATGGACAGCAATCTGCAAACAAAAGCCACACAGTCTTGTTTTTCTGATCAACATCACAGAGAACAGCTGTTTTTCATGAGACATACACAGTGGCGTAGCTCGAGTTCGTGCCGCTTGTGGGCTTCAATTTGCCGCCCTCCAACATATCTGAATATGTTAAACTATTTAATTAGAAAATTAAAATGACGTATAGAGAAAAATTAAGATACGTTTTGCATAGATTTATTCATATATAAAGAAACAGCAATAATTTTTTATATACATTTATAAGCATCAACTAGACAAGAATATAGTATAGACGCACTGATAAGCCGTGTTCTAATTATTAGTTTAATATAATTACGCTACGAAAACCAGAACCAAAGTAATAGGGGGGGATGTTTTCTGCGCAGAGCAAGAACGCATTCGGATTAATAACGAAACGAAGTTATAAATTGTATATTAGTTGTTTATCTTCCTAGAAATTATTATCGGTATAACGTTTATGTTTATTTGTAATTGCCATACATTTCAACTGCTGTGTCTGATGCAGAAGGACAGTCTGAACATTATTTTTCAAGCATTTGTGGTTAAAAATCACAGAATTTGACTTTTTTCATACATGAGTGATATTTTTCCGAACCCTGCTGCTTACACATGAATTGTACTGAGCCTTGTGGCCAATATTGCCGCCCGGGACGGACAGCCCCCCAAACCCCCCCCCCAGCTACGCCACTGGACATACACACTTTACCACTGTGTGTTCAGCTCTAAAATGGTTATTTCATCATGTGAATTAAGGCAATTGCATGCAGATAAACCAATTCACCATCCTGTCATAGACCAGGACTGCAGCTCTAATTAGTTAAGAGCATTGAAGGCAGATACAGGTCACTTCAAGGGTACTCCTCTACAATGTGAACTCTGCCAATATTAGCAATCTCATTCACTTTCTCCTATCCACCATCACATCACTTAGTATCACTGAAAACAAGGCAAGCAGTGGTGACTGAATGGGGTTCATTTACATATTTTTCTCAGATGTCTCTGCGATCTTTCTACGCTTATCAAATGACATGCTTCCCTTCCCTGTCAGACAGGCTATTGCCACTCAGTCACCTAACCTGCCCATCCTGTCAGGTCCTGGCAGACTGCTGCCTTTCTTCCCTCCCTGCCTGCCACCTGCTAATAGCTACAATATTTTCTTGCAAATGGGCAGTAATGGGCACTGTGTAATTCATAGTGCCAGAACATAGTTTTAAAATTCATTTTTAGCATCCCCCATCTCCTGCTTTCAAGAATTCCAAAGTGTTAATTAAGGGATCACAGACTCCCTGGGAAAGAGACTTTCACACCTTGAGTATCCAAAGATCCTCATTTTACATTAAATGAACAAACACCAGCTTTCAACTATTTACACATTTTTTTTTTATTCTTCCATCTTTTATTGCCAATATAGGGTTGTAGGGTACTGTAGTCTACTTGGCAGCACTGGGCACAAGGCAGGGATTTACAGTGGATGGAGTACCAGGTCAGACAGCTGAAATGTTGAAAGTAAGGTGTAAAGACAAATACAAGTAAAAAAATAAAATAAAATAAGCAAGAACTATAGTGAGACAGCATTTTAAAAGCAGTTAAACACCATGATAAATGCTTTGAATAATAAAGGAGCACTTGTGAACCAAGATAAAATCAAACCTGAAGGGATTTTATTTTATTTTAATTGAAATACTTGCTGACTGGTTTGGCTTTTCCAGGTGGCACAGCCAGTAGCTTCCTTGCCTTGTAGCTCCACTGATCAGCCCAGTCAATAACCTGGGTGTAATTTTCATGTTCTTTCTATGCCATTATGGGTTTGTCCTATATGGCATTTCAGTTTTCTTCCCACATCCCAAAAATGTAAAGGTTAGGTTAACAGTTGGCCTCTAAATTGCTCCATATAGGACAGCAAGTGGGCCTGTAATGTGTTGGTGTCCCGTCAGGAGATGGTACAGTGGAACTTCGGGTCACGAACGTCTCCGAACACATATAAATCGGGTTACAGACCAAAAAGTTCGCCAGACTTTTGCATCTGTTCACGACCACATACTCGGGTGATGAACAAGCTAGTTTCCCTTCCGGTTCGTACGCGCCAATGATTTATGCATGTGTTCAGTCTCTCCCCGTGCATTCCCTGTGCAGCGAGCGAGAGAAGTCAGTTAAAGAAAGCAGTTAAAGAATGCACCGGGCTTGTTTTTAAAGAGACTGCTTCGAGCATTGTTTTAATCTTGTTGTATTTAATGAAGACTTTTTTCTATTGGATTTTTACCTCCAATTCACTTCTGTTTTTATGGGATTATTTATTTATTGAAGGATTCTGAAAGCACTGCACTTTATTTAATTTGGACTTTGTCTTTGATTGTTGTTTTGTTGATTTTAATAAAAGCACTTGACACTTTTTGCACCATCCGATTGCTCCATTGTAGTTTCTCACTGTCGTGCTCATCAGTAACATTACCGACGGTGACAGGTTTAAGGGCTCCCGGAAGCGAGATGGGAGCATGCAACGAACCTGCATTGTCACAGACTTTACCTCAAAACTGTACTCTCCTCTACACCCAGTTCCTCCTCACTTCCTTCATGCCAGAACTGGACTCATGCAAGGTTAGTTTTCTTGGTTATTTATGGTTCATTTTTGTATAAATTACGGATTTTTCAAATGTTCATTTTTTCCCTGTGCTTAAAACTCATTAAAAAAGTGTTTACAGAGAGCAGTTTGTAAGGCTATAGCGTGAACTCTTGCAATGTTAGTTTTCTCGGTTCAAGGTTTTCTCAGTGTTTTTCAATGTTTTTACATTTAGTTTACTATTACACCGTGCATTCTATTGTATAATTAACTATTCTTGTGCTTAAAAATCTTTAAAAAAACTATATTTACATACAGCTCGTACGGTCCGGAATGGATTAATTGTAATAACATATAATCTTATGAGGGAAATTACTTCAGGTCACGACCAAATCCAGTTGCAACCAGAGTTTTGGAACGAATTGCGGTCGTGACCTGAGGTTCCACTGTACCTGTTTTGTGTCCCACAAATGCCACAATAGGCTCTGTCCACCCTGACCCTAAAGAGGCTAGTTAGGAGGTGGATGGTTATTTTGAATATCCTACAGCTTACAGTTTAAACGCTCTACATCAAATGTTTCTACCCTAAACTGAATTCGTTTTCATTTGGAGATTTACAAGTAATTAAATATCCTTTGATAATAGTGTTCTTGTGAGTTAACGGCACACGCAGAAGACATTTTAGAGATAGGCCAGTTAGGCAGAGTGATCATGGCAGTTTACTGGCAACCAGTGAAGCATGAAAAGAATGGGAATAATACAACCAAATGTCTGTGTGTCTAGTGCGTAGCTACCAAATTTTACAATAAGCTCATGTTCACATGTACTGTCATTTTGACAGCAGACTGCTTCCTCACAGTTTAAGTACATTGTCTTCTGTACATAGCATAATTAGATTCTTAGTTGTATGTCTCATCAGAACAGTAGTTAAAACCATAATACCAATAAATAAATAAATAAATAAAATGTATACATTGCACGCAACATTGTGTATTATAAATATAGGGAAAGAAGATTAAAGGTTATTCCCACATTGAACAGGAAATAAAGTCAAAGAACATTTTATGGGAGGGTGGCAAAGAGAAAGCCACTGTTAAAAGAATTTAATATGGCAGAGTTTGCCAGAAGGTACGTGGGAGACTCTGAAGTCAGCTAAAAGAACACTCTATGGTCCAATGAGACAAAAACTGAGCTTTATGGCCATCAGACTAAATGGCACGTTTGAAAACTGTCAATTATGAAAAACACATCACCCTCACTGTGACGCATGGTGGAGGCAGCATCATACTGTGGGCATGCTTCTCTGCAGCAGGCCCTGGAAGACTTGTGAGGGTAGAGGAGAAAACAAAGGCAGCAAAATAAAGAGAAATCCTGGAGGAAAACTTGATGGAGTCTGCAAGAAACTTGTGCCATGGGAGAAGATTTGACTTCAAGCAAAACAACAAACCAAAACATTAAACCAAAGCTACACAGAAATGGCTTAAAAACAACAATGTGAATGTCCTGGAGTGGCCGTGTCAATGTTCAGATCGCAATCCGATTGAGAATTTGTGGATAGACTTGAGAAAGGCTGTTCACTCAGGATCTCCATGCAGCCTGACAGAACTTGAGCAGTCCTGCAAAGAAGAAAGGGGAAAAATTGAAGTGTCCAGATTTGCAAAGCTGGTAGAAAGAGAAACCTGAGTACACAGACTCAAGGCTGCCATGGCTGCCAAAGGTACATCTACTAAATACTGACCTGAAGGGGTTTAATACTTATACAATTAAGTATTATGTATTTTATATTTGTAATTAATTTAAACCACTTTTCAAGAACTGTTTTCACTTTTCCATTAAAGTGTCATCTTCTGTTGGTCAATGTCAAGAAAGCCAAATTAAATCCATTGTGACTCAATGTCGTATAACAGTAAAATGAGAACACTTCCAAGAAGGTGAATACTTTTAATAGGCACTGTATGTTTGTATATACAAATACATCAGAAAGAAGAACCCATGGCCTCTGCTATCTGCACATACAACTCAACTGGACAACACATTTAACTCAAGGCAAATATAAGCGAACTGGCTCAATCGTGACTATGAAATGAAAACACCATTAACAGACACTTGGACACGAACGCAGCACATGCAGGCTTAAAAAGAAGAACATCTAAATAATAAAAATGACTTTAAGAACAACACCATCTGAACCCCACATTACTAATTCACCTCCTCCCTCATTTGCTATATATTGCTTTTGATTCCTTTATGTCTAATCATTTTTCTCAAATCATAACACCTGGTAGGTGCTGAAAGCTCAGGAATAAAGGACTATGTTAAGATACGTGATTAATTTTCTCTCTTTTTGGATTTCTAGCTTTATCGAGCTATAAATATGCAAACCACATCACAGACCTTCGCTCCTCGGTGTTGGTATATACATATATATATTTATACACACACACACAGATACATACGTGTGTGTGTGTATTTTTCTAGGTAATTGTTTGTTATACTACACTACTGTATATTTATTTTGATGATTATCTGTGCACAGAAGTGCACACTGTTATGCAGGAAGCTGTTTTGTGGAGTCTGCATGTTCCTCCCATGTTTTTGCTGGTTTTCCTCTCACATCTAACAAATCTGCTGGAAGTCTGAACTGGTATGATTTGGGTGTATGCATGTGTCCTATGAAGGCTGCATTCAAATTGATTTCTTGCTTTGCACCTTGTACTAACAGGGACAGTGCCCGGCTCCCAGTGATTCAGAACAGGCCACATTAGTTACAAAATGGGTGGATGGACCTAAAGAATAGAAAGTTTCTTGAATGTAGATAATACAGCACCATTCTCAAACCCATATATGCAGTTCAGGGCAGCAGGGAGCATGAGCCCATTCTGGTAGCATTGGGTACAAAAAATTTAAAAAGACAAAGGCAAGGTTCCATTCAGAACTGGAAATGTACTAACCTGTATATATTTGAGGACGTAGGAGGAAAACCCACAAGGACATGTGTATACCATGTAGACAATGACCAGGCAAGGAATTCAGACCCCAGATTAGACTAGATTAGACTAGAAATACTTTATTAACCCCCAAGGGGAAATTCTACACTACCATGCTTTTCTTGAACCTAGCTATATTTAAAAATATAAAAGGCAATTTTGCAAATTTTCTTAAAAAGCAGATTTAGAAAAATTCTGGAATGGACAAAGCCTTGTAGAATAATAAATTAATAACAGTTTAAAATTAATGAAGCAACAATTACAATTGTTAATATCATTATAAACCTGCACTGCATAGCTGCAGAAAATAAAAATGCACACAAATAACTGAAAGCTTCAAAGAATCAGTGGTGTTGACAGAAATGCATAATGGAGTGTGACGAAGCTGCTGCCTTTCAAAGGAGTATGTATAGAGGCTATCAAAGCAGTGCCAGTTAATCTTTCTTGTGGTTTAAAACTTGGTCCTATGGGCCCATATGGCTGGTTAGTTTTTTTTTTTTGATCCAAACAATTTCTTAATTAGAGGCCAATTCTTACTATTAATTTGAAAGCTTGTCCCTGCAGTCATTTTAACAATACTGGAAATTCCCAGTAGAGGAAATTTAAGTCAGCCTGTTGTTCATCTCAAACCTTTTATGGTATGGGAGTATTTTTTTCCCCGCTTTCTGTTCACTTCTTTAAAGGTTGTAGACTAGGGGGTCTCAGACTCAGTCCCTGGAGGATTACAGAATGTTCCTCTAATCGTTCTGTTAATTTGAAGGAGGTTCTAGTTGTTAATGAAACCTGATCTCATTCTGCCATGCTGGACTTCTCTAACATTGTAAACGTTGCTTTCTGAGAATGTCAACCATGTTGTGTATTAGTGTAGTTTTGTGCTTCTCAGGTTTTTTTTACTGTGTTGTCTCTTTCCAAACAATTTAGTGAAAGTGATACTGAAGGACAAAGACAGATGTACAGGGCATCCGGAAAGTATTCATAGCGCATCACTTTTTCCACATTTTGTTATGTTACAGCCATTCCAAAATGGATTAAATTAATTTTTTTCCTCAGAATTCTACATACGACACCCCATAATGACAACATGAAAAACGTTTACTTGAGAATTTTGCAAATTTGTTAAAAATAAGTAAATTGAGAAAGCACATGTGCATAAGTATTCACAGCCTTTGCCATGAAGCTCCAAATTGAGTTCAGGTGCATCCTGTTTCCCCTGATCATCCTCGAGATGTTTCTACAGCTTAATTGGTGTCCACCTGTGGTAAATTCAGTTGACTGGACATGATTTACAAAGGCACACACCTGTCTATATAAGGTCCCCAGTTGACAGTTCATGTCAGAGCACAAACCAAGCATGAAGTCAAAGGAATTGTCTCGAGGCACAAATCTAGGGAAGGTTACAGAAAAATTTCTGCTGCTTTGAAGGTCCCAATGAACACAGTGGCCTCCATCATCCATAAGCGGAAGAAGTTTGAAACCACCAGGACTCTTCCTAGAGCTGGCCGGCCATCTAAACTGAGCGATCAGGGAAGAAGGGCCTTAGTCAGAGAGGTGACCAAGAACCCGATGGCCACTCTGTCAGAACTCCAGAGATCCTCTGTGGAAAGAGGAGAACCTTCCAGAAGGACAACCATCTCTGCAACAATCCACCGATCAGACCTGTATGGTAGAGTGGCCAGACGGAAGCCACTCCTTAATAAAAGGCACATGGCAGCCCGCCTGAAGTTTGCCAAAAGGCACCTGAAGGACTCTCAGACCATGAGAAACAAAATTATCTCAAAATTGAACTCTTTGGTGTGAATGCCAGGCGTCACGTTTGGAGGAAACCAGGCACCACTATTCACCAGGCCAATACCATCCCTACAGTGAAGCATGGTGGTGGAAGCATAATGCTGTGGGGATGTTTTCAGCGGCAGGAACTGGGAGACTAGTCAGGATAAAGGAAAAGATGACAGCAGCAATGTACAGAGACATCCTGGATGAAAACCTGCTCCAGAGCGCTCTTGACCTCAGACTGGGGTGACGGTTCATCTTTCAGCAGGACAACGACCCTAAACACACAGCCAAGATATCAAAGGAGTGGCTTTAGGACAACTCTGTGAATGTCCTTGGGTGACCCAGCCAGAGCCCAGACTTGAATCTGATTGAACATCTCTGGAGAGATCTTAAAATGGCTGTGCACCGACGCTTCCCATCCAACCTGATGGAGCTTGAGAGGTGCTGGAAAGAGGAATGGGCAAAACTGGCCAAGGATACGTGTGCCAAGCTTGTGGCATCATATTCAAAAAGACTTGAGGCTGTAATTGCTGCCAAAGGTGCATCGATAAAGTATTGAGCAAAGGCTGTGAGTACTTATGTATATGCGATTTCTCAATTTTTGTATTTTTAATAAGTTTTAATTTTAATTTAATTTTAATAAATTTGCAAAAACCTTAAGTAAACTATTTTACACTATCGCTCCATTGAACCCTTGTCCAAGATACCAAACACGTGGTAAAAGTCCAAAAGTTGACTTTATTTATACTGCACAGTGCACAAAGCACCCTCCTCTCCACAATACTCATTAAATACTATCAAATACACAATAAACCAATCCTCCACACTCCCAGACGCATTGCCACCCTTCCACCCAGCTCAGCTCCTCGTCTGGTATATTTCCCAGTCTTTTATAGTCCCTGACCCGGATGTGTTTCCAATCCCCAGTCCATGTGATCTCCTATCATTTCCGGGTCAGATAAAAGTCCTTTTCTTCACCCCGGAAGCATGTCATTCCCCTAGTCCAAGTGACTCGGACATACTTCTGGGGCGTAGAGAAAATATCCTTCATTCCTCCCTGCAGCGTCCTCCAGCGGCCCCCACGGTATCCAGCAGGGTTGTGGATAAAAACCTCCATTGTCCAGGATTCCCTGCTGGTCTTCGGGGCCCATCCATGCTGCAGGGAGAGCACCATCTGGCGGCCTGGGGGTAGTGGCCGGGATGACTGGCTGGCCATATACCACTATATACATATATATATATATATATATATATATATATATATATATATATATATATATATATATATATACATATATATATATATATATATATATATATATATACATATATATATATATATATACATATATATATATATATATATATATATATATATATATATATATATATATATATATATATATATATATATATATACATATATATATATATATATATATATATATATATATATATATATATAACCTGGTAGGTAACCACAATCAGATTGTGATTCAGACTAAGAATGCATTGAATGTAATTACTCCGATCTACATACTGTCAAATAAACAAACCACACGCCGTGGCACAACACAAGAGACACTGACGTTCCGAGGTTCAATTCCCGAGAGGGGATACAGTGAGTGTGTACGCCTGATGAGCCCAGAATTAGGGCGAAACACGTGTCGCGTACACTTTGCATTATTTGACAGTAAAAACTATTTCAACCATTCTATGATCTGTTTCTCGCAACTGAAAGAGGGCATCGTGGCGGATGTTAGCCGACTTGCTGACCAACCACAAGCGTTACCTGGTAGGTAACCACCCATACAATCAGATTGTGATTCAGACTACGAATGCATTGAATATATATTTATACTAATAAACGGCAAAGCGCTCATTGACTGACTGACTGACTGACTGACTCACTCACTCATCACTAATTCTCCAAGTTCCCGTGTAGGTAGAAGGCTGAAATTTGGCAGGCTCATTCCTTACAGCTTCCTTACAAAAGTTGGGCAGGTTTCATTTCGAAATTCTACGCGTAATGGTCATAACTGGGAGCTATTTTTCTCCATTTACTGTAATGGAGTTGAGCTCGAAAGCCGTGGGGGCGGAGTTTCGTGTGACATCATCATGCCTCCTATGTAATCACGTGAACTGACTGTCAACGCAGTGTGTAGAAAACCAGGAAGAGCTCCAAAAAGCGCTGAAGAAAACATGCATTACACAATTGAGAAGGCAGCGAAACAATAAGAAGCAAGCGAGTGACATATACAACCATATTCATGAGTGCTGCTACTTCGGAAACAAAGCACGGTGTAAACCTAAAGTTTAAATTAAGTTCATAGACAGGCTGCCGCTGGCGTTTGTCATGCCCACGGGTAATGCGGGATACAAGTTTAATGAGAGGACGCAGGGTATAAACGAGAGTTTTGATCACTTTGTAACTAAGTTAAAATTGCACGTGAAGGGCTGTGCTTATGCAAATTCCGAGAGACTGTGTTTGTGGGGGATTGACAGTTAAGGCGGGTGGGGAAGTCACGTCATCATCTCCCCTCCCATTGACCTCATTTCGCTCTGAGCTGAACTCCACAGCTAACGCGCGCAGTGTTACGGAAGTGACTTTGTGACGCTGCCACCAAATACTCACAGAAAAATCCACAAGTTAATACACACGCTGTCTCTACAGTTTCTCCACACTGAATCCTCCAGGCACTACTTACAAAAGGTTACATTGACAATCGTGTTACGTTATTTTTAAAATGTTTCCTTTTCTTAGCACAAGCACAGCTGAGAAGCTTCGATGCATGTGCTCCATAACACGTTAAAAAATCACGCATTTAATCACACTTTGCATTTCAAGCAAAGGGGAACTTCTGTCAATGCATGATTTCCTAGTACACCGATTACATTGATCAGCGCTTCCCGATTCATTTTACCCTCGCACCCCCTTGGTTTAAATGAATTGTATAAAAGTAATAGTGAAGCGAGGGTGACTTATTCAGGCAGGCAGGCGACAGCTGAAAAGCTCGAATTCGGATATAAGTAGCTTCTATTTAGTCGCCAGAAATATTTTTGCTAGGAATGGAAGTTGAATTTAGTCTTTAAATTTCTATGGTAAAGAAAAAGTTATGCAATGATGACTACATTTAACTATATAAAGTCAAAACTTGAATATATAAAGTCAGCGTCGGTATATATAAAGTCAAAACTTGAATATATCAAGTCATTCCCAAATATATAAAGTCAAAACCTGAGTATATAAAGGAATATTGGAATTGGAATTTGGAATATTTCGGAATATATAAAGTAAGCGCTAGAATATATAAAGTCAAATCTTGAATATATAAAGTCAGCGCTGGAATATCCATCCATTTCCCAACCCATTGAATCCGACCACAGGGTCATGGGGGTGTGCTGGAGCCAATCCCAGCCAACACTGGGCGCAAGGCAGGAACCAATCCTGGGCAGGGCACATGCATCATTTTCAAAACATTAACCGAACAGTGTTTTTTTTATTTATTTTTCTGAATACGTTTTTGTTCACTTAGTTCAGTTCAGAGTCTTTTCAATCAATAGATTTTGACTTTGACTTTATATATTCAGGAGTGAGTTTATATACTCCGATGTTGACTTTATATAATCAGGAATGACTTTATAAATTCCGACGCTGACTTTATATATTCAACTTTTGACTTTATATATTCAAGTTTTCACTTTATATATTCTGACGCTGACTTTATATATTCAAGTTTTCACTTTATATATTCCAGAATGACTTTATATATTCAAGTTTTGACTTTCTATATTCTGATGCCGAATTTATATATTCACAAAATCAATTTATTTGCCTGTTTGGCACCCCATAGTATATGTGTGTGTGTGTATATATGTACACATGTATGTATATATGTATATATGCCAGCAACACTCATGACAATGACAAAACAATTACATTGTCAATCATGTTACGTTATTATTAAAATGTTTCCTTTTCTTTTTACTTCTCCGCTGCCAAGCGCGGGTATTTTAATATATATGTATATGTGTATATATATACTGCTCAAAAGAATTAAAGGAACACTTTTTAATCAGAGTATAGCATAAAGTCAATGAAACTTATGGGATATTAATCTGGTCAGTTAAGTAGCAGAGGGGGTTGTTAATCAGTTTCAGCTGCTGTGGTGTTAATGAAATTAACAACAGATGCACTAGAGGGCAACAATGAGATGACCCCAAAACAGGGATGGTTTAACAGGTGGAGGCCACTGACATTTTTCCCTCCTCATCTTTTCTGACTGTTTCTTCACTAGTTTTGCATTTGGCTACAGTCAGTGTCACTACTGGTAGCATGAGGCGATACCTGGACCCTACAGAGGTTGCACAGGTAGTCCAACTTCTCCAGGATGGCACATCAATATGTGTCATTGCCAGAAGGTTTGCTGTGTCTCCCTGCACAGTCTCAAGAGCATGGAGGAGATTCTAGGAGACAAACAGTTACTCTAGGAGAGCTGGAGAGGGCCATAGAAGGTCCATAACCCATCAGCTGGACCAGTATCTGCTCCTTTGGGCAAGGAGGAACAGGATGAGCACTGCCAGAGCCCTACAAAATGACCTCCAGCAGGCCACTGGTGTGAATGTCTCTGACCAAACAACCAGAAAGACTTCATGAGGGTGACCCAAGGGCCCCATGTCCTCTAATGGGCCCTGAGCTCACTGCCCAGCAGCATGCAGCTCGATTGGCATTCGCCATAGAATACCAGAATTGGCAGATGCACCACTGGTGCCCTGTGCTTTTTACAGATGAGAGCAGGTTCACCCTGAGCACGTGACAGAAGTGAAAGGATCTAGAGAAGCCATGGAGAACATTATGCTGCCTGTAACATCATTCAGCATGAGCAGTTTGGTGGTGGGTTAATGATTGTCTGGGGAGGCATATCCATGGAGGGTCACACAGACCGCTACAGGCTTGACAAAGGCACCTTGGCTGCCATTAGGTATCAGGATGAAATCCTTGGACCCATTGTCAGACCCTATGCTGGTACAGTGGCTGCTGGTGGACGACAATTCCTGGCCTCATGTGGTGAGAGTATGCAGGCAGTTCCTGGAGGATGAAGGAATTGAAGGAACACTTTGAAAACACATCAGATCTCAATGGGAAAAAGAAATCCTCCTGGATATCTATACTGATATAGACTGGGTAATGTGTTAGGAACGAAAGGATGCCACATCGTTTGATGGAAATGAAAATGATCAACCTTTAGAGCCCTGAATTCAAAGACGCCCCAAAAATCAGAGTGAAAAAATTATGTGGCAGGCTAGTCCATTTTGCCAAAATTTAATTGCAGCAACTCAAAATTGTACGCAGCACTTTGTATGGCCCCTGTGTTCTTGTATACATGCCTGACAACATCGGTGCATGCTTCTAATGAGATGACAGATGGTGTTGTGGGGGATCTCCTCCCAGATCTGGACCAGGGCATCACTGAGCTCCTGGACAGTCTGAGGTGCAACCTGGTGGCATTGGATGGACCAAAACATAATGTCCCAGAGGTGTTCTATTGGATTTAGGTCAGGAAAGTGTGGTGGCCAGTCAATGGTATCAATTCCTTCATCCTCCAGGAACTGCCTGCATACTCTCACCGCATGAGGCCAGGAATTGTCGTCCACCAGGAGCCACTGTACCAGCATAGGGTCTGACAATGGGTCCAAGGATTTCATCCTGATACCTAATGGCAGCCAAGGTGCCTTTGTCAAGCCTGTAGAGGTCTGTGTGACCCTCCATGGATATGCCTCCCCAGACAATCATTAACCCACCACCAAACTGCTCATGCTGAATGATGTTACAGGCAGCATAATGTTCTCCATGGCTTCTCCAGACCCTTTCACTTCTGTCACGTGCTCAGGGTGAACCTGCTCTCATCTGTAAAAAGCACAGGGCACCAGTGGTGCATCTGCCAATTCTGGTATTCTATGGCGAATGCCAATCGAGCTGCATGCTGCTGGGCAGTGAGCTCAGGGCCCATTAGAGGACATGGGGCCCTTGGGTCACCCTCATGAAGTCTTTCTGGTTGTTTGGTCAGAGACATTCACACCAGTGGCCTGCTGGAGGTCATTTTGTAGGGCTCTGGCAGTGCTCATCCTGTTCCTCCTTGCCCAAAGGAGCAGATACTGGTCCTGCTGATGGGTTATGGACCTTCTATGGCCCTCTCCAGCTCTCCTAGAGTAACTGCTTGTCTCCTAGAATCTCCTCCATGCCCTTGAGACTGTGCTGGGAGACACAGCAAACCTTCTGGCAATGACACGTATTGATGTGCCATCCTGGAGAAGTTGGACTACCTGTGCAACCTCTGTAGGGTCCAGGTATCGCCTCATGCTACCAGTAGTGACACTGACTGTAGCCAAATGCAAAACTAGTGAAGAAACAGTCAGAAAAGATGAGGAGGGAAAAATGTCAGTGGCCTCCACCTGTTAAACCATTCCTGTTTTGGGGGTCATCTCATTGTTGCCCCTCTAGTGCATCTGTTGTTAATTTCATTAACACCACAGCAGCTGAAACTGATTAACAACCCCCTCTGCTACTTAACTGACCAGATTAATATCCCATAAGTTTCATTGACTTTATGCTATACTCTGATTAAAAAGTGTTCCTTTAATTCTTTTGAGCAGTATATATATACAGTATATACATATACATATACACATACATACATATACACATGCATATACATACATACATACATACATACATATATACACATATACATATATACATAAACATACATACATATATATGCTATATAAAGCTCCTTATATTTAAGTAGGATTTTACTTTAGATTAGTACTTGTGTATATACATATATATATATATATATACACACATATACACACACATATACATATACATATAAACATATACACATATAAACATATATATGTATCAACAGCTCCTTATGTTTAAGTAGGATTTTATTTTAAATTATTACTTGTGTTTCATTAATAAAATTACAAATTTGTTGCTTGATTCCACTTATATTCACTTATTAATCTTTCATTGTTACTTTTAATTAGCCAAGGGTGAGAAACTGTGTGAAGATGCCATCTTCAGTGTTGCTTCCTAACTTGTGCCCCCAAAGCTAGTGGGATAGCATGGAAAGGTGCTACACAAATAAATTGTACTATCATTACTATCTAAGATCCTGATTCACATACTGAGAATTTGAAAGTTGGTTAATGCTGATTTTTAATCCTAAAGAACAAAAGCTAAACAACCAAATGAATTTAGGTAAAGAAGAAAAATGAAAGCTCATAATCAGTATGTTTTGACTAATTTTTACTTAACAGAAATGCAAAACTGTTGCATTCGTGACTTTGCAGACCACCTGCGGCAGATGTAAGCCGTCCAATTAAACCAGGACTTCAATTAACTGCAGGCACTAACCTCTGATTAATAAAGTGTCTGAAATGCAAACCAGAAGACTTTGAGTTTATTAGAAAATTGGATCTGAAAACACCTGCATGACATAAAGCAGCTCTCTTACATCTACTTAAACCTACGAGTGCGATGGCTGAAAAGTAATTCATTTCACTGTGTTTCTTTAATTGAACAGAACACCAATGTATTGTACAAAAAGCATGAAGACCTGTGAAATCCTTTACCACCATTATTAATCTCACTTTCTAGCAGTTTTACCAACTTCACAACTACAGGAGAGCGTGTAATACTGAGATTCGACGATTTAAAAGTCATGACGGCCATTCGGCTCAAATAAACCTGTTGTTGTCTGTCGCCAACTAACCCTGAGGTCTCAAAACGAAAGGACAACAAAACAAAGATCAACTTTTACCTCTTATTTTAAAGACGGACGTTCTTCGGCAATGTTTATCAGTCGTACCATCCCAGTCAAGATTCTCTGAGCGTCAGATACGGCCCTCGTTCACCTGCAGCCGAAAACCACTAAACCTGAGTGTGTTCAGCAGGCGCCAGGACCGTGCGGGCACTAAGACCCAGCGCAGCTCCTCCCTGCGGCTCTCTCCAAGCCGTCCGTTTGGTGGGTTTTAATGCAGTCTCTTTGTTCCAGTCCCAATCTCTCGCTCTCTGTCTCTCTCTCTCATTCCATCCTGTCTCGTTATTCCATTACTGTATCATACAGGTCTGGATGATTACAAAGACAGCAATATGGCTGTGAACCTCAGCAAGAACAGACTGGAGCTGCTAACAGCCTATCAGGACGTTATCAACGAGAAATCTTCCACAGACTGGTAAGGACGAAAACAAAAAAAAAATCAATAAAAATGATAACTGACGCGATTGTAATATTGCTGCAGTAATGCCCATTGTAATGAGACTTGTGCATATCATATGGCCACATCGTCTTTTTCTTCTTAAACTGGTAGATTTTTCAGTCCTGCTGGGGATGGAGTCATCGCCCCGCAGCGGAGCTGAACTGTTCCCTGTTGCTGCAGCAGTAGCATCCTTCATCGGGCTGTCATGTTGGGGGCAGCGCCGCACAATGCGTGTCCCCTGCAGTTTATGGAAATATTAAGTCGGTATCCGTTTACGTGATGCGGCATTTGACCATTCTAAGATTTTTAATATTCGTACCCTTGAATATAGCAAAATGATTGTGTTAAGTAGACATGGACAAGCAGCAGAAACAATATTGGGAAACATTGAGCCATTTTGTCTTATTATGTGTGATTCAAGTGTCCTGCGCGTTGCGGGAGAAAATGTCAAGTTACATTGCATTTAGAGCACGCGTTGCGTTTGGCTACGACGCATCACTATTGTTTCTTTATGATTTTAGAGAACCGATTTCTCCTCCTCTTTTCTTCTCCTCGCCTTTTCTTCTCTTCTGTCTTCTTCCGCTGGCTCTTCCTCTCCCAGAAACCGCAATAGCTGAGCACCGTTCCGAGATAAGAATCATTTCGAATGAGTACCTCGGAGGATAGAGAAACGGGCACTGTGGGCCGTGCAGGATTATAATGGTGGTGGTTGTGATGATGATGATTAGACTGCAATTCTTTAGTTTCCGGCTCCCATCAATGAGCTGAATCCTCTCAAATACACTGGGATTTGCGCGAGAAATGAAATTGGAGGGGAGAAAAATGTGCATCTCTATAGGACGCCCTTTCTCATTATAACTGTGACTCCACTATCTCGTAATTTGTAGTTAAATCTTGTTTTTAACCATTTTTGGATTTTATTGAATTGCACAATTCATTTGTTTATTAGCACTCTAGTAAACCACCAAAAGGGAATCCCGGCTTTGTCTTCGTGCCTTAGAAGGGGTTAAGCGCTGGTGAAGAATAACCTCCTCGATGGAAGGAAGGATTGGTTAAGGGTGCGCCGTGGGCATCGTCCGCTGTTGAAGACCCTCTGGGCTACCCCTCCTCCCCTTTAAAATAAAGAGGGTGGGGGTTTCGAGTCCTAATAGACTTGAATTAAACAAAGATCGAACTTAGAGGAAGCTGCAGAGCGGAATTTTACAGCAGGATACTGTTTTTTTTGTTTGTTCGTGCATTGATTTTAAAAGTGTGCGTGAGCTAATTCATTATAGGCAGAAGCTGCAGTGACGAAAGAGGCACCGAGTGTTCACTTGCTCAGCCTTTATTTATATAGTGCCTTGAAGAGAACACTTACTTTACGAAGCATACACGAATCCATTGGAAGCAAAGAGACAATGGGGGCTAAGTCCAGGTCGTTAAAACAAATGGAAAATAAGTAGTGCTAGAAAGAGAAATGGCTCAATAGCCTAGGGTGTTGTTTGGTGGGGTGCCGGCTGAGAAAGAAAATGATTGTTTTAGGCTCACAGTAAGGTTAGAATTATGTTATTTTTGGGTAAGAAGGTTGGCAAGGGTGGCAAAATTCTGAACATCCTCTTAAGGTGGAGTAGTCTTGTGGCATGCAAATTGCCATACCTCATTTACACAGTCAAGTGAAAAAGTGAGCACACCCCATGTCCTTTTTTTGCGGACATTTCAAGATTTGATCTTCATTTAAACATGATCTATAGATATAAGGTGATCTCATTGCAAAAGACTACAAGGAAAATATGACGATAATTTATTCAAGGCAACATGGAAGGATCTGCCTTTTCTGCCTGTGTTAAAATTAAAACGCACATCATGCCTGCCCCCCGACTCTAATAGCTGGTATTGCCCCTTGGGTAGTGGTTTCCAAAAACTTTGTAGCACTTTTGGACTGGGAGAAAGTTTTCCCCCTTCTTCCATGCATAATTCTTTCAGCTGTGCAATGTTTGAGGGCTGTCTTGTGTACACAACCCATTTCAGAAAAAAAAAAAAGCATCTCGAGCTTCAGATCTAGGCTTTGATTTGGTCACTCCATAACCCTTTATTTCTTGCTTTTCAGTTGTTCCTTAGTGGATTTACTGGTGTGTTTTAGGGTCATTGTCATGCCGCAATGTCCACGTTCAGTAGAGCTTTAATCTTTTGACAGATGACTTCACATTATCCATGGGCACTCTCTGGTTTAATGGAGTATCCACAGGGGATTCTTTGTTCTTTGGTGAGCTGCTCAGACTCTGATGCTGCTAAGCAGCCCCAAGCCATAGCATTTCCACCACCATGCGTTACACTTGGTATCAGGTTCCTCTTTTCAAATGATGCAAAACATGTATTCTGGTACTACTGTATCACCATATCACTCTATCTTTACCACATTTGTCCAGAGCAGAGTGTTCCAGAAGTCCTGGTCTTTGCCTAGCTGTTCATTATCAAAGTGTAGTCTTGCCCTGAATTTCTTTTTGGGCAGCAAAGGTTTCCCCTGGCACATCTCCCACGTAGGTCTAATTTGTTGAGCGTCTTTCTAATTGTAGACTCATGAACTTTGACATCAACAATGGACAGTGCTACCTGTAGGTCCCATGATGAAATTCCAGGTTTCTTGGAGACTTCTTTCAGCATCTTGCATTTTGTACTCGGGATGACTTGCTGGGGTGGCCTGGCTTAGACAAGCTGGCAGCTGATTGAAAACTTCTCATGATCTTCATGACATTGAAATGGTTTGAATTTTCCAATCATTTGGAGATCTTTTTAAATTCCTTATTAGACTCCATGACATCTGTAACCTTTTTTCTGAAGGTCTCGGAGAGCTCTTCCAAGTGGTGATAACCCACACTTCAACAACAAAGAGTGAAAAAAATTAAATGTGTGTGGTCTATTTAAGACGAGTTCAGACAAGATCCTCTATAATAAGGTTCTAATCATTTGCATCTGATTTGGTGTTCAAGATTATAATTTGCGGTATTTGAGGTAGTATAAAATGTAGGAATGGACCTTTTCGACTTGTGAAATTTGCATTTGTGCTTATTTAAATTATACAGTGGACTAGAAAAGGTAAATGTGGCATGGTGTATTTTTACATGACATCACCTTTATCTATATATGTACTTTAAATGAAGACGAAATATTGATATGTCCAAATATGTTAAAAAGAAAAAAATAATTCATGGGTTGTACTACTTTTTCACATAACTGTATGTACTGCATTGGCTTTTAAAAGATACTCTGCATTAACTTCATACACGTACTGGAACAGTTGCTATTTTTTTTTCAACAGATCATTCACTTAAAACCTACACATTATCATTATTATTATTATTATTATGTTTTCAGTGATCAAGGACATTAAAATAGATATCTAAAATTCTAATAAATATGCAGAATTATTTCACTAAAACCCAAGGTGTCAATCTAACTCTGCTTTACATAGCAATTGTTTTAAATGACCATCACCAATAGTTAATACATAATTAAAATATTAAAAAGAAATGCAATGAAGTTGATTAACACCACACTTCAAATACACAACAGATGATAAAACAAAAGCAGTACTAAAGTTGACTAACCATGAAACAAATCTCCTTGAAATGTTGCATCTGGGGAAAGCCAACAAATGTTCTGGCAATAAGTTAGAATATAAATCAATGGAGTGAACACACACATACATATATATATGTAGATATATAGATATACATATAGATATATATAGATATATAGATATAGATATATATAGATATATAGATATAGATATATATATATAGATATATAGATATAGATATATATATATAGATATATATAGATATATATATATATATATATAGATATATATATAGATATATATATATATATATATAGATATATATATATATAAAATATATATATCTATATATCTATCTATCTATCTATCTATCTATATATACAAAACTATATATATACATATAAATACATATACACATCCTGGACTGACCTGAGAGAGCGTTCATAAGGTAAGAGTCATAAAGGTGAATGGGAGTTTAGGGATTGCAGTAGCCAGATATAAGTTAAGACAATGAGCCCCACAATTCTGATTATAAATTATTAGGAAGTTTAGCTTTGATGATTGAAGTCATCTTTCATGTATATTTGGATTATTGTAAAGACTGTTTGAAAATGCGTAACACAGATTATTCTGCCCTTAGGGTGCAACGCTGCATGTGGAATGACTTGACTGCTTAGGCATTAATGGGTGACGTGAGGCTGATTGATGTGCAAGGCCGGCATGTGAGATGAGAAGTGGGCTTTGTGGCGAGAGGAATCTCAAATTTGGAGTGCAACTCCTCATTAAAAAGGAATCACTCTGCCAAAATAGTATGTGCTCCCCTCTGGCAAATAAAGCTATTTTTGGAGTAGAAAGCACCGAGGTCTCAATATTCTCCGTATAAAGCATTCACTTCTCTTCATTACACTTGCAAAACTACGGCTTTGTTCAGATTCGTTTCCCTATCCATTTGGCCTGGACCACTGAGGAATTGAAACTTGATATTTTTGGTTACTCTCTCCAGTTTTACACATTTTAAAAAAAAAAAAAAAAGTGAGGTTTTGCAGCTGCTGTTATTGTTTCTGTTGCTTTACTCTGTCTGAACAGTTTTTTTTTTTTTGAATCATACAGTAATTGAGACAAATAAAGTGGTGTTGGATGGGGGACTATATATAATATTTTTTTAATGTATCAAATAGAAGGCAAGCCTCCATCATGTTCTCTAAAAACACACAGCAATGGCACTAACGGATGGGCAGTACTGTCCTACTTTGAAAGGAAACTTTGTGTTCTGGGCTGTTAATAAATTCTACAGGTGATTGGCTCCTACGACAAAATGAGGTCACCTTACATATACATTAAGGGGGTTTATTACAGCAGATATTACAGATGTTCTTTAATAGTTATAATAAGCTCTTAGTAGGGTTTACACATTTGGAGGTTTATTTAGACTAGCTTCATAACGTATAATACTCTTGTGTTACGTTCAAACACGTCACGTTAATTAAAAAGTTAATATTATGCATCATTTTTATGCCAGTTCTCTTGTGTTCACATGGGCATAATGACAGTAAAGCTTTGGTATATGAAACTTATGTTGTATAGTTAGTTACTTCTGAAACCCTGAGTGAATCAACCTGCCGCTATTGCAGCTATAGAGATATGATACAATCGCTCCATACCTCCTGAGATGTCTTATGATGCTGGCAGGCACCCATAGCCTGTCAATGGAAAGGTGGTACATTTAATAAAGCCAGATCTCCTGGCAGCACTTCCTCAGTGGCATCCTCAGATAACTTAAGAGTCTGGCATTAATAGCGTGGAGGCACACTGCTGTCCAAAAGTGTTCTCATCAAATGTTCAGGTAAGGCTAACTATTAAACTTTGGATGGCACAATGGTGTGTCCATAATTCAAAGATACTGTATCCAAACACAGCTAAATCAAAAGTGGCATCTTGAGTTAACCAGTAGAATGTATATTTGTAGACATGGTCATTGCAAATGATATGGCAATAATTTGGAAGTTCAAAAGTGGCAGGATGAAATGACTAGTAGAAGATGACTTGTGCTGACCTGTCTGGTACAAATGGTATTTGCTTAAATGGTCTTGTAGTTGCCTTTCAGCAGTGGAATCATCAGATGAGCAGTAGAAACTAAGAGTAGAATTCTGTCTGGCAAAAATTGTGACCATGGCCTGGTGGTTCTGTATATACAACCCAGAGTCTTAACCCCCAAAACATAGATGACACAAGCCATTTGACTTTGGTCTGGTGGCACCGTATATAAGACAAGATCTCTTTGCATTCCAGTAAGCCAACAACACTTGGGCTTTGGACCTGAAGCAGGCTTCACTGATGAACCTCAAGGTAGGAAAAACCCGTGAATGGTGATGGATGTTTCAAGTGAATGCCATACTTTAAAAGCAATCATTTGCAAGCTCTTTACTCTTTATCACTTCAAATATGTAAGTAGATTGTAAAATCAAAAAGATTACAGCTTGGTTGACCTGTTCAGTAGCACAAATATAACTCTGTCCTTTGATGTGCCTAGCGTACAATATTGGTCATCTCTGACACTGTTATAATTTTTTTAACTGTTATATATATTATTGGTGACATCATCAAGCTTTGCCATGACACTGTGTTTAGGGTGTGGCCCACATGATGTATGTGACAGTCCGGGGGCGTTGTGTGTGTGTGTGTGTATTTTTGGCCAGAGCTCTAGCTACATGCTCAGTAACTGCACTAGACTTCGAAAGCTACAGTCTCTGCCAATTTCATTTTGAGGTTTCTGATTTTGTTTTTGGTCTTGACTCCTGTTTCATCCATGATTATATGGCCATTTTGTCTTTTGATTTGGTCCTGGCCTCTACTCTACACACCCTTTATTCCCCTAAAAGAAATCCTCTGTCTCATTTAAAAAAAAAGTAATCAAGCATTTTGATCTTCTTCATCAAAAGATTGAGTCAGTCTATAAAATTGTCTTGGGATGACGGGTAATAATTGTTTATGCAAATTGATTGCAGTAGATGAAGGATGAGAAACCTCATCACAAGGTCTTTCTAGGGCAGTATCAAATTATTTTGAAAAAATTCAAGGATTTTATTTCAGTGCCTGTGTGCACAGCAAGTATCTGAGGTACTTAATATCATAAAAGGACATGCAATAAAAGAAGTATTAAAAGGCAAAAATCTACAATCTCAAAATGGAGCAATATATAAATGTACTGTATTAAAAATACGTAACCTGAATTGAAGTAAAAAAGCTTTAAGTCCTGATTCCCACATGTCTAAACACTGCAGTTGCCTAATGCTAAAAAAAATATTTTGAGCATCTCAGAATAGCACAATCTACCAGTCATCCTATAGTTGCAATGTAGGTAATTGTAAGTGTACTTAAAGGTAGTTGTCAATTAGTCAGATGTTTACACATCCATCAAATTGCTATCCTTTTGATTCCTCCAGTGGTCATGGTGATGGCAGTAAAGATCACCCCCATGAGATGCACCCTTTGCCGCTATGTTAGTCCACCTCACAGTACACCTGCCCATGTACAGTGCATACAGGTGCAGTTCAATCCACTTGACCTCAAACTGTACATGGAAGATGATCAGCTTATTAGGAAACCCATCTTGCAACTCTGACATATCTAGAATTGTCAAATCTGTTGATAAGGGGCCTGTATTAGATTTCTTTGGGCACACTTGGAAGTTCTGTATTTGGGGGCACCAAGTATACCTGTCCAAACAAGCATATCAATGATTAGAGAATAAGAGCCCATGGATAGAGCAGTCTAGAAAAGCAACACTGTTCAACTGGATATCCTGCCATATTTCAAAGAATGACAGGCTGGAAAGTGAACATTTGCAAATGTCTGGAGCAGCAAATAGTAAAGTCTGTTGATTCACATTTTGAAACTTGCCTTTTATTCTTTAGTCAAGATTTTCACGCTGTATCGTGGGCTCATTCTGACGACATGGCAGTCTTTAACCATTTCTTTTATTCCTTTGCAGAGATTGACTGTAATTTGTATTTTTTATCTCTGACATCCTTTATTTTTTAAGAAATCAAAAATGACTAAAACTCCCCCTCAGTATCCAATGATGTTAACAGTATGTTGAATGTTGGCACAGTTGCTAGCACTTCTACTGCTTCACAGATTCAGCACCCAAAGTTTAAATCTTCAGTCCGGTCATTGTTTGTTGTGTCTTTATGGGTGTTCTTCCCAAATCCCCAATGATTTGCACTCCCTAGGGCTGCTGGGATGTGGTCCACTTGTGGTCATAAATTGGATTAAGCAGGTTTCAGAATGATTGAGGATTGGTATTGCATTTCCCAAAAACTGTATTGTCCTGATTCTTAGTAGTGCAACACTTTAATAACTTTATAGCTGTTTTCCTTTATAATTGTAGATGGTGGAACAGGCCAAAGTCTTTTACTATTGGTTTGTAAATTTGGAAAAAGTAGGAAGATGACCAGGAAGTTTATGGAGAATACTCTCATGTGAAATCATGTTTTGATGTATCCTTATGCCTTTCATTTCAAAATGTAAGAAAGAGGACCTATTACAATTTTATACTATTAAATATACTATATAAAATGGTGTGCCGGCATCACAGAGTTTAGTACCACACGGCCCACTCAGTTTCTGTATGACATTTCCATGGTCTCCCAGGTTTGGTTGAAGCCTACTAGGTTAGTCTCTCGTAAACCATGAGCCTTCACTGTTTTGACAAATCCAAGTTTTTGCCAATGAGATATCCTGTCAGAGTAAAGTTATTAATGGCAAAGACTAAGAGTAGTCCTGGCTAAGCTACTGTCATTATCAAGAAGGGTGGGGCAGAAAGGGGACCTGCCCATAAACCAATAAAAGCTCAGGAAATTAACTACTGCTGTCCAGAGTCTTTTACTTTATTAGAAACAAAGTACAGAGGCTTTCTGAGCATGCAGCTGACTCTTATAAGATGAGCACCCTGACGGTACATGTAGACCACAGCTCCATGAAATTCATAGCAACTTGTTCTAACAATGGTGCAAGATAACACAAACAAATAAAAAATGTAGAAAGTGAATAAACATTTTTTTTTTTACCTATTTAAATTTTAAAATAAGGAGGAGTGGTGGTTCTGAGGTTAGGGATTTGCGCTGGGAATCGGAAAGTTGTTGGTTTGAATCCCGTAAATACCAGAAGTGATTCCACTCTATTGGGCCCTTGAGCAAGCCCCTTAACCTGTAATTGTGCCATCCTGGGTATGACATTAACATGCAAACAGGTCCTCCAACTTGAAAGGGCAGATTTAGGGGTTGGTGGCAAGTTTGGCAGTCCAGCCAATGAAGGAAAAAAAAAACCCACACGGTTTTATTCCATTCAAACTAGTGTGGTGCTGAGGTGTCACCCATTGCATAGCTGCGCTGCGGACCTAATTTAGGATACTGGGGTGGTTCGTCATGTGGTGGGTGTGGTAACATGTTGTATCCGTGCATGCTCCCACCCCCAGCCCAGAAACCCCCAATATGTGCAGTGGAGTAGTTTTGGATGAAGTTCTGCTACTTCAGCTGATATCACATTGTACAACTTCTAGTCGTACAGTATGTTAGACTTTTTGACTGCGGTTGATGATCTCAATGCCAGACCATGTCAGTTTAAATGACTAAAAACCATTGGCCATGTCAAATTCTGTGACTGCATATCGACCTTCCAGTACGGTTGTGTTCGGCCCTTATGGTGGCCAATAGTGTGCTCACGCCTGGACAAACTTGTTAAGAAGGCAGGCTCCATTGTAGGATTAAAGTTGGACAGTTTAACATCTGTGGCAGAGCGACGGGCATTAAGCAAACTCCTGCCAATCATGAATAATCCACTGCATTCACTTAACAGTGTCATCTCCAGACAGTATGCTAACAATTAACTAACATTAATTTTATTTTAATTTTTTCATTTTTATTACTATTTAATTTAATATTGTTTCTTTGTATCAGTATACTGCTGCTGGATTATGTGAATTTCCCTTGGGAGTAATAAAGTATCTATCTATCTATCTATCTATCTATCTATCTATCTGATGGAGCTGGTACTGTAGGAACGGGTACAGTGAGTTCAGCCACAATATCTACTCTTTTTCTTATACACATTCTGGTGTGTAAACCATGGGACATCAGACTGACGAGCTTGTGTTCTACTTGTGAGGTCTGAAACAACCACTTTCCTTATTTCACATCTAAATACATATGTTGTACTTCAGGATGAGCATCCATTGCTTGACAGTCCTCATGTACACACAGCCTGCCCCTGTGACTAAAGGCAAACTCAAACCTGCTTGATTTTATTGGAGTGAGTTGTGGACTAGTTGGATTGAGTCACTGAGTATATCTCATTATGAGTGCACCTGGTGCACGTACAGCACTGTTAGCCATGATGAGAGGCATATGGAACTAATTCTGGGAGCTACCCCCTTTGACTCCTCTGTGGCATTGAAGGGACAATTTTATGAAAGCTCTGTGAGGGGTAGTATGGAAGTAAAGTGTGGCTATGAAGCAGAGCTGGAAAGAACAGAGAATAATCAGGAGGATGTGTGGAGTGTTGTAGTGTGAGAGGAAGACAAATACTTGGCCTGGCATAAGAGAAAGACTGGGTGTGGAGGCGATACATATTGTGCATGTGGAGAGAAAGGCAGAGAAGATGTGCATCAAGTTGTAGAAGAGACTGACACAGACTTGCCTGGAGTTGGTGGAGAGGAGGAGGTTAAGAGCATGCGCTTATAAAACGCATTGCCGCACCCACCACATGTCAAACCAACTCGGGATCCCAGATTAGGACCTGAGTGCAGCCATGCGACGGGTGACACCTCAGCACCACACCAGTTCAGGTGGAATGGAACCAGTGTGAGGATTTTTTATGGTGCCTGGAGTGCCTATCCTGGTGGTGGAGAGTAGAGGGTAAAATATCTGGGCAGTAATTGGCCAAACACAGTAAACCCAAAAAATGGCTGATCGACCTGTGGAGGTAAATTTATTTGTTTCAGAATTATGACTTACAAAAGTATTGAATAGACAAAATAATTTGAGGGAGAAATGGTGGAGGTGTCTCATTTGATGAGCTATGGGAGAAGAGTTTTAATCTATTGCTGATGTCTTAATGTAGGTTAGCTCAAACTTAATTAAACTTTGTCTTTTTGCTAATCCTGGTTATCGTGAGCCCACACCAGTTTCCTTAAATCATGATAATCCTTCAGGAATATAGAATTTTTGGGGTGGGCATAGGGTTACTGAAGTATTTGTTGCCCCTAAATAAATTCACACACAGTCCTTGACTGTCTAGAAAACCTCATGAGGAAGTGTTTGGTGGGTAAGCCCATTAGTGAGGGGCTGCTGTTTGACAAAGAACTGAACATGGCAATAGGAACTGTTTGGAGGTGTGGGGCCTCAGGGGTGGGTGTTTAGGGGATGATGGGACATTCATTCATTGGTTGTTGTTGTCATTAGTCGCATCTAAATTTCTTACTGCCATGCTGAATTGACTGAACCTTTCGCTCTGGTAGGGTCTTTTTAACTACTGATTGTTGGAGGGATGTGGGAATGGCATGGGTGCTAATGCCTGTAAAGGACTGAGGACTGTAGTGTTAAATGTGCACTACTGCAACCATAAAGAACTTCATAGTCTTTGTCTTTGCCCGCCTCAGAGAATGAATTTCCTGTGAAAGCCTGCCATACATGAGGCAGGTTGGGAGGGAATGCTGCCAACATCTCTCAGGGGTTGCAACAATTCCTGAGTATTCTTCTTCCTTTATAAAGTCATGTTAGTGTGGGTGACGCTTTTTCTTTGGCCAAAGAGAGAGATTTACTGAGATATTTAAGAAGAAGGGGCCTTGAGGGTTTTTGGGGCAGTCTGCCCAGATCTTCAGTAGGTGCCCTGCTTGGCTTATGGGAACAGAGCGGCGACTCTCAAGACAGAAAGCAGAATGTTGGCAGCTTTCCCAGGCCTAAGCGGTTGGTGAATTGAATTTAAAAACAGGAGGCTGATCATTCATTTAGCCATTGCTTTTATCCTAAGTCCAGGACTTTATTAAAAAGGTGAAGTTAGGGGCGGCACAGAGGAGGAAAAAATTATTTTCTTTTCAAGTGGCCAAACTGACGGGTATTATGGCATGCCTCAGATCTGTGGTGCCACCTTTTGATCTGCATAACATACTCCAACCCACTAAACCCATTTCCTGATTTGGGGGGGGCACCAAATTGAGAAGCATTAGACACAAGGCAGGAAGCAACCCTGAACGTGGTACCAGTCCATCACTAGGCACTCGCGTACATTCACCCATTCACAATTTTGAATTGCTGGGGAACATCCATGTGGACATTGAGGAGAACATTCAGATATTAGATCCTTGAGGTAACAGTGCTAGTTCTTTTTAACACATCTTCAATGGTGATCCCTATGTTGTAAATGGTGTGGCAGAGATTTTAGTTATTATATGGTTATGGTGCCAAGCCTGTGACACTCTATATTTGTGCCTATCAATCCTTGGGGTGTCTCTGTAAGATGAAGTCTAAATCATTTCCTTTTCTGATGTCCAGAATTGCTCTAGGTAGTGTTTGTAAGAATTCCACATACCTGGAGATTGGTCCAATATCCTAAAAGTGTTGGGAGTCTGTACCATTTTGCTGAGGACATCAGAAATGGCAGGCCACACCAAAAGATACAACCTGGGGGAGGTGGCAGGAGGGTGGCTCGATAGAAGATGGTGGATAATTACGGTGTTTGTTCTGCCAATGTGCTTTCTTTATAACTTTCCTAATTGCTTTCAGTAGAGACCCTCAAGTGTCGCCAGCTGCCTATAATCTCATTTAGACCTGTGTACTTACAAAGAAAAAACTCCAATCATGTCAGTTTATTGTTATCGGGATGATTCCCTAATACACTGCCAAGTTAAGCTAAGCTGTTTATTATTTCTGCAAATTTTCCTGCTGTGTTTTACTTGAAAATTTTCAGGATGTTCCAGAACCTTGTCAATAATTTGACTGACTGTTGTTTCTGAAACTACAACTTAGAAGTTGCCTAAAGCAGCCTAACAGCACATTAGTCTGGCAGTTTGAACTTACATAATTCATCCACACATTCAGTCATTTCATGCAGAGTCAAGTCATCTTGATGACCTAATGTGCAAGGCTGCAACGAACATTGAATGAGATGTCAGTCCACACTCAGTGACTGTGGGTAAGTGTACAGTCTGCTGAATCTTTAAGAGGCAGGTGGAAGCTGAAAGCTGCAAAGTGACTGGCCTGGAGTGTGTGAGGGTGCTGTGTGCCCAGTGTTGCCCGGAATGACCATTTTGTTAATGGGTTTAAATGTACATTGTTGAAACCTAACCCTGTGAAAACAGTTTGACATGACACTTCCTTCCAGACTCCTAATTTAATCTGTGCTACATTTGGGGACTGTCCCCTGTTACACCCTTCTGGTCCTTGGTCTCCAACCCCCTGTCTTTAAATATTCCTCTTCTTGTTCATATCTTTCTGCTACTGGATCTCTCCATATTAACTGTTTTGTCTGTGCAGTGTATTAGACCTCTTAGCAATTTCGGTCTTCTGGTGGACATCACCCAAGACCTCCCTTGTCCTCTTTTTATAGTTTTGCGATGAGTGGTCAGCTCTGACAAAGTGGGACTGGATGGCTGGGGTTGGGTGACTGTTTTTCTTTCTTTTTCTTTATTCACTGGGCTGTGTGAGTTGAAGGGGTGGATGTCTTTTAAGGATTTTGTTTTTATGATTTCAGATGTATGATCCATTAGATGCGTCTGTTTTTCAAATAAAAATTTGTTTAGAAAAAAAAATGCGGGTTTAGATTTAGACTTCAAGGCATTGGTTTTAAGGCATAAACCAACCCCAGATGGAATGCCAGTTGTTCGTAGGGTATGCTCCTTCTTTCTCCTGCTGGAACCAATATAAAGATACAAGTTAACATAATCTCTGAGTAGAATGGGGGAATCTGGAAAACCCATAGAAGACCCAGGCACATGAGGAGAGTGTGGAGACTCTACTCAGGTAATGACTAGCCAGCTTTTGAATTGGCAGTGCCACCATTTCAAGCCTCACTTTAGCACTGGCACAAGCACTCTGTTTAACACAGGCAGTGGTATGTCTCCAAGGCATATATATCTTTTTTGGTCACTGTAGCAGTCCTCCATTCTTGTCTCTATTATGTTAACAAGGATTCACAAGTCTGTACGTTAAAAACAGAGATTTTGGAATGGACACCTTTAACCTTCCTGAGTTTGATTTTAAAATACAGCTAATTAATTAATTAATTAATTAAATTTATTTATATATATTTATATATAATAATAATCCTTTATGTTTATATAGCGCTTTTCTCAGTACTCTGAGCGCAATCCACACAGGGAGGAACCGGGAAGCGAACCCACAAAAAGCAAAAATCCAGTGACTGATCCATCACTAGATCTCCTAAATCCTAAGTCTTAGAATTTTGATATTTGGCATGGAGGTATATTTCAGAGTCTAGGTGAGAGATAAGAATGGATTTTGCAAAACTCCTACTCTAAGGTAATAAAACTACTTCTTCAATATTAAAATCTTTTGCGTCTCAAATTTTTTTTTTCTCAGAAATGCCGAAATACATCAGTTTTATTTTAATTTATACTATTTTTTACAATAAAAAAAATTTATCTTTATACAAGGTGGTCGGAAAAAAATGGGATGTGTGCCAGTTTTTGAATTTTCTTGCAAAAGTATTTCTGAAATTCAGCATCACATAAGAAACTGGAATGTATTGGTTTCAAAAATTCAATTCACACTACAATGACATGGCACCGGACAGCATTAGACCCATCAAAATATACTACCAGAAAATAATCTATTGAATGCATCTCTCTCTTTTAAAATTGTCCAAAATGTTTCCAGGGCAAGTTCCAGCCTCACTGGGCCACATGTTTTAGGCCTGCACCAAATTAACATCAATTTGGAACAAAATCTTTAAATGCCTTTCAGACAGCCCTGGTGTCCCAATCCCTCCTAACCCATTAACAGCGGTGTTTGGTGTTCTTCCAGATGGGCTTAAAGTGGAGAAGGACAAACAAACAGGAATTGGATAGGATATCTCTTCTATTCTAAGTCAGTGGTCAACTGATGTTATATATTATTTGAAACTGGGAAAAATCAAATACGACTTAGAGGATCTGTACAAAATGTTTTCAAAACCTGGGAGGATCTAATCAATAACCTTTTAGAATACGCATTTAAATTGAGGCAGCAGGTTCTCTCCCTTCTTTTACTCCATTTATTTTTATTCATTTAGATAGATAGATACTTTATTAATCCCAAGGGGAAATCCACATAATCCAGCAGCAGTATACTGATACAAAGAAACAATATTAAATTAAATAGTAATAAAATGAAAAAATTAAAATAAAATTAATGTTAGCATTTACTCCCCCGGGTGGAATTGAAGAGTCGCATAGTGTGGGGGAGGAACGATCTCCTCAGTCTGTCAGTGGAGCAGGACAGTGACAAAAGTCTGTCACTGAAGCTACTCCTCTGCCTGGAGATGACACTGTTCAGTGGATGCAGTGGATTCTTCATGATTGACAGGAATTTGCTTAGTGCCCGTCGCTCTGCCACAGATGTTAAACTGTCCAACTTTACTCCTACAATACAGCCTGCCTTCTTAACAAGTTTGTCCAGGCGTGAGGCGTCTTTCACCTTTATGCTGCCACCCCAGCACACCACCGTGTAGAAGAGGGCACTCGCCACAACCGTCTGGTAGAACATCTGCAGCATCTTACTGCAGATGTTGAAGGATGCCAACCTTCTCAGAAAATATAGTCTGCTCTGACCTTTCTTACATAGAGCATCAGTATTGGCAGTCCAGTCCAATTTGTCATCCAGCTGCACTCCCAGATATTTAAAGGTCTGCACCCTCTGCACACAGTCACCTCTGATGATCACAGGGTCCATGAGGGGCCTGGGCCTCCTAAAATACACCACCAGCTCATTGGTTTTGCTGGTATTAAGATGTAAGTGGTTTGAGTCGCACCATTTAACAAAGTCTTTGATTAACTTTCTGTACTCCTCCTCCTGTCCACTCCTGATGCAGCCCACAATAGCAGTGTCATCAGCGAACTTTTGCACGTGACAGGACTCCGAGTCATATTGGAAGTCTGATGTATATAGATTGAACAGGACCGGAGAAAGTACAGTCCCTGTACTATATATATATATATATATTGTAAAGACCGAGAGAGACAGTAGCAAGGGTTGGGGTTTTCCGGCCCCGTATATTGTACAGACAAAATTAAACAGGTCAAAATCATAAACCAAATAGTTCATAATGCGCGACGCCGACTCCTGGCGTCGCGGCCATTTTATTGGGGAGGAGCCGGAAGTGGAGGAATGTCGGAAGGACCGCAAGGGAGGATGGGAAGGATGACGTCAGGGCAAGATGGCGGAGGAAGGGCGGAAGTACCGCAGTGCGGTCATCGATGCCTATGGTGCAGGACGGTCTTTTTTCCTATGAGGAAGCAGAGGGAGAAAGTTAATACCCCACCATTCCCTGGCGAGTGGTTTCCCAGGTGCTGTCGAATCAATATGCCTCCTACTGCAAAATAATACAAAATATATATATATATATATATATATATATATATATATACATTTATTAATTTATTTATTTTTACTAGCTTAAAGTGTTGGCCTAGCTTTCTTTCTAAGGGATGGGGTTTGATTTGTTTCAAACCTTTTTTGTAAAACTTGAATTATTTATATGGAATGCTATTTGATTGTAATAAAATCAGTATAACCAAAAAAAATAAAACGTACTTCCAGATAAAGTTTTATGTTCCTTTACTATAACGGTACGTGACGTTGTCAGTTAGTGTGAATTTGTAGTTCCTTGCTCAACATATTTGCTTCCTTATATGGAGCAGACTTGGTACATATTCAAAAACTAAAATAAAACTGTGTCCATATTTTTATAGTAGCCAGTTTATTAAAAGAGATCTTTGCGAGTGAAGCTCCACAATGGACTTGTTTAGAATTGTTATTGAGCCTAACATGCACATATTTGGACTCTGAGAATATGCAAGAAATTCAACAAACTTACACAGACAGAACATGCAAACTCCATGTAGACAGTGTGCAAGATCAAAACCCAGGACATTGAATCTGTGAGACAGAGAAAGAACATGCAAACTGTATGTAGGCAGGGTTCATGATTTGAGCCCAGGACTGTGGATCTGTGAGGCAGCAATGCTAACCACTGCACCACTGTTTACAATGTATGTATTTAAATATAAATTATCACAAACAAAAAGTAAAAAGCCTTGGCCAGAAGGAATGTTGAGTGTGAAGAGCTTAGTTTATCTGTTTGGTTTGTCAATGTATTTTATGAGGAATTTATTGCATGCATCACCACAAATCATGAAGGAATAATTGAGTTTTTTTCAAGATTGTCCTTTTTGTAGGGTGCTTTTTGTAATGAAGACCACAAAGCATGAAAGGCCGATCACTCTTCATAGCAGCTTTCCTGCTTGAAGAACCTCAAACCACAAAGGGAAGATCACCGTTTTTTTGACAATTTTTTGTTGGGCTAGTATATTATATATTATATTATATTATATTATATATATATATATATATATATATATATATATATATATATATAATATGTGTGTGTGTATATATAATAATATAATATGCACCCAAGATCGCTTCAGCTTGAGTTGACGAACAGATGGCCGGACATTCTCCTTCAGGATTTTTGGTAGACAGTAGAATTCATGGTTCCATCTATCACAGCAAGCCTTCCAGGTCCTGAAGCAGCAAAACAACCCCAGACCATCACACTACCACCACCATATTTTACTGTTGGTATGATGTTCTTTTTCTGAAATGCTGTGTTCCTTTTACACCAGATGTAACGGGACATTTGCCTTCCAAAACTTTTGTCTCATCAGTCCACAAGGTATTTTCCCAAAGGTCTTGGCAATCATTGAGATGTTTCTTAGCAAAATTGAGACAAGCCCTAATGTTCTTTTTGCTTAACAGTGGTTTGCGTCTTGGAAATCTGCCATGCAGGCCGTTTTTGCCCAGTCTCTTTCTTATGGTGGAGTTGTGAACACTGACCTTAATTGAGGCAAGTGAGGCCTGCAGTTCTTTAGACGTTGTCCTGGGGTCTTTGTGACCTCTCGGATGAGTCGTCTCTGCGCTCTTGGTGTAATTTTGGTCGGCTGAACACTCCTGGGAAGGTTCACCACTGTTCCATGTTTTTGCCATTTGTGGATAATGGCTCTCACTGTGGTTTGCTGGAGTCCCGTAGCTTTAGAAATGGCTTTATAACCTTTACCAGACTGATAGATCTCAATTACTTCTGTTCTCATTTGTTCCTGAATTTCTTTGGATCTTGGCATGATGTCTAGCCTTTGAGGTGCTTTTGGTCTACTTCTCTGTGTCAGGCAGCTCCTATTTAAGTGATTTCTTGATTGAAACAGGTGTGGCAGTAATCAGGCCTGGGGGTGGCTACGGAAATTGAACTCAGGTGTGATACACCACAGTTAGGTTATTTTTAACAAGGGGCAATTACTTTTCACACAGGGCCATGTAGGTTTGGATTTTTTTCTCCTAAATAATAAAACCATCATTTAAAAACTGCATTTTGTGTTTACTTGTGTTATATTTGACTAATGGTTAAATGTGTTTGATGATCAGAAACATTTTGTGTGACAAACATGCAAAAGAATAAGAAATCAGGAAGGGGCAATAGTTTTTCACACCACTGTATATATATATATATATATATGTGTGTGTGTGTGTATATATAAATATATATATATATATATATATATATTGTGTGTGTGTGTGTGTATATATATATATATATATATATATATGTGTGTGTGTGTGTATATGTATGTATATATATATATATATATGTATATATATATATATATATATATGTATATATGTATATGTGTATATATATATATGTATATGTATATATATGTGTACATATGTGTACATGTGTGTGTGTATGTGTATATATATATATATATATATATATATATATATATATATATATACCCAAGATGACTATACACATTTAGTATTTTTTTTTAAATATGACCAAAAAGTGTCAGAAGGTGAGGCCCCATTGGTGGGGTGTTTACTTATCTAGCCATTTCTGTTTTCCAAGGCTCTTTTGGGAGGCATGGCCCTCATGCAGTGAGTGATGAATGGGCATACTTTAATCCTCCCTTCCTCCTTGGCACCACTTGCCCTCCATTAGTTTGACGGGTGATTAAGATCGACCCCCCTCCCGCTCCCATGGCAACTCGCACCTTTAGATAAGAAGCACCCTGGTGAACTAGTCTGAGTTACGTGTGATTATAATACTTAGGCGAATAGTTAAATTACAGTAGGATTACAAAGAGCTCTAATTATTAACAATTATGATACTCGGGTAGCAGAATTTCATTACTGCTGTAATCACAGGCTTTTGTGAAGGCCGTTGGTGTTGTGCTTTAAAACATTAACTTTTCAGGAAAAAAGGATCTTCACAAGAAAAGTTTTGAACACTAGAAAACTGATAAGAACAGGCCATTCGGCCTAACAAAGCTCAACAGTCCTATCCATCTAATTTTTCCAAAGTAACATCAAGTTGACACTGAAGGTCCCTGATGTGCCACACTCGACCACACTACTTGGAAGTTTTCCATGCATCTGTAGTTTTCTGTATGTTTTATTTTATCTAAGATCTATTTATCGTAACTGAATATAATGTCTTACAGTTCCAGTGCCTTGGGTTGGACTTTCATGCCTAGTTGCTGTCTGTGGGCAGCTTGCATGTTCTCCTTGTGTGTGTGTGTGTGTGAGTTTTCTCCAGCCATGCCAGTTTTCCTCCCACATCCCATCCCACATCCCAAGGGTGTATTTGCATCAGGTTAACTGTAATCTTTGTACTTAAGTGGGCCTTGCAGTGGACTGGTGCAACCCACAGGTATGGGTTCTGCCTTACTCATGTTTGGGTCTAGTGCAGAGAGAACTTTTTCTTTTCCCCCAGACAGCCCAGTCTTGCCCCTTTTAAGGTCTTTAAGATGACCATCAGATTTTTTTTTTTTTTTTGTTCCCCATTGGAGGAGCAATGTTGTTGATTAATGACACAAATGAAGCTGCACAGCATCTCCCTTCTGGCTATGGTTAATGTTTTATATTTATAGAGGGCAATGCGTATCTAAACTCGATGTCCTGTTGTTATGCCATGTAGTGAAGTAATAGTCCAAATGACAAAGATATTGTAGCAGTCAGAAGTATTTCCTGCTATGATCTACAAGTGTGTGTCTTTGTGCCTCTTCTGTGCCCCGCTCATTATAATGTACAAATTGATTACGCTTGGTGCCTTTTGACCCTACATTGGATTACATGGCTCTCAGAATGTTATGTTGACTACAGTTTCTTTCTTATATTGAAGTAATAAATAGAAACGCTAACAATTCTGCCTGTACGAACCTCTTCAGGCTCCCTGTGACCCACTTGGCTGTTGGTGTTCATTCACACTAAATTTGCACAATGTCATGTCATGTCACTTGAACTGTCTTTTCACTTCATGACTGCTTTGCTTTCAGTGTGGAGTCAGCATATTTTCCCCATTTGCTATACTGCATCTCTAAATTGACTCCAACAGTCTGTGTGTGCCCTGTGATAGATTAGGAATCCATTCTCGATTTGTTCCTGCCATATTTCCTTTGGACAGAAAGTGTACGGTATGAATATTTAGGATATAACTGCTCAAGACAATTTCCCCTCGGGGATTAATAAAGTATATCAAAATCAAAATCAATCCTTCAGCCCTCTGGGTCTTGTGCATTTTGCATAAATGGAGATGATAAGGCTTCTGAGAACAGTCCACATGCAAGTTTAACACGTGGCTGACCAGCATCAATTAGATCTCTCCCAGTTACATTTTCTGTAGGACATTAGATGGCTTGTGTGGCCTAGCAAGCAAGTAAGTTGGGCACTGGACTTGAAATTGCTTAGCCGCCAATCTTGACAACTGTCCCTCCATATTAATCCTGTCCATCACAACACCAGCACAACCCATGTTGTAGTGTGGAGACAGCTTCTTTTGAAGATCTTGACATTCACAGGACACTTTGATAAAAGCTTCTTGTATGGACACAACCACTTTAACTCTTTGAGGGCTGAATATTTTTTCCAAAAAACTCAGTTTTCTGGAAAGCACACAAAGCAATGGTCTCACACATAAGTCAAGATAAAACGTCAGTTGCTATGTGCTGTGGCTGCTGTTGGTGCATGTTTAGCATCTCTGGAGGCAGTGGCTGTGTGGGGGCACCTCATTGGTCAACAGGAATGCATGGTGGGCCACCTGCCTGGCTGTCTTCGCACAGCAGGTGGGTGGTCTTGACGGTTGCAGTGTGACGCAATATGGTTTGTACTTCTTGTCATCATAAGTGGTGGTCCTCCCAGGCAAACGCTGCTGTAAGTGCATCAGCTACACAAAAGTGTTCAGCACCACGATCAGTTGGGGACCGATCGAGATGATGCTGGTACCTCACTTTTTGATATTCATCTCCAGATCACTTGCATCAAACTCTGAGTCCGACAGGTCATAGTCCTATTCAACAAAATTATGTAAAACGTCCATGGAGTATTTTGCTTTGCACATTCGCTTTGGTCTCTCGCCATTTTAGAGGTTGTATACTCTTCGCTACTCGTGCATGTGTAGGGAATCGAGATTCAATCATCAAGGCTATGCAACTTTCCTAGCAAAGAGAGTCAAACTAAAACATAAGGGTGAGTTTTGTTGCAGTTTATAGCTGATTATCGTCCTCTACTCCTGAATTTTGACAAAAGTCAACATCAGCCCTGAAAGAGTTTAGCCACCACTTGAACTAACATGGCCATGTGTTGCATGTTGGGTGGATATAGAGACATGCAGTGTGGTGTATTTTAGTGGTTAAGGCTTTGGACTTCAGATCCCACTACTGACACTGAGTGACCATGAGCAAGTCACTCCACTTGCCTGTGCAAAAAAAAAAAGAAAAAATGTAACCAGTTGTACTTCAGATGTTGTAAGTCATCTTGGGTAAAGGTGTTAGCGAAGTAATAAGTAATATGCAAGTCAGAGTTTCACTGTACTTCAGTGCATGGAATAATATGATTACTACTAATGAATAACTATTGTGTACATTCCTAAAGGAGGTTCCAGCTAGCTTATTAAAGTGACCACATGCTATGGTACACGTAGACATAACAGTCCTTTGCTTTTGTGGACTGGCCTTTGCTGCTCAGATGGGAACTAGCGTTGCCAGTTTCATAAATGGTCTCACATGGTACCCATCCTGCCATACTACTAAGTGTGTATATTGAATGAAAAAGGCTTGGTTGTCTTAAAATAATTAAGGAACAAAAACTTAAATTGGCTGTGTTATCAATGAAAAACATCTTTTGTATCTGCCCTCTGGTCCCAGCCATAAGGAGCCCCAGGGAGATACACAGACTATTAGATGTGGAAGTCTGATTTGAATGTTATGAGGCTTTGGTCACGTTGCCAGTACCTACATTCATTTGGCTGTGTAAAACAAAATGCCAGCATGAAGGTAAAAGGATGGCACAGTACGCAGGGTTTATGCTTTGGCATTCTAACATGCCCATTTCTACCCTTTTCCCGCCTCCCTCAGCAACGAGTATACCCTCTGTTTCATTCAGGCCAGAGGCAGCTCAGGCAGCAGCCGACCTCTAAGGGAATCGGTATGAACAAGGCCTGCTTCATGGAGTGGAATTTCTTGTGGGCAGTTAGCACGTCTGGCTGCCGTATTGTTTAAGTTGTGGGCAGTATGTATCGAGTGGCCTACTCCCTTGGCGAGCATGCTGTGTTAACTACAAATGAAAAAGGCTTGTGTCGGCATGTGTGGTTCCAATGTGAAGCCACTGGAGACATTAGTTTGTATTTTGAATAGAGTTGTGCCTGGCACCTGATGGCACATAGTTTTTAGTAATCCAGTCAGGCAGTGAAAGAGTAGAAGGGCAAATGGGTGAAGATGACAAAAGAGAATTGTGTATACGTGGTATTGTGAGAATTGAGGTAATGGTCTGCTCAGTCAATTAATGTTTGACTTATTTAATGCTTTTCACCGACAGCACATAATCATGTGGTGCTTTTTTTTTTTTAAAGTGTGCAGCCAATTGAGTTAAAACTCCCAAACCAATCTTATTGTATATAGTGCCTTAAATTCAGAGTAAAAGTAGCAATTCACTCACTTCTAGTTAGTGTCTGTTACTCAGTCTTCTTTAATAAAATGTCTTTAACTCTGCATACTAGGTACTTGGGCTGGTCGGCCAGTAATTTAAAAAGGATGCAATCAATTCTCCATTTTAATCAGATGTCATCTCCATTCTGCTTCTCATGTTGATGGACCTTGTGCTAACACACCGAGCTGGACTGACTGGGCTTCACCATGTCTATCCACTTGCTGCACACACTCCTAGGCCAGACAAAAGAGAGAATCCCTCCACATGTCTTGTGTTGTCTGCCCCACACCCATCTGAATATTATGGCAAAACCACCTCAAGTGTCTCGTACTGATTGGGAGAAGCAGTGCTTCTACTCCACGCTCCTCACCCAATCAAGGACAATCCTTCTGTTTGTCCCACCTCAGGGTCATGGGAGTTGGTGCATTTCTTATGGCTCATGGCAAGAACTGGATGGTACCCTGGTGCATCACAGGGCATGTTCCCTCCCAGGCCCTACATGGGTCAGTTCAGAGTTGCTTGCTAGTTAAACTGACACATCTTTGTGAAGTGGGAGAAAGTCTACAGAGAGAACATGTAAACTCTGCACAGGTAGTAATCAAACCGAGTTTATAGTTAATGGTAGTCTAGAACCGTGGTTCCCAAACTCAATCCTGGGTACCCCCTGTGGCTACAGGTTTTTGTTCCAACCAAATTCCATTTTTCATTGGACTCCCGGCCTATTTAAGTGAGTCATTATTTCCCTGTTTGTGTTTTGGAGTCAATGTAGAAATTACAAACTAAGTTTGGTATATTTTTTATTAAAATGTAATAAGTAGTTATATGGGGAATATATAGTTTTTTAAAACTGTTAATATTTTCAACCAAATTCTTATTTTGCTTTTCCAGGTGTTCTAGTTATTTAATTGATTATTTATTAATTAGCAGGTCTGACAATGAAGTCGTTGCAGCCTTCATCATCATAGGTGTCTGCTATGCCGTTTAGGGTATTTAGGGTTAAATGAAGGGAGAAAACTACACAGGAAAAGGAGAAAATAATAGGAAAACAACAAAAGAGTGTTAAGCATTTATTGCTTTAGAAAAAATAGAAATATTTCTAAATGTCTTAATGTAAAAAACATACTGTTATGTGTTTCTGAATGTAGAATAAGAGAAGAGTAAAAAAGACAAGCTAATTAAATGAGATCAGTTGCTATCGATTATTATCACCAGTTGAGAATCTGGTTGGAACAAAAACCTGCAGCCACAATGGGTCCCCAGGACCGAGTTTGGGAACCACTGGTCTATTGTAGAAGGTTGAGTATTACTGAATATTCACTCAGTCGCCGCTGTATTAGGCCCACCTGTCTAATACTAGGTAGGTCACTTGTCTATTTCCAGAACAGTATGGATTCAATAAAATGCTCTTAACATTCTTATGAATTTTGGTTCTCACTGATTGTTTTATATTGTGCAGTTTCTTAGAATTCTTTGGCCACACATTCATGTCGCAAAACTTTAGTTTCACCTCATCCCAAAAGTGTGGTATCGGATTGAGATCTAGGGACCCTACAGGACACTGAAGTAAAGTTGAAATCTTTGTCATGTTTGTGGAACCAGCTTGAGATGATGTGTGCTTTGTGACATGGAGGGTTGATTGAAGTTCATGGGGAAGGAGAAACTAAACTAATTGAGTGTATTATAATGGTGCAGTGGTCCTTTAAGTGTTCCTAGAGAAGCTTCTGACAACTGTGCTGGACTATTTCATTGTAGCCAAAATGTGGCTGGAGGGAGCCGTGAGGCAGTAGTGCTAACCACTGTGACATCGTGTCTCCCTGTGATAAAAATTATACTTCAAAACTACAATACTCCGAGTCCTTTGTCTCTCTCTGTGTCTCCTGAGCTCTTATTACTGTGACTAACACACACCCACAGAGTCTGTGATGCAAGGGATCACAGTTCTGTACTCTGGGAGCTGTCCTTGTCACTACTCGATCTGCGCTACATAGCAAGGAACATAACATGTTTAACACAGCAGTGAAAATGCAACGTACAATGGATCTGTGCATTACAATGAGGTATTTTCACAAAATTAGTAAGGTCCGTTAATGTAACCCTTAAATGAAAATACTGGGCATGGTTTTTTTTCTTTTAAATGCTCTTGGAGTGCAACAAAAAAAAAAATATATATATATATATATATATGTTGTAATTATTCACACATGCACAAAGCAGATTGGGCAACACTGTAAAGTGTGAGGTGGAATACACTTACAGTACACATGAGTGAAAGTTGTGCACATGGGTGACGCACATCGTGTAGGGACATCTCCATCCAACATGGCTGCTATAGCCCTGTGATGTCACGTTGACCTTGCAAAGCATCATGGGGCACTGGGGGGGGGGAAACTTTGCATACGCCAGCCACATGAGGAATTTTTAGAAAAAAATTTGGTGACCTCAGCAAATTTGCTGCAAAAAACATTTTGGCAAAGTTTGCCAATCAGCACTAGTTGGCAGCAAAACCTAGGAACACTGTAGCATTCAGTTGATGTAATAGGCATCAAGAAAACATCTGTACCATTCCACCACTGCCACCGTCAGCCTTTACCATTGATACAAGGTAGAATGAGTTAATGGATTCATGCTGCTTATACCAAATTCTGATTGTGCCGTCTGCAGCAGAAATGGCGAATTGTCGGGCCAGGTGGCATTTTTGCTACTCTCCAGTCATCCAGATTTGATCAGTCCTTATTCATTCTAGCCTCATCTTCCTTTTCTTATAGCTGATGGGAGTGGAACCAACCTCGGTCGGCTTCTGGTGTAGTTCATCTACGTGAAGGTTCAACATTTTCTGCTGTACCCCACTGTTGTAAAGAGCTGCTATTTTCTGCTTGAACGAGTGTGGCCCGTCTTCTCTGACCTTTCTCATTAACTTGGTATTTTCACTCACAGATCTGTCACTCACTGGATGTTGTATTTTTATCTCATCATTTTCTGTAAATTCTTTTGCCCGTAGTGCTTGAAAATACAGGACAGAAGCTCTTTCTATGATGCTTGAACCACCATGTCAGACACCAAAAATCATACTGCATTTAAAGTTGTTGAGATTATTGGTCTTGCCCATTGTAATATTTAGTCCTACAACAGCTAAACGTCTCTGCCAAGTCTGCATGGCTGTTAGGAGCAGTAGGCTATTTGTGTTAATGAAAAGGTGTACCTAATAAAGCTGCCATTGAATTGTATATGTGTATATATGAGAATGTACACTGATCAGTCAAAATAGTGTGACTACCTGCCTAATACGCTGTTGCTTCTCCATGTGCTTTACTGAGACATGGACCCTGAAAGTGTCCTATGGTATTTGGCACCAGGACAACTCCCATAAATTACAAGATGGAGCCGCAATGAATTGAACTTGTAGTTCCAACACGTCCCATGGATTGGATTGAGGCCTGGGCAACACCTTGAACTCTTTATCATGCTCCTCAAACCAATTCTGAATAGTTTGTACAGAGGAGCAGGGAGTATTTTTCTACTAACAGATGCCACCTCCATTGGGGAATACCATTACCCTGAAGGGGTTGTGCAATAATATTTAGAAAGGTGGTAGACATCATATTAATGTCCACATGAACGCTTTGGTAGGGGTTTCCTAGTAGAATACTTCCCAAGCCATCACATTCCCTCAACTTCTTTCCACTGTGCATCCTGGAGCCATCTCTTTCCCAGATAAATAACACAAATGTACCCATCCATCCACATGATGATTTATCGTACCAGGTGTTCCTTCCATTGATGCAAAGGCCATTTCTAACACTTGTGTGCCCATTTTCATTACTTTCAACGGTAGTCGGGGGTTAGCACTCTGACTAGCCTGTGTGTTCGATGGGCTGTGTTTTGTGACACGTACTCTCGCAACAATCGCTAAAATTATCAGTGTTTTCTTTCACCATGTTCCTGCTGTTGGTTCTTACCAGAGGGGATAGCCTTCACTGACCTCTCGCATTAGTGATTCTTGACTGGCCAGCACTCTGTTGATGATCTGTGGTATTCCTTCCTTGGACCACTGTCATTATGGCTAACTGTGAACACTCCACAACTCTTACTATTTTGGAAGTGCTCCTATCCAGTCTGTCTGGCCATAATAGTTTGGTCTTTATTAAAGTCGCTCAGGTCTGCCCATATATAATGCATTTAACATGTCAACTATGGGTGCCTAATGTTAGTTTTTCATCGGGAGAGTCGCTGTCAGTCTCTTCATACAAGCACTCCTAATGTTTGGGCCACCTCAGTGTATATAGTAACTTTAATATAAGTACTCTTAGCACATGCTACAGTAGAAACATTACTTAAAGCCACCATCATTCCTGCTGTCTGACTGTACAAAGAATACTCATCTTGGTATTCTTTTTTTTTTAACTAAGCCTTTGATGTGTTTTTGTCTCGGAATAAAAGAGAGAAATTGGTCTAACCAGATTTAGAAATAGATAGATGGATGGATGATTGATTTCCTTCTTAGTCTCTATGAGTTCAGTTGTGTACCAGATGTACCAATTAAGTTCCCAACATGGCTTCCCTACTGTGTCATTGAACAGTGCATCTGTTGCATTTCCTGTGCTCCCGAATCAAATTAGGCAGTAGCGGTGAAATACTGGTGACCATTATGTATACATCTTGGTGGAAAGTTGAATAGATATGCTACTTGGCACACTTGCCTTCCAGGATTTTTGAACATAAAAACCTGCATATTGTAATAAAATAGGGGTATTGTTTATGGCAGTGGACTTAGGGGATTCAGGGGTAACAGTGACATTTGACATAGAGTCCCATGTTTAAAAATTGAATATGAAAAAGGCATCTGACAGCTCCTGACTTTATAAATTGGGATAGTGTGCACAAATATCTAATATGGTGTTAAACATCCCGTCTCCAACCTCATGGTGTGTGTTTGCATACAGCGCAGTTCTGCTTTTTTTCCCTCTATCTGTACCAGTCTGCTCTTTCTCTGGTAACCCATGGCATTATATTGGCAACCTTTGACCTCTGTGAGGTTTCAAGGGAGCTGAACATTGTTTGGAATTTCCTCAATTCCAGACAGGGGGCAGCTTGACATCTCAAATATCCCTGTATAAACACACACACACACACACACACACACACACACACACACACAACTACTTCCATCTAACTACGACACCCTTCCAGTCCCAAAAAGTTGTCTTGTTGGAATTGTGCTGTGCCCAGGCTCTATGCCTGAGGCTATGTTCACAGTACTATGCTTCATTTTAAAAAAACGATGTTTTTAAATGAAAACCATTTTCATCAAAACAAGTGTTTTCACATTGTTTACAAAAGTATTTCTGGCCACAATAAAACGACCGAAAATGCATTTAATGCAGACATTAGCCTACACTGGGCATGTGCGCATAAGTGGAAAAAATCTTTAAAGGAATGGTAATGCTGCCAGCCAAGAGATTTATCACAAAACTGTGGCGATCAGTTTGCCTTTTGCACTTGTATCCTATTATGTGATATCATCTACTGTTGAATTCTGCTCTGTACTTGTAATATTTTTATTTTACTATTATATTGTATTGATGATTACTTCTGTTCTTTTCTGTGTATTGTATTGTATTGACCCCCTTCTTTTTGGCCCCCACTGCACGCCCAACCTACCTGGAAAGGGGTCTCTCTTTGAACTGCCTTTCCCAAGGTTTCTTCCATTTATTTTTCCCCTACAAGGGTTTTTTTTTTTTTGTGAGTTCTTTCTTGTCTTCTTGGAGAGTCAAGGCTGGGGGGGCTGTCAAGAGGCAGGGCCTGTTAAAGCCCATTGTGGCACTTCTTGTGTGGTTTTGGGCTATACAAAAATAAACTATATTGTATGTTTTTTTAACGCATGCAGGTAAGCAACACAATAAGTGCCATGGAAAGCCGCTCCTCTGTGTCCGCTATGTTGGAAATGGTTTTCTATAATGAAGGAATGCAATGTTGTAATGAGAAGGATCAAATCAGAGAAGGGCATTTTTAAAAATCCACATTATCACCTGTCCACACTACAATGCCAAGCCAGTGTTTTCAGAAGTGTACAGCTCTGCAGAGCTTTTCATAAGTCTTCATTTTCAGGTGTTGGAAACACCGCCGGGGTAGTGTGGATGAAAGGCAGAAATGGAGATTGTCTGTGTGTTTTAAACTAAAATGCTGTAGTGTTGATGGCTTGACTGTTTGCTTTTTGCTCATTCTGCTGTTTCACTATATTGACCGTGTACCCACTTTATTAAATTGAGGGTTGTGAGGATCAGTGCCCAATCCAACCGCATAGGGAGATTCATACCATATCTCCTGGAACTCTGAGGCTGCAGTGCTAACCACTACACTATAGAGTCACCCTTACTGACAACATCCAGTTTTTTAACATACGGTTTTCTTTACATGGTTGAGAGTAACAATGAGTGCAGGGCAGAAACCGATCCAGGATGGCATGCCTGTCTGTTACAAAACATGCATTTACTCATATCAGGCCACTTTAATTTCACAAGTCCATCTAAATTGCATATCTTTGGGTTTTTGATGCAACTAAAGTAGACAGCTGGTTGGGGTAGTGATTTTTCCAACTCCTTTTTGGGGTTCAAAGCAATTGCCAGTCCAGAATGGCACACAAGTCCATGACTATGCACATCCCTACTTCCTCATACTGGACTAAGTTTGAGTCTTTGAGGTGTGAGAGCAAAGCAGAGACAAAAGGAGATCATTCCAACTTTAACAAAGGACTGTAAAACAGAAATCGCTCATGGACGGGATGCCCATCCCTCTTGTTCATTCCTAACAGATGAGCTCAGTCTTTGTGTGGTTAAATACCCAGTGAAAATCCACACAAAAAATGGGTAATTGTGCAAACTCCAGCAATGAGCCCAAAGAGGAGCCAGTCCTGAATGGGAGGTCAATCTATCATAAGGCATACAAGGGGTCCTGGAGCCATGTGGCCACATCACCGATCTCAGATGAATAATCAGTCACAGATGCTTAAGTAGTGGCTGTGTTTAATCTACAGAGCTGAGAGGAAGTTGTGGGTTTCTCAAAGTTCAGAGGTCTGGCATCATTTTGGAGAAAATACCACAGCCACAATACGGTCCTTTTGCATGAGTAAACATTTTTTAACTATGATTCTTCCCCAACACCACCACCACCAACCAATGACATTCTCCCCGGCTGATCCATAATAAACGCACACAGGCAGCTCCAGGCCGTGCGTTTGTGCCCTCAAGGTCTCGCTTGACAAATCTGGCAGCTTCTCTCTCAAAGACAATTGATTAGACAGCATCAGCTGCCTCCATTGCACGCCCACCCCCCTCGCTGCTATGCCATGACTAACTTAGTCATGGGGGTTCTAGAAATCCCTAAGCTTTTGATTCAGTCCAGATTCAGGCATTTTATTTGTCTAAAGTTTCATTCAGACCCTAATAATAGCATTCCCCTCAAAATCTGCGGTGCTCTGCAGAACGAGCACATTAATATATTAAACAGCTGGCTAGCTCTGCGCAGCTGCTGTCCTCGGTTTGTCCATAACCTTCTAGAAGCTTCTGCCAGTTCAGCATCAGTCTGCTCATTTAGCCAGGTTTGGAAACGAGGAAGGGCGAGGGGTTCTGGGAGCTCTAATTGAGTGTTCAGTGGTCAACGCCTCAATACCAATAACAGCAGTGGCTGCTTGTTAAATAATGCGATTGTCTGCCGGATGCCCTTCAAGTGATATGCAGACACTCCTACAGATGCCATGCTGGACATCAGATGTGTGACTCTTGTAATTTTGTCCTGGTCTAGCGTAAGACAATATCAGTGTGCCCCTGTCATGGCCGGCTCCCACCTTGAACCTGATGTTGCCCGTATAGGCTTCTGCCTCTTGAACACTACACCTGACTAGGGAAATTTAGACAATGGGTGGATGGACAGATGGATATGTTATACCTTCATGGAGCAAATTATTAAGAGTACTATACTGATACAGGGTAGGGCCTCATTTTTGTTCTCAAAACAGCCTCAATTATGCATGACATGGATTCGACAAGATATCGGAAACATTCCTTTGAGATTCTGGTCCAAGTTGACATGACTGCATCATGCAATTTCTGCAGATTTGTCAGCTACACATTGATGCTACGAATCTCCAGTTCTAACACATCAAAAATGTTGTACTAGATTCAGATCTAGTGACTGAGAAGGCCACTGAAGAACACTGAAATCCTTGTCATAATGCCAGTTTGAGATGAGTTTTGCTTTGTGACGTGGTGCATTATCATGCTGAAAGTAGTAATTAGAAGATTGGTAAATTGTGGCAATAAAGGGATGGGATGCATATGGTCAGAAGCAATATTCAAATAGGCAGAGCCATTTAAGTTATGATTGATTGGTATTAACAGGTCCAAAGTGTGCCAATAAAACATGTCCCACACCACCACACTTCCATCACCAGCCTGGACTATCGACACAAGACAAGTTGGATGAATAGATTCATTCTGTTTGTAACAAATTCTGATGGTACCATCTACAGTATGTACATCAGAAGAAATTGAGATTCATCACATCAGGCTATGTTTTTCTAGTTTTCAGATATCCAGTTTTGGTTAGCCTTTGCCCACTGCAGCCTCAACTTTCTGTTCTTGGCTGACAGAATTGGAATCTGATGTGGTCTACTGCTGTTGTATCCCATCCACCTGAGGGTTCAATGTGTTGTGCATTCTGAGATGGTTTTTCTGCTCACCATAGTTGTACAGAGTGGTTATGGGAGTTACCATAGCCTTTCTGTCAACTTGAACTAGTCTGGCAATTCTCCTCTGATCTCTCTTATTAAAAAAATGTTTCCGTCTGGAGAACTGCCACTCACTGGATGTTTTGAGTAAACTCTAGAGACTGCTATATTTGAAAATCCCAGGAGATCAGCAGTGACAGAAATTCTCAAACCAGCCTTCTGGCACCAACAAGCATGCCACAGTCAAAGTCACTCGCATCACATTTTATCCCCATTCTTGTGTTTGATGTGAACATCAACTGAAGCTCCTGTCCTGAATCTGCAGGATTTTACACATTGTGTTGCCGCTATGTGATTGGCTGGTTAGATAATTGCATGGATAAGCAATAATTTGTTCAGAGATTATAAAGTATTGACTGATGGCCTGGATAGTGGGATGTTTTACATAAAGTTAGTAAGACCACCGCATCCCAAGTTCACGTCAGAAAAACTAATGCAAGACCAGCAAACAGGCATGAAAAAATGAAAACCCAAATATTACGGCTGCTTTGACATTTTTGGATAAATCAGTTGAGCAGAGAGGCCCATATAATAAACTTTTAATCAAAATATGTCTTCCAAGTGGTAAAAATCCACTTTTGATTTTTTTTTCTTTCTTGTTGTGGCTTGTTGGATTAAATGTTAGATTGAGAATGTAAACTAAAAACGTTAATGGAATAACTGAATATCTAAACTGTATTTTTTTTTTTTTTTCCCCTGATTCAGTCTTATATTGTGGGGTGGCTCGGAGTTGTTCTGTCCTCCAGCCACCATTTTCAATATTATTTGCAGCATCTGGTTTCTCTTTAAGAGGCTTTCCCAAATGGTCATCAGGATTGGCTCATTACTTGAAGCAGAATAGTTTAAATTGTCTCTTAGGTTGGTGAGTGCCCTTGTTTGAGCCTTCTGGCATCCTGCTCGCTAAATCTTTACATAAATATTACCGTATGCCATATAATATCATCTTGCATGCACAATACACATTTCTGTGTGTGATATGGACAAAGAATGACTTGTCCTCTCAGAATATGACTACATGTTGGGGTCATTAGTATTGGTAAGGTGCAATGGCTGGTGATGGAAGTGATTATGAGATAGAGGTGAAAATGACCAGAAGATGAGAAAACCAAAATAAAGCAAACGTCTGCTAAGCAAATGAATGTAAATGTAAGCACTGCAGCACATTCTCAGGCTGTTTCCACACTGCTATCTTTTCATTTAAAACCAGCGCCTTTTAAACAAACCAACTTTCTTGAACATGGGCAGTTTCACATCATTTAGAAGAATATCGCCACAAAATAAAATGAAAGAAAACACCTATGATGTAGCTGTTGCCTAAAGAAGGCATGCATCCATCAGTGGAAACAGGAAGAAGAATATCCTCCATGCTAGACGTGCATTTACCCACAGAGAACAGCAATGGTGAATACAAAAAAGATATGTGGACTGACAGAGAGGAGGAACACACAAGCATAAGGCAAGCAAATGTCTGAGGATACAGACAGGACGTCATGTCAGTGCAAGTACAGTGACATTTTACAGTGTTACAAGGAGCACTATATCTGTCACTTTCCAATTGGAGAAGGCCCACTTAGAAAGCATGAAACATTCAGAGCCTGCATCATTAAAACTCTTCATTTTCACCCATGTACACTTCAGTGCTGAGCCAGCATTTTTAGAAATGCACAGCTCTGGAAGACCTTTTCAAATGTCTCGGGTTGGTCAAAAATGGAGATTAATGTATACCTTTTTAAATGAAAATTATAATAGGTTGGATGTACTGGATAGCTACATCGAGCAGCTATGGTGTGACATGTTTCCAATGCAGAAAAACAATGGACAGTGATTTATATGGATGCTTGCATACAATCATAGTAGTCTTTTATGGAAATAAAAAAAATATATTTTTGGAACTCTGTCCATTGAACAGTCTTCATTTTATAAAAGCAGGTTTCACGGATGTGCGAGTGACTGTGTCCTATGGATTTGCACCACATTTCCAGGATCAGTTCCTGCCTTGCACTTAGTGCTCCTGGGATAGGACGTGGCAAATAGAATTTCAGGGTCTGTTTTTGTTCCCCGTTTTGGCACTTTGTCATTGTGTTTAAAGTACGAGTATCTATTCTGCCGTGCTGCTACCCGGCGCACGTTTTTAAGTGTAATGAGCCTTGTAATTGTTGTGCTCTCAGCGGTGTGCTTACTGTTCACTTGCAGCGAGATTTATACATTAGCAAAATGTTGACGGTATGAGTTTCATTTGCTTGTCTCTTCTGTATTAGTTACCTGCCTCTTGGGATCTTTAAACTAATAAAGCTGTTTGCCGGGCAGACACATATAAAGGAATGAATCTCTTAAGACGGGAGTGGACAGCAGTGCCCGTCTTAAGTATGGGGCTGAGATGCTGGGAACAATCCCCAAGGCAGTCTGTACCATGAAGCAACCCGAGAATCTGGCATGTTTTGTGCATTAGGTCATTTCTGTCCAGCCAGCTTCCAGACATTCTCCATCAAGGAATGGTGTTTGGTCTAAGAAACTGTCTCCGTCTGAAAGTGTGTGTGTGTGTGTGGGGGGGTATTGGGGGCGGGGGGGCAGGAGTGTTGAATAGCCTCGTATTTCAGCGCCTGCTGTGAAAATGCGACGACCACTCATTGTTCATGTACTGCCAACTTAATGTGAACTTGACCTTGCTGTATTTCCGTCTGCAAGTCCTATCACTTCCTTAGCTGTCCTGTCCCTTTAAGCGCGAAGTTTCTCTAATTTCAAGGTTCATTTGTTAGAAACAATTGGGCAGTTCTAACATGAATATCGGCTCTGTTCATTTGGGCTCTGCCCGAAAGGGTTATTCCCAGTTATCTTTGGAGTGAAAGAGCAAGTCACCACAGTTCCATTTCAGTTTATTCTGATATATAGTGCCTGTCTTGGTTGGATTAATGAGGCAGCGATTGTTTGTCAAATGTAGAGAGTCAGAAATACTTTTTGTCTGTTCTCTTGGATTCTTAATTCTGTGAACCTACTGTCTTATTAAGTTTGCTCCTGCCTTGTGTCCAATGCTGCCAGACTGACCTTTGTCTCCCCTATCATATTAAGTGGATTAAATAGATGGATAGCTTAACTTTGATCAGCCTCACTGTTAATTTGACTCCAATTGGCAGGTTTAGAGAATGTGCAGAAGGGCCATGTTGTAGCACCTACTTGCACAGGCAGAATGTGGATCAGTTTGTGGTGTAAATCCAATTTTATTTTTAAGAACCTTTGATAATGGAACTTTACCTTGGCAACTTCTAAAATGTATCTGGCATGAGATATTGGGGCAACTTAGCCATTGGCTAAGCAGATGAGCTTGACGGGCTGCCTGGTCTCCTCTCGCTTGCCAGGCCTCTTATGTTGTAACAGATATTAGAGTTAAAAAGCTTACTGGCTGATGTACTGGACTGTAACACATGAAGATGTCTGTTGATGTTTAGAATATTAACACGTGGACTTGCAACTTAACAACTGACTTTCCACATGAGTATGGCTAAATTTGAATTTCCCCTTGGGATTAATAAAGTATCTATCTCTAAATGTAATGAAGTCCAAGTTCAGATTAGATCATATCATTAGCAAAGGTCAACTGCTGCAAATAAATAACATTCACTAGTTGCTCTTAAACAGTAGCCAGCATGTCGCCATCTTAACTTCAACAAACAAGCAGCCTTCAATGTAACAGCTCTTCATACAACAAAATTAACCTTGAATATACAGTACATTGCAACACCAATACCATTCCAGAACATGGTATTCTCTAAAAACTTGAAGTGAGTGAAATGCACACTTTTAAAGAAACTAACTATAAACACATATTGCTAGACGGCATCCGTGTTGTCTTGCAAGTCGGTGGAAAGCTGGAAATTGGAAAGCTAGCCTTTATCACGGGCGGTATACTAAAGATTAAGCAGGGAGTGTGGTCTTTTGGCTTGGGTACAGAACTGTTAAGCTCAAGGATGCCTGTTTGGTCCCCAGTGGTGGCTCACCAAGTGACACTTTGGATAAGCTAGCTAACCAATCCATCCATCCATCCATTTACCTTCTAACCCACTTATCCAGTTTGTGATCATGGAGTTGCTTCTTTAGCTTGTACTCAAAGGAGATCACTTCTGAGCCAGATGATGCAGGTTCTCAGCTGACTCCGATAGTTCACCACAGTGCAGATATTCAAACCAAGATGATTAGTAGTGTGAGTCCATGGCAGTTGATTTGGTGATGAGGATGGGATGTGCACTGTGGATCTACAAAAAAACACTGGGACAGCATCAGACTGTATATAGGCAATGACCAGGATGGGATTTGAGCCCAGGACTCTGGAGCTGTTCATCAGCAGTACTAACCACAGTGTCAGTAAGCTGCCAGACTTGTGTAATGCACTGCAACTATAATTAGAACTACAATTATAAAATAACATGCAATATGAGCATAAACATGTACTGTACTTTGTGTACATTCTACATCACGGGAATCGAACAAGCAGCTTGTGTTTTTCCTGCTTACCACCCACAAGACTTGAATGGAGACATTTGTACAAATTAGGATTTTTCATTCAATTAATATCTACTATTTTCAGTAAAACTGAAAGAGATGCCTTAAATTGTGCTACTAACAAATTATTTTTAGTTTTCCAGTGGCCTGATTGGGCTCAGAGCTGTTCTTTTGTTTTCAACTCCTCCACAGCCATCTTCTGAATGACTGCTAATGGGGACTCTCGTCCTCTGGAATAATAAAAGTCTACCTAACTTGGGTTATATTAAGTCTAAACAGACAGAGAAAGACACCCACGGGCGACCATTGAGAATTTTAATGGGCAGAGATGCTTTTGGAAAGTCACTTATCCATTTCACTGGCAACACTTGACAGTTTTAATCGTATATTTAATAAGACTGGGTCAAAAACTGTTTCTATTTAATTATGAATATTTGCATAATTAAATCAGAGCAGGTTTACAAGAGCAGTGGTTCCCAAACCTTTTCCAACTACATAAAAGTTGCGGACCACCAGCTTACTGTATATGTAAAACTGCAATGTCGTAAATCCTCAGTTGTTTTTATTCAATTGATGAATAGGCCTATATTCAATAACACAAGTTGTTAATTACCGATCAGCCACAACATTAAAACCACTGACCGGTGAAGTGAATAACATTGATTATCTCATTACAAGGGTCGGGATATATTAGACAGCAAGTGGACAGTCAGTTCTTGGTGGCGATATGTTGAAAGCAAGGAAAATGGACAGCAAGCATCAGGAACTGAGCGACTTTGACAAAGTGCCAAATTGTGATGGCTAGATGACTGAGTCAGAGTACCTCCAAAACAAAGGCTAGCTCATCTGGTTTGATCCCTCAGAAGAGCTGCTGTAACACAATTTGCTGAAACACTTAATGCTGGCAATGACACAAAGGTGTCAGCTTGCTGAATAGCTGCAGACTGGTCCAAGTGCCCATGCTGACCCCTGTCCATGACTGAAAACACCTACAATTGGCACATGAGAATCACAACTGGACCATGGAGCAATGGAAAAATGTGGCCTGGTCTGATGAATCACAGTTTCGTTTAGATCACACAGACGGTTGGGTGCATGTTCATCGTCTGCCTGGTGAAGAGATGGCCACATGAAACAGAGTGGGAAGAAGGCAAGCCATTGGAGGCAGTGTGATGCTCTAGATAATGTTCAGCTGGGAAATCTTAGGTCCTGAATAGCATTCAGGTGGATGTTTGTTTGACACATGCTCCCTACCTAAATACCATGTACACCCCTTCATGGTAAAGGTATTCCCCAATGGCAGTGGCCTCTTGCATCAGGACCATGTACCCTGCCACATTGCAAAAATAGTTTAGGAATTGTCTGAGGAGCATAAAGAGTTCAAGGTGTTGACAATCCAGTCTAGCATCTGTGGGATGTGCTGGAAAATCAAGTCTCATCCATAATGTGGAAAAGTTGGTAAAAACTACTTGTTCTTTGTTTTTCAAAGAAGTATTCCTGCCTCTAGACTGGCAGACCATCCTATTTATTTCCTTTATCGTTATCCCTGTGATAATTCATCCACCGCTAGTCTCATGCACACCATCATTCCAGTTTATGTGTCTCTTCTGAACTGCAGGTTGTGACAGAGGGCAGTTGGTGAACAGTGATTGTGGCAACAGGATAGGCTAAATACAGGCTGTCGGAACAGAAGGCACCTCTACACAATCCTGTGACAACCCATAAACATGTGCACGACCCACCCATAGTTCAAGAAACAATGCTGTAAGCCATAAGGCCGTGTATAACATATAATAAATGATCACTAAAACCATAGGGAACATCGCAATAAAATCAAAGCACACAATACCACATCCATAACGCAGCTGCAGACTACAGGTTAGGAACCACTGTTCTGGAGGACTGGCACACTATTCAGGGTTGGCTCCAGCCTTGTGTCCAGTTCCATTGCCGCCTCAGTAAGCCTGAAGTGGATTAAGGGTGTCTGGTCATGGATGAATGGCTGTTTACTAAAGGTTAGTCATTTTGAGGAATTTAATGAGTACTTTGTGTTAATGTGTTTTGATGACCAGTCCTCTTGGAACAGCACCCTCAGTAAGGATTGCTATTTTACCATATGAGGCAAAAATAAACCATGACACTCTTTATTTCTGAACATCAGTCTCCAAAGAAACACTGGCAGCTCTGTGCTGCACCAAAGTGAGTGTGTGTGTGTTTTGATGTGCACCCTTATTGTCACACCCGGGCTTTATCATTACCCCAACCTCTGTTTATACCTATTATTTATTCAAATGTGTATATCTTAACAAGCTACTTGTCCTCCAACCCCCAATGTATTATTAAATGGCTAACTGGAAATTGTAAATTGCTTAGTGTGAGTTTGAGTGTTGGTGTGTGCATGAGTGGATTTGCATCCTGTCTAGGGTTAGTTCGTGGTTTGTGACCATTGCTTGTAGGATAAGCTCCTTGAATTGCATTAATCAGGTCTGAGAATTTTATGTTACTATGCCTTTGGCTCCATCGCAAGTCCTTATTAGTTAAGAATACAGCACAAACAGCAGCTTTGATTTGACTGCACTAATGCTGTATATACATAATGGAAGGATTATTAAGGAAAGGATTGATCAGCACATGGCAAGAACAGGAGTTTTACTAAACAGTCATCATGGATTTAGACGAGGTAGGTTGTGTTTTACCAACATGCTGGACATCTATGAAGAAGCACAAAAGGATATGATCAAAATGGAGCATATGATATTGTTATCTTGACCTTCAGAGAGCATTTTGTAAGGTGCCGCATGAGAGGTTGGGCATCAAACCAAAAGAAGTGGGAGTTCCAGATGTTGTGTGTAGATGGGTGCAAAACTGGTTCAGATACAGGAAGCAGAGGGTGATGGTATGAGGAACCTTTTCAGAATTGGCTGATGTGAAGAGTGGTGTCCCACAGTGGTCAGTGTTAGTGTTGCTGTGACTTATAGTATATGATTTGCATAGGAATATAAATAACACACTGGATAAGCTTGAAGATGATACCAAGCTAGGTGGATTGGGAGATAATCCTGAATCTGTTATATCATTAAAAAATTTAGATTAGAATGCACAATGAGAGGTCTGAAAATCAAAAGTACACCTTACCAGTCATAGTGGACTCGACACTACCAACATCCCGACAGTGTTCAGAAGCCATTAAGAAGGCTAACAGAATGTTACGTAATATAGTGCCATGATATGTGGGGTACAAGTCAAAGGAGGTTATGCTGAATCTTTATAAGACACGGGTAAGGCGTCATATGGAGTCCTGTGTGCAGTTTTGGTCTCCAGGTTATAAAAAGGACATAGCAGCGCTACAAAAGGTCCAGAGAAGAGCGACTAGGCTGATTCCAGGGCTACAGTGGCTGAGTTATGAGGAAAGATTAAAAGAGCTGAGCCTTTTCAGCTTAAGCAAAAGAAGATTAAGAGAAGATATGATTGAAGTGTTTAAAATTATGAAGGGAACTGGTACAATGGATCAAGACGGTTAATTTAAATTGAGTTTGACAAGAACATGGGGGCACAGTTGTTAAGGGCAGATTTCACACAAACATTAGGAAGTTGTTCTTTATACAGAGAACCATAGACTCATGGAATAAGTTACTAAGTAGTGTGGTAGACAATAGGTCTTTTATGGACTTTCAAAACTTCACTTGATGTTATTTTGGAAGAATTAAGTGGATAAGACTGGTGAGCTTTGTTGGACTGAATGGCCTGTTCTTATCTAGATTGTTCTGATGTTCATACCACCTCCAGAAGACTTCAGGTAGCATTGACATGGCTTTGCCAAAAGCTTTGATCTGTCCTGGAGGATTGTGATTCCTTTCTTCCATCAGGCATTCCTTTGTTTGTTTGGTGTTTTCTTCATTGTGATTAACGTTGTAGTGGTCACTAGCCCACAATCTCCTAGAAGGGTGCATCCTTATCAGAATTTAAGGACTGTAGCAACCAATGTTGTTGTTTTCTTCAAATCCTTCATTGACAACTTGTGCCACTGTAAGTTCTAATGCCATTAGGATGAAATGCTTGGCCATACAGTAACTGTGATCACTTTGAGCTAGTTTATTACAATACACCTTGTCCTGATGGAACCGTCAACCTTAAACCATGTCATGAAAATACATGCTACACATGTGTACATTCCCACTTTTTCTCTGTGGGAAATGAACATTGAGGTCTGTAGACATGTACTTGTGTGTACCATACATGTCCAGGCTCACCAGATGAGAAGATGTTGGACCAGTTCATTTTTTCCAACACTCTGTAGAATATAGTGTATATTCTTTACCACAATAGTTCATATGTAGGTATAATGAGTTGTTTATGCACCACAACAGTGCCACATCTAAAGTTCTTGATAGACCAATGCATACTTGTGTTGTCGTCTGCAGTCCATTGAGTGCACTCTTGCTTCTCTTATTTTCCTTGCATCTAAACACTGTGAAAATTCAATCCAGTGTTACACCAGCTGATCATATTGTTCCCAATTCACCTTAGGCTTCTCACCGAGCAGAGCAGTCTTGTTACTGTAATTAACCCTTTTTGAGAGTCACTGAGCTGCCTTCTTTGAGACATAACTACCCGGGTCTGTCCAGCATTTGTACTCACAAGCTTTAAAATGTTGGGATATGAATTGCTTAATTATACCAGTGTGCACAGCCATATGGAAATACTTAATTTCAATTGAATTTATATTTATCTTTTTTGCCTCTGGGTGCCTCTGGACTTAGCTTATCTCATTCTTTCTGTGTACTTTTTCTGGATACAAAAAATGTGAACCAGTTACTACTTTATTTAGCAAGCATTTCAAATCTGAACAGGAACAGTCCACTGGTAATGTGAGTGACAGACTGTGTGACCAGAGTGAAATATGACAAAGAATAAATTAAAAAGGCAGGATTTAATGAGCAGGGTATATTATTATGTGAAAACAGATCCTCCTGGGCTTGAAAGTGCTGGGTAGCGTATTATATCAATATTCTCTCTCTGACATTAACTAATTGAATTTTTTGCCTTACGTTTACATCTCTTGTGAGCTTTTGCCTTGTCAGTGTTGTGAAGGTTACAGTGACGTAAGGTTCATGGCTGGTGAGGCACTGGCTCCTTCAGAGGCAGATTTAAAAATATTTGAACCCACAAGAGCTGCTTATTCACTTATCAATTGCCAACAACCACATTGACTGCTGGTTATGTTTCATATCTCATCAGCAATCTTTACACATACATAGGGTGAGGTACATACAGTCATATGAAAAAGTTTGGGAACCCCTCTCAGCCTGCATAATAATTTACTCTACTTTCAACGAAAAACATAACAGTGGTATGTTTTTTATTCCTTGGAACATCTGAGTACTGGGGTGCTTTCCGAACAAAGATTTTTAGTGAAACAGTATTTAGTTGTATGAAATTAAATCAAATGTGAAAAACTAGCTGTGCAAAAATGTGGGTCTCCTTGTAGTTTTGCTGATTTGAATGCATGTAGCTGCTCAATGCTGATTACTTGCAAACACCAAATTGGTTGGATTAGATTGTTAAGCCTTGAACTTCATAGACAGGTATGTCCAATCACGAGAAAAGGTATTTAAGGTGGTCAATTGCAAGTTGTGTTTCCCTTTGACTCTCCTCTGAAGAGTGACAGACAGCATGGGATCCTCAAAGCAACCCTCAAAAGATCTGAAAACAAAGACTGTTGAGTCTCATGGTTGATGGGGAAGGCTACAAAAAGCTATCTTAGAGGTTAAAACTGTCAGTTTCAACTGTAAGGAATGGAAATCAGGAAATGGAAGGCCACAGGCACAGTTGCTGTTAATCCCAGCAGGTTTGGCAGGCCAAGAAAAATACAGGAGCGGCACATGCGCAGGATTGTGAGAATGGTTACAGACAAGCCACAGATCACCTCCAAAGACCAGCAAGAACATCTTGCTGCAGATGGTGTATCTGTACATCGTTCTACAATTCAGCGCAATTTGCACAAAGAACATCATTATGGCAGGGTGATGAGAAAGAAGCCGTTTCTGCACTCACGCCACAAACAGTCGCTTGTTGTATGCAAATGCTATTTAGACAAGCCAGGTTCATTTTGTAACAAAGTGCTTTGGACTGATGAGACAAAAATTTTGTTATTTGGTCATAACAAAAAGCGCTTTGCATGGTGGAAGAAAAAAACCGCATTCCAAGAAAAACACCTGCTATCTACTGTCAAATTTGGTGGAGGTTCCATCATGCTGTGTGGCTAGTTCTGGGACTGGGGCCCTTGTTAAAGTCGAGGGTCTGATGAATTAAACTCAATATCAACAAATTCTTCAGGATAAAGTTCAAGCATCAGTCACAAAGTTGAAGTTACGCACGGGTTGGATATTCCAACAAGACAATGACCCAAAACACAGTTTGAAATCAACAAAGGCATTCAGTGTTCTGGAATGACCATCACAGTCCCCGGACTTGAATATTATTGAAAATCTATGGGATGATTTGAAGCAGGCTGTCCATGCTCGGCACCCATCAAATTTAACTGAACTGGAGAGATTTTGTATGAAAGAATGGTCAAAAATACCTCCATCCAGAATCCAGACACTCGTCAAAGTCTATAGGAGGCGTCTAGAGGCTGTTATATTTGAAAAAGGAGGCTCAACTAAGTATTGATGTCATATCTCTGTTGGGTGTCCAGATTTATGCACCTGTCTAGTTTTGTTATAATGCATATTGAATATTTTCTGTTAATCCAATAAACTTAATGTCACTGCTGAAATACTACTGTTTCCATAAGGCATGTCATATATGTTGTTACTTTGAAAGCTCAGCCAATGATAAACAAAAATCTAAAGAATTAATAGGGGTTTACAAACTTTTTCATATGACTGTATTTGGCTAAGAAAGAACGTTACATTTATAGCGACGAGAGAGAGAGCGGAGAGGGCGCATTTGCTTAGCACCCTCCATGTGTTCTAAATTTACCGTTGTAATTCCACAATTCATACTCATTCAATACAAATGAAAGTATAGAGTGGTGTATAAAAACGGATTTCAATTTTTACCTTATAGTAAAAGTCCTCCATATTTTCCTTTAGTTTTAAAAATCTTAATCTTCCATTTTGGCAGTAAGGTCAAAGCAAAAAAATAAAAATGAACGGACTGCTGCAGTGCACTTGACTTTCTGATATCGCTAACTTATTGGCGCCCAGAGCCTCTACGTAGAAGAACAGCAGCAATGGACAACCCTTTAGTGCGACACGGTAGTGTCTGCCTCACCTTGTGTCTTATGACTGCGGTTTTATGTTTGATCAGCAAGACTAGATATGTCACACACATTCATTTAAAGATATTAGCCAGACTGTGGAAAGTCAGGGTGTATAATAAACTTGTCTGCAAACATTATATTGGCGTCATACAGAGAGACAGCACCAGGTATGCGCAAATTGCAGACATAAACCCCGTGTGCGAGGGAGAGCGCAGTCCGAGGTGAGGTTAGTCTCATCTCTGCCGCACCTCACATTTCTTCCCTGTATTTGAACAGGAAATGCGCCAATTCAGCAATTTTTGGCTATAAAAATGATCAAAGTTATTTACAGAAAACAAATTTATAGCACAGACCAGTGGACACATTTATCTTATGTTATCATTATTAGTTTTTTTTTTTTTTTTAGTTTTCACGATGATGCCTCCCCTGACTGCACGTCCCTGGTTGGTTGTGATTTTCTAATACAATCAGACATCAGCTTCCTCACAACCATCATTTTAACATTTTACTTCTCTGCTACTCTCCTTGAGAGAGTACCTGTCTGTCCTCTAACCTTGTAAATCTGTTTAGGGCTTTAAGTTCATTTGGGATGGCTCATCACAATGTAGCATTGTATGTATCATTTTTGCTCTTTCTTGTCCTTTCTTCCTTTCCCTATTTGATGCCTTAGCTTAGCTCCTTCTTTGTGTGCACTATTTCTGAGATGCAAAAAAGTGTAAACCAGTTACTACTTTATTTAGCAAGCATATCAAATCTGAACACTTTGTCAAGCCAGCTAGTCTGCCTGAATATTAGACCCTCTTTTTATCTTTCAGTGACCACCCCAAAAACCTTGCTAGAAGGTTTCTGATAGCTTGAGGAATCCCATAGTCCATTGATATTCCTCCATTTATGGACTATAAACCACCAAAAAGATACAAAAAAGTTCAAATGTAGTAAGTTTGCATCTAATTTAAATGCATACATTAATAAATGAATAATAAAATGTCTCACCCCTTAATTATACAGTGGATTCAAAAAGTGTTCAGAAACATTCACTTTTTAATTTTCCCCCACGTCAAGAAACACTCAGTACCCAAGAAAGATAAAGTTAAAACAGGATTTTAGAAAATTTTGCAAATGTATGAAAAATAAAGTGAAATATCCCATTGACACAAGTATTCCAGCACTTTATTCAGTACTTTGTTGATGTCCATTTGGCAGTGATCACAGCCTGGAGTATTCATCATCAGACACCTGGATTTCTGCCATTCTTCTCTGCAGATCCTCACAAGCTTGGTCAGGTTTTGATGGAGACTGTTGGTGGACGGCTACATTTGTATCTCTACTGTGATATCTCTGTACTTAGCCCCTCAACTATGCCTGGTCTTTCTGTCTCTGCTGCTGAAACACAATCCCACAGTATGATGCTGCCACCATCATGCTTCACCTTTGGGAATGGTATTGCACAGGTAATAAATGATGCCTGGTTTCCTCCACACGTGACACTAATCTTGGTTTTATCAGACTAGAGAATCTTGTATCTCACAGTCTAAGAATCCTTTAGGTGCCTTTTTGCAAATACAAAGCATGCCTCCCATGTGTCTTTAACTAAAGAGAGAGGCTTCAGTCTGGCCACTCTGTCATAAAGCCCAGGTCAAGGGAGCGTTGCAGTGATGGATGTTCTTCTGGAAGTATCTGACAGTTTCTGTTTCTGGTGCCCAGCCAGAGTGACCCTTGGGTTTTTGGTCACCTCTCTTACCAAAGACCTTCTCCCATAATTTCCCAATTTGGCCATCTGGCCAGCTTTACAAAGAGTTGTCATTATTTCAAATTTCTTCCTTTAAAGAATTATGAAGGCCACTGTGCTCTTGCAAACCTTCAATGCTATAGGAATTTTTCTGTCATCTTCCCTAGATCTATGCTGACATAATCCTGTCTTTAAGCTTTGCAGGTCATAGCTTGGTTTTTACTCTGAAAACCACTGTCTGCTAATGGGACCCTCTGTAAACCAGCGTGTGCCTTTCCTAATGGGGTCAATCAAATGAGTTGACCATGGGTGGACTTCAAACAAGGTGCAGAAACATCAGCAAATGAGATATCAATAGAATGGGATGTGGATGCACTTGAAAGCAAAGGGTCTGAATGCTGGTGTCAATTTGATATTTTAGTTGTATTATTTTTATTTTTAGTACATTTGCAGAATTTGTACAATTTGGTTTTTGCTTTGTTATGTCTGGGGTATTGAGTGTGACTTAATGTGGGCTTAATGTTTCTTAATTAAAGTGATTTTAGCCTAAGGCTGCAATATAGCAAAATGTGAAGGGGTCAGAACACTTTAGTAAGACCCTCCTAGAGTTCAATGTGTGTCACCCTTGCTCTTCTTTAAGTAAGCGTTCATTGTATAGTTCCTCATACAGACTTTATATTGTTCCACTCTTAAGAATGGCAGATGTATGGGTAACATTATGACGAGGCACACCTGCTGGCCGCCTGCTAATCCCCTCTAGTGGTGTTGATATAATTGTTGTCGGTTAGTTTGGTCTTTCTGTTAGTGGATTAAAGATTGAGTAACCGCTGGGGATTACTACAGAACCCAAAAGTCATTAGCAGTGGCGTCATATTCAGATTCTGTGGTGAAGGTGCTTACTTCAACGCCAGCACTCGAGCTTCAATTACCAAAAAACAATCCAACTAAATAACTTGGATGACCGAGTGGGTGACAGCTGCCAGAAGGGAAATGCACCGTGACAGCTCTTTGTGTTGATACTAGAAGATCCCAACAGTTTCTGTTTTTGAACAAATCTAGAATAAGGTTTACAGCTAAGTTTCAATTTGAGTCTGAATGTCATTTTCCGTAGTACTTGGGAGACACCGGCTCTTTATTATGGTTTCCATGGTTACAATGATGCTGCAAATGATGATTATACTACTACCTTTCCATCCAATTTCAGAACCTGTCTAATTCAGTTCAGAGTCTCCAGAGGGCCAGAGTCAATCAAGCATAAGGCCAGACCCAATCCCGGTCTATTGTCGGGCACACTCACTCCCACATTCACTCCCACAAGGCCAAATTAAAATAAAATTAAACCAGATGTGCGAAGTCTCTAAAGTTCACTCATATTGTATGTGTTTGGGCGCTATTAAATGATAGCACTGAAAAATATGTCATTTTCAAAACTGACAGAATGGAGAAAGGTTCTCCCAGACACTGTGTGAGCGTACAAACTGCACATGTACAGTTACCAAGCATGGGATTTAAACCCAGGACTGGAGCTGTGAGGAAGCACTAACCACTGTGCCACCATGCCACCCATGTTTTTAATTTTTTGGATTCTTCTTAAATTTTCATTTTGAATATTGTAGTTTTACTGTACTCTGTACAATGTATTCCAAGTTGCCATTGCTTTTCCATGGTGTTTTAAATGGCAGATATATATAAAATGCTATGGTCTGTCCATATGTCGCATGATTACACAAACTACTGGGGCTCACACCTTCATCTTGGTCTTATTCAAAAGCTTATGACCTGAGATATTCTGGAACTTCAAAAAGTTTTAGGTGGCAGCAACCTTGGCAAAGTGACCTGGGGCTGTGTATTTATTATTGCAAAGAGATTACAAAAACAAGTGACATGCAGAAAGAAAAAGAAGAGCATCAATCTAATCACAGAAGCCAATAATGTAAGGAGGAACACCATATTAGGAAAGTGAAGAAGAGCAGCAACATCTGCTGAGCATCAGGCACATCACAGAAGGCAACGAAGTGTCAGAGAATGAGATAAAATAAGCACACAAGATGCTGAAGCATATAGACAAGCAAGAAGTAATCCAGAATACAGCCTGATATTTTCTTGAAATTTAAAACAAATTAGGTGGCCAGAAAAGTTTATTCTGATAAAGCCACAGTCACTGCAAACACCTCTGTATACTGTGTGGTTCATATGTGATCAAAATTCACTCATTTTATTGTAAGCAATTAAGCAGCAGACAAACTTGATTGCTCATAGGAATGCAAGACAGAGTTCAGGATACAGAATACAAGAATGCACCAGAGACATAAATGCACAGTGACAATCGAGAATGTTGTCAGTTGTCGAAACTTCTGATCATATGAAAGCATCAATTGTTACTTTGAAGACCACTATTTAGCACAGTTGCATCAGTGATGTGATCAATGTCAAGCTGCATTTTTTTTAAATGTTGAAAATAAAAGAGTGTGTTGCCAAAATATTAAAGTTTTACTTGCTGTAGATGAGCCACCAGAAGTAATAAAATACTGCATTCAGTTCTTTTAGTAGTTATAATGTAACTATCATGTGTAAGTTCTTATACCTGTAAACAAAGAGAGATGCTTTTACTGTTGTTTTCTATCTGGCCCTTTTGTAGGATTTTATTTTAGGATAGTAGGACCATGTGTTTCACTAGTAAAAAAATAAAGTAACCTAACAGATGTCCTGCTTGTCTGCGGAGGCCCATCAAATCATCTTTAGCTATTTTCTTTCATTCTCACAGGAGGTGGGGCAAAGCAGCATCCCTCACGATTGTCCTTTTAAACAGGAAATAGGAGGTGGATTGCTAGACTGCAACGCAAGTTCATCTCTTCCAGATGACACGTATACATTGCCAATGTATTGCTGCAATCAAAATCCAAGTATAAAGAAAACTGATTTTGGTTTTATTGTGCTGACAGGCAGGTGTGCCGTTTGTTTTGTGAGGTGTAGAAGATACATGACATTCTCAGATTTCATGTTCATTGAGGGCTGAAGCCTAACCCAACAACATCAGGTGCAAGGCAAGAACCAGCCCTGGAGTGGGGTGCCTGACCGCTGCAGGTCCCAGTTAAGCATTCACCAACACTCACACGTGGCCAATTTAGAATTGTGAATTATGTGCTTGGAGAAAGAGTAGCTTAAGTTATCAGGATATACATATATAATTTTTTTTTTTTTTTTTGGCACAGGTAATGGTAGCGATATGGAACCGGTGCAGTAATGAGCTTGAACAGCATCTGTAAAAAGTCTTGTATGGTGAATGAAAGGCAAATCAAAGATCCAGTCTTTAACATGAAGTCCACTTTCTAGCAAAGCTGAACCCCTATATGCCAGTTGAGCTGAATAGACCTTTGTTAGGATTCACCTTAAAGATCTTATAGAAAATTTAATTAAATAAAAAAGAGATGTTTAAGTATAACATGACATTCTCAAACCCTCTAAATCAATACTTGGGGTCACGGACCATCCCAACAGCATTTGTTGCAAGGAAGGAAGCAAACTTGGACAGTCCATAACGGGCCCAGAGTGAGTCAATCTAGAATCAATAATTACAATTGTTTCTCAGTTGCTGAGGCTAATTCCTTGAAGCACTGTTGTCTTCTCATAGCTCCAAAACCGTGTATATGGTATAATCCAACACCATAGCCCATTTGGAAAAGCAAGTGGTTTACACAAAACTCTAAATTAATTCATTCAAAATGAAATTACTGTGTCAATGAATAATTAAATATCACCAAAATGAGAAGTTCCTTTTACCTTGTTTAGCACCATGGTGATCAAACTATTTAGATGTTTTGTCAGTATGATAATGGAAATGTGTTCCTTATCTTATAATTCTGTGTCGCCGTGTTGTAGATTTTTTACACTCACATTAGATATCTGCTGTAGGAAACTGTTCTTGTGCATGAAACTGAATACTATTTAGGCATTCCAGCACTGATTTCAACAGAAGAAAGGTTTAAATTCCAGTCTCTGGCTAAAGCAAAAGAAGCATGCAATGTGTGGAAAGAAACTTGTCTAATTTTCTCTGATGATCATGAAGCACCATACATTATAATAAATACAGATTACATTATTGCAGAAATTGCAGCATTAGAGTAAGTGTGAACAGCAAATAGGAGATATTTCTCTACCTTTAGGGACTGCTATGAAGTAACCCCCTTCTGAAGTCTGAAGGCCGCTTGCTGTCAGGCTATTGAGTTATTGACTACAGCCGAGATGTGAGAATGTCAACTGTGTCTGCCACAGGCACAAGTTCAACACTTCTTTTAGGTGATCAATTTATTGAGCTTGTCCACCTGAGCACTCATACGTTCTTTCAAGTTTGGTCAGGCATTGAATCTTCGATGATAAGAACTTACCTGTCGGTAAGCAGAAAAGAGTTGCATTTCAAAGGGCAATTTGTGCAGCTGATTCTTTGATTCAGTGTTTACAACTAAAAGCAGAAGCCATCACTCAATTTTTTGGTAATTAAAATTATTTTCTAATCTGAATGGGATGCATATATAGGTTGTTAAGATTCGTTTAGGAGCAGTCAGGCTTCTGGAGTTGACCTGGAGATCCCACAAGAAGAAGCGTGTTCAGCATGAGGAACAGGCTTGAATTGATGTCACTGGCCTGTAAAACAGACCATCAAGGTATCATGGCAAATAAAAAATCCCAGTAACAAAAAATAGTGGCACGTAGAAGAACTTGACCAATTAGCATAGGGGACCATGAATATTAGGTAAGCAAATAAGTAAGTTGGCACATCCCTTTGTTCCCATGGCTGCCACATGATTGTTACAATAGAGATAGTCAGATCTAAACAACTCTGAGGTGCCATCAGCAGGGATGTGATGCCCTCAGCTGATCACTTTGTAACCTCTTGAGTCTCAGATTGGTGACATAATGATGTGGGACTCTGTTCTTGGTACGCATTATGACATCACTTGGACAGTAGGGGGCTCACCGCTTTGTCATTAGGAGTTGGTCACCACTGGATTTTCAAATGGAAGTAACATGAAAAATGGTGCCATTCAGGAAATATTAATATTAGGCTGTGGCAGCTTCTCGCAGCTCCATGGTCCTGATTCCTCTAGCAGCCCAGTCACTGTGCACATTCAAGTTTTAATATAACGTTTCTGTCGTGATCCAGAATTACTCTCTTAATCATTATTCTATAGCAAACAGCATTTGAAGATAACTTACAGCAAGTACAGATACACAGTTGAAGTGCAGGGTCACAGAATTGAAGTGAAATTTGATTTGATGGCCATTAAGCCACACAAGTTGAAAGCCTCCAGTTGTTTCCATACTCTGAGACAGTAATAAAAGAAAGATGAATGAATACTGTATTGATGTGGGGTGGCACAGTGGGTAGTGGTGCTACTCGCAGTTCAGGGATCTAGGTTTATTATCTGACCTGGTTAGTGTCTGGGTGCAGTTTGTATGTTGTTCTTGTGTCCATATTGGTGTCCTCCTTTATGCCCAAGGTGTGCATGTTAACGTTGCCTGATGACTCTGTTTGGCCCGTTGTGACTAGGGGTGGACATCATGGCAGACAACGCCTCTTAGTCTGATCCCTGCTTTGCACCTTTTGCTGGTGGGCTAGGCCCGGATTTCCTGTGGAAGATGTGCAGATGGGAGAATCCTTCTAGTCCTGACTATTGCACTTCTTGGTTTTTAAGTGTGTTTTCTATCTTGGGACACACTGTCCTACAGGAAGCAACCTCTGAAACAAATATTGGGGTTTATGTTGACACAACGCTTTCCTGGTCTAATCAATGTGCAGAAACAATTAAAAAGGCAATTCAAATGTTAGGTTAGATCATAAAAACTATTGAATATAATTGATAAATATATTCAATTGAATTAAGTATAAATTGAGGGATGTTCTGCTGAGACTGTATAATGCAGTAGACAAGCAGCATTTAGAGCAGTTCTGGTCACCATGCTACAAGAAACACATGACAGCACTTGAAACCATGCAATGAAGATCAGCCAGGTGCATCTCGGTACTTAAGGATGTGTCCTACTGTGACAGACTCATGGCAATAAACCTGTTTAGTCTCAAGCAGAGGAGGCTATGTGGGGACCTCATCCAGGTCTTCAAAAACCTCAAAGGCGCTGATAAAGTAGATCGAGCAGAATTCTTTCAATTTGATTGTGAATCACGTACTTGAGGATACCAGTGGGAATTAAGGGGATGAGTATTTAAGACTGAAGCCAGGTAGCAAAGAGATAATGAAAGTCTAGAATAAACCACTGAGACATGTACTATAGTTGAAACAGAAACTGTGACAACCTTTATGAAGTACCTGGATGAGATATTGGGACTGCTTGACTATTATCTAAACATATGAGCCTGATGGACTGAATGGTCTCCTCTCATTTGTCAAATTTATTATGCTCTTAATCTCTAAAATGCCATGCCACTCTTTGCCTAGGGGATTTCTAGTTTAGACCCTACAACAGACTGGTGCTAATGTATGAAGACCTCTGTTAGAAAATTAGAGAAATGTTTGAGGGTAACAGGCTATTCGGCTCAACAAAGCAATCCTATCCACTAAATTCTTTCAAAACATCATCAAGTCACATTGTGGGCAGAAGTAGGGTGAATCATCTCAAAATGAGGAGTTTAACTGCTGGATAGGAGACTTTGCATTGCAGCACCTCACACTCCTGTTCTTGTGGTGTTAAGGCAGTCATGGCAGATACCTTGCCTGTAGATGGGGCCTGAGTTGCCTCGAAAGCTTGCATATTGTAATCTTTTTAGTTTGCCAATAAAAGGTGTCATTTTGCTTGAATTCTCACAACATTCACAATGCCAAGTAATTTTTGTCTAATTATGATTGTTGTCTTTTTTATTCCTTAAAATCTGTCTTGAATAGAAAAGATTTAATTGATGGAAAGGTGGCATGGTGGCACAGAAGATGATGTTTGTGTGGACTTGGAATGTTCTCTCAATGTCTCTGTAGATTTTCCTCTCAAATCCTGCAAGTCATGGAGATTAGGTGGACTGGCGACTCTAAATTGGCCCCAGTGCGTGCCTGGTAATTGACAAGATGCCAGTTCAAGGCTGCTTCCTGCCTTATCTGCCAGGTGCTGCTGGGATGGTCATCAGTGCCCTACAGCCATGAATTTCATCCAGCAGGTTTGAGAAATAATGTTTATACACATGTGAATGACCTCCCCTTTAGATCTAGCTCCTTTTTCTCCTCCCAGTCCTTACTGTTTAAAAATAAAGAAATAAATAAGTAAAAGACTGCTTAAGGGAAATGAAAAAATAAAAGTCCATCTTTGAAAAACCATGAAGGCATTTCTCTCTGGTCCTTTTTATGGGAATTGCATCATTTGACTTTTATTCCCATTTCAAAACTTACTTCACTTTAAAAATATGTGTGGTTATGATAAATCATTCTTCAGGAACTTCAATTGAATGGAAACTTCTTCTGTTAATTGAAAGTGTAGTAGTAGTATTATAATTTTATCATCAGTGCCTGGAGTGCCCCCGTTTTTTAATTATTTCGATTAGTGTTTATATGCTCTTATCATCAGAATCTCTTTATGGCAGTCAGGGTAAGTTTTCTGAAGGAACTCCGGTATCATGTAACTAAAACAGCAGTCGCTGGCTCCAGCTTCAAAGTTCTGCCATTCTTTTGAAGTTTGCTCTCGCACTATAACTCAGATCGCTCCTTTCTTTTAAGGTGCCGTGCCGAGATGTGATGCATTATGATTTCTGGTTAAATATGAGTCATGCTATTCAAAGACAAAGAGAAGGCGAGAAACAAGAGGCCTGAGTCCTGTCACAGATTTTAACGCACAGTTATTAGATGCTTAACGTGGTCATTACTGAATCTGAGGTGTGCTTTTGGGTGGCACAGTGATTATTGCTACTATCTCGCAATACTGGGGATGTGGGAGTGAAACCTAAATGGGTCACTTTCTCTATAGATGCTATTCAGAATCCTTCACTTTTTGTCACATTTGGTGGCCTTGTGCTAGAATCATTTATATTCATTTTTTTCCCACATCAAGGAACACTTTGTACCCCAGAATGACAAAGCAAAACCAGGGATTCAGAAATGTTTGCAAACTAATTAAGAAAAAAAAAAACAAAATTGAAATACCACATTGACGCAAGTATTCACACCCTTTGCTGTGACACTTAAAATTTGGCTCACGTGAACCCCATTCTATTGTTCATTGTTGTCATGTTTCTACATTTTGTTTGGAGTCCACCTGTGGTCAGTTCAATTGACTGGACATAATTAGGAAAGGCCCACACCTGTCCAGATAAGGTCCCAAAGATGACAATGTGCATCAGAGTAAAAGCCCAGACATGAGGTCAAAGGAATTGCCTGCAGAGCATAAAGACATGATTGTGTTGAGGGACAGATCTGGGGAAGGTTACAAAAACGTGTACGCAGGATGAAAACTCCCAAGAGCAGCGTGGCCTCTGTAATTTTAATGGAAAAATTAGTTTCCAACAAGCACAAATCTTCCTAGCGTCAAATTGAGCAATAGCAGGAGAAGGGCCTTGGTAAGAGAGGTGACCAAGAACCCAATGCTCAGTCTGGCGGAAATCCAGAGAACCTGTGTGGTGGTAGGAGAAACTTCCAGAAGTAAAACCATCACTGCAATACTCCACCGACCATGGCTTTATAGCAGAGATGTGACAAAGATCACAGTCTTGTTGAATATATCGGCAAGTGGGACAAGTGATCAGTTACTTGAGCTTTGACCACCTCAGCACTAGTAAGTCCTTCCAGATTTGGTTATGGATGATCAGGCATTGAATTTTCAGAGATTTAAACTTAACTGGTGGTGAGCAGAATGACAGCACATTTCAAAGAGCACTTTGTGCATCTGATTCCTTCATTTAGTGTTCACAGCTAAAAGCAGATACCATCAGTCAATTTATTGATAATTGAGAAACAAGTTTCTCTACTCTGATAAAACCAAATCTGGCATCATGTCTGGAGGGAGCCAACCACCAATCATCACCTTTGCAACACTATTCCAATGGTGAAGTATGACTAGGGCAGCATCATGCTGTGGGGTTGTTTTTCAATGCCAGGGACTGGGAGATTAGATAGGGTTTAGGGAAAGCGGAATGGAAAAAAGTACATAGATAAAGAACTACTGCAGAGCACTCTGGACCTCAGACTGGGCTGATGGGTCACCATTATATAAAATAATAACCCAAAGAACAAAGCAAAGACAACACAGGAGTGGATTAGGGACAATTCTAGGAATGTTCTTGACTGGCCCAGCCAAAGTCCAGACTTGAAGCCAATCAAACATCCTTGTAGAGACCTGAAAATAGCTGTATACAGACGGTCTCTATCCAACCTGACAGAAGAAGCTTGAGAAGATCTGCAGAGGAGAATGGCATAAAATCCCCAGGTGCAGGTATGTGAATCTTCATAGGGGGAGTGCCAAAGGAGAATAGGCCTAGTTCTAAGTAAAGGGTCTGAGTGCTTGTTGTAATGAGATAGTTCAGGTTGTATTAGTTTTAATAAATTTGCAAACATTTCTAATATTTTGTTTTCACTTATGACTTACTGTTTTTCTGAACTATTGAGTGTTGCTTGATGGGGAGGAGGGGAGTGAATTTAAGTGATTTTAAAGGTTGGAACATGGTAACGTGAAAAAGTGCAGGGATTTGAATCTTTTCTGAATCAATTGCATATTCTCCAAATGCCCACCTTGGTTTTCTTTGGTTTATTGCCCTGGCCTATAAAGATATGTAGGCTTTTTTATTTGTCATCGGTGTGAGTGTGCCTTGTGATGAACTGGCACTCCTGAGACACATTATTCTTGATAATTGTCTGTCTGAAATTTCCCTGGAAAGCTAGAGGTGTTGGACTTAGTTGTGTGTAGAAACTGACATTATTCCCATAAACTCACATATTTTCCATGATTTCTCTTGATACACAGCAGATTTCTGGGCACCTCAATAGATAACCTTGCGGGATTGTCTTTGAGCCTTCACCCACGTAATCTTTTGTCCCTGCAACTCCTCAAGCGGTAACACTAACTGTTAACATTTGTGCCCTTGGTGTTGGCCCCTTAACAGAGGACCCAAAAGATAGTTTTAGAAGGTCATGAATGAACCCAAAATGAGACTGAAAAGTGAAAGACAGCATTTATTCTTTAAAGTTTGCATTTTGCTCCATTAAGGTCATCTTTGGTCTTTCCACACATCACAATGACTTCTGGGTGCATTGTTTCACTAAATGGTGTGATCTGTAGTCCATCTGCTCTCTAATTTTGCAGGTGGCTATTAAGTGAACTGTATTGAACAATTCCTAATATGGTAGTTTACACAACTCCTTCTAAGATTCCTCCTCCACTTACTCTCAAGAAATACTGTTATGCCATATGTGCCAACAAAATGAACCCTGCCAGAACCAAACATCCGTTTGGATTTGTGAGCAGTGCAATACAAATTTCAGATAAAAGTTTAATTTACTCGGATTCAGATAGGGAGCATTGATGGAATTTGGACTTTTTAATCTTGTCTTAACTGTTCAGGCAGTTGGTATGATGTTTGTTGTGAGATTGATTTAGTTAAATTAATTTTTTTTTTATTTTATTTGAGGTGCATATAAGAAGGTAGCATATCAAAGTAGCAGGCAGTAAATGTGTTTCCCATCCATTCATTTCCTGCAGGGTGCAGTGACAGTAGAATGAAATGCCCCACATTTTCCTTTCTTCTTTCCCAGCCTGGCCATGACATGTACGTCTTTTCAGGGCTGTGCAGTCAGAGTTGTGAAATTGGGAGTCGGAATTGAAAGCAATTACTTGGTTACAGGAGTCAGAATCAGTAAAAACATACAGACTTGGACACTGACTAAATGTAAATTGTAATATAATGGTTCAAAAAAATCAATTTCACTTATACAAATTCAATTAAATGTTTTGTAATTCTAGCCTTTTGGTAAAAATATAGCTTCTTTTTGAATTTTGTAAGTATTATTTAATAAATAATTGAAAAAAAAAGCTACAGCAGCATGCTTAGAGCCTTTAAACCCAAATTTTAACAGAGTGCTAAAAATAGTCTGATTCACAATGGTGGTGGTATATCTTATATGTTGTGTGCTTTAGTAAATATATTAGTCTAATTAGAAATCGAAGTTGGAGTCAGTAGTACTATAAATTGAGGTGTCAGAGTCGATAATATTGTGTACCAACTCCACAGCCCTGCTCCTTTTTGTTTTACTAGAGTCGGCAGGCCTGGTATACCTTCACACACATCACTGCCAAAAGTGACTCACTCTGTGGACAATTAGCAGTTCTACTCTGAACTGCCAGACGTCTTACCCAGTGACCCTGTACTGTTTCGAGATATACTTGTAGCTACTTTCCATCTGTACCACCATGTACTTGTTGAAGAACTCATCTTAAAGTAACAAGAGTTCATCTACTAGTTAGCTGATTAATGCTTTCTGTTAATTACAGTGAGGTTCTGCATTTTAATGCATTCATGTTTCTCATGGTGCCAGACAGTGGCTTGTGTTGCTTAATGATTGGACATGGAAGTGAGAAGTTCACTGTGCTATGCACACATAATACCACTACTAATATCCCCCTAATTTCTTAGATTATTTTGTACCATTTAATCTTGTAAACCTTTAAGCTCCATTAGCTTAAACTAAAATGTCCCTTCCTCATAAATCATATGTTGAAGTCCCAGAACCAGCCTAGTCTCTCTTCCCTGGACTTTCTGTAGTGCCGCTATGTTTTTTTTGTTATATGGAGGCCAAAACTGTACACAGTACTCCAAGGGAGGTCTCACTAGTGCCTTATATAACTTAAGCATAAGCTCCTTTGACATGTACTCCACACATCAGGAGCTATATAACCTAACTCATATTAGCCTTCTTGATCGCCTCTGTACACTGCCTCGGTATGGACGGTGATGAGACCACTATAACTGCTAAGTTCTTCTCATAACTTGTACATTCAAGTTTTAAACCTCCCATTGTGTAGCAAATTCAAGTAAGCATTAGACTACTTTCTGTACACATGAAAATAATGACCATATAAACCTATAAATCTAAAATTTTTAATTCCATATTCATTCACTATTAACTGGCTTTTAAGTGAGTGGGCCCTATGACAAACTAGCAACCATTCATAGCTGGTTCCTGCTTCTTCTCCCTATGACCATGTTATGTCAAATAAAACACATTTTAGATAATGAATGTATTCATTCATTGCTGCATGTGTGCATAAATGAATAATTATATATAGTATATAGCATAATTTATAGCTAGAAATGCACAAAGTGAGAAAATGAATCATGTATCTTAACATATTTTTTAATTCTTAAGCTTTTCACAACCTACCAGGTTTGTCATTATCAGAAAAAAATGATTAGACATACAGGAATCAAAAGCAAATTATAGCAAATGGGTGAGGGGGTGGATTAATAAGGTGGGGTTTGGAGGGTGTTGGCCTTAAAGTCTTTTTTTATTATCTGGATGTTCTTCTTTTCAAGCCTGCATATGCTGGGTTCATGTCCAAGTGTCTATTAATGGAGTTTTCATTTGATAGCCACGATTCCTTGTCACTGTGGTGTATCAGAAACCAAAGCGCGCATCCTGTCCAGATCAGGTATTAAAGTAGCGCACAAACCGGAAAACACTTTGCGGACATTTCTTTTTAATGCCAAAAGCAAGGAATCTGCAGCAGAACCATGAAACACAGTATACCATGCAGTGCATGCCCAGTTGTGTATGCGGGACAAACATTTAAACACTCACAACACATATACAAGAACATCGCAATGCTGTCAGAAGGAAGGACCCACGGTCTCTGATATATGCACATACCAATTTGACAGGACACACTTTTGGCTGGAACACAGTGCAACTAAGATTCAGGGCAAATACTAAGACTGCCAGAGAGATGGCTAAATCATGGCTATCAAATGAAAATGCCATTAACAGACACTTGGACTTGAGCCCTGCATATTCAGACTTAAAAAGAACAATATCCAAATAATAAAAAATAATTGAACACCTTATTAATGCACCGTTCTTACACCCACCTACCCCCCTTCCTCATTTTCTATACACCACCTTTGATTCCTGTATGTCTGTATGTCCTGTATGTCATCTTCTTCACCTGATAGGTGTCGAAAGCTCAGGAGTAAAAGATTATTTTATGATATGCGATTCATTTTTTCCCTTTGTGGATTTCAAGGTATAAACATGCAAACCGTATCACAGACCTTCGCTTCTCTATAATATAATATATGTATGCATACTGTATACTTTACACAGTACAGTATAATACTCTTGTATGTACAGTATATATCCAAGATTGCATTTTCTGAGCCCATTGCAGGGTCATGACTTGGTCTGTAGGAGTGTGTCCTGGCAGAATCAAGCACATGGCAGGACTCGACTGTACATGTGGCACCAGCATATCTCACAAACGCACACACACACCTGCTCATAGTCAGCAATTGATCCAACCTGCACATCTCTGGAGTGCAGCAGAAATACAGAGTCCCTGGAGAAAAGCCACATGCAGACAGATGGAGAGCTTGAAAACGCCTCACAGATGGTGATCAATCTTGTGTCCCTGAAGCTGTGTTAGTATTTGTAAGTATAATGCGAAATGCCAGCTTGTTACAGTAGGACTATAGATGAGGTCATCGTAAAGCAGATTGGCCAGTCCTGTTGAAAGCAGGTTGACCAAACCAGTCTATGTGCTCATCACTACTGCCTCAGGTGACTGGTTTGTAATCCCAGAATGGGGAGTGAATGTTCTCCGTTTGTATCTGACTACTCAAGGTTTCCTCTCATAGCCCCCTGGCATATGTTTTAGGTTCATTTACATTAAATTAAATATACTTTATTCATCCCCTAATTCAAATGCATACCACAACAAAAACACAGAATACACAGATACCGACTCTGTGTATAATAGAACCCAACAGAATAAAAACATAAAATAAAATAAATTAATATGCTTAAATACAGTAACTGTAGTAGAGAGAGTCTGTTTTATCTTATTATGGCTTCTGACTGGAGTGAAGGATGGGACATTGGGAGGAAGCACTGAACTGTATAACAGCAAGAGGCAGAAAAGATCCCCCAGAGGCACATCCTATTGCGCCATAGGGGAATGAGCCTGTGGCTAAAAGTAAAGCTCCCCCTTGAGTTGACGAGCAGAACTGTTTATGATAGCATCCAATTTTGCCACCATCTTCATTTCCACAACAGCATCCAGAATATCCAAGGTCAGTCCTGTAATGGAGCTGGCTTTTCAAATACGTTTCCTCAGGCATTTTACATCACCTGAACTCGGATTGCTTCCTCAAGAAACCACTGGGTTGAATGATACACTGGCTACAATGGACTGGTAAAATCTATTTAGTAGCTTGCTGCAGACATCAAAAGACCCAAGTCTCCAAAGAGAGTACAGTCTGTTCTGGCCCTTCATACACGGCAGCACTGTGTTGTCAGGCCAGTCCAGCTTGCTGTTCATATGGAGCCCCAGGTACTTGTACTACTCTGACAGTTTGTTTTTGATTGTACTCTGCAATGGATTGATGGATTGCAGCCTTGCTCCTGGTGCTGCTGTGACAGTCATCCCTTCCTCATAACTCTGACCTAGTTATTTTGGTGGGGTTTTACTTCAGTTCTATCTATATGGGGACTTTACTGTTATAGAAATTTAATAAAAGATAATTTTCATTTATTTTTACAAATGGTTAATTCCAAATTTGCACACAGAGTCAAAACCAACAGTCACTGCTTTGGCTGTTAGGCCATACTTACCCAGCATACTGCATTGTGTATTAATTCTCGTCTTCAAATTCAGACAGACACACCAATCCAGTATATTCAAATTATAAAAATATGAGGCTGTCGTGTTGACTGTTTGAATAGCGTAACATTTGCTGAAATAAGGGAAAATCTGAAAACCATGACAGCTGAACAAGTTTTCTGATGGAATGTCTGTGGCTGTCAGCATTGAATCCAAATGTCTACTCAGCGCTGCAGAGCCGCCGGCAGGGAAGAACAGGACAAATCGTGCTTGTCGCTTTGTGCTGCCTGACCTTTTTTTGTTGCTCCTGCCAGCCCATCAACCCTGAAGTGCGCCGAGCTGAAAGTAAGAATGTGCTAACATGTAGGGAAATGACAACAACATTGGATTCTGGAAAAGAAAAGCATTTTGTTTGCCTTATTAAAGAAAATGTAAGATAATGAAATCCATGCAGGATCCCCAACGCACTCTGTGTTCCTCAGCATGACCACAGCCCTGCTGCTCACTTAATTGGTAAGAGGAAAAAGCAGGTGGCAGTCGGCAGCACCATCCTGCCTGCTAATATGGAGGTGTCAGAAGAAGCAGACTTCACAGACTAATTACAGTGCAGTGGGGAACAGCTTGGCCAGAGCCTGTTTGGAAGATGCAACCATTTTAAAGGGCAGCCTTTGTGGAGTTTCAGCAGCTGTAACTGCAGACCCGAAATGTAGAGTTCCCTTTGTGGCCTTGTTACCATCCTTCTAAGCAGAGATGGTCTTTTGAGGTAGTATCTTCATGAATTATGCTATTTTTGAGGTTCTTGTTCATATTTTGCTGCGTAACCTGCAAAATTGGTAACGATATCATGTTGGGCCTAGGAGAAAGAAGCGGCAGCAAACTTTTTAACGTTTGATCACATTGGTGCTTTCAATTTCTGCCTTGCGCAAGTGGGATCAGTGCAGGTGATGGACACAAAATGTAAATGTATCACTTCACCAGGGTGTTGGACCACCAGTGCTTCTAAAGTTCAATCTTGGGGGTGCACAGAGTCTGCAGATTTGTCCCAGCCAAGTTCTTCATACCTTAATTGAACAAGCTGTTATTTCCCAGTTTCTGGCTGTGTTAAATATTTCTTGAGTAAAACAAGAATTTTGTGTTTGGTTAGTAAGAATTCATACCTAATTACGTTTCAGTATTTTGCTCTTTTATTTTTTTTAATGTTTTGGTTATTTACACCATTATTTAATAGTAAGTACATAAGTGGAGGATGTTTGAGCAACTGGCTTTCAGCATTCAGTATTATTTAGTGTGAATGTAAAAGTACACATTTAATTTCTTATAAATTTAAATCTCGCATTACTGTATCGTTCTGAATGCAAAATAAAAGAAAGACAAAAGGTCATCTAAATGTTACATTAGATGACTTTGCCAGCAAGTTTTATGAGTCTGAGACAGTTGGTGGCACCATGAAAGCCACTCGCAAAGTGTGACATCCCCATTGAGTCATTCCAACTAGTCTGTGACTCACTCTAATAAAATCAAGCAGGTTTGATTTTGTCCTTAGTTTGTAGCAGCAGGCTTGTGTTCATGAGAACAGACAATCAGTGCTTATATGGAAGTACGTACAATGCATATAAAGGAGCGATGAAGAATAAAGAATGTAGGTATTTTGGACTTCTCAAACAGAGGATAAGCTCTTCTGATTGGTTTACGTACCACAACAGAATGGAAAATGGTGGGGGTGAAAAAGGGTAGAGGTTGTTGCTAGACTCACCCTATTTATTAATTCTTTATATAGCACGGGCTTCACAGGCAGCACGCCATTGGCTGTCGGAGAAAGGGTGGAACATATTGGAACAATGGAACAACTGGAACAATATCACGCAGTCACTAAATTTAACATGCCCAATGATTTTCAGTTGTGTATATTGGCATGGTCTGGTGATGAGATCAGCAACTGCAGTCAGTAAGTCTGATATAGTCCATAACTAGTTGTTTAATGTGAAATCGGCATGATAAACATTTAGAAGAATGAGTCACTGATTATGAAGACCAACAGGCAGAATGGACCCCCAGGGCTGATTTGAGAAGCACTGCCTTAGACCGTCTGTCATATTCTAGGTTTCTTGAGATGCTGTCTGCATCTATTGTTTCTAATGAAAGCGTATTCTATAGACCACATCCAGCATCAGAGACGTGTATTGATGAGTATGAATCGTGGCACCATCATGTGCTTTCAGTCACTGGGTGACCATAAAAAATGCTTTTTGGTATGATGGGGTGATGATCATCACTTAGTACCATGAAGGAACATTTTTAGCTAAATTAATGGCTGTACACACCAGCATACCAGAAAAGTATACCTAAGAATGCCTTTGTTCCATTTGGGACTAGATGCTTCAGGGCTTTTGGAGGTCTTTAGAAATGAGGAATCCTTGTTCTTGGACTCTTTCTCAAAGGAGAGCAGCTGCCCGCCTTAAGCTAATGTATGTACTTTTGAGAAACGTTTCCATATGGAATGGAAATTCAGTTATTTTCTTAATGCTGCAATGAACTTAGACCAATTGAATGAACTCTGGATGAGTTCAACTGAATGAAAACTAATCCATAATGTACTTCATGCAGAACTGACCTTTCAACCTCGTGAAATAAATGCTCCACCAAAAAGGTACAGTTTGTTGCTTTTTAATTCTCAAATTGACTTGCATTGTTGAGCTCCTTTCTCCACAGCTTTCATGTGTCTGTTTTTGCTCTGTTATGTTTAGCATTTTTCCTACTGCAAAATAAGACAAAAAGCTACCTTTTTGTAGACATTACTTGAGATGGGCTGACACTTCCCTGTTCTGCCGTTATTAGTACCTGCACTTCTGGTACTTTGCCCCACAACCGACTTGTATTTGGAGCAACAATCTGTAATTTCACCAAGTGTCTGGACTTCCAAAGAGGGTCCCCCAGTCTTTTTACTATAGTTTATGTATAATAAGATACAACTGAAACTCCAAGGAGGTGTATCTGATACTGTTTCAATGGTCATTTGTAAAAAACAGGGAGTACTGCCAAGAACTGGTCCTGAAGAAAACTATGTAAAAAAAGAAAATGACAGAAAAATTTTAAAATACAGATGTCAAAGTGTCAGGTTAAAAATGGAAGGCTCTACAAATGTGCTGAAATTGGATCAGAATATAAGAGTTAATTGAAAACAATGAAAAGTTCAATGCACAGTGGGTACTTCAACATTCACATATGCCGGGTATAAACAGTGTGATTTTTGCCACGGTTTTAAGTTCGATTTGCAGTCGCCAATTGATTTTTCGGAGTCTGCGCAAATTTCAGCTTCATCGCCCATAGTTTCAGTTGTAGTTTGAGAGAGGCTGAGATGCCCCATTGCATCTTACAATTGGCCAGAAATTTCAGTCGGCTGTTTTGTAGTCTGAGCAGTCTTCTGTGTGTATGTTGGGTATTGCCACTGGCATGCTCATTTTCACATTTTTGTTTTCAAAAATCTAAATATCAAGCAGCAACACACATGCAACTAAATGGCCAATGTCAAAAGTACCTTAGGAAACCTTTACTGGAAGAATCAGAAAAAAACCTGCACAATGGTAAATTAAATAGAATATGTGCCTCTGATTCTCTCTGTAAAATAGACAGACAGTGTTGTCCATGCCTCAACCATCCTCACTCACACCCCAGTCACGTGTTTTCTCAGAGCATACTATGACAAGAATTGGGACTGCAGCTCTTTTCTCTGTTGACCTTTTGAGAAGCCTGTTGCCATCACATTTTTAAATGGGTAAATCTGTCTGTCTGAGCCATTTATACGTATAGTATGTGCACCCTCACTCTTAAAAATAATGGTTCTTTACTGGGTTGTGTGCTTCCTCGTAGATCTATTGCTTGACAGAGCACCATTTTCTTCTGGGAAGGATTCCCTGCATGTAAAGTTAGTTCTTTGTGCTTTGAAAAACTTTCTTATATGTAGAAAAAACTGAAAGATTTAAAGTCTGGTAGGCTACCTAGCAGGACACTAATAAATTAAGAAAACCTAGACTTAGCCTGTCTTATTGTATGCACCAAGAGTCCTTTTCAAATCATGAGTTAATTTCACAAATCTGTTACCATCTATTCATGCTTATTTACTGTATGGAGCTTGTTATTGATCTAAATACATAAAGGTTCTTTCTGGAACCTTAATGTGGATGGGTCTTTAGATAACCAAAAATGGTTCCCCCTATGGTATTGCTCTGAAGAACCGCTTTGGCACCTTTATTTTTAAGAGAGCATCGTGTCACCAGAGTCAGTATAGAGTCGCCACTTAGCCAAACCTGCACATTCCTTGTGGACAAGAAAGGAAAACCAAAGCAGAGGTAAGGGAAAATGTGCTGATCCCACAGAGACAAACACAGGATTCAAATCTTAGACACTTGGATCTATTAGGCAGCATCACTGACCATCCTGCTATACACAACATAGTACACTATAAAAGACAAATGGCAAAGCGTCCTATAAGTGTCAAAGCAATTAAAATCGTAGCACTTTGTGATCATGTCTTGCACATTGCAGGACCAATTTATTACATGCTATCTTGTTGGCTGCCGTGTAGGTATTATATCACTTCTGCCATGAAATTTAGAACAGCCTTGAAATGTCAAGAGGTCAAGTCCAGATATACAGTATAGTGCACTACAAGTCACCTATGGAGGTGCTTCTCCCTTATTAACACACTAACAAGAACCTGCAGATGGGAAAGCATCAAGTAAGAATACAAAGCAGTGAAATTAATGAATACAGGATATTACTGACAGTAAGTGTTGATAAACTGCACAGCAGAGTTGGTAGCCTGTCAGTTAGAAAATCTGTAAAGAGAGGAGTAGCTTTAAAATTGGCTCATCATAGGGCCCACTCTTGCGTGCACCAGAATGGGTCCACTTAGAATTGCCAATCAACCTAACGTGCCTTTGTTTGGGATATGGAGTTTCCTGAGGAAACATCCATCCAAGTTCTCCTAGACATTTGGAACAATCAGCCACTTGAGTACAGTCAGAAACTACATGACCGTGGACCCAAGAGAATTGCTGCTGTTTTTAAGGCAATGGGTGGTCCCACCAAATAGTGATTTATGTTTTATTCTGTTTACCACACTTTCTAGGAAGTTAATTGATTGATAAAAACTAGTCATGGCATTATTTATGAAAGCATCTCCATTTTACAGCATTCTGTTGTATTAAGCAAATCTGAATATTTCATTTGAACTCTTAAAAACACTTGAAAATGTAGTCATAACTTGTTCAGTGTTCTAAGTGTGGCCATTCTATATGCATTGTTGTTAAAATCCAGTAACCGTCTACCGCTGAGCGATCACGTCTAGCCCACTCCAGTAGTCTTTGAGGATGTACGGGGCGGTTTACGCTGGCAAGATATTTATTTGTATGTGTACTGCACAGTCAATATAACTATTATTTTAAGCGGCAAAAAAACGCCGTGATGCCAAGTTGTTGTGACTGGAAAAATACCCTGTGTCATGTCGTGCTTTGTTTCTGAGGGCGGTTTTTATTGTGGCATGGAGTGTGAATATTTTAATTACAGCTCTGCATTCAAAACCGCCATTTAGACACAATAAATCCCTTCTTGAAAGATCATATTGGGTCACTGCATTAGGTGTGAGCTGGGTGTCTTATTCCGCTTGTCAGGCTTTGCCGTGTCTGTTTTAAATCAGTCTGTATTTATGAACATTGATATGTGATGAATGTAAACACAAAAAGTTTCCTGAAAAATGAGAATCCAGTTCCAAAGAAACCGGACACAGTCTTGAAATCGCACACAGAAATTTTCACAAGAACAGTAGAGGACAAGAAAGTGCTGCATGACCGCTTATGGATGAGGATGCCAGCTTTAGAAAGTAGTGGAGATGCAGCCAAAGAGATAAAGGAATGTTCAGACAATGTGGCCTGGTGGTCGAAATATTGGACTGGGAATTCACCGCTGACTCCTGAGTAACCTCACGTAGAAGTGGAAAATTTTAGAAATGACACAAGCTTGTTACGGTCAGCCAATTATTTTGTTGTCTCATCAAACTGACTTTGCACAACTTTGTCTTTGTGTCATCACTCAGTAGTTTTTTTTTTTTTTTAATTAGGGATTCACGCAGATTTCTATTCAGTGCATTTCCTCTAAATGTTCATGCATATGTGATTCACTATTTATTAGTTTTTGAGGACTTTGGGTAAAAACTCATATTGTTGTCTTTATTTACAACTGCTGAGTTTAGAGGCAAATGGGGACAGATGTTTCAATATAAGGGCAGCTGGGGCAAATTTGGCCAAATAATGTGTTACTCAGCCGGGTGGAAGGGGTTTTTGGGAGACCTTGCACTGCCCCTTGTCCAAATGCACTGTTTATAGTATATTAACTTTAATTTCTCAGTATAGCTACAGTATAACTGGGAGTTGGTGTACTGTGGTGTCGCTGTTAAGCATGCTTTTCTCACTCCATTTTCATCCTTGGCTATGCACTTACCCATTCTGTTCCTTCATCTACACAGGAAACACATGGGTAATTACAAAATCCTGCAAAGAATAGAGAGTCCATTTAATGTTGAGTGATCATATGTTATCCAAGTGTGAGGACGTATCTATTATGTGACACTTCTTTGGCTGACATGTAGCCATTTAGGTCACATCGCCCTAATATGAAATACAGAAATCTATCTATCTATCTATCTCTCTATCTATCTGTCTGTCTGTCTATCTATCTATCTATCTATCTATCTATCTATCTATCTATCTATCTATCTATCTATCTATCTCTCTATCTATCTGTCTGTCTGTCTATCTATCTGTATCCTGTACACTGTTATAGATGCATCAATTTTCTTACTTGCTGATCTACTTCTGGGTTTGCCTATCCTGCCAGCACTGGGGTCATCATAGAAACAAATCATGAATTGGGTGGCAGTCCATCACAAGACAACTCCATGCACAACCATTTAAGGCCAATTAAGAGTCATTGTATTTAAAGTATACAATTTTATATAACGCCTTTTTCATAGATTACCAAGTATTTCACAAAATAAGTAATGCTGCAATAAAAAAATATAGCATAACAATTTTAACAATCTATCTATAGTGCCTTTCACATTTACAGTATCTATATATCTAATCTGTCTATCTAATCTATACAGCATGTATGTGTATATGTATATAGTAGTCTATGGCCAGCTTGTCATCCTGGCCAATACCCCCAGGCTGCCAAATGGAGCTCTCCCTGCAGCATGGTGGTGCCCCGGATACCAGCAGGGAATCATGGACTATGCAGTTTTTCCCTACAGCCCTGCTGGATACCCCAGGGGCCAACAGAGGACGCTGCAGGGAGGCCCAGAGAGTCACATGTGCCCTATAACCCGGAAGTGCGTCATAGGCAAAGAAACAACAGAAGTGACGTACTTCCGGGGTAAAGAAAACAGATTTTTTATCTGACCCGGAAGTGTTCCTAGTCACGTGGACAGAGAGGGTGAAACACTTCCAGGTCAAGAACTACAAAGGACTGTGGGAAATCCTCAGATGACGAGCTGAGCTGGGTGGAAGGGTGGTAACGCGTCTGGGAGTAGCGGAGGATTGTATTATTGTGATTATTGATTATTTGAGTATTGTGGAGAGGAGGGTGCACTATTTATCTATACTAATAAAAGAAAAAGCCCTCACTGACTGACTGACTGACTGACTCATCACTAATTCTCCAACTTCCCGTGTAGGTAGAAGGCTGAAATTTGGCAGGCTCATTCCTTACAGCTTACTTACAAAAGTTGGGCAGGTTTCATTTCGAAATTCTACACGTAACGGTCATAACGGTCGACAACGTCTGCCATGTTGAATTTTCTTATTTATGGCCCCATCTTCATGAAATTTGGTAGGCAGCTTCCCTGCGCTAACCGAAACTGATGTACATACTTATTTCGATGGTATGACGCCACTGTCGGCCGCCATATTGAACTTTCCAACGGTCTTTGTTACTTATGGGCCCATCTTCAAGAAATTTGGTATGCGGGTTCCCAACGCTAACTGAATCCTACTTACGTACATATATACGTCCATAGCCTGCAGCTCGTTCACCGTGTGAGGCGGCGTTGGGTCCCCCATCCCAATGCCTCCCACGTTGTTGACTACCTGCCTATATAAGGCCGTCCGTCGCTCCAGTCTCTACATTCCCTTCCTTGCTTCGCCACGGGATTCACGTCTCCCTGCTGATAACTACAGCCTTTTTATTTAATCCACAGCTTCTCCGCCGTTTTATTGTTCGTTTACTACGATTATAGTTATTGTGTAGGTATTTTAGACTTACTTTACATTGTTCAGGTACCCATTTCCTTTATCATTCCAACCGTACCCCTATTAACATGTCTATCGAGGTGATCACCATCGATCAAAGAACTGCCACTTACCGAGTGGTTTCCATGCTCAGAGATGGCACCTGCCTTTTCCATTCTCTTTGTTGCATATTGCACGGCCATATCAGGCTCACTCTTGATATCCAGAGGAACATTGTGTCTTATGTATTGAATGACTGGGACAGGTTCAAGGTGTGGACTGATGACGGTACAGGAGATAATTATACTACACAGGAGCACTATAAGAGTGAAATGCTTAAGCCCTTCACCTATGCATCTGCATGTGAGTTGATGGCTGCCGGTGAATTGTTTGGTTGTCGCTTTTACGTGTACCGAAATGGCCAAATATTTTACACCTTTTGACAACCGCCAATGCCTCTTAAACATCTTAGATTGACAGGTGACGATTTCAGTAGTGGACACTTTGATGTTTATGAATGTTTCAACTCTCAAAAGCTGGATGTGAAGTTATCGATGAAACCGGTTGTATGCTTACAACGCTTGACAGATGCCGAATGTCTCTTCAACACAAGTCCTACAAATACTATTGTAACTGAAACAAACCATGAAACTCAAACCGATTATGACAGCAGCAATCCAAGCTGTGAGATTTGAAACAAGATTACTGTTCACATGGCCATCTGTACGTTGCATGCTCAAGAGTAAGCTCAGCACACAGCTTGGTCATGTTACAACCGGAGGGCCGAACTGACAATGTGGTATACAAAGAGATCCTTAACAAATAATTATTGGTATATTTTCCCTCAGTTTAAAAAGGTTTAATTTTCTTCTTAATAAAAATTTTAAGGCAGTACTTCGGCGCTGCGAAGCGCGGTTATTTTGCTAGTTAATAATAAAGTCAACTATTGGATTTTTACCTGGTGTCTGACGTATTGTCTGAGGGCTCAAGGGAGCGATAGCACCCCCTATCTGTCATATATATATATAAAAAATGCTAAGAGTTTGTCATCTGTCATGCAAACCACAAGGCCTTGAAACCTTGTTCCTATCAAAAGCTTATGACGTGATATGCATAACGTAACCCCAGAATCGGAGGAGCAGGCTTCCATGCTCACGTAATTGGGTTTCCTGTCCCCCTCATTGGAAGCAGAGGCACAGACGTACACATTACCTGAAAGGAACACAACCACTAAGTGTGTACATTGCATGGGTTGACTGATTGTTTCCAGCGCAAACGCACACTTCCACTGCGGAATACACAATGCTGGCACAATTCCAATCAGGAAAATAACTGCTGAATGTGCCAGTGGTGTTGACAGTGAAGTGCACTGAACAGGCCAACTGATAACTGAAACTCATGCACACTGAATTCAAAACAAAGAGCACATGCCAAAACAAGAGGTTAACCATACAATACAAGCATCATAAATACAAATCATTCACTCCGAGAGGAATAGATGGCCATACACAACCAAAGAATTGGAGGTGCAAGCTTTCTTCCCCACATTATTTCCAGAACAGAACAGCTGCTTAACAACCGGCCCTGTTTTTTTAAAAAAGCATTTGGCATGTTGGTCAGGGAGAGAGTTGTGGCGACATCAGCTCACAGTGGAGGACATTGTTGCACTCTCGGTTGAAGTTACCAGTGTGCACCAGAGTGCATATACTGGTGCAAAGGCTTAAGTTGGGCACCCACAAAAGCTGTTAACTATCCAGACAAGAAGTCAGAATATAAAACCGTGAAGAGTTTGAGTACAGAAAATAATTGACAGTTAAGTGTTGCTAGATTGAAATGCGAAGCAATCTATCAAATTATTACATCTGTTAAGATTGGGGTAGCTCCTAGAATTCTATAGTGGGGCTTAAACTGTGAGAGCACAGAGAAGTGTGGAAATGGCAGTTCACTACGAGCTGACAGAGTGGTGTACAGGTAGCAAGAAGATTTGGGGTATAGCCTTTCGGTATGCACTCTTGCTTAACATTGCATTCTCAAATCTGCTTAATCCACTTTAGGGACACTGAGGGCCAGAGCCATACCAGAAACACTAACTGTAAGGTCAAATCCAACCTCAAACATATAATCATTAATATAAAGTTTGAATACAGTAGGTATTAAGGTATTAACTGCACTTGAATTATCATGGGCTGCGATATGAAGCGTACAACAGTTCACCTTCATTCACCATTTGCTGTTTTTTGTTTCTGCTTATGAAAAATGTTTACACCACTTGTAGATATGCCCAGCTGTGTCCCTACAATTATATGTATTTCCTGACAAAACTGGAAATGGATACGTTTTGTTTGGCTTCACTTTTAATAAAACAATATAAAAAAATAAAAAATGGAACCAGCTGCTTAGCCATTTATTCTGGTTAAAGTACCAGCTAATCATGTGATAAAATTGTGTCCTGCAGCAAAGCCATTTCTGTCTTGCTGTCCTCCTCCTGCTCCTTTGGAAGGGTGAGCAGAACCCCCATTAATATCAATAGACGATTCATTTTTTGGAAGAAATGAACAAGCACATTAGGCAGGGGAGCAGCCTTCCTTCCTGTTGGTGCCCTGTTGATCACACTTTTGGTAAGAATTGCAGAAATTAAAGGAGATGTTGCACCTATAACATCCATTACTAAAACCTCTTAATGCAGTTCAGGATCATGTGGATGTCACCTGTAATTTAGGTAGTTGAGATTAAGTAGGGTGACGAGATTCTTCCTGAAAGAGTATGGAGTGACCCCTACAGGGAAACCTGGAGGTTATTGGGGAGTGGGGTCTTGGGGGGTATCATGGCTTTATAATAAGATATACAAACCTGTTTACACTGCTCATACAATCTATGTCTCTTAAGAATAAAACCAAACTGATACAGCCTTCAAAGCCACTCATTAAATAAGGTACTTTATTAGTTGTGCTCTTTAAACAACACTTTATGGACTTACTTGCTGGGAAGTATTGCTGTGTTATAATACGATCTACAGCCATTTTGACACAGCTTACACTTACAATATAAACCAATTAAATTAGTAAGCCATATCGAGTCACTCAGATCACATTTTGTTTATGCTGCTGAATGAAATACGCCCAATGATACATTTGCATAAATTATGTCTGCTTCAAGTATTGGCCTACCTATCACACTAACTCTTTTTATATTTTTGGTATTGGTATTCTGAATAATATCTCTGCATCCTCCACGGACATATTTTTCCACATATTTGGCATATCGGTTTTGTTGTTCTCTGTGCAGATTTTTGTTTTTCCAGAAAATGTAATTCTCTTTGAATGAGCACAAATGTTTAGTCGTATTAATGGATTAAACACGTAGTTAAAACAAGCCGTCTGAAAACTCATGCCTTGGTATCGCACTTGCGCAGTTTCTAGTTCGTAAGCTTTGCTTCATAAATACAGAATGCCTGATTGGGCTGATATTACTTGTACAGAATTGATATGATTGATAATTTTTAATGTATTGAAAGGTGAATGCTCCAAAATTTGGGCAAGTTACACGAGACCGCCCAGTGAAATAGAAGGCATCTGATAATTCTAGATTAAACCACCAACACGGAGGGCTATTAGTTGCCATGTCTTTGTTATTAGTTCCCTTGGAAAGCAGGGACTGCACCTCAGGTATAGTAGACTGGGATGGTGGCAGCAGATGTTTTAAAACTGCAGATAAGATGGTATCATTCAGATACTGAGGGGCCACTTCTTAGTCTGTCTGTAAAGACCTGTGCCATTATGCTGAACTTTAAATTTGGGAGGAGAAATGTGGAGTTCACCTGGTCATGAAACAATGGCAGCCATGGGTATAATACAGGATGGAAGTGCTAGTCCATCACTCGTTCAAGCTTATAGCAGCGGAAAGAAAACCAATAAATATTGTTCTGACTATTCAAAATGTGAACTGTTGAGCTGAAAACTTTTTTGTGTCTCTTAATGATATATTGTTTTCAATGCCAATGTAACTACCTTTCGTTTTATCAGGGAGTTTCGTTCCATTTCCCCTCCATAACATTTTGTGTGTAGGAGGCTATTTCCATAAAAGCTTGTGAAAGATTTACTGTTTAGCAAAGAGGCTAGTGATGTGCGAAGCCCTTTTGTCTTACGTTTTGTCAGCGCTGTGTTGTTCAATAACATTAAAATGTCAAATTGGTAAGTGGCACCGTGCTGCACTGGCTCATTCTCCATGCCTGGCTGAGAATAATTGACAGTTACAGCAGAAAACAGAAAAAAACGCTTTTTATTTTAGCTCAAAATAGCCTTCCTTACATATGCAAGTGGGCTAATAAGCGCTGTGTGTTTCTTAAAATGAAATGATACCTTTTTTTCTCCTCTCTTACTTCACTGGTAACACATTTAAAATGCTCTGTAATGTTGATTCCACACTATTGTACAGATTTGCTGCTTTCATTATTTTTACATTATGAAATTTGGCAAGAATTGAAGACCTAAGATTTTTCTTTACTAGGGACTTCCTAAATAATTAAGCAATTTGCAAACATTGAACAGGATGCAGCAAGGAGTGCTCTTTATATCAAGTCACCGTTGCATGGGACATGTGACAGACTGGAATAAATTTAATTTAAACCCATTGAATACAAAAAGCTTGGCAAAGCCTTTAAAAGCATTAGAACCGAGGGCACAAATTGGTAACGCAACTGGTACAGGTTCAGTGGGCACTTTTACATTCCTCACAATAACTGAATGCAGCTCACCTTGACCTCCTGGCCATGGAGAATTTGGGAGACTGAAACCACCTGGCAAGCCCTCTAATGTCTCCTTAGCTCCAGCCTGCACGTGTCCAAACTGAAATATAAAATAAAAATTAAAGCTAAATAAAGTAAATGTCATTTTCTCTCTTTTTCATTCAATAGAGTTCCTCCGGAAGGACACCAGACTATTGCTCAAATTGACCAGGGCTGTGCCAACAACTTGACTTTCATTGATTTATTTATTTGAGCAGCACTTTCACAAAATATGGACTACTGCCCCACGTCAGGGTTTGCTCCTGCCTTGTACCCAATACTGCTGATGGAGACTGTGACCATCCCCCAATATGCATGAATTGAAATTGAGAGGTTTGAGAATTTTTTAGGTTAGGTTTTAATCAAAGTGATTTAAAAGCAACTGGTGCGCATGTCAGCGCAGGGTGGGCACTTGTAGTTTGTGTAACTTGCTCAAAAACCAAGTTTGTCAGCAGCAACCTTGTCGTTTATAGCCCTCCATGACAACACAATGAGTTTCCGTGGAAGATGTATGCGCTCACCAGCTGCAGTGCTTTCTGGGTGATGGGCATGTTTCTGACAGATCCAGACGGGTTAGGGAAACTGGCTGTTAGGAAGTGGAACTCAACTCTACTAGTGGAAACAAATTTGGATAAATAGTACCATATGAAATAGTTGACATTACACATTATTGGCTATGAAGACCGATTTCTCCACTGATGGACGGCGGTTCTTCTGCTCTGGAGTTGCTCTATGAGAAGGCTGTGGTGGCAAAAAGGGGGATTTTCACTGGTTAACAAGAGAGTTCTAGTCTTGGATAACAGATCCTTGGCTGAGTGAATATGTGACTGTATCTGTAAAAAATTTGGCCCAATTTTGTAATTCTGTTGGAGATGTTAGAGTCCAATTGAGAGGTGTGTTTAGGGGGATTAGTTTCCGTGTCTGATCAGAAATGGAGTAGATAATTGGGATTGAATTTGTGAGTTTATCATAGATTATTGGTACCACACATTCTATTCAAAACTAAGATTGTTCTATGTGTGCTTATGGTACTAGATCACCTTGAGTCCAAAGTCAGTGATTGACATTGCAGATGTGTTATCATGTCCCACAGAAATAGAGAACAGGATGATCCTGTTCCTAGATCGGATGGTGAGTTTATCAAACCCAGTGCTGACTGTACCATACAGGAGAACTAGGTGGTCACCTAGAGTGTCAGACTTTTTGGAGTGCGGGGCATTTTGTTAAATAAAGCAGATGTAGACAGTGGTTTCAGGAGGTGTAGCCTTTGCCCGATCTTTTGCTCCCTGACTCACGATTCTCCAAGGGGGTACCCGCCTCACCACTCTTTGTTATAACATCCACATACAACTTGCATGTTTCTCCATGGAGATGCCAACCTCAAACACTATTCCATCTGAAACACCAAAGGGGAACCTGAACTACAATCTGAAATAATATATATAGCAGTTGCCTTCAAGACTTTGTGGTTTGGATGCCACATTTTCACTTTTCCCTGAAGGCAGTAAAAAGTTAGACCTGACCCTGATTGAACTCCCATGCCCACGGTCACTGGTGGGCTGGTTTGGGTGAGTGAGGATGTGTGATTCTGGCATGCAATATCCAGTGGGGGTCCTTGCCTTTGGTCCAGTGCTGCAGGTATAGGCTCTAGCCTGTTGTGATCCTATAACTTGAAGTAAGCTTATTTAGTAAATTAAAGCTTGATAATCAATGCCACCTTGCTAAAGATGTTTATTTTTCTGATCAGATAGTTCTATAATATTTTCTAGACAATCAGGTAAAGTTTTTTTTGTAGTATTTTCCTATTGAACAGATTTCTCTATCTGAGGACATGACTTTCATGAGAATCGAAGTAATGTAGTATTTATTGCCAAGACACCCTTTTGTTAATGTCATATGTAAGCTAACTAAAGATGCCAGGTGGGCAACAACGTCTGTCTTCTGTTACTTAGCTCTGCCAGGTAGCAGGAATCATTCTTCTTACGTAGCCTTTAGTTTTAGTGGAAGAAGTATGTCTTGCTGAATTTATGCAGCTCGTTTTGTGCTATGATCCTGAGTGTTGTATGTGGAGGAGTTGATGACCAGTGTCTTGGGTCAAGGGAGCAGTGTGATCTCAGGGGTCTGGCCAAGGAATTTCTATTTTAATGAGACTACAGGAATTTCTGCAGTCCATCCCAGATAACGGTGTTTTTAATTGCTCTGAGAAGGTTAAGGCAGCCAAACCCTGCCAGGAGTGGAGTGCTCCTCGTACTCCTCCTCCTTTCAGTGCCACTTGTCTTCTTTGTGCCTTCTGTTTAACGGTGTTAGTTTGAGAAGCACAGGATTAAACTGGAAAAGGAGTACAGAGTCTAACTAGTGATTTTCTTCCAAGGCTCCCTAAGTCAAAACAAAGATCTTCACAGTGCCCCTTCTCCCCATAAGTTAAACTTAAAGGAAAGCAAAATTGTACTGTTCTTTGGCGCTGGCAATCAGCCTTGGGTACTTCCTGATGTAAAACTAATCCTGTCCAAATACAACTTTAAATTTATAAATAATGTAAAACCATAAACAAATGCAATAGCAAACTAAATATACAGTAGTGTACACTCATTGAGCCACTTATCTGGAACACCTTTACATCTGCTTATCTATGCAATTATCTAATCAGCCAATCATGTGGTACAAGCACAATGCATATAGATACAGGTTTTGAGCATCAGTTAATGTTCACATCAAGCACCAGAAGTGAAAAATGTGATCTCAGTGGTTTCGACTGTGGTGTGATTGTTGGTGCCAGACAGGCTGGTTTAAGTATTTCTGTAACTGCTGATTTTCACACATAACAGTCTCTGGAGTTTGCTTAGGATGGTACAGAAACACACTAGCATTTCTGCAGTTCTGTGGACAGGAAACGCCTTGTTGATGATCAAGAGGTCAGAGGAGAATGGCCAGACTGGTTCAAGCTGACAGAAAGGCTGTGGTACCTCGGATTACCTCTCTGTACAACTGGGGAAAATAAAAGAGCATTTCAGAATGTACAACACATCAAACCTTGTGGCAGATGGGCTACAACAGCAGAAGACCACAATCTGATTCCACAACTGACAGCCAAGAACAGAAAGCTGAGGCTGCCGTGGGCGTAGAGTCAGCAGAACTGGACAGTTGAATGCATGAATAAAAGTGGCCTGCTCTGATGAATCTCGATTTGTTTGCTAAGGCTCACAAGGGTGTGGTCAGAATTTGGCACCAACTGCATGAATCCATGCTCCCCACCTTTCTTGTGTCAACAGTCCAGGCTGGTGGGTGAGATTTAATCTTCTAGGTTATGTTTTTTGGCAAAATTTGGGCCCATTAATACCAATCAGTCATCACTTGAATGCCAAGCCTATCTGAGTACTGTTGCTGACCATGTGCATCCTTTCATGGTCAAAGTTTACCTGTCTTCTAATGGTTACTTCCAGCATGATAATGCACAATATCACAAAGCAAAAGTCATCTCAAACTGGGTTCATGACCATGACAAGAGTTCAGTGCTCTTCAGTGGCTTTCCTAGTCACCAGATCTGAATCCAACAGAATGACCTTCATATGCAGTAGAACAGGGAATTTGCAACATGAATGTGCAACTGACAAATCTGAACAAATTATTTGATGCAGTCATACCCACATAGACCAGAATCACAAAGGAATGTTTCCAGTCTGTTGTGCAATCCATGCACGGACTATTGAGGCTGTTTCATATAGTGTAGTGTTCCTAAGAATTGGCTCCTTGAGTGTGTAACTTGGACTCTGGACTCTACAGCTGCAGCAGTTTTAAGGTAATCTTCATACTCTGTCCAGGCGGCTCATTTCTCAGTTACAGAGCCTCTCCAGAGGCACACTCACAGCAGCTTGTGTCATTCCCCAATGTAAAAGAAGACCCTCTGTTTAGGTTATTGTCTAGTTTATGTCTCCTGTCTATTAGGCTTGTCCATTCTGTGAGTGCCGATTCCTGCCTCCTTATTATCCTGACTCAAAATGAAACTTTAAAAACACTCAGTAAACAATTAATATGCAAATTTACCATTCAAATGATTAAACCTTTTGTTAAATAGAAAACAAACAAGTAATTGTTAAACCTCCACTAATTCAAATAAGAAGTCCCACTATTAAAACTTAACTAAGTTAAGCACTTCTATTAATGTCCATTCTGTATGTTCAGTCTATACAACAAAGTCCACGCAATCCCTCCTGTGGGCAAGTGTCCACCATCAGAATGGCATACAAGAAATTTAAACACAATTCTAAATTTAGTAAACTTTCATTCACATATTGGTGTATATAACCTCAGACATTTTGCAGTGTATCTGAAATCCATGAGCAGAGCTAAACCAGTGAGCATCCACTTTACTCCCCACGTGTGCTTTTTTATTTTTCTCTCATTAACTGTTGCTGATTATTATTAATACCCTGTTCCTATATTTGTATACACATGTTTGGAAACTATTCTACTTTAGTAATTAATTCATATATTTATCCACACCTTTAGAATACCATTTTTTTATTTTAACTCAAAGGTCATGGGATGCAGAGCTTGTCCCAACAGTACAATGAATGAACCTGACAATAAGGATGTGCCAGCCTTTTTGCAGGGTACTTATTCATACCTCCTGAGTCACAATGGATCGATTTTAAAGTTCACAGAGGTGGAAAAGGTACCTGAAAGCAGAAGCGGAACATGCAGCAAGTGACTATATTGGGATTTGAATCCTTGTTCCTGGAGCTGTGAGTAGCAGCACTCACCACTGTGCTCCCGATAAAACACTGCCTAATTGATATTTTAGCAGCAGGATGCAGTACATTTCCGTTTGCATTCAGCAGGGAGCGATGGTCTTATTCGTCAATTTGTAAATGAAATGCTTTCCATCTCAAGTGACAGGTGCTCATCCTCAGGATGCAGCGTCGTATCACAGGAATAAATCTGTGCTGTGAATTCTGCAATTGAAGCAACACCGCCTGCGCAGTCAATGTATGCCACAGTTACCACCTTTTGTGCAGTACTGGATCAATTGAAGGGAGGGAAGACTAAAAAGGGGAGGAGCGCTCCTCGAAAACAACTACTTTTTATTTATTTATTTTTTTGAAAGTAGAGATCATTAAATTCACTTCCATCTTTACAGAGATTGACAGGTGTGCCATTTCTCCTCCTGCACACTCAGTTTGATTCCCGGCTCCACTGCTCAGTACAGTACAGCCGGCAGCTCATTACGCCTGCCTCATCAACTTGCAGAGTCAAATGATTATACTCCTGCCAATCAAAATGTATGTGATATAGCACCTTTTATAATGAGCTAGTTCTCGAAATTCTGTATGATACTCGGCCATTTTAATCTGAAAAACAGATTGGTGTGAATGCAGAAAGAGGATTAAATGCACATAAGGTGTTTTGGACTTTATGGTTGATGGCTTTGAGTTTCGGGGTCTGCTCAATATCCTTTGCCATATGATAATGTAAAGAGCACTATAAAATGACCATTGGGTCCATCCCCTCCATGACTTTTCTTTCTAGGCCAGGCATGTCAAACTCCAGGCATAGACCTGAACTTTTTAAAGCGGCCCGCATCACCAACATTCAGGACGTTACGTGTAGTCTACAATGACAGTCTTCTCAAAAATTCTTTGCAACCTCCTTAGCATTATGTTTACCTTGGGAAAAATGAACCAAAAATATTGAATATTTTTCAACAAGTAAAAATATTATGGGCAACAGAAACGTAAGTCGCTAAATGTCTCGTTTTCCACTGCTGCACTGATGCAGAATTAGTACCCCTCCTTTGTGTGATATGTTTTGAGACAGCCACCAATGCACAGCCCGATGTCACAACTAGCACAGTAGCAGCGTTTTTTTTTTGTTTTTTTTACATTTTTCTTATATTTTTTCTGTTACTTGAGCGTGAGAAGGTTGAATATCAGTGTCTTATCTGCACGATTGATCGGCAGTTGCCAGCTTGTGAGCAGTGTTTAGGGGACTAACGTCTTTTTTTTTCCCTTGCAGTTGATTGTAGTTAGTTTGCCTTTTTGTTACGCACCTACTGTTGCACCATGGTGAATCTTCACACAGTATTTCACAGCAATTCTGTCGTACAGTGCCATATCATGCATCGGTCTCACTTTACGTGTCAACGTGTGATCAATTTAAATCGTCATGTCTACCACGTGATTCAAGCAGTGTTTCAGTTTGTTCTAAAACTGCCTTTACAACCTTTAATCTGCTGTTTTGTTTTTTATTGGAGGTGCCACCCTACTCAGGAATATTAAAAAGTTATCACAGAAAGCAAAGAAATATCATAATTATTTGTAGCATGATGTTATTTGATCCACTAGATGGCAGCAGAATACTGTCCTAATGGTTATTCAGGCTTGACACTATAAAGCATATTATTATATGTCACCTTGAGTCTGACTCTGTGTTAACTGTAATTGCATAGAATTCTGAGTCTGAGTTAACACCAAGGATGTTAACGTGCATTTCATGCATAGTTTGTATCTGCATTTGATTTAGCAAGATGGCATTCACATGGGTTTCTAGTGTCTGCTCACACTTATCTGCTTAGCACACAGGACTATGCAGCACCATACCTATTAGCCTGTGGTTAGAATGGAAAATAGCTGCTTGTAATGACACAACAAATAAAAGTGACATGTCATGTCACACTGCCATAAAGAACCCTTGTGGAGTAGTATGGTGACAAAGATGTGACAGTCTTACGAAGGAGATGGTAGCTCAGCTGCATGCATGTCAATGCTACAACTCCACTCTCTTTTTATAGCTGCATGAGTGTCAGGGCTGGCAACCCTGCTGTGGCTTACCTGACTGCTGCCACAGCTCGACACAATTCTTTTGTATTTTTGGCTGACTCACTTTTTGTATGAGGATAGAAAATGTATTGCAGTTCCACTCATGTTAAATGTAATTTCTGTTTCATTCCAGTGCTGTTTGTGGTGTGAGTGATCCAATGCCAGTATAGGTTTTTTTTTTTCTGTTAATCTAATCATGATGGCACCCATTAATGCAGGGTTAGATGGATTTATTTTGCTTTAGCTACAAGTTCTTGCATGTGTCCAGACTAAAGCTCTTTCTGACATAATATTTTCTGATTTTCTGCTGATTTCAGTCCTGTGGTTGTTGGTAGCTTTCCTAACCCTCTACAATTTCCAACAAACAATAAGTGACTTGTAGTGTTAAGAAAGTGACGATTCAAAAGATTAAGAATAATGTGTAGACACAAGGGAGTTGGATAAGATCAATAAGTGAACAAATATAAAAGAAGATGTGATCAATTGAGGCTTAAAGAAACATATGGTCAGGCAAAAGTTTATTAACAGAAATGGTAAGAAAATGGTAGCTGAAAGAGCAAAATCAATTGAAAGTCATAAGCAAGAAGTCTGAATCAATAATCTAACCTGCTTGACAGAGGGCAAATAAATGTAATATTAAATTATAAAAAAACATCCAGTCCAGTTCAGTATGGTGGGTGGCGGTAGCCTATTCCAGTGGCATAAACCTAAGGTTGGAACTTGTCTGTTTCAGCCAGGGGTGCTCCCCAGCTGGGGTTCAATTTAGTGTCTGTGTATCTACTGCTATGTTGTTAGTCTTATGGGTGGGGGGCCACCTGACCATCACTGCAGGTGATTGCTCTCACCCCTATAAATGCATAAGAAAACCCACAGTCCCTTGCAGTTCATTGAACTCGAGTCTGACTGAGTTCTTGTGCACTCTGGAGCAGGTTTTCTCTGTATTTGGCTGCATTCGTCCTTCCCTCAGTTTTGACTACCACCGAGAAGCACCCCAAAAGACGGTTCTGCTGCCACCATGCTTCATTCTACGGATGGTATTAGGTAGGTGATGACCACTGCCTGGTCTTTTCCAGACATAATGCTTGGCGTTCTGCTGAAAGAGTTCAGTTTTTATGTCATCAGACCAGAGAATTTTTTTTCTTTATGTTCTCCGAGTCCTTTATGTGCGGTTTGGTAAACTCTAAGAGGGCTGTCATATGCCTATAAATCAAGAAGTCTGATGATTGATGAAGTGTTGCTGAGATGGTCATCCTTCTGATATGTTTCAGCAGTAGACTTCTAGAACATCTCGTAGATTGACCAGTTGGTTTTTTTTTCACCTTCCTGACCAAGTTTCTTCTTTGAAAGCCAACTTTAGGAAGAGCTTTGGTGGGTCCAAGTTTCTACCATTTCACAATCATTGAGACCACTGTGTCCTTATGAACACTCAAAGCTTTAGAAATGATTTTATACCATTGCAGTAACCTATGTCACACCACAATTTTATTGTGGAGGACTACAGAGAGTTCCTTGGCGTTCATGGTTTGGTTTTTGTCTTGACATGCAGTGTGAATTGTGGGACCTCATATACTGTACACAAGTGTCTGCCTTTCTAAATAAGGTCCAATGAATTTAGTTTGCCACAGATGAACTTCAATCAAGTTCTTGATACATCTCATGGAGAACTAAAGTGAATGGAATGCATCTGACACACTTTGGAGTGCCACAGCAAAGGGTCTCGATATGTATATGAACTAGAGACTTCATTTCTTTGAATTTGTCAGCTTTTCTGAAAACACTTTTTCACTTTACCATTGATGGGCAAAAAGGCAAAATTTATTAATTTAAAATTAAATCTACAACACAATAAAGAGTCCAGAAGATGTTAAGGGGCCTGACTACTTTTGAGTTCTCTGTGTGTGTGTGTGTGTGTGTGTGTAGCTACCAAAAAATAACACACCATCTGACTTTTCCTCCCATAGTGTCAGGAAGACCACATTCTGTCTCAGAGCTAGTGGTACAGTTTGTGATTGTGATGATGAGGACAAGCTTATTGGTTTCTAGGCTCATCATTATCACAAGTACAGAGTACAGCGACATTTTTATTTGCATGTGATAACTGACATGTAACACGCTGCTACTTTCCTGTGCTACGTTACCTGAAAAATCTTAGCCCACCATTTAGATTTTCTAACTAAGCAAGATGAGTTGTTTTCTTCGTCCTGTCCTTTAGTGGTGAGGATACACTGTGCAGTATGTGTTGTTTTATAATGATCTTCGACAGCTCTGTGAGAGGAAGGCACTTCATAAAGTATGTTGGTAATGGTGGTAGAGGATGTAAAAATAACAGATGTTTCATCTTTTCTTAGCCATTGTGATTGTTCCATTTTGTCATGAATTTTCCTGCATGCTGTAATGTTTTAAAGGTCTAGAGTCGCTGCATCCATCCATATAGTAGAGTGCTATTTAGAGTGGGGTTAACAGAAAGATCACTAAGTTTGAAGTTCTGGCTAACAGATCACCTGGTGCTTCTCTCTGCTGCTGACCACACTGGCCTTTATACAATATGATGTCGTTTCCTGTTGGTGTTCCGTATAAAAGCTGAAATTGTTGTGCTTGCCAGTTTCCCTTCCTCCTCTTTATCACCCAACCTAACACACCCCCACAGTGAGGCCATATACTGGCCTTGAACAACAGGCAGGAAGTGATCTCATTGTACTATGCATACAACAAGTAATTCATTTCGAAAGAGATTGAAATAATTTGCGTTGTGTCAGATCTCCACATGGCAGCTGCCTTTACTCCTCCACAAGAAGGCAAAAGGCATTGTGTTCTAAAAGGCAGTCGTGAATCTTGCTGCTGTAGCCATGTGCACTCTTTTTTTTTTTTCTCTGGCACCGCAGTGTGTCCCTGAAGTCCCGCATACTCCACCTCCTTCAAATTTGGCTGCTTAGCCACAGTGGGGGAGAAGTGGAAGTATCGGAGACAGGATCTCACTTCTGCCCTGTTATGTACGTTTAGATTATCTATCTGTCTGTCTGTCTGTCCAGTGTAGCACCTTTCACATCTATCAATGCATCATTTTACTTCACTTTATATTGTATATTTTCTATCTATCTATCTATCTATCTATCTATCTATCTATCTATCTATCTATCTATCTATCTATCTATCTATCTATCTATCTGATTAAAAAGCCACCATATGCAGTGGATTGAGACAGATTTTAGACCCCTTCCCTTTCTGCACACTTTACTGTGTTGTACATTTTATTTTTTTGAATTTCCCATTTTTACCCACAAGTCTACACTCAATAACCCCATAATGCCAGTGAAAACATGTTTTCAGGAAGGTCTGCAGTTTAAAAAATTATAAACTGAAATTTCAGACCCTTGGCTATGGCACTCCATATTGTGGTTGGGCACATCCTGTTTGCTGGAATTCTCATTGAGATGTGTCTAGAACTTAACTGGAGTCCATGTGTGGCAAACTGATTTGAATGACCATCATTTACAAAGGTCTCAGTATATAAGGTCCATAATTCCAAAACCCAAGTTCTCTGCGATCAAATTATGGTGAGGCATAGACCAGAGCAAAGGGATAAAAAAAATATGCTTTAAGTGTTCACAGGGACACAGTGGCTTCAGTAAATGTGAAACAGAAGTTTGGAACCACCAGAACTCTTCCTAGAGTTGACCATTCAGCCAAACCTGAGTAAGTAAGAAGGGCCTTGGTAAGGAAGATCAAGAATCCAATTGTTATTTTAACAGAGCTTCAGAAGTTCTCTGCTGAGATGGAAGAACTTGTTGGAAGGACAACCATTACATCAGCACTCAAGCAATCAGGTGATTATGATAGAGTGACTACATGGAACCCACTCTTGAATAAAAGGCATCTGACAGTTTAAAGGGCTAAAAAAGTATGAGGGAAAATATTCTCTGGTCTGATAACATGAAAACTGAACTCTTTGGGCAGAACTTTAAGCATTATGTCTGGCAAAGACCGGGCAGTGGTCATCACCTGTCTAATATCATCCCTATGGTGAAACATGGTAATGGCAGCCTAATGCTATGGGCAAGTTCCTCAGGGGGCAGGAACAAAGAATCTGGTCAGAATTGAGGGGAGGATAAATGTAGCCAAATACAGAGAGCTCCTTGAAAAAAATCTAGTCCAGAGTGCATGTGACCTCAGAACTGGGGAAATAGTTCACCCTTCACCACGACATTGACCTGAAGCATCCAACAAATACAACACGGCCTTGATTTTAGGGCAAGTCTCTGACTTTTATTGAATTGTCCCAGCCAAAGCCCAGACTTATACTCCATAGAAAATCTGTAGAGAAACTGGAAGATGGCCATTTACAGAGGCTTCACATTAAATCTAACAGAGCTTGAGAGGATCTGCCTGTAAGGATGGGTAAACTGCCCAAATCCAGGTGTGCAAAGCTCGTAGATCCCTACTAAACATGACTAGGAGGTGAAATTGCAGCCAGAAAACTTCTTCAAACTATTGAAGTAAGGGTCTGACTACTTACAGTATATGAATTAGAGATCGCAATTTTTAACTTTCAATAATTTGCAGACTTTTCTGAAATCAGGTTTTCACTTTATCATTATGAGTTATTGGGAGTAGATTGATGGGCAAACATAGCAAATTTATCTATTTAAAATTAAACCTACAACACAATAAAGAGTGCAGAAAGTGAAGGGGGTCTGAATGCTTTCTGAATCCACTGTAAGATAATTTTATCCCTTTGTCTAGCTACTTATCAGTCTAATGATCTTATATAGCGTCTTTCACATTCACATCTCTCTATTATATAAAAAAAAAAACCTGGGACGAGATGAGACTTTTTAGCCTGAGACGAGAGGTGACTTTTTCAGAGAGATTCTTTCAAATCACGCAAGACTTTGTGCCAAGAGATTTAACCACTCCTGGAGCCAGAAATAAAAGACAAAGAGCAGATGACAAAGTAGAACGTCGTAAAGAATTAAAAAAACATTGTCGCAATACACATGCAGAGCAAGTTAGAGATGAATGTACTAAAAGTCTCAAAAAAATTATAGTAAAGATTGCATTAGCACAAACAAATGGAAATTATTACTCGATCAAATATCGGAACAGCAAAAAGAGATTGAATATATTGTTTGGATTTAAACTTTAAGTCAAAGACTTGTAGATCGTCTAATTTGTGTTGTCATCAGGGAAAAGTAGTGTTTCTTCTCAACGAAGAGGCGTATCCACGAGAATTAAAAGATTTGTTGTTTGGTGAAAGTGAAATCCACATACGCAAATGGCAGAGACGGCAACTGGCTGGTGCATAGCACAGGCCGGGGGGTTGGCGAGTGAAGCAAGTAGGGGGCGAAGCCCACTAGTATGTATAAAAACAGAGATACAAGCCATTCAAGTTTATCTTTCTATCTTAGAATTGAAATACACTTTGTAATATGACTAAATGAATATCATTGAACAGCACTATATTTGACATAGATATGGAACTATTCATGTCTGCCTGCAATAGTTGTGAAAATCACTACTGCATATAAGGTGGTCGGAGAAAGAGAGACCAGAAAGGCACTATATTTGAGAGATTAAACAAATCTGTGTGACAGTGCCCTGCAGATCTAGTAACTCTTCCTCTCTTTTTATCTTTGCCTGTCTCCTTTACAGTGTTGTTTTTTTTATTATTTGTCCCCATTTTGTCCAAAGCCACTTACACTGTAGCAGCCATCAGGACTCCCCACACCCCCCCCATCCCAACATTCTGTGCACAAGTTCTTTTTTTTAAATTCATGTGCCCGTTGCCTGAGGTTCAGGTATTGACTAAACAGCAGTGTGCTGGGGATGTGCTTCCGTTCTAAAGAGTGCTTGGCTTGTGGCGGGCATCACACTGAGCTTGATTGTCATGTGGACTTCTGCTTTGCATGCCATGTGTCAGAACTAATCAGAGGCAATGGGGACACCACAGTCAGGTGTCAGGTAGTACAACCCTACTGTATGTGGTGATCATTTATTTATTTTCTATAGCTACAGAATAAGCCAGGCACCCAGCGGGTAAAGGAGCTATGGAAATTTAAAACTGGCTAAGCTGTTTTACTTGTAAGCAAAAGAAAAGAAACCCGTGGTTCATCTGAGTAACTGCTCATCTCTGTATGCAATGAGGACCTCATTGCTGTTAAACTTGAGGTTTGCCCCCTTAGTGAGTTCTGTTTCTTTGGGTTGTTTTATATTTTATGGTCACATTTGCAGCTGGCAGTATTCACAAGTCACTTTATGAAGCAGAAACCATAATATAAGTACTAGAAAACACGCAGACCTCCAGTACTTCCATGATCAAGTATTCAGACTGAGTAGTTTGAGGGTATCAGCAGGCTGATGTGCCACCTCTGCTTGATGTCCAGCAGATGCCACAGCTACCATTCTTCTTCCTATCATGTAATCGGATCTGAAGTTTGCTTCATGCTAAGCAAATGTTTTCTCTCTGCATTGTCACCTTCTCGATCCGTTTGTCTATGCAGTTTTCCGTAGAAAAGACAAGCCCCGATGATTTTCTAGAGATTGCCACTAGCCACATTTTTTGCTTCACCAATGCATATCATGTCATAAACTGTTAAGACCAAGATCAAAGTTCTTGCCCCAGTGGTTTGTAAGTAATCGTGTGAAGGCTAGTGATAACCCTTAACAATTTATTTATATAGCTATAGCTAAGCCTGAAACACATGAATAAGATCATTATATAACTTGGTGGGGATTGTATGTGTCACCAGGAAGAATCCATTTTATGTTCTCATGTGGAAGGGCTGGTCATGACACTAGGCCAATCAGTATACCAAAGCAAGCTTAGCCAGTTGAGCAATAAGAGAAAATTCTGTTGGTAGAGTTGTCTGTAACCCAAAGGTCCTGAGATCGAGAGGACTGAGTGGCAGGTGGGGATGCTGTCCTGAGAGAATACCTGAGAAGAGTGTGTATCCCTACAACTATGGGCTGACGTCATAGTGGGAGGAAAAGGGGTAATGATTACCCAGTGCCCACTAGATGTAGGGCACTTGAAGCCTTGAGTGATTTGTTAGTTTTTGAGGTGAAGAGCCTCACAGAGACTGCTTGTGTATAGGGCCCAGGGTTCCGTGCTACACTACTGACCACAACCACAACTTGATGACCTCTGCCGTTATGATTTAGTCTCCATTTTAGCAATGAGTGATTCATGACCTCTAAATGAAACCGGCTTGGAATTCTGTCTGCTCTTTTAAATCTTCTGTTTCAGTAAATGGGAGTTTTCTACACCTCTCTCAGATTGGGGGACATCTGTCTGCGAACCCATTTCTGTTTCCATTCTGCTTCTATAGCAGTGTTTCTCACCACTGGGTCAGTAAACACTTTTGGGATGCAGATAGCCACTTGCGGGTAGCTAATTGCTATTTTTTGTTTATTTTATAATGGTAGTGGGCCGTGCAGTGGAACAATCGTGTTTGAACCGACCCAACACACTCCTCCCCACCCTCAGCTCTGACCATCAAGCTCGATACACCAAGGGGGCAGCTCTGTTCTGATGATCGTGTGGTGTAGCGGTTAAGGCTTTGGATGTCAAGCCCTGAGGTTGTGGGTTCAGCTGCTACTGAAGCTGTATGACCCTGAGCAAGCCACTTGACCTGCCTGTACTCCAACTGGAAATCCAAAAGAAATGCAACCGATTGTATCATAAATGTTGTAAGTTGCCTACGATGAAGGCATCAGCCAAATACGGAATTGTAAATTGCAAATTGATTCACCAAGGGGGAGCCCCCCAAGCCCTGCCCTGATGGTTGCAGTCAATTCACCAAGGGGGAAGCTGTGATAATTTCACTTGATTCACCAAGGGAAACCATGGTGGTTGCAAATACACTTACATGGGAAAAAGTGGGCTGTGACACCAAAAAGTTTGAGAAACGCTGCTTTAAAGTATCTGATGTCATTTGTGGCATCAAGCTCTAATTAGGGGCTCATTGTGTCTGTACAAGCTGTTGAGGGTGCGTCCCCTTTGATGAGCTTGTTCTTATTATACAGATTTGGTTCTCACTCATCACTGCTTTGTGTGGATGGAGACTTGTAGCCTCATTTAAAGTTAGGGAGTGTGTACTAATGAAGTAGGCCCTTCTAAGACTTCCATCCATCCATTATCCAACCATCTATATCCTAACTACAGGGTCATGGGGGTCTGCTGGACCCAATCCCAGCCAACACAGGGCGCAAGGCAGGAAACAAACCCCAGGCAGGGTGCCAGCCCACCACAGGGCACCCTTGAAAGACTTGTGTTTCTAAAATGGGGTTTGAGTGCCTGTGGCTACGTATGGTCAGTATCCCATAATGAATCTAGATGGAGATGTTTGAGTGTGTCTGCAGAGTCGTACGTAGGCGTCTTGAGCAAGAATTTGCTCGCTTGCTTAGAAACTCTGTGACAACATTCATTGTCAGGTAACGTGATGGCAGGAAAAGCAGACAAGCTTGTCCAGTAAAGCTGAGTTTGGGGAGCGTCATTCAGTTTCTTACTCTGAGCTCATTATAAACTTGTCTGCTATTTCTCAGCAATCTCAGAATCTCTGATTCCTTACATGGTGCTTTCTCACGGCAGACCTCAGATTTAAAACTCGCCAGGCATTTCTGAGACAGGAATTTCACAAAAATGTAACCAGCAAACCCACACCCGTGCCCTCAACCATGTGCTCAGTGACTTCTTATCCACCTTGACCTCTAATTATAAATGATTGCACTGCACTTGTGTGTGGAAAGTGGACTCCCTTCTCCCACATGATTTAGCACTGACAATTCTGGAAAAGCAGACCAATCACAGCATGGGTGTCTTCAACTACTAGGGCAAAGAGACATTAAGTATCTTTGATAATGGCACCCATAGGAACACACTGCCGTAATTTCTCCTGCTGTCATCCTGGTACTCTCCCTAAAACGTAAAGACTGTAGAAAGGGTCACACCGATTACATTCACTGGATGTGGCACTCCCAGGTTGGCATTTGAGACTGTGCTGTAGTCCACACATCTCCTTACCCATTTCCCCTGTACATCAGTAGGCAGCTCAACTGTGGCTTGCCTAATAGGTCATGTTAGGTGACTCTGGTCGACAATACAGTTCTGTTGAGGTTTGGTTCACCTCACAGGTCATCATATTCAGTTCAGTTGCACCTTTTAGGTCACTTTAGGCAGCTCACCTCATGTATAATGTCAGGAGTTTTTGATGCTGCTTGCCTTACAGAGCATATAATGCAGTAGTTCTGCTGCACTTCACCTCATCAGTTGATATTTATACTTAGTGTGCCCTTTGTTTGTGCAAGATTAACTCACTGTGTCAGAGACCAAAAAATGCATTTATGCCTGCGCAAGTCCATTCAAGGAGTGTGTTGATAGTCTCCTAGTCAGGAGCTATTTTGCAAACCTAACAATTTTACAGCAGGGTGAGTGAATTGTTTACATGATTGTTCAATGAAAGGTGGCTACATTCGGTAGAAAAAGAAGAGTTCTGGCTGTTGTTATAAGGTAGAGTGTCAGACCAAAAGCAGCGAAGAAAGGGCAAGTATTTATTCAGGTGCCTGTATGACCTCACCTCTGCCACCAGCCTCTCTTTGAAATCTGTCAGAAGAAATTCTGTGCATAATACACAGCAAACATTCAGTGCGCCTGAGCCATGTGAGGGTTTGGGTCTCTGCATCTGACGTCATTTTTGCAAGCAGCACAGACACATCAAGTATAAACCAGACTTTAGGCAGGGTCTGCTACATCTCCGTGATAACATGGTGCATGTTGATTAGCACATGCAAGTCAAGAATTCACTGTACTTTATGCAAGTGACAGTAATGGCTCTCTATAGCTTTAATGGATGCATGTCCAGCAAGGGAGTGCCAGCTCCTCGGACAGACCAGGTTCAGTACCACTACTCACAATAAAGAAAGGTTGTTTGCTTACAGTGCCACCTGAAAGTCACAATGGCAACAAAATAGCCACATCTACAATGTAAAACAATCACGACACAATTAATAATTTTAGACTTGCATTAAAACATGTGTCTGCCTACAAATCCACAAGTAGACATTTGGATGACCTAAGATAAAATTTGACAGCGATAGAAAACGGCCGTCAGCTGAACATGAGAACAAAACCAAAGGCAAGTGATGCATAACGGAAAAGCGAGCATTGGTAGCACAGTAATGAATATACCTGTATACTGTATATGAGCAGGCTAATTTAATGAGCACAAAGTTTATTAAATACATATAGCACGGGGGGGACACTGAAAATTGTTAATCTTAATGGCTGTCTACAGGTTGCTCACAGGTCAAATTAGGCAGTCCTACTGAGGTTCACTTCACATGTTACAGTGCGGCTCTCCTTGCAGTTCACTTTTAGCCAATTTGCTATATCTCACCTCGCAGGACACCATTGGTAGTTTAGCTGCAGCTCTCGGTGGTACATTACACAACTTCTCATCAGAGGGAATGTCAGACTTAATGACTGTTCTTACAGATTTCTATGCCATGAGGATGTCAGATTACATGATTAAGAATCACAGGGGATCCAAGATTAAGGCTGCCGCATTACAAGACTTTTCCAGATACATTCAGTCACAGCCTTCATTTACATGTTTTTAGTGAACTGGAGGCAGTCGACGACATGCTGCTGATACCTCCATACCCAGCAACTCATTCCAACAATCTTCAATGGTCGTCACAAAAAGGGGCGAGCACGAATCTGCTGGATGATTAGCACAGTCACTAAATTTGACATGCCCAGCAGTGTCAGTTGTGTAAACAAATACAGTCCAGCGACAAGATCGGCAACTTCAGTCGACAAGTCATACACGATGACTACAAGTCACGTAATATGAAACTGTGGTGACAAGTCCTAACCAAGTTGCGTAACACTGATGTCACATTTCCAATGTATTATGTGCTTCCTGACAGCGCTGTGCCTGTATGAATGCATTCCAGGTATGGCAAATCTAGCTGCAGTCTCAACACTTCTGTTTTCCTGTTTCAGTTCTGTTGTGGTATTCCGAATATGAAACATCAGACAGAAGAGTCACTCTTCTGATTGGCTAGTCTAAAAACAGCCGTGTTTATTTTTTTCCTAGGAGCATTTTGTATGCATTATACTGCCAGGCATGTGCTTCCGCATACACGTGAGCCTGCCCTTCAGCTTATCACAATGGAGTCTTATTCATAGGTCACACATTTAGTAACGTGTTTGATTTTGCCAGGGTGAGTTGCAGAACACGTCAGACTATATGACTGTGGGTTACAGGACATGTAGATCAGCTATAAAAAAAGAAACATGATTCAGGCGGAAGTAACAGTCTGACAATACAAGTAAGTGAGCTACCAATGATCAGTGCATATGGCAGTGCAAAATGATGGGTAGCGTTGGTGTTTCCATAATGGAATCTTGGTCTGTGATCAAGCATGTATGAATTAATTATGTGACAAATGACAGAGCTAAGTGCTTAGGTCAGGGCTCTCCAACTCTGGTCCTGGAGCACTACAGTGGCTGCAGGTTTTCATTGTAACCCTTTTCTTAATTTATGACCGGTTTTTGCTGCTAATTAACTTCTTTGCTCTTGATTTTAATTGCCTTGTTTTGTTTTTTGTATTTACATTTATTTTCTGAGCAGCCACTTTTATTCAATGCGACTTACTCAAATTTTTTAACTCTTTTGTAACATTAGGCAGGGGGCTGTTTGTGTAGCAAGTGTAATAGGATTGTTAACAAACGTTGAAAGTGAAAAGACGTAATAACTCATACTTTTACAATCATAGATTACAATCACTAAAGCAATTAAACAAATTAACCAAGAATATATAGTATCGCAAAGTTTTTTTTTTTTCCTTTCATCAATTTGACAGATATTCACAGAACAGATGGATCTTCAATCACTTCTTAAATACACTGAGGGAGTCAACAGTATGTATGGAGGTGGGCAGCCCATTCCAACTAGGAAGTACACAGGAAAAGATTGAGACTTGATGCCATGTAGAGGTGGCATCACCAGACGCTGTTCCCCGGCAAATCTGAGTGGTTGAGAAGGAGTAGGTCTTCACCCGTATCTCTATAGGGCTTCACCCGTATCTCCATGTTCACAGGAGCTAACCCATTACTCTGTAGGCAAACATCAGGGATTTGAACTTTGCATTCTAAAGAAGGCGATTCTTGTTAATTAAACTTGTTATTTAATTGAATGGCTGGTTGGTGCTTTTGTTGTGTCACAGCAAATATTTCCAAAACTGGTGGTTTTCCTTTTTATAAGATCAATAATCCCAATGATTTTTGGACCTGAGAAGATCAACATTATTTAGACCTTCACTTTTCTTTATTTTCAGATATTGCATGTTGGACAGAGGTTGCTGGCCATGTTACTCTCTTGCTTTATATCTCATTATTGTTTGGCTGCTAATTAAGGAAAAAAAAAATAATTGCCAGGTCCGAATCTTAAACAGAAAGTCAGTTAAAAAGTGTTAGTTTGCAGCAAGTTAGAATGAAAACCTGCAGCCACAGTTGCAGTCCAGGAGGGTAGTCGGAGACCCCCCTAGCTTTTGCTCATTATTTTACTGAGATTACCTTGGTAGAAAATCAAGTGACGCCTCATTATGAATGTTTTATTCATAGAACGTGATGTGGCAGCGCTGCAGCATTGTCTGAGTTCAGTTCGCATGACTATTAATTTCACTCCCCAGCAAATCTGCATCATCTGTGAGTCGCATTTGCATATTTAATGCTTTCAGAAGATTTTATGCAGAAGAATATTTCACACAGGGTGGCTGGGTACAGCAGTGGTTAGTGTAGGGCACTGGGTTAAGATCCTGGTCGGGTTACAGTTCCTGTAGAATTTGTATGTTCTCCCCAGGTCTGTGTGAGCTTTTTTCATTTTAACCCCAAATCTTAGTGATGTGCAAATTAGCTTCATTGGTTACTTTATTATGGTGCAGTATGAGTGAGCCTGGATAGGTGCCTGCCATTCTGCTCGGATTGTCAATGGATCACCAATGACACTACACTGAAATAAGTAGTTGTACTAATTTGTCCCTCCTTTCACCATTTATACATTTGAAAGGGTTATTTATGTGGACTGGTAAAGGCCATAATGTTTATCATCTATATCAGGGGTGTGCAGAGCTGGGCTTGGGGGGCGGCTATAGTCACTTCAGGTTTTTGTTTCAACCTAATTTCTTAATGAGAAGTCAGTTGTTGCTGTTGAAACCTTTATTGCTCAATAAATACTTTTTTGCTTCATTTTTACTTGTCTTGCTTGCTTACTTTAGTCTTAAACTGCTGCATTCACTGTTTTAAATGGCTCCTCATTAACAATGAAGTGCAGATGGTAAAGGAACTAACAGTTCTCCATCTAACCTGCTCCCACTTGCACCTGTGTGTGTGTGTGTTAATTATGAACTATCAGGTTTAATAAAATATTTGGAAGGAAACTGAAGAGAAAAAGTAAAGAACTGAGAATTACTCATCTGCTACAGTCTGAAAACATTTGCATGATATCCTTGGAAAGAAAAAAAGATCTCTGATAGAAGAACGAACTGACAGGGCAGAATGAAAACACTAACAATCCATAAAATGAAATAAGATCTGTTATTGGCAAGGATTGGTCTCTAATTAAGCAATCGGTTTGGAAAAAAACAAAAACCTGTGGCAAGTACAGCCCCCCAGGACTGGCTTTGCAGACCCTTGATGTGTTCTGAGGTGAAAGCAAAAGAGTCAATGAACTGAGCTAGTTAGAAAAAGGGACAAACTCCACTGATAATGGCCAACATCCAAACACATCAGATATTTATCTGTTACCATTGGGGTCTTTGTGACCTCCAGGGGTACTGAGCTTTGTTGAAATTTGAATGGTGTTAGATTTTTCATATTTATACTTTTATCTGCCTGACCTTTTAAAATGTATTTTAAAATGTCACTTCAACTTTAAAGTCTCTTGAGCACTGAAAACCCAGTTTTTCAGACTTTTCCATAACTTGTTGTATATTTGATGTTTTCACAATGAATATGAAAGGGAAGTTTTTTGAGCATCACTCATTGCTTTGTTAACTTTTTTTTGTCTGTTAATCAAAGAATTTAAAGTGATGATGCATTGGCAAACCATCCATGACTGGCTTCTGACTAAAATCTGATGTTTTTGGAATTGTCCCATCCCTCTGTTTACCTGGATCTGTATTAAGCAGATTTAAGAATGAGAAGATGGATGGAGCTAATCGTACTGAAATAGCAATCCAGAGGGCCTGTAGGCATGAATCATGAGGCGAAGATCAGTGACGCTTCCGCAGTTACCACAGAACAAAACAATTCTTCAAAGTGAAAATTTACTTTGGCCGTAATGGTCACATCCATTTTTTGGGTTGTACCGTTCATTAGAGCTTAATGCTTTACTGTCTGTCAAAAGGAAACTGGTTGCTATGGAAACAAGGGAGCTTCTCACTGGGCATTTTAAGTAATGGGTTGCGCTCGCCTTTGAAACAACTTTCTTTTTCTCGCAGCGAGATGCCAATGTCCTTCTACAAATGCAAATTCCAGTCTTATGTATTCAAAGACTCCATCTTAGCGCTCTGTTGTTTCTACATTTTAGAGAGAATTTTAGGATTAGGGTAAATGTACAATGTTCCAGTTAAGACAGTCATGGGGGCAGTGAGGGTAGGAACAGCTTGCTGCCCTGTGTTGGTTTTTAGCTCTTGTCCACAACTGCCATATAACCCTGGCAGAGCCAGAATTGCCTGTTTTTCCATTTATACAGATTGGCGCAACTGCTACCATAGTAGGGCCAGGTGAACAAGACCATTTTTTAACTTGTCTCTCACTTCATTCTTCAGTATATCCATGTTTTTAATTCTTTGTTGTATACTTTTTATAAGCTCATTCTTGTGGGAGAAGTGCAGATATATAAGCTAGAATTGGAGGGGTCCCACCATCGTATTCATCTAGATCACAGGTTCTTAATCTACGGGCTGAGTGTTGCCTGAATTTGGGTTTGTTCTGTCATGAGTCACAATAGTCCTGAATAGGGTAGTGAACAGTTTGTGGTTTGATGGGTTGCTGCAGGCTGCTTAAGTAAACGGCATTGCTCTGCCACTACCCACATCAATGACTCTCCAAGGGGACACCCCCAGGAAGACAATGAGGGACGATTCTCCAAGTAAAAACAACCCCCTAGGGTGATGCTCTGTGGCAATCGTGGGTCATGAAAACACAAAAAAGGAAAAATTGGGACACAAGGAAAAAAATACCTCTGTCCAGGAATCAGCCCAGTCGCTCTTCTTTTTTGTAATATGGAGACAATAAAAACTGCACACAGTACTTCAGGAGAAACCTGATTAGTGTGCTTTAATCCTAACCTCCCTTGACATCCAATTCACGCATCAGGGCGCTATATGACCTAACATACTATTAGCCTTATTTACCGCTTCAGTACAGAGTCTGGATAGAAATACTGATTAGTCACTGTGACTCCTAGGTCCTTCTCATAAGGAGTACTTTCAAGTGTAGACCTCACATTGTATATTCAAATGTAACATTTTTAATTTCTACATATAATTTTACATTTACTTACATTAAATTTCATCTCCCACAAATCTGCCGAAGTCTATATGCTGTCAAAGTCCCTCTATAACAATTTAGCTGATTCTACATTATCTGGGCTTCCACATACTGTAGTTTGATATTATTTGCAAACTTTACCAGCTTATTTATTATATTTCTCTTCAGATTGTTTATGTATATTAAAAGAGCAGCAGCCTCAACACTGAGGGACACCACATATCACCAAATTATGAAAATTGTCCCCTCCCCATCACCCTTTTCTTCCTGTGCTTTTGCCAGGTTTGTACCCACTAACTGCACTTTTAATGTGGTACCTCATCAAACACCTTCTGAAAATTAAGATAAATAATATCATATGCTCCTATCATATTCTTTTGTTGATTCCTCATAGAATTCCAGCATATTAGTGAAATACAACCTTCTTTATCTGAACCCTTGCTGAGTATTTGCCAATATGCCACTTCTTGCCGTGTGGTGCTCAGTCTTTCCCTTAATAATTCCTTCCATTATTCCTTATATTAGTGTTTTATTATACTGTATAGCCTATAGTTACTTGGATGAACCCAGTCACCATTTTTTTTTTTTTTACTATGTAATAGTATTTGCTAGCCTCCAGTCTTTAGGAATTTCCCCGGTGTGTGAGAGTTTTCAAAAGTGAATGCCAAGGAGTACTGTATATCTGGACCCCCTAATTACACTCGATAATAAATGTTATCTGATCCTGGTGATATGTTACATTTCAGCCTATTTACTCCAAGCAACATTTCTCCCTCTACAATTTCTAAATCACTTAGTATCTCTTCAGTTGTCCCCTGTAGATTCCTGTTCATCCTATTGGTTTTCTCATATTGGTTCTATGAGCTGCAAAAATGCTGGAAATGTATCAGGGCATTTCTTCTTTAAACTTATCGTTTTGCCACACTGTGGTTAGAAAATTCCTCTGTGCCTTGTCTCCTTACACTGCTTGTATTAAAGGTTCTTCACGAAAAGAATGAAGGACTTATTCTCTGATCCTCCTACTGTGTCTTTGAGGTATAGATCTACTCTCTATATATAATAAAATCCTAAACGTAAAAGTTCGATGATTTTGTGCAACGATTTTATGTGACGTTTTAATGTCACGTTTTTTGTTGCACTTTAAATCGGTATAATTTTAAAACCTACATATATATGTTTGGTATCATTCTTTTCAGAATTTATCAAACTTTAATGTGATGTTGTTAATTTTTAGATTCTTATTCCATTTTTAAATAGTAAACTAAAATATCAAGAAAGTTGTGGTTTTTAATGCTAAAAATGTGGTTTTTATTTTTGATCGAGTAAACTTTCTTTCACAGGACAAACTATTAAAAAAAAAACAATTATTTATTCATAACACCAATGTTTGTATTTAGGTGATTTAGTTAGCTGAAAGTCGAGTTACAATGACCCATTGCATACCACTTTAGTTTTAGATTTTTCCTGTTATTTATTTATTTATTTATTTTTTAAGTTTTTCAATCTATAAAAATGTCAGTTAAAACAAATGGATTGTTTTATGTAGTCTCTTATAAATACTCATCGAGCATAGTGGACCTCAGTTTAACGGGAATACTCCAATCAGTAAGAGAGTAAATATTTTATTCTCATTTCATGATTTTTACTCCATTAAATAATAATTATTTTTTCTTTTACTTATTTATAGAATTTTGTGATTTTTGACTCCAATAAATAATAATAATATCTAAACTTTTTTTTTTGGGGTGATCATCATGCATCATTGACTTGTGTCTTACGTCAGTCTGTCCCTTGCGGTTAGGGTATTGTCCCTGGTGTATCTTTATGCTCTGGTATTGTTTCCTCCTGACTCATCTCCATCCCCACGTGGTATTAAAAAATGTTCTTCTTCGTACTGTGTTAGTGCTGAAGGATAGGTTTCTTTATTCACCTTACAGGATTTCTCCATTAACTAGTGAGATGAAAGGAGTTCCCCAAACTTTGCCTTCATTTCCTGTTGGAACAGGGGTTGCCTCCACATCCAGAGAGAGGTTCCTCCGTATATGTCTTTGAAGGCATAGAAAAGCCCCCCTGTGCTCATCATCAGTGATATTTTTGCAACAGGTTGTGTGAACCGGTTTTTACTGATTTCACCAGGCTTGTTCTAGTTCAGTTTAAATCTTGCTAAAGTTTTATCTTCTGACCTTCTGTAAATGTGGGCCATTTACTACACATTTTGGTGATGTGCAGCAGTTTTTGGATTACCGGTGGACATGAGTGGATTTCTTGGACTTCTTGGTCACATGTGTCCTAATAATCTTGCTGCATGTCTTGGTGGTTTACAGCAATCTTGCTCAAGTGGTTCTTCCACAGCAGAGTTTTGTATTTCCGGGTTAGGCTGTATTAGATCTTGCCCGTGTGGTGTTATACAAAATCCTTCAGAGTCATGTGAGGACCTCTCTTGTATTTCTAGCATGTACAACAGCAATCTTGATTTCTTCCATATGTGACTGTTGTATGGTAATCATTTGGCTTCCCTGTACTTGGCGGTGGTGTTCAGCAGTCCGTTGGATTTCATGCCGAAGTAAATGATGTAGTCTCTTCTAGCTCTTTTTTTAGGTTACACCATAGTGCTTTGGATTTCCTGTGTAAGTGGATTTTGTATGACTGTCTTTTGGATTTCCTATATGTGTGAATGTGGTCAGACATGAAGTTCAGTCATTCAATACATCACAGTGGTCTAAGGGTTCAATAAGCTGCACACTCATATAACCTGCTTAAGAAATATTATTCTTTCATGTACAATACATATGTTGTTTCTAGGTATTATTTACATTGGTTGCTTTTCTTTTTATTATATACCAGTAACGGTGCAATGCACAATAAAGAGCAGTGAATACACTTGACTTGAACATTCGTAGTTTTCTACCTCATTAGCACCAAACCCCCGGACATGCTGGAGTACCTGGATAGCACAGCAGCTAAGAAAAACAGAAAAACAGAGCATCCTAAACCATTACAGCAACATTCAAACTGCTAATATTCACTTGGGGTCTCCTACACAGCCTGACTATGAATTTGTAAGCTGAATGATCTTTTAATGTGTGTCAGGTATAAGATTATTATTGTGCTGTGGTAGGAAGTGCCATTGTAAATGGTACAGCTTTTTTGCAGTGCATTTCCCAACATTAAACCTGATCCATCCAGTGGAGGTAGCACTCCCTGCTGGACACTGAGAATGATCTACAGTATAGTAATTATTTAGATTCCCCGATCCAGTGGTGTCATGAACAGCAGTCTTTTGATTTGGGAAAATTTTGAGAAGGATGAGGAGGATTCATTTAAAATTACTTTCTTAAATGGAATGGCAGTCATCAGCAGAACTCATGGTGGACTTCTCATGTTTGGAGTGAAGCATGTCTACAGTTGTAGTGGGCAGTGAAGTGGTTATTAAATCCTCGTTTTCTGAAAATTCTATTTTATACACCATTTTGCTCATTTTATTTTTACTTTGTATTTCTTTCCAACATTGATGTTTCTGAAGCAGACAAGTAATTTTGAAGATGGATGGACTTTAATTTCTAAAAGTCTAAGTGAACGTTCACTCCATTGTGGAATTCTTTAGTTGTCCAGACAAGGCCATTGCCTCATTTGGATTATATTTACATAAGAATCAATGTTGCAGGCCATCTGTATTTCCATTAAAATGGAGTACTGAGCTGAGAGGAGGATGCTATATTGGAAAATGGAGGTCCCTGGTATGGAATTGCTGTATCCATGGTGATTCGGAGGATGCTGTTGGTTACCTTGGTGATCTAAATAACAGAGTGATGATGTTAGATTCCATTTCCTTGCTTTTCTTCTTGAATTGCAATTAAGATGAGAGGGCAGTGTGGGTGGCAGGGGGAGGCGAGGGATCCCTGCATTTTCACCAGGATGTGGCACCCTTGTAGTCATGACGACGTACTGGGGGCTGACAAGAAGAGGTGCGCGCCAAGCAGGCCATGTTTAGCAAACTCTTCTATGTACACGCCACATGCTGAAGCACTTGGTGTCTCCATGGAGACGCCTCTCTTTCTTCAAAAACAGGTCTGGGTTTCTCACTAAACAGTTGGCTACTCGGAAGTCTGAATTAATTGTGTTGTATGAATTGGGACAAGTATTTCAAAATTCAACTTTACCATATTTTCACTTTCTGGAATTTGGATGTGGTTGCTTGTTAAGTTTATTACCATTGTTAATTTGCTGCAGCACCTTCCTAAAGTGAATTCCTATGCAAAGACGTTTATTTGTATAGTCCAGTTGTTGTTTCCATAGATGGAGTGAAATGAGTTTAGTGGCAGACTAGGTGCCATAGAATAAGTTAGGAGTGGAGATTGAACCAGAACTTTTTTTTTTTAAGAATATTCTGACGGTAAGATGTAAGATACCTTTATTGCCGCAGTACAATACAATGAAATATCGTTTGAAGCAAGCCTATAGTTGCCTTAGATAAAGGTATATAAGAGGAGACATTAAACTACAAAAAGCGCAGTTACTATTAAGAGTTCCAAACATACACAGAGTAAAATTAAAGGTAAATATGTAAGAATAAATAGATAAATAATAAATGAAGTCATAGTTAGAATGACAGTCAGTGTATTAAGTGTGTGGCTATGTGTGGTTGATGCAGATGTTCAGTTCAATCATTCGTGTTGTCTGTTATAGGAAGGGGCAGAGATCTCTGTGCATTTAACAGGCTGATTGCTTTGGGGTGAAAGCTTCTCTTTAGTCTGGTAGTGTGGGCATGCAGGGCTCTGATGCACGGGGAGTGAAAATGCTATAGCCAGGTTGGGTTGGATCTCTACAAATGTTCTTTGCTTTTCAGCTGCAGCGGGTAGTGAAGATATCTTCCAATGATGGTAGCCGAGTGCCAATAATTCTCTGAGCCATTTTGATGATACGCTGGAGGGTCTTCATGTTCTCAGAGGTGCAGCCAGTATACCACGCTGTAATGTAGTACATGATGACAGACTCTGTGGCGCATCTGTAGGATTTAACCAGCAGCTGTTGTGGGAGTTGTGCTTACTTCAGGCTACTCAGAAAGTGACAGGTCCTGGCTGATGTGGAATCCCAAGAATTTGAAACTTGATTGTCTCCACCCTCTCTCCATTAATGCTGAAGGGATGGTGACTGCTGTAGCCAGAACTCCTGAATTTCAGAATCTCTTTGTTTGTTTTCTTGCAGTTGAGTGCAAGGATGTTGTTCTGGCTACAACTCTTCTCGATATCTTCTCTATAGGCTGCTTTGTAATTACTGAAGATCTGTTTCGACTGTAAACTTTATTATGATGTTAGTATCATAGGTAGGTTTGCAGTCGTTTGTGAAGAGGGAGTAAAGGAGAGGGCTCAGTACCCAGCCCTGCGGTACTTCAGTGTTATGGATGAAGAGAAGTGCTTACCCATGCACAGAGTTTGTGGTCTCTTAATGAGAAAATCCAAAATACAGCTGCACAGGAGTGAGCGGAGACCCAAGTTGTTTAGTTTAATAGCCAGCTTATTGGGGAGGGTGGTGTTGAAGGCAGAGCTGTAGTCAATGAACAGCATCCACACTTATCTGCCCTGTGCTCCAGGTGTGACAGGGCAGTGTGAAGGGCAAGTGAGACAGCATTCTCAGTTGACCTGTTTCCCCTGTAAAGCACTTCATAACAATAGGGGGTAGGGTCATCTGGCGATAATCGCTCAGGGACTTTACCACTGCCCGTTTTGAAATAGTGATGATTGTAATGGACTTGAGGCAAGTGGGGATAGTAGCCTGCTCTACAGAGATATTAAACAGGCTTGTGAACACTGTCATTGGTTGTTCAGCACAATGCTTCAGGACCCAACCAGTAACCCCATTAGGGCCATGTGTCTTATCAATGTGGCTTAGATCCCGTCTCACTTCATGTTCATTCAGCACTAGAGTGCTTAATGGAGCCCCTTGCTGGGTTAGTTAGTTTGGTTAGGTCCTTGTCAAAACGTTAAAAGAAGTGATAGAGGTAATCAGAAAGAAATAAGTTTCCAAAGATGGTTGAACAGGTGTTACTCTTGTAGCCTGTGATGGACCTAATGCCCTGCCACGTGTGTCAGGAGTCAGAGCTGATAAAATGCTCTTATATTTTTGCTTTATAGCAGCACTTTGCTTCCTTAATTCCTTTCATCAGATTGGACCCAGCTGTCTTGCAGGCCTCTTGATCTCCCATACGGAAAGCAATGTCGCATGCCTTCAATAGGTTTTGGTCCTCCCTGTTCATCCAGCTACCAGACCCAATAAAAGTTTTGGCTGAAATGTTCTGTTTGCCAAGAAAAGCAAACTTAAGTTGCTCGAACATTTTTGTGCTGTCAACCTATAAGATGAAGCTTCTTTTGAATTTTCTTTTCATGAAGGACTTGCAGTGAAGCATCTGGGGCCAGCACAGAAGTGTATGTGAGTTTTGTTAATTAAATACTTGGGATCCTGCAACTAATGCTGGGCATGAATAAACTGTAGCTAATGAGGTGTGCTCTCCAGAATACCAATGTCACATTGTCAGATGATGAGCAGGAAATTCAGAGGATGTTGCTCACCAGAGTGAAGGAACCATCTAAGTATGCTTCAGTGAATAAATGTGTGTAGATATGTTTACAGTGCCTTCACAAATTATTCAGACTTATTCACTTTTTACATATTTTTTAAATATTGTAACATTAAGCTAAAATCATTTAAATTATTTTTTCCCACATCCAGCAACACTCAATATCACAGATTGACAAAGCCAAAACTGGATTTTAGAAATTTTAGGAAATTAAAGACTGAAATATTTAATTTACACAAGGATTCAGACCCTTTGCTTTGACACTGTTAATCACTGTTGATGTTTCAACACCTTGTTTGAAGTGGTCAACTCAATTGATAGGACCAGATTAGGAAAGGCACACATTTGTTTACAGTATATATGGTCACACAGATGGCAATGTGTATTGGAGCAAAAACCAAGTCATGAAGTCCAAGGAATTCCCTGCAGAGCTTATAGACTGAATTGTATTGTGTCACAAATCAGGGGAAGGCTATACAATATTCCTTCAGCACTGAAGTTTCCCCAGAGCACAGTCTACCCCCCTAATTAATAAACAGAAGTTTTTAGATCAGCTGTGATTAGTATAGGTAACCAAAACTAACAATTTTGGAATAAGGGCCTTGGTAAGAGACATTGCCAAAAACCCTGTGGTCACTCTGCCTGAGCTTCAAAGAACTTCTGTTGAGAAATTTCCAGAAAGATATCCATCGCTGCAACATTCTGCTAGTTTGAGCTTTATAGCTGAATGGCCAGACGACACGTGAAAGCCTGCTTGGAATTTGCAAAAAAAAGCACCTAAAAGACCCTCACACTCCGAGAAACAAGATTCTTTGGTTTGATGAAACCAAGATTAAACTGTTTGGCCTCAGCTCTAACTGTTATGTCTGATGGAAACCAAGTAACACCATTCCAACAGTGAAACATGGTACTGGAAGCTGGGTTGTTTTTCAGTGCCAGGGACTGGAAGACTAGACAGGGTTGAGGGTAAACTAAATGGATCAAAGTACGGAGAAGTCTTTAATGAAAACCTGCTCCAGAGTGCTCTGGACCTCAGACTGGGGCAAAGGTTCACCTTCCACCAGGGTAAAGACCCTAAGCACAAAGCAAAGCAGGGTCAACTCTGGGCAATGTTCTTTAGTGGCCCAGCCAGAGCTTGGACTTGAATGCTGTCCACTGACAGTCTCCATCCAGCCTGACAGAGCATCAGAGAAGAACGGCAAAAAAAATCCCCAAATCCAGATGTGCAAAGCTTGTGGTGTCTTATCCATGAAGGCTCTGTTAAAGCCCCTTTGGGAGCAGTTAGAGCCAGAAGTACTGAATAAAAGGTCTGTATACTTTTCTCAATATGATAGTTCATTTTATGACTTTCAATAAATTGCCAAAAAATCTCAAAATCTTGCTTTTGCTTTGTCATTCTGGGATATTGAGTGTTATTAAGTGAGGAGAAAATTAAGTGATTTTAGCATAAGACTACAAGGCACTGTATGTGTATATATATACACTGATCTATAATCTGTGTATTACGTATATACAGTATATTAAATTAATTAAGGTCTACTCCTGTGAGATTAGGTAATTTAATTATCTCAAGACATAAATAGGTTTAAAAGTAATCCAATAAAGTTTTACGGTTATGGAATTTTAAAACAAGCTCCTGACATTAAGTGAAGCTGCAACTCTCTCATGTTATGAGTTTAGAGATAATTAATATTTAACGTTCCCCACTGGGCCAGTTTTAAAAACTAAATATCTTTTTCATTTATCTTGTACATGATCTAACATAATGTGTCTGTCCTGTTTGTGCCTCCATATAGCAGATTTTGCTAATGTTGTATATTTCAGAGTAACTAGGATGACTGAGGCTAATGTCACTAAGAAACCGAAAGACTCTTTGTTCGTGTGGATGCAGGTCCTACCAGATTACCACTCTACAAGGAATTATATTTTTATTTTTAATTGAATGAACCTTGCTGTCAATGATTAAATCAGATATTCACTGAGTATATTAAACTCATACTCTAATATTGCCCTTACTCACCCTTCTGCCTTAGAATCACTTACTCTATGTAATATTTAACTTAGAGTCTGCAAAACAGAATCCCAAGTTTTGCAATCTGGACCAAGTCATCTATTTAATAACCCCAGTCATTTACATATACACAACAGTGGTGTGTCATTTTTATCTCAAGTATGGTAAACTAGACACACCACATTTATTAGTCATTGACATGCCCATTTTCCTTCCTTCCTTCCAAAGTCTTGAATTTCCTTTACATCCTATTACATCATCCCACAAAGTTGTGTGTATGGCTGTGAATTTCCTTGCTTACCCCCTAAACTGGATGTTACCCTGGTTTCTCTCCTTATAAATTTTATTTCATGCCAATATTTCTGCTTGTGGCTTTGTGCCACTGTCTCATTTATATGGTCTCAAACCATTCTTTCACTTTAACAGTTTATCTATTTTCCCCACTCATTCACTTTGCCATCTGTTTTACTGTCACTCAAAATGACATGCCTGCTGGCTCACACCTCACTTACTTCAGGTGGTATCTTACCCCACTGTTTCTTGCCAGTTACTTTTTTACTGTCTTGCTTCTCAGCCTCATCCTTCTTACTTTAACCTTTGTCTCTCTTTAATTTATCTTCTATCTTACTCCACTGTCTTGTGCCTGTTTTTATTTTTTTTTTGCTTACTCAGTTCTCAGTCCACACTTGGTTAGCCAACTGTCCTTACAGTCTTATTACATCTATCTTAGCAGCCACGCCATACCTACTTTATCCTCTGATGTTACAGGTTTGCACCGCTGTTCCTTTTCTCTTGTTTTGCCCACTGTTTCACTTTATCTTAACCCACTTTATCATCTTTTACCCTACTTCTTTCCCTGGAATTTCTCTTCACGCTCCAAACCACTTGAGCATTGATTCGTCATTGTGGCCTCATCCCATTTACTTCATCCACCGCCTCACCTTGCTATTTTGTCTTGTATATTTTAAATCTTGTGTTGCCCTATTTGTTTTACCAGGCCTTTTAACCCATTTCCCCTTTCAGTTACTGAGCCTACTACCTAAACTTTTTGCAATTATACTTTCTTTACATTTTTGTTTAATTTAACATCCTCAAACCTAATTAATCTGGCTCATGGAGAACAGCCACATACCTCAGCACTGACTACAAGGCAGGAAACAGCCATGGACAGGCAGCTAGTTCATATCATGACCCACTTAGGAAAGCATCTGCATGCTCACTCAAATGACACAATTTAGAATCGTCAATTAACAGAAATCTTTGGAGGCATGGAAGAAAAGCCAGCACAAGCATACAGAAGATGTGCAAAATCCAACGTGCATAGGTATCAAACCCAGAAGCCGAGGTGCAATACTGCTCACCACTGTGCCATTGGGCTTGTTGGTGAATGAAGAGAGTGCTTCATCCCCCTTATTATATTACGCCTCCCACTGCTGCAATCACTTAGCCATCTGTTTAAAGGGGCCAGCAAGAGCAGCTTCTTTTTTTAGGGTTGTGAAGTGCCATAAGTGCTGCTCAGTATTGGCACAAGAAAACACTGTGCCTTCAGCCTTGGTGCAAGTATCTATTTGTGCCCTGCTATAGCAGCCTAGAAAATATCCTAGACCCCCATTGTTGAAATGTCCCACAGCCTTGCAAAGGTACGTTAGCTAAATGGATGACTTGAGGGTAGCCAAGTCCGTAGTTTTGCAGAATATGCTTGACTTTCCCAAGACCACCAGTTGTTTGGGTTTTCATGTTCTGCCCTGTATATGAAGCCATTTTAAAAAGAATTTATGGCTACAGTGATGACCCACGCCAACCTTTTCTTTTTTTTTTTTTAGTGCTCTTCTAAGAGCCATTTAGTCAGGCTTGTCTTGCTCTAGTGTCGACTGTGAAGGGAAACTCAGTCTACAAGATCTCTTTGCCAGCCTGTTGCTTAATGGGATTGGTGTCAATGCTGTGCTGGTCTTTTTGCTGCTCCTGATGGTCACAGAAGTAGGGGATAGCAGCCCAGTGCTTCTTACAAACCAACAGGCAGACACCTGCTTTTGTATTTACTCCTCTTGTTTTTTCCTTTGTGTTTCTAGAGCCAAATGTAGTTTGTGCTTCAGGATTCAATGAGCAGCCCAGGTGTCTGATAATGCGGTTTTGTTTCATTTGATGTCATGAATTAAGAGTGGCATAGTATTGTTTTCTCACACTTGCTGTGACCTTGCCTGGCCACTGGCTGCATGGAGTTTGCTTGTCTCCTAGGTGTCTGAACAGGGTTTTCTCTAAGCCCAATATGCCCTATAATTACCTATCAGCCCAGTCAGGGTCAGATGCTGTCAGCATTGACTCCAGACCACCACAACCTCGTAGCTGAATAAATGTTGCCCAAAAAAGTATAGATGGATTGATTGGTGGTACAGTGATCAGCACTTATGCCTCACAGATTCAGGAACCTTCGTCTAAGGTATTTGTGTGTGGAATTTTGATGTTTTCCCCATGTTAATGTGTCTGTTTCCTTTAGTGTCTATCATATATCCCATATATGTGTGAATGTACGTGTCTGTGGGCCAAGTGATGGACGGCAGAGTTGGTCCTTGCTGGAATTGTCAGAGGTTCCCTGCAACCTTAAAATTAAAAACAGGCCCAAAAAGGATGGTTTTAATGCTTTTGTCATCTTTTGCTAGTGTTTTTTTTTTTTTTGCTGCCTTTCTCGTTTTTTGTGGAATGGATGTCACTCCCCACTCCACTACAGTGTAACTTTCGGTTCCTTATCCAGCCTTGTTATACCACGAGCCAGCGTTTCCTGTCACATGCTGACGTTTGTTTAGATTTTGTAACTCTTTAAAGGTTCCTGTGGATTTGTTATTGAAGTGAAGCAGCCTCTATGGCATCCCTTTTGATTTACTTAATTATTTTGACATGTTTAGGTGAGCCAGGCCTTCACTGTGCTTTTAAGAGCCTCAACCCCCTGGGCTCGAAGTTTGAGTTTTGGCCGGAGCTATTCTGTCTAAACAGCCAAGGCTTTAGGAGTTGGGAGAATTTACCTTCTCATCTAAATCAAAAGGAGAAAACTGCATTGTATCTGTTTAAGCATTGTCACAATAGTGTTATGGTTGGTGTTTTTCTTTAATGTTTCTGTGGTTTCTAGTTATTATAAGTTAATGTATGCGTGTTTTTACCCAAAATCTAATTCTAATGTTCATTTCTCACATAAAAAGGTTTTTGATAAGCTGAATATTTCAGATTACTCTGCAACATCATTTTGTTTTTTCATGGGCACATAGCAACAAACTATATTGATTTTACCCAGAATGTCCAGGGAATGTGTGCACGTGTGACATCATCAAAGCAACCTTTTGAAAAAACAGCGCATATATTTCTGAATCATCCAAGAACTGGATAAAACTACTTCACATGTGCTCACCTTGCTCTTTGTTATTTTTGAGTTGGATTCTCACTTCTTCCTGTGAATTCTCCACATCTTTTTTGATTTCAGTTTTAGCTTTGGCAAAAAGATAAGATGGACTTTGCTTGCTTGCTGACTTTCATGATATCTTCCAGTCCTTGAACTTATATTATGCCGTCAGGAGAAAATGCGGAGAAGTAGGGTAACACAGACCCTGGGTGGCAGGCATGTGATCCCCTAACCTGGCCATACACAGCAGAAACAACATTTTAAAAGTGGTTTATACTGTTGTGCCATAATTTTAGAGAGACTGACAGTCTGAGTATTTGTTTTAGAGATGGTACACTTTGCACATGCTAAGCGTGTGTCCAGTGACTGGAGCCTTGACACCCTTACTCTAAAGATGCCCAACTTGAGCATGGATTCCCAGTACAGCAGGGCCTCTTATACATTTGCGTGATATTTTCTAGAATCTTCTGTGTTGGTGGATGGGGCTCTACTCTGGGCTTTCTATTGACTGGGCCCCTTCTGGGTCTGTTGCTTGGCAACATTTTTTGGGCAGTGGTTATAATATGGAGGTGCTGGCATAATAAAACGTAGTGTCTATGACACAGGCTTCACTCTGCCTTTTGTGTTCGTACCTTAGTGATGGCCACTTCCAAACGCTCCATTTGCTCTCCAGTATTTTGGTATTGTTGACCCTCATCCTGTTTTTGGAGTTTTGTCTAGTGATTTTGGCTTTGGTTTTTTTTTCTAATCAATGTGTTACCTGCTGTCATCATTTTTTGGATTCTGTTTTTCAAATTGCTGACTTGTTTAATCAAATTACGTTTTATCTTTAAACATGTCTGTTTCACTGGATCTGCAGTCCACTCGGGTTTGCACTTGTGGTTGTGCTTTATCGGACATCATGCCATGGTTTTCCTGCAAGTTGGGCAGCACTGTGGAAAGCTGTGCCAATGGCTCTGTCATTCCTCTTGCCACATCCTGATGGCATGTACCGGACACCTGCTTCGGGGCATTGAGGGCACTCATTCCTGGCATAACACGCCTCTGTTTCACATTGAAAATCAGTACAGACTAACAGTAACTATAAAAAGTACACTCAGTGAGAAAATTATTAGCAACACCTGCTTATCCTTGCAATTATCCAATCAGCCAACTATGTGGCAGCAGTGCCATGCATAAACGCATGAAGAACGCATGAAGGTCAGGAGCTTCAGTTAAGATTCACATCAAACACCAGAAAGGGACAAGACATGATCTCAGTGATTTTAACCATAGCATGATTGTTGGTGCCACTTGGGCTGGTTTGAGTAATTTTGTACCTGCTGATCTCCTGGGATCTTTACATACAACAGTCTATACAATTTACTCAGTATGGTGCAATAAACATCCAGTGAGCAGCAGTTCTGCAGACAGAAATGCCTTGTTGATGAGAGAGGTCAGAGGAGAATGGCCAGACTGGTTCAAGATGGACAGAAAAGCTACGGTACTCAGACAACCACTCTGTACAACTGTGTTGTGCTCTGAATACACAACATGTCAAATTTTGGGCTACAACAGCAAAAGACCACATCAGGTTCTTCTCCTGTCAGCCAAAAACAGAGAGGTGAGGAGGAAGTGGGCATAGGATCACCAATCCTGTATAGCTGAAGACTGGAAAAACTTCTGGTCTGAAGAATCTTGATTTTCACTGAGGCACGTAGATGGAAGGTCCAGAATTTGGTGCCAACAGCATGAATCCATGCACCCAACCTGTCTTGTGTCAACAGTCCAGGTAGATGAGCTGCTGGTGGTGTAATGGTGTGTGGAATGATTTCCTGACACATTTTCAGCTCATTGCTACCAATCAATCACCATTGAATGCTATGGCCTATTTCTGTCTTGTTGCTGACCATGTGCATCCCTTCATGACCACAATTTAGCCGTCTTCTAATGGCTACTTCCAGAATGATAATGCATCAGTCACCAGTCTTCAATAAGTTTAGTGTTTGTTCTTCACTGGCCTTGTCAGTCACCAGTTGTGAATCAAAGAGAACACCTCTGGGATGTGGAAGAAACAGTGAATCACAGCATGAATATGCAGAGACAGATCTACAGAAACTGAGAGATACAATAATGTCAGTTTCAAAGGAGCATCTTTGTGGAATCCATGCCATGAAGGACTGAAGAAAAGGAGGCCCTACCCAGTATTCCTAGCAGTATTAGTATATTGTTTGTAATAATTTGCTCAGTGGGTGTAATTCCAAAATACTTTGGGGAGATCCAGAGTAGCATTATTCCCTTACTGGGTTGCCTAAGACCTTTAAACTGTCTTGTAAACTTGGATCATTTTTGGGCTTAATTTTTGAGTAAAGATAGTCAAGGATGAGACAGGTTGTTGAAGGAACCCCTTATCTAGGAATGCTCAGTATTGCCTACTTATAAATGTAGTTCCCACAAAGTGACTGTGGTCTACAAGGATTTTGAATTTATATTTGTGTCTGAATGTCAAATCCCTGTTCCCCTCGCCACTCCTGATTACTTCTATCAGCATCTATGAGGACTGCGATCTCAGTTTTTAGGTTTCAATATGTTATTGTAAGAATTGGTAAGGGCAGCATACAAAAACTCCTGTGTGTGAGCTGGCAAGCTCTGGCATAATCGGCCAGTGTGTGCCTTGCTAAGGCAAATCTTGGTTTTGCTGGCAGTTAAAACTCAAACATGTTTGGTGTCCCAGGTGCACCACTGGAGTAATGTGAGGTAGTATGAAGGCCCAGGAAAAGGCTTAGACATTTGCCAGTGATCCTTCAGAAATATGTTAAGCACCTTGACAGATCACATGTGACTAGTTGTATTATAAATAATATGAAAAAGTGGCAGGGGTCTTAGTTATGTACATCAGGTTTGGAAGGACCCATGTCAAGTTGATCATATATGTATGAAGACAAGCTTCATGTCATCTTGTCATCATTCTAGTGTGGCAGACAGGGTGTTTGTTTAATATAAACCTTTTAAGCCATTACAGATTTTGTTGATTAGACCTAATATCCTGACTTAGCTAGCTCAAAATTAAAGTCCGTGATGGCTAGAGGAAGTTAATTTAAAATTTTGGGAAACTCCAAGTTTGCAATTGTAGTTTAAACCTGAATTATATGGGTTTAAACTGGAATAAGATGATGTAAGGCAGAAAAGAACCCAGAACACTGAACAGAAATCTTTGAGGTAGTGGTGAGTAACACACTTTGAATTCAGCTCAGAGTGATCCTATTTATTTTATTTTGTATTTGACCTAATATAACTTAGGGGTACTTGCAATAGTAGTTCATGTCTTGGGTGCTCCTTGCATTGAGTTTAAACATTCTCCTTATGTCTGAGTGGGTTTCCTCTGACAGTGCAAAGACATTCATGTTACGTGAAATGGCAACACTAAATGAGCCCTGGTATTTGTTTGCGTCTACTCTGCCTGTGATGGATGGTGCCTTGTCCAGGTGGTGTTCCTGCTTTGCGCCCAATGATTGCTGGGATATCCTCAAGGTGCCTCATGACCCTGCCCTGGCTAAGCAGGCTGGATGGATGGATGGGTAGATGCATGGATGAACTCATTTAGCAGTGGCACAGTGGTGAAGTGGTTAGCACTGCTATCTTACAGCTCCTGATGCAGACCCTGGCTCTGTTACTGTCTGTGTGGAATAAAATATAATCCACCTTTTCATTATATGAGAACCTGTTTGATACAGCAGAGGGTCTTGATAGAGTAAAACATCCAAAGAGAGCTTGGATTGAGAGTGGTGGCATCATTAGACTTGCTGTTCATCTGCAGATCTGCCTGTGCAAGAAGAGCATAGAACCTCACAAGTGACTCCATATATACAGTTATGACCCACTGACTTCTCTTTAGACAAGCATCAAAAACCTGAACTTAATATGTGTTGGCACAGGGAGCCAATGTAGTGACCTGAAAAGACGAGGGACATGTGGCTTAGTAACGCATGCTGGTATTCCTGCTGGCACAGATTTGCTGTAGTCCAGGCGTGACAAGACCAAAGCCTGGACCAGGAATACTGCATACTCCTTCAGATATGGTGTGATCTTGTGGATGCTGTATAGAGTGAATCTGTAAGACAAAGTGAGAGCTGCACTATGGTCAGTGAAGGACAGTTGGTCATTGATCACCATTGAATTGATTTGGCTGGTGTTAGTGATAGTGAGCTGAGCTGAACAGAGATGGGGGGCTGAACAGACAGGAGAGCAGGGATAACAAAGGAAGGTTGAGCAGGAGATGGCGTTCTTTCATCCAGGTTGCAATATCAGTAAGAGAGATTCTAACTGATGCCGTCTGGTCCTCTGGACTCCTAATGAACGGCTTTAGATCTTTAGACAAAGTGTAATATTACGTAACCAGAGTAAACCTTACCACATAATATGTTTAAGTAATAAAGCTATCCAATACTTGTATTGCTACTGTGCGTAGGGTAAATGCGTCCTTAATCGCTCACTCAAACAGCTGACCAAAGTTCATTCATAATTTAACTCAGGTTGAATAAATGCAACCAGCTTTGAATCTAAATCTCAACATATATTGACCCTTACTATGATGGTGAACTTATCACCACAAGGATTCTGTGCAATTCCATAAGAGATGAAGAATAAAAGTTGTTGACACCTAACCAAACAGGAAAGAGATGCAAAGTCATTTCTAAGGTACAGGGACTCCACCTCACCACAGTGAAAGCTATCATCTCTACATGGAGAACATTTGAAAACCGTAGTGAATCTTCCCAGGAAAAGTCAGCCTTCCAAAATTATCCCAAGAATGCAAAGACAAATTTGGCTTTATTCTGGGTTTAGGTTTGGCCAAAGAGTGACATGTCAGTGTCTGGGTTTTCTGTATAGCTGTACTGCCCTTCTTTAGGGTTTGGTGTTGTATCTCCATTTCTTCCTAACACCCTTTGTTTATTTTCAATGCAATGGAGGTTCTGCTTCAGGTTCACAGCCATATTTACATCGAAGCCCCTCTCTTCTCAAATCAGGACTCATTAAAGGGTCACAAGTAGGTCCTGTTGAGATGAAAAGTTGCAAGTGGCTGTGACTTTTAGTGAGGCATTAGCAGCCTGACTAGCAATGATGGATGATGTTCAGCTCTTCCCCTCATGTGACCCTCTGTGCTTTAAGTAAGAAGGCTGACAGTTTAAAGGCTTTCGTTTATTAGCAATTGTATGTAACATCATGCCATCGAGGCATTAAGAGCAGAGCTAAGAGCCTCCAATGCATTTCCTTTTTTTTTTTTTCTGCTCTTGTGCTTGAGTGAAACGCTTTTAAGTCGTGTTTAAATTGCTACTTTATGCAGGGGACGTCTATGAGAATAACCAACTGATTGCAGCAGGGGGTCAGTGTGACCACAAGCTGTAAACCAGAGTGAGTATCTATCAGAGGACAAGACCTGGCTAAGGTGGAACGCCATTAGTGGAGTTCATCTCCACCTCCGCTCACAACGTCTAGGTACACAGTTTTGTTAGGACAAACAAATAATTAAACATGACTGGGTGTCATAATGTCAGTTAGATGAACCTTGCTTTAATAAGTGTTTGGTGCTCCTGCGTATTTTATTAATGATCATAAAACTCAGGTTTCTGTTTCACTGATTGAGGTTGCTGTTCATTTGCTTCTTGTTAAGTGTTCAGTTCTTACATGTTTTTGTCATTGTTAGATGAGTTAAATCTTGTACTTATAAGCAAAGGAAAGTTCAGAGCTGGCATGTGACTTGCATGACGATGTTTGCTTTTAAAAACAGTTTCTCATCTATAACTCGGGGGCACAAATAGAAGATGGTTAACTGTAAACTTCACAGGAATCATGGAGACTTGGCTTCAAATCAAGGCCTAGCTTTGTTTGTGTGGAGGCTGCACGTTCTCAGCATGTCTAAGTAAGTTTCTTCAGGTACTCCCATTTTCCAAACATGTGCAGATTATGCTAACTGTGAATGTCAGACTGGCTGTGACTGGGGTTCAGTCCAGGGCTTGTTCCCAACATGTGTCAGGATAGGCCCCAGGTCTGCTGCAATTCTGAATTGGCGTATGCAGCTCAGTACAAGGATGAGTGAAGTTTAGATTCTTTTAAGTGCTGCTTTAATAAGCAGGGAATTTGAAGGGTGTTGGAAAGGTAAGAAAGAAAATGTTGAGTTGTAGCCTACTTAAGGGCATGAGTACCAGCTTAGTTTTATGTAATTAAGGAGGTATTAGATGGATACCTGATGAAATAAGAGGTGAGTTGAGCATTACCTAGCTAAAAAAGGAACTGAGGTAGTATCTGATCAGTCAGATGATTTTCTGATATACAGAGTATCTGAAATTGACTTGAGCTGTAATTCTTGTCGGGTTAGCATCCTGTTGATTATCCAGACGGTAGTGGATTGGAGGACTTGCCCAGTCACCCAGTAGGCAACTGGAGGCTATCGTTTTGTGAGAATTGACTTTCAGGAGATACACAGTCCTATGCTAAGAAGATGATCTGTCTAATCTGAGCAATGTGAGTACGGTACATGAAGCTCAGGGGGACACTGTGTAAATGTAAATGTAAAAGGAGGTTTGGTGATGCTATTGACATTCTAATTTTACAATGCTCAAAATGTCGTGAAAAGTTGATTTATTCATTGTGTTTGTTTGCAAATCTCTGGAAAACCTAAATTGATTTTCATGATTTAAAACTGTGCAGTGTTTTGTATTGTGTAGAACTCCTTGATGACTGCATCCAGGCTAAGTTAGAACAGTTTAGAACAAGCGGGTTCTAAGATATCCACGATGAACACCAAGACCTACTGTGTGCACGAAAAAATTAGATCATCTTCTTTAAATAAGCTGCACTGTGTTTACCTTGTTATGGAGTTTTTGCTCTACTACTTCTCCCCATGTCCTTCAAGAACAATTTGAGTTATGTCCAACGATAACTGCTGGAGAAATAGTTTAAATTAAGCTGAGATGTTTACAGTCTGCTCTATTTAGTCATGGTATCAGACCTATTGATTTGTTGAGATACCTATCTTATTTAAATTTACATGTATGCACACATGCACGCACATACTCAAATAAATTTACAATTGATGATGGTTAACAGCTGGTTTGCCAAACCAGAGCATGCACTGAATGATGAAGGAAAAGAAATGACCACACAACAGATCTGTTAAGGTCGATATGGACAAACGCATTAAGCCACTCAGTACAAATTTGTCTATCGCTGCAGCTTGTTTAATTCACTTGACCCATTTTGTTTAGTTTCTAAATATTATTTATGTTGTTCATTTGATTCAATTTCCTGTTCATTTATTTTATTTACTCTACATTTATTTGAGTACACAATACACACAAGTTAAAGCACTTGATTCTATAGTATGACACGGTACAATCAGTTGCAGGGTATTGTAAAATCTTTTGTTGAGTGATTTCCTAAAGCGTATTTTACATGAAAGTGCTGTATGGACCATTCCATGCCGTTTACTTATTTTTTTAATTTTTGGTTTGCTTTTGCTCCAACCTCACTAAGTGGCCATTATTGTGATGACACTTTCTTTCTCTTTGCAGGGCCCTCTACACGTATGAAGACAACAGTAATGACCTAACACTAGCTTCATCGGGAGGTGAGTCGAACTCCGTTGGAGGGGTTTATGATACTGACTGCCACAGTAATGAGCCATGCCTGGCACTCCTGTCATCTACTGCCCTACAGTGCCCTCTGATTTCTGACATACACGTGTGCCCTATATATTAAAAATAGAACACTCTAACTTTTAGTTTAGTAATTCAAAGCTTCCTTTGTTTAATCAATGCCTTTATCACAAAATGAATCATCCTTTTATGAACTGACTTTTTAACACACACAATTTATTGAAAGTGTCAGTCCTACACGACATTATAAATGTGAACATAATTACAAATTTCAGTTTTTATTTCCTTTGCTAAGTGATTATAAACGCATCATTACTTTCTTTCGTGGAGGTCACATATCCTTTTGACAAAGCTGGCTCACAGCCTGAAGACATGGGTGTTTTATTTTACAGCCTGTAATTTTTGTGTTTAATTGGAACTGATTACTCACAGCCAGCCCTTCTATTGACTGGCATCCCTTCCAGAGTTGGCGCTTACCTTGCACCTGATGCAGGCATTCCCATAACATGAAAATGAACATTTGAAAAATGGATGAATGGATTGGCATGTCACAGTATGCTGTGAGACCTTTGAAAGCTCAATAATGTGGGCCTGTTAAGCATTAAGAAATTCATCAATTTTCTGTGTTACATATGCAATTCAGGGTTGAGGGAATCTCTGCTTATCCCAGAGGGATTGGATACATAACAGACCCCCAACACTGGGCCGATTTGATTACTTGCTTACTCTTTCACACAGAGCTTACCATCAGTCAGCACAGTTTTCTTTAGGATGTGGAAGGAAAATCACTGCAGATGTGGGCAGAACGTCCCAACTGCAGACAGGGAACAGACCAGACTTCAAACTCGGGAGCCATGAGGTTGTAGCGCTAAACACTGTGACTCTATACAGATATAACATAGATAAGAAAGGAACAAGGTTCACAAAGGATAATGGATTCATCTTTCCAATGTGCGTGGTACAGTAGCATAACATGTAGAAATGAACCTATATGTGATATAAGAAGCTCCAGTCAGGCATGAGGTGGCATGTTTCAGAGACCAGTTGGAGGCCATTTTCCAGGAAGCAGTGAGTGACCCTGACTGGGAAATGTTTAAACTCGGCTCTGACAATGACATCCTTGTGTTTACGGACGCCATGATTGTATTTATTGGAAAAGTTGTAGCTTGGTGTCCACATCGCAGTGGACCTGGCCTGGTCCAAGCACACTGGCACCTTAGTGAAGAAAGCACAACATTTTTACCACCTCAGACACTTTAGGGATTTTAAGCTACCCTCCCAATTACTAAATAATTGCAACATATCGACCATCCAAAGTACCCTGACAGGAAATGTTTCTGTCCAGTTTTGATAGGGCATACAGAAGGACAGCAAAGCCATGCAGAGAGTGATGTGATCAGCTGAACACATTGCTGGGTGTGCACTCTTAATTTCCAGGGCATCTTTACCAGGTGACTCCATAGATGATCATGTAATATTTTTGCCATACTGAAGGTCGGTGCCAGCAAGTACAGTCATATGAAAAAGTTTGGGAACCTGTCTCAGCCTGCATACTAATTTACTCTACTTTCAACAAAAAAGATAACAGTGGTAGGTCTTTCATTATCTAGGAACATCTGAGTACTGGAGTGCTTTCCGAACAAAGGTTTTTAGTGAAACAGTATTTAGTTGTATGAAATTAAATCAAATGTGGAAAACTGGCTGTGCAAAAATTTGGGCCCCCTTGTAATTTTGCTGATTTGAATGCATGTAAGTGCTCAATGCTGATTACTTGCAACACCAAATTGGTTGGATTAACTCATTGGACAGGTGTGTTCCTTCATGAGAAAAGGTATTGAAGGTGGTCAATTACAAGTTGTGCTTCCCTTTGACTCTCCTCTGAAGAGTGACAGCATGGGATCCTCAAAGCAACTCTCAAAAGATCTGAAAACAAAGATTGTTCAGTATCATGGTTTAGGGGAAGGCTACAAAAAGCTATCTCAGAGGTTTAAACTGGCAGTTTCGACCGTAAGGAAATAGAAGGCCTCAGGCACAGTTGCTGTTAAAACCAGGTCTGGCAGCCCAAGAAAAATCCAGGAGCAGCATATGCACAGGATTGTGGGAATGGTTACAGACAACACACAGATCACCTCCAAAGACCTGCAAGAACATGTTGCTGCAGATGGTGTATCTGTACATCATTCTACAATTCAGCACAATTTGCACAAAGAACATCTGTATGGCAGGGTGGTGAGAAAGAAGCCCTTTTTGCACTCATGCCACAAACAGTCGCTTTTTGTATGCAAATGCTCGCTTAGACAAGCCAGGTTCATTTTGGAACAAAGTGCTTTGGACTGATGAGACAAAAATTAATTTTGGTCATAACAAAAAGCGCTTTGCATGGCAGAAGAAGAACACCGCATTCCAAGAAAAACACCTGCTACCTACTGTCAAATTTGGTGGAGATTCCATCATGCTGTGGGGCTGTGTGGCTAGTTCAGGGACTGGGGTCCTTGTTAAAGTCAAGGGTCAGATGAATTCAACCCAGTATCAATGAATTCTTCAGGATAATGTTCAAGCATCAGTCACAAAGTTGAAGTTACGCAGGGTTTGGATGTTCCAACAGGACGATGACCCAAAACACAGTTTGAAATCTACAAAGGCATTCATGCAGAGGGAGAAGTACAATGTTCTGGAATGGCCGTCACAGTCCCCTGACTTGAATATTATCGAAAATGTATGGTATGATTTGAAGCAGGCTGTCCATGCTTGGCACCCATCAAATTTAACTGAACTGGAGAGATTTTGTATGGAAGAATGTTAAAAAATACCTCCATCCAGAATCCAGACACTCATCAAAGGCTATAGGAGGCTGTTAGATTTACAAAAGGAGGCTCAACTAAGTATTGATGTAATATCTCTGTTGGGGTGCCCAAATTTATGTACCTGTACTAATTTTGTTATGATGCATATTGCATATTTTCTATTAATCCAATAAAATTAATGTCACTGCTGAAATACTACTGTTTCCATAAGGCATGTCATCTATTAAAAGGAAGTTGTTACTTTGAAAGCTCAGCCAATGAGAAACAAAAATCCAAAGAATTAAGAGGGGTTCTGAAACTTATGACTGTAAAATCTTAGCACAAGATACAATAAGGAAGACTGGAGTTTGGCCTGGATGCAGGTCTTGAACTTGGGAAGGGAAAGCATTTTAATGCCACCAAGAGCCGTGCAGGAGAAGCCCTCAACGACAAATAAAATTAGTAAAGTCAGGCACCACGATCCGGTGTTAACAACATCCTGTCTCATTGCCAAAGTGATATAGAACAGTGGAGCTAACTCGGAGCCTCATAATGGAGAATGAATTAGCAGCCTGCTGTGGCCTAAAATGTTGCTGCCAGTCTTTTGGAGCCCAGACTTGAATAATGAGTGCTTGACTCCCCATGGGGAGATGCAGTTATTTATTTATATGTGTGTGTATGTCCAGGATGGCTGTCTGTGTGGTCTTGGGCACCACTGGGGTTTTTTTTGCTGCATCTGTGTTCAAGCTACACGGGGAGTCTCTTATTATGCCTGCTTTCCTTTCTTGCTCCTTCACTTTTTCTCCTTTGTCCCGCAGGTGGAGGATTGCCAGAAATCACAGTCTGCTTTGACAACAGCCGGGTGATGTACGGCTTCTGCAGTCTTAAGGATCCCATTTCCATTTTGCCTCGCTACATCCTCATCAACTGGGTGGGTATCATTGGGGGGGACAGCACAGAGAAAAATAAAGCGCTGGGAGTATACTTGGCTTTGAAATGGAGGTGGAGAGTACAGTTGAGCAAAAGGCAAAGATTAACCCTGAAGTGCACCAATTTGTTCTTTGTGTTGTCTAAGGAGAGCGTTTTTCTTTTGTTTTGGGGCCCCTTACTAATTGAAACTACTGTCAGTCATCTCAGTCTCATTTGCATTTTACTTCTCCATAGATGATAAACCTTTTTCCAGTGACCAAAGCCTTGTGATTTTTTGTAAACTCGCAATCCTGGCGACACAAGAAGTGAAACTAAGCTTTGTGGCTGCAGCACATTTTCCATATGGTGTTTAATGATATCTTCTGTAGTTATGAAAACTGGCAGATCGAGTTGCTGAAGTCCCCCAAGCATTTTGTTTCACTTGGTAATTACAAATTTTACAGTTTACATGGGGCCCCTGAAGTGTGGTTAATTGAGCACATTGTCGTGTTTTTCTGTTTTGTTTTTTTTTTAATATAAACTTTCAGACGACTGCGGGTAGGAGGAGAAATGAGGTCACTGTTTAAAACCTCTCATTACATTTTCTTTTGGCATTAAGTGTGTTCAGTTCCTGCATTTTAACCCTAGTCATCCAACTCTGAAGAGCAGTTTACTGGCTACAAACAGACTCTGCCCAAATGCACAAATTGTGATAGAGTTCGGGAGGGCAGAGCAGAAGAAGCACGAGAAAAGCACAGGGCAACATCAGAAGACGATACTGGAACATATTTAGCTAGAACTATAGTTTTTATATAGGGCTTGTAGGGTCCTTATTGTCACATGTACAGGGAAATTCTTTCTTGTCTTTACTACTTAACATGCAAAACATCACACTCTCCTGCTCCATGGTTAGTGAATACAACTCACTAATGTTTTCCCCACTCATATATATTTCTAGGAGGTGCTGAATATGTGATTAAGTTAGAAGAGACACTGGCATCATGAGAAGTCTTGGGTTCCCCAGGTTCACATTCTTGGCATTGCAAATGATTGTTAGCTTTTTCTTCCTTTGTTTTCTCCTTTGACATAAGGCTGCTCATCTTGGCTAGAAGTACTGGTTAGGGGGTTTTGCTGTAGCGTTTCTGTTTTGTGAAGCTTGTAACTATTTATGGGATATAAACAACAACATGCAATTCTGAAAAAGGAAGCCCCCAGAGATCACTTTTGATTAAAAAAAAGCTAGTAGACCTTGGTATATTTACTCAAAATAATGTCTCTCCCCCTACGCTCAGTGAGGTTGACCAGTTGGTACCCCCTCAAAGGTGCATTGCAGCAAAAATGTTATATTGGCCTTCCTGATGCGAAAGGTTTTCTTTTTTTTAATACTATAAGAAAGGGATAAAAAGAACTCATTACTAAAATTATCAAATTAGGCTGGCCAGCATTACACTCAAAAGCTGTTTTGAGCTCATTTAGCTCTAGTTATTGAATTGTTTGTTCAACAATATTGCATTTTATTAATTTTTCATATCATTTTATTTTACTTGTGATTGTTGCTAGTATTCCAGATAGCTCTGGTGCGGCCATGCTTTTGTCAATTTTAGGCTCTCGTTAGGGCTGTCGCCATGGAACTCCCTCTCAGAATTCCCCGTAGTGCACGCATTTATGGTGTGATTTGGGGTAAAGGTTGTCCTCGGCAGTTATGGAGTATCTGAGCTTGATAGATAATTCAAAGACTGTCCTTGAAAAAAACTCATTTTCTTTACTTTTCTGACTAACAAATATTTTGCTTTTTATTTTTTGACCCCAAATTTTTGATTGTGTGTTTTGATAAAAGTAAAATGAGTATCTTTGACTCCCCATTTTGACTTTGGCCTGTTTCTTGACTATGTATTTCCAGGTCATTTCTCTTTTGTTTTTTCTTACAGTCTCTAGAAATTCAGTATACCTGTTACAGATTCATTAAAACATTCCAATATCATATAGTGCATTTACAATTTTTCATATTTTGTTATGTTACAGCCTTCTACTAAAATTATTCAAATTACTTTTCTCCCACATCAAACAACACTTAATATCCCAGAATGACAAAACAAAAAAACTGTATATTAGGAATTTTTGCAAATGTAATAAAAATAATAACAAAAAAAAAACTTATAAATCACTTTGACACAAATATTCAGACCCTTTGATGTGAAATTTGGATCAAGTGAATTCCGTTCTGTTTGTCATCATTGTACCACAATTCTATTCCAACAGTGAAGTATGGTGGTGGCAGCATCATGCTATTGGGTTGTTTTGGGAGACCGGACAGGGCTAGGTTAGGGTTAAGCTGAACAGAACAAAGTACAGAGATATACTTCATGAAAATTTGTTCCAGAGCACTTTGGACTTTAGACTGGACTGAAAGTTTACCTTCCAACAGGAGAATGACCCAAACCACAAAGCAAAAACAACACAGGTGCGGCTTAGGGACTGTGAAAGTTTTTGAGTGATTCAGCCAGAGCCCAGACTTGAATACAATCAGTCACAGGAAAGACCTGCAAATAGCTGTCCACTAAAGGTCTCAATCCAACCTGACAGAGCTTGAGATGATCTACAGAAAACAATAGTAAAAAAAAAATCCCCAAATCTAGGTTTGTGAACCTTGTTGCATTATACTTAAGACTACTCCAGGCTGTAATTGCTGCAGTGTAGAACTGAGTAAAAGGGGTGAATACTTGTCAATATCAATGTGATATTACAGTTTGTTTTTAAAACATTTGCAAAAATTTCTTAAATCCTGTTTTACCTTCTCATTCTGTTGTATTGTTATTTGAATAGGGGAAAATTAAATTTAGTGCTTTTTGCGTAATGCTGCATCATAACAAAATGTGTGAAAAGTAACAGGATCTGAATACTTTCTGGAGGTACTACATTTATGCTATTTTGTTTGTCCGTTTGTTGTAAAACTCCACTTGGACTAACTAAACATGATTCATGATCCCAACATAGCTAAGTTTAACCCACCTCAATAACCCATGCTGCCATCTGCCATTCTGTTTATTTTCTCTCCTTCTCATTTTTCTTGCTGTATTCCTTTACTGCTTCCACCCAAACGTCTTTTGTGTGTTTAGACTCCTGGAGGACCTTGGCCATTTACTCCTTTATTAGAATTTACTTACAGAAAGTCACCATTGCCACCTCTTGGATCAGGGCCTGTCCTGTGATATCCAGAGGCAATAGTCCATAGAGTCTACTAATAACTATTTCCTTATCTGGACCCCATTTCCTGACTTACAAGCTGAGTGCCTAATGCTTATTTTGGGTCACCTTTGTTCCTTTATATAAGCCAGTCTTTCAATATTTAAATGCTGTCAGTCCTTGCTGGTACTTATTGATGGCAGTGAGTGGTTTCCTATCTGTAATCTGCAGAATAAATTGCCCTCTGATGGCAACCTGTCATTTTCCAAACATTTAAAGATTCATCTCTAGTAAGGTCCAAGCATGTATGTTGTCCCTTTTGTGTCCCTAATTCTCCCTCCAGCATGGAAAACTTTCACATTACAAATATATTGGGAACTGTAATGCTTTCCACATGTAAAAAATTGACAGTGCCTCTCAGTCTTATTTTTTTTCTGCCACCTTCCTGCTGTCTTTTAAACACTGATTCAGTGTGCATATCTTTTTTTAACATATATAATTTCAGTTTTTATTTTTCTAAGTTCTTGTGGTGTTAGAGGGGGTGCTCAGCTCATGTGGAGCTGCTAAAATCTTGACAGTGTAAAGCAACAACAGGAGTGTTCTTGATAGAGAAAAGGAGTGGGAGTCCAGCATGCTGAGGCACAAGTGATCGATTTTGTTTCAATTACTCTGCAATCTGTAGGCGCTCTATTCATGATGTCTAAGTTTTAGGTTGCCCTACTTGAAGTTTCGAATTTGATTCTAATTTTAAACTCTTTTTCTTGGAAAGTACAGAAAGACACAGAAAGATGTAGGCATGAAATGGTAATGTTACTGTCTCCCTTCCAACTCAGGTTGGTGAAGATGTGCCTGATGCCCGGAAGTGTGCCTGTGCCAGTCATGTAGCCATGATTGCAGAGTTCTTCCAGGTCAGTAACCCAAAGGTAATGTGGATAATTTATTTTTTACATTTTCTTTTTAAAGTATAGTCTCAATTGCAAGCTATTTGTGGCCAGTGGTACAAGGCTAACTGATGGCCTTTATTCAAGTACATTTCTGCATGTGTTTTCTTTCATGTTATCCTCTCATCCTGTGATCTTTGAGGGGGCTTCAGCATATATTTTTCACAAATGAGATGATTTGAAAATGGATTTTTAAAAATATGGCTGATAAGGAGGCCAACACTTGTATGTGTTCTGTATATTATAATGAGGTTGGACTGCCTAATTGCCACATCAGCAGTGATGTTCAGGCTTTTGTGAGGTGGGAGCCACATTTGGGCCTTGTGTTCTATGAAACCTGCTACTCTCAAGACTGCATTATACCACTGTGGTCCAATGGTGTGTTCTTCAAATAATTCTGAAGCAATCTGTCAGAGTAATTTGACTGCACATATGAAGCCCAGCTGTGGGTTGGATCGCCAATAAACAGCAGTTCATTCCTATATGGAAAGATTCCACTTATGTCTACCAACCTCCACAGATGCACAGTTTAGTCCATATTCATTGGCCACAAAGAGTTCAATGCCTGTATTTAGTGACTCACATTAGGAAAACGGTCCTAATTGGCTAAAAAAATTGCTTCAAACGTCACGAGGATTTAGGAGAACTCGTGAGCTGTTCTGACTGGCTAGGGACTGCCAGATGATGGAGGTCAGGCATGGCTTAGCATGCACACTCCAGGAAAGGCAGAATGTTTCGAAAACGCTGAACAACAATAAACTTGTAAAGATATCAATTTAACAGTGATGAAGTAATGCTCATGTATGTCACGTGATTGATCCATTTATGTGAACGGGGCATGCACTGTCAGTGTTGGCAATGTTACATTTTTTTTCACTACGGGGATATATTTGCAATAGTGATGATACAGGTATGTCACAAACAAACATTTCTCAAATTTTGCACCAAACTTTGAATACCCTTACAAACACGTAAGGTAATATACAGAATTATGTATTTCTCCATTACACCATGTCAAAGCAAAGATGCATTCATGCAAATTGCTGGTTTTCCTAGAGTTGTCAGTGTGATTGATGGCATGCACAAAGCTCATTGTCCCAAGTGTCAATGAGCATGCATATATAAATCGCAAGCAATATCACCATATCAACACACAGGTGGTCACAGATGAAACTGTAGTATTCTTGACATTTTTGTAAGTGTCCTGGTTCAACATATGACTCTACAGTAGAGTACTCCATGATACCCTTAGATGAGACGGCTAATGACTTGTTTTCCAAACCTAGCAGCCAGTGCTCAGTTTTCTTATTTTGAATATTATTATCTTTGTAGTGAAGTCTTAGCATTATTATCAAAGCATTATCATGATTACCAATGAAACTACAGAACACATTCATAAGTGCCATTTTTCAACTCCTACTCCTATGTCCTACTCTGGTGTATGACAAATTCCTTTCCTAATCAGATTTTTAGCGCAATTCCTAGGAATTATTCTGAGATGCTTGATAAATACTGGCACTGATATGGCATGGCACCTGCTCAGCTCAGCACCACCAAACACAGAAGAAGGTGGCACAGGATATTCCTGGTGAACATCTGGCTCCTGTTAATGTATTGTACTAGTGTTACTAGTCTGTGGGAGGCATTGAAGTAAACATTGTATTGTACCATGTACACATGTCTAATAAATTTGAATTTCAACTTTCCAAACTATGGTATATTGAAAGCAAAAAAGGGTATCAGAATGCTACAAAATCAACAAGATAGCACGAGTTCCTTTGATTTGGCATTAACAGCACAGGTTGGCTGTTGGGTGGCATTGGTTGTACTTTTTGCATTTGATACAATAATTCTGCACCATATCTCCACAGGAGCTCTTGGCACATAATGTTTAACAAAGATAAGCCTGCTGATATAATTGGCGAAGCTAAATTGGTGCAGCAGGAACAAAGTACAAATTTGTGTGTTCAGTGGTGGGCTAGAGTTCCACTCAGGATTGGTTGCAGTCCTATGCACAATAATGCCAGTACCCTGCAACCTTGCAATGTTATAAGGAGGTGCTCCAAAATGGACTGAGCAAGTAAGTTAAAGTTAAAATGTATTTGGTAACATTAGGATTAATGTTGATTTTGCACACTCCTTAATTTAATGGGTGTGTTTTTAGTTAGATGCCCAAGACTCCGCTCTCTTGGACTTTTAACACCACATGTAAGCGTCTCCAGTCAAGTCGCATATGACATAAGGGACTTTTGTCTTTGTGTCCATTCTTTGCCTCACATATAGATAGATAGATAGATAGATAGATAGATAGATACTTTATTAATCCCAAGGAGATTCTTTCTTTATAATAGCTGCTCTTTCTTTGAAAATAACTGAAAATTCTGATGCAATTGATTTTATCAATTTTTGCTAAATGATACAAAGGGAAAGGTTGAATGTTACCATTTCTGTCTAAAAGTAATATATGATCTACCTATTATCTTTTACTCCCCTTCACCCTAAATTGGCCTTTTTAAATGCTTGGATGGATGGATGATTATCTTGCATTGTTTTCATTGCTCCTCCTTTTCATTTTTCAGAGCGTTAGCCTATTTTTGTATTCTTTAAACATGTTTGATAAAGACAATGTTTGATTTGTTGAGTGCTGTTTGTTTAATCAGACTATCTTTATCTATTGTTATAAAACAGGTGACAATCAAATTGCATTTTACGAGGCCTCCATGAAGCAATTAAGGAAAACTCCAAAATGACAGAATATCAAAGCGCCTCATAGATAGTGACAAGGTTGGATTTGAACCCCAGGACATTGCATCTGTGAGGCAGCATGGCTAAGCATAGTGCCACCAGGCTTTTCAAACATCTTATACAAAGAGCACTCTTTAATTACTTTAGTCACTTTAGAAAGTATTCAAGTGTGAATTTAGACAATGCATAGAAGCCATTAAGTGTCTTAGATTATATCACACAATGTTTGGAGTACAAGTCAAAGACAGCTTTATAACACACTGGTGGGGCCACATCTGGACAACTACATGCAGGATTGGTCTTCAAAAAGGACATAGCAGTATAAAAAAGTCCAAAGCAGAGTGGCTATGTTGATTCCAAAGTTGTGAGATTTGAGCTATGAGAACAGATTGAAGCAGTTGAACCATTTCAATTAAAGTAAATAGAGATTAAAAGGCGACATGATTGAGGTTTTTAAAATTAGTACAGTACATCCAGCATGTTACTTTAAAATGAGTTCTTTAACAAGAACATGGGGACACAGCTGGAATCTTGTTATGGATACATTTTCCATAAATGTTGGAAAGTTTTCTTCACACACAGAACCACAGACACATGGAGTAATTTACCAAGTAGTGTGGTAGAGGGTAGGACTTTAGGGACCTTAAAACCCAAAGTTATTTTGTAAAAATTAGGTGGATAGGATTGGCAAGCTTTGTTGGTCCGAAAAAAATGTCTGATATTTTAAAGTGGCTTTCAGTGACTTTCAGGAGGTTAATGCAGCAGAGCTGCTGCCTGCTAATACCATCTAATGTAGTCAGGCCGAAGGTAAAAACAAGTTTACATTTTGCAATGACAAGCTTCCTTCATGGTTTTGCTGGTTGCCCCATTATGAGCTGGTCTGGTAGAGCTTGTGAATGTCAGAATGCCACACACTGTCTATTTCTTCTTGATTATCATAGTAGAGGACTATGGATTTCATTTAATTTGAAGCAGCACAGGTTAGTCCTGTGGATAATGTTGCTGTCTTATAGGGGGGCTTGGTTTAAATCCTGGCCTGCTGTCTATTTGTGAACAGTTTTCAGATTCTCTCATTGTTTTGCCAAAGACATGTTTACTAGTTTTCATTGGTGTCTTGTAAATGAGGGCACCCTTCCAGCAAAGTTTGGTTCCTGGCTTGTGACCATTTCTGCTTGAATAGACTTTGCTTTTATAACAAAATAAGCAGCTTCAGAAAATGGATGACCTTGAATTTGAATGAGCATTTTTGTTACAAAATGAATGGATAATTTTCTTGTATTAGTTTCATTGTTCCACTTTTTAAATTTCAAAATGCTGGCATGTTATTTTAATTTTTAAACATATTTTAAAAAGTCTGGTTCTAGGACATTTGATTGAAAATATTCCACTGAAGAAAGCTGCTACCCAGTCCTAGTGCAGGAAGTGCTTTACGTATGGAAGCACTAGTGGCAGGAGAGAACAGTCCAGCCTGTAACACAAATCCAACATGATTGGGAATGTCTCCATCCAATCCCACCTTTTTTCGTGCACAGGGAGTTGATGTCATCATCAATGCTAGCAGTATGGAAGATATTGACCCTGCAGCCATCGGCCAGAGATTGACCAATGGAACAGCCCGGGTTGCTAGCCCTGTGCTCAGCAGGCTGAAAATGAAGGATGAAGAAGTGACTGAGCCAGTGGTAAGTTGGGGCCTTGTGGAGTCATTGCTGGGAAGTGGTTATGATGACAGGTGCCATATCAGATGACATCCTGTGGTGTGCTGGACAGTAATATCATCTTTGACTTGTTGATGTTAATAGTAGGGCTGTCAAAATGGATTTATATTGATACATCGATTCACTTCATAAAAGAGATGTACATAAAGCACATAAAATAAGCACATTTTTTAATACAATCTTAAGATAATAAAACTGCCTGTGTCTTTGGAGAGATCAGTGCTAATCACTGTGCCACTACACCTCCAAACAAATGGTTAATTCATATTGTTTCTTGATGAACCTTGTCCTAAATGACTTCCAGGTTGTGCCTTGTTTTAGATGCCCCGGTTCTCCCGATATTAATCATGTAGAATTGATGCACTCTGTTGGAGTATTAGTTAATCATGTATACTGCACAATTTAAGTATTTAATAAGTGCAGACTAATTTATATCTGAGTTATTTAGAAGTGAATTTTCTGGCTTGTCTGTTTGAGGCGGTTTTATTTGTTTGGAATCCCCTACGTGAAGTATTTAGTTAGCGTGTGTTAGCCAGATGGGTTCTCCGAGGGGATGAAAGCTTTTGGCGTGGGCACAGGCGTGTGTAGCATCTCACTGCAGTTAGACATGATGCCTCTGTCATTAGCAAGTGGAAGTGGCGTAATGAAAATGCAATGTTCTTGTTGACTGGAATATTTAGAAGGCTTTGTATGTGCACACTCTTCGCAACCTAAAACAGCTCACGAGTAACTTCACAATGAAAACAAATGAGTGAGCAACCAAAGGAAATGGTGAAAAGAAATAGGCAAGTGATAGCAGTCTATTAGATTTGACTGTTACGTCCCCCCTATCTTTAATAATGGCTTTTTGTTTCTTTTCTTCTTCACAGGGCACCTGCTACCAGAAGACGAATGCAGAGATTGAAATGAAGAAATTAAATCGAGAGGAGTTCTGGGAGCAAGCCAAGGTACAGGTGTTGTCAGTCTATCACAGCGAGGCTGTTTCTTGGCACAGAAGCATAAAGTGTGCCCACCCCAGGGAGCTGGGGGTTGCAATAGTGTGGGGTTGTGGGCAGCAGCTGAGGCTCCCGTATTAAAGGAGAGCTATTAGCAGGCCTGCACCAGACAGCAGTGTTGACTGGTACAGGCTGCCACTAAGCTCTGCAAGTTGCAGTTCGCCAAGTCCCCCTTTTGTGTCTGTGTGCTTTAATGAGCAGAACTCTTAAGTAATTAGACGTGTAATTTGGTGCTCTTTATTTTGGGTTTGTTCATTCTTTTGTGCTGTCTGCTGAGTTCTACAATTTAGCAGTCAACTTTTGCATTACAGAGAAACAGAATGCAGCTTTTTATGAATTGACTACATTTTCTTTAGGGGGGGGGAAAAGGACTTATGGAAGCCATGTTAAATTTCCATTTGAATTCAGAAACTGAGGTAGAAATAGAAACCTCAACAGCTGTTGGGTAATAAAAACTGTGACCAAAGTGCATTAAATTGTCTTTATACCTCCAAGGTTCATTTTTCAAGATGTTTTGCATAGAGTGTCTGGAGCACTGGTTAGTAAATGGAGTCCTACTCCAGAAAAAAATAAACTTTAGATACAATTGTGTAGTAAAATATACAGTGCCTGGCTAAAAAAAGTCACATTCTAATGTTTAGTCAGACTGTCTTTAGCTTTGATTACAGCACACATCTGCCATGGTATCATTTCGATAAGCTTATGCAATGTCACAACATTTGTTTCCATTCAGAGTTGCATTAATTTTTCGCCAAGATCTTATATTGACGATGGGAGAGTCAGACGACTGTGTACAGTCTTCTCCAGCACATCCCAAAGATTCTCAATGGGGTTAAGGTCTGGACTCTGTGGTGACCAAGCCATGTATGAAAATAATGTCTAATGCTTTGTCGTAATTTGAGCCCAATGAATTCTGGGATTGTCATCTTGGAATATGCCTGTGTCATCACGGAACAAAACATCCATTGATGGAAAAACCTCATCATTCAGTATATTCAGGTAGTCCGCTGACCTAATTTTTTGGGCACATAACTTGCTGAATCTAGACCTGACCAAATGAAGCAACCCCAGATCATAACATTAACCCCACAGGCTTGTATGGTAGGCATGATGGGTACATCACTTCACGCCCCATCTTCTTACCTTAATGTGCCCATCACTCCGGAACAAGGTAAATCTGGATTCAAAAAACCACATGCCCGTTTTTCATTGTTCCAGAGCCCAAAGTTACGCTTCTGATCAAACTGAAGCCTTTTTTTTCCAATCAACTTAACAGATAAGTGGTCTTCTTAAGGCTACACAACTGTTTAGTCCCAATACCTCAAGTTCTGCATGTGGAAATGTACTTACTTTCACTATTAAACATAGCAGTACATTCTACTGTTGATTTTTTTTACAATTTGATTTCACCAAATATTTAAGTGATCTCGATCATTCAAGATTTTTTTCCGACCATATTTCTTCCTCGAAAATGATGGTTCACCACTATCCTTCCAGGTTTTAATAATGCGTTGGACAGATCTTAACCCAATTTTAGTAGTTTCAGCAATCTCCTTAGTTGTTTTCTTTGCTTGATGCAGGCCAATAAAGTGAACATTCTGAAACAGCTTAACATCTTTTCTCCAACCACCGGATATGTCTTTCAACATGGTTGTTTGAGAAATGAGAAGCTACTCACTGCATAAGTTAGGGTTAAATAACTTGTTGCCAGCTAAAGCATTCCAATTTCTGCAGTATTTATCCAATGGGAGGCTCTTACTTACTGTATATGCTTAGTTAAATCCAGGTTGTGACTTTTGTTTTTGGCCAGATAGTGTACTACGACTGTATGTATCTATCCACTATTAGATTCAATGGGTACAATTAATACTAATTGATTAATCTATGAATGCTTGTGGTTTTATGTGTTGGTAAAAATGCTTAGTTGGCTAGCTGATGAATTCGAGTATTTAGTGAATGAATGAGTTCCTTAGTTGGTTAATTTATTATCTCCTTAATGAATTATTGAATTGCTTAGATGGTTATTGCATTTAGTAGCTCCTCAACTGTGTAATTAATACACTGTTCAATATGGTATAATAGTTGGTTGTTGCAGCAACTCTTTATTAATTGGCTGACTAATGGGGTAATGTTATTATTTCTTATTAGGTGGATGTCTTTATCTCAGGAAACTTGCAACATTTGAGATACAATTGGTTATAGGTGAAGTGACTTGCTTATGGGCACACATTGTCACTAGCAGGACTTGAGCCCACAACCTCAGGGTTTGAATTGCAATGGCTTAAATACTACCCCACGATGCCTGCTATCAGATCAGTTGGTTAATGCCTCAGTTGACATTGTAAGGGTTTAATCCTGTAATTGATTATGACGTGAGTTGCATAGATAATTTAAAAACTGGATGGTAGATAAACTGCATTCCTTAGCTGATTATTAAATTGGTTAGTTGGTTAACTTAGAAACTGTCCATAAATAGCACTGAACATTTAGAGAGTGTTTAGTACTTCAGCCCTACAGATTCAGAACCCTTGAATGCAATTTACTGACTGTGTGGAGTTTTCACTTTTTCACAATTTCTCCAAGTACATATGTGTAATAAAAAATAAATGTCTGAGTGTTTTTCTGCATTTCGTCTGGTTGCTGTGCACATCAGAAGCGTTTTTAGTAATACAATGCATTGCCTTTGTCATTCCAACAGATAGCACATCACACTACTTTTGAAAATCCCATACCAAATGGCATATAACAGAGACACATTGTGCATTGCAAACATTAACACTGAGGCCTACATTGATTATTTACATTTCAATCCGTCTTGGGCAGGTTTCTTTATGCATTTCTCTTACAATATTTTTTCTGCTGCTTGCGCATAAGAGGGCAGAATGCCTGATCTGCACCTACTGTGTTATTGCAGGCTACCATCACACAAGTTTTTGTGACTTCCACTTTTTTTTTTGCAGTAATTTTTAATTGTTTTTGCCACAAAGCCGCTTGCCCCATGATGAACCTTCTCAGACCAAATTCTCCAGTAAGTGCCATATGTATCAGTTTCACTGTCTGTGCCAACGTCTGATGACCAATTCAGTTTACCATCACTATTACTTGATTCAACTAATGATTCAGATTCCGTTTATTCTAAAAATAGCTTTACAGCTTCTCATTTACATGCCATTGTGTTCTGGTTGAAGGCTCCGCCCCACTCATGAATATTGATGAGTTACCATAGAGTGGAAGAACACATAGAAAAATTCTGAATTTTTTTAAATATGGTGTGTTTTAGCAGCAGAATACTGTCCGATTGTGTTATGAGCTTATTGCTCACTTATCTCTTCAAGAGAAGCTATCTAAATTACTATTCGGGAGTAACCATATTTAAACAGAATTCTGAACTTGAGAGATACTCTCAGGCTTCAGGAGGCTTGTTTTAGAAAGTTAATCTTTTCTTTTTCACTTTTATAAAATCTGAATGTCAGTTCACCCTGAGTGAGTCAATTCAGCTCTGACAGCTGTACTCAAACAGTTTCAATGTCTGCATGTCATCCACAGATTAGCCCTGTGTCCCATAGGTTTTTTTCCTCTGAGTGTTTCAGTTTTCTTAAGTTAACTGGAGATTCTAAATTGTCCGAGCATGGGTGTGTGAATGAGAATACCCTGTCTACCGATTGCTAATAGGATAGGTTTATGCCTCAGCAATCCAGATCAAGTGTTTCATAAACTTTACATGAAATAAAGAGTTGCAGCACTTATTGTAGTTGATTATTGCCAGAGCTATATGGTTAAATTAGTTGTGAACTGACTAATGTGTAAATGATTTTTTGCTTAATTTATTGAACTTTATTTAGTTAATTTATTGTTTGTTAGCTTTTTTTTTTTTTTAATGAATTTGTTACTTAATATAGTAGTCAGCTGGCATTTCTCAAGAGTTGTCCCGGGTGACCCCCTGTGGCTGCAGGTTGTCATCACATCTAATTACACAATCAGTAAAATATATTTTTACCTATAATTGATCTCATTGTTTAATTACCTGCCCTGTTCCCAATTTTTAATTAAGTGCAGTAGTGTGAGACTTAACATTTGGAAGACATATCTATATTGTTTGAGAGATCTTTCAATGCTTAACTTGTTTTGCTTATTTTCTTTACAATTCTTTTTTTTGGAGTTTTCTTTTATTGTATTTGACTACTAACAATTAACAAGGAGCTGAGCAGACACCAGTGTAAACAACACAGAATGCTAATGACCAGCTGTTATTTTTTACTATTCCACATTTGTGTGCTTGTTAATAATGACAACTTAAAATAGCCAGAAAATTTAAAGAAAAAATTAACTAATTGTTACAGATGTATTGCACATTCTTATTTAATTCTGTAAGTATTTAGCATTTCCAGTTTTGGTTTGAAAACTTGCATCCACAGTGCCCCCCCTAGGATTGAACTTGATGACCACTGAGTTAACATAGTAAAATAATTATTGCATCTATTAGTTAATTACAGTAAGTGGCGAAATAACACAGACATTATAATACATTATTTGCCCTTATTCATTTAATTGGCTTATTTGTGAGTGAGAAATTAATGATTAGTAGGGTACTGCAAAATTAGTAAATCATTGATTGTTGAACTGCCTTTTTAGTTATTCCATCAATCTGATGGCTACTTATTCCAGATTTTACACAATTCATTGCTTCATTTTTTGAACAAATTAGTTGTTTAATAAATGAATCAACTAATAAAACAGTTTAATTCATATTGGTTAATTGAATAACTGGCTAGTTTAGTTGTTTAGTTGTGATTTGAGATCCACAATTTAAATCTCGGGATATTTAAAGTGTTGTGATTAATTTATTTTGTTAAAAGTTCAGTTCATTCAAAAGTAATCTACTTTAAATAAGTGATTTTTGTATTTTGCTACATTTTATCAGAGGAGTAACCTCTCTGCAAATAACATCCAGTATAATCCAGTTTGGGGTGGTTCTTGGGTGAAGTAATGTGGCATGAGGTTCAAGGCAGGAGTCAGCCCTGGGGAAGATGCCAGTCCATCAGAGTGCCCGCCCACACACTCTCGCCCACCCTCAGTCAGTTCACCACAACCTGCATGTCTTAATGATGTGGAAGGAAAGCCAGAGTCCCTAAAAGAAATAAAATATGAAGATAGAAAGAGAATAACACTTCAGGTTGGGATTTGAACCCAAAATGCTGTGTTTGAGTGTTATACGTGATTAGGAAGAACAGAAGGTATTGGGTTCAAAACTGTTCTCTGGCTGAAGCTGGAACTGAAGCTGTGACCTTCTAAGGACTGAGAAAGTGAGCACTGACATAATCTTTCATTTAAATTATTTCTAGAAATAAAGGCACTGTAAGCCTGTAACAAGGAAATAAATATGAAATCTCTCAGAGCTAATTTATCACGCTTTTTTGTTGTTTTTTGTTTTTAGCTTTTCAATGTAAAAGGCTTCAATGTTTTAAAAAATGATGCTAGGGCAAGTTATCATAACACCCTCTATCTCCCTGTCTTTAGTTTGACTCTTCTCCACAGTTGTACTATTGACCAAATGCGTTCCCCGAGCCCCTACCCCCAAACTCCCATCTGTCCCATGTCTTATTACTTTGGCTCCTTTGTTCTGTATATCTGAAGATTCCTTCCTTCCCTAATTTCCTCCATGGCTTAGTCTTGCATGGATTTGTTGGGACACGGACATAACAGTTATGCTCATTAATTTTTTCTTACCCTATTTTAGTTACCATTTTTTTTCTTTTTGCAGGATATGGATCTCAAGTTTCTTATCAGACTCTATGGGTCTATAAATCTTGTTACTTATGTCAAAATGTAGGAAACGTTGCCAGCTGCTGTGTTATGGCTGTTGACATTTCAGTCAAAAATCTATACCCTTACAGAGGACTGTATCGTTTTGCATGGCTTTTCTTTAACTGTTACAAATTTATAAATGCCTGCCAGTGGGGGACAAAGCTTTGAAGGCAGAGGCAATAAATATGCTGTTCATCTAAGAACCATGATGATCTTTTATGCAATCACACAGTTTAGGTCTAAAATATCTGGGGCAGTGGTTATAAAACGCTTTGTAGAAGTATTTAGAATCCTTTCAATTGCTGATGGGATGCTAGTTATTTATTTTATTCCTATTTTGCTTTTATGATAAACTTTAGTGCTCAAGAGGTAAACTTAAGGGATCTGAATACTTTTACAAAGCAGTAAAGAATGACTTGTAACACAATAATTTAATACTTAAACAGTAAGATGTGACAGATGATATGAAAAAGGCAAAATAGGAAAAGAACATAACAACATTTAAACTATAGCAAACCAGAAATGATCTCTAAATGTCTTATACATATAAAAATCATACTGCTGTGCTTTTCTGAATGCAGAATGCAAAGAACAGCTAAGTAAATGAGATCAATTATTACCACCGACTGTGAATCTGGTTGGAACAAAAACCTGCAGCCATAGTACAGTAGGTCCCAAGGACCAAGTTTGTAAACCACTGGTTAACCTATTGGTAAAACATTTACAGTATAGAAAACTCAACTTAGCCATCATAATCACATTTATCCAGTGTTCCATGATATAGTAAATGTAATTTTTTATCTGGAAAATATATTGTTCTTTTGTATGTGGTATTTTTTTGCACCTGGCGCGCTACAAGTCTTTTTCTGGATTTCTTGGACAGGCCCTTGGACTCGTGTTCTTGGCTTATCTTTACTCAGCAGTCTGAAATCTTCAGTTCCATCTTGGAAAGGGATCCATTGATTGATTTTTTTTTTGTGAACGTTTACATATTTTTAGCTTGTACATGTCACTATCATCGCACTGAATCACATTGATTACTTACATACAATGCTATTTAACATTTTTTTCCATTGCATTCATTCTTTTAGTATTGAGTATTTGATGTTGATATTAAGATACAGTATCTGTCCTTTGGTGTTTATCTACTATACGACAACATCTTGACTGATTCTCATTTTTTGGCTGACATTTTATAACCACTGGATCTGGTAGCTTAATATATTGTAAATGCAGTGTTTCTACTTCACTTCCTTATGCGAGGTTTACTGAAGCCATCTCTGTACCAAACTGCCCTCCCACAACATTGCTGTTGCTCAAATCATCCATGGTTTCTCCCATACTGCTCCAATGATTTTTCAGTGCCTTGTCCCCCTGCACATACATTCATACAACTTGCACCGCCTAAGATAACTCAATTGTGCTGAAATGCAACACCATCTTCACTCACTTTCCTGACTCTGTAAGCTGATCCATGCTAGGGTCTTTTCTAAGATTGACAGCAGCCATGTACTCATGTCAAAGGATTTAAGCAGTGTAGTGGGTCACGTTAGTTTCGGTCTTTAAGAGCTTTTTCTCTCCCACTCTACGCTTCTCTCACACACTGACATACAACCTCAGCATGGCTTCTCAGGATGGCTCTTAACAGTGCTTCTCTCAGGTCCACATGGCCCCAAAAGTATTTTCATACTAAAATGCCACAGTATCAATGACTGACAATGATTATTAGGGAGGTTGCACAATGATTACTGCAGCAATCTAATGGACAAGAACTTGAACTTGTGCATGATGTGTTTTCTGCTGACTTTGTTATAAAGAAGCTTCTTTTTCAGAGGATTTATTAGCCAAGGTATTATGTAAATATAAAATATAAATTGTTCATGTGTGTATGTATGTTTGCAGTCGCACTACCTTAAAAATGAAACTTTACACACTTATCAATAGGCTTCAATCATTTAACAGTATTTATCCATCCATCCATTATCCAACCTGCTATATCCTAACACAGGGTCATGGAGGTCTGCTGGAGCCAATCCCAGCCAACACAGGGTGCAAGGCAGGAACAAATTCCTGGTCAGGGCACCAGCCCACCGCAGGGCATACACACACATACACACAAAGCACACACTAGGGACAATATAGGATCACCAATGCACCTAACCTGCATGTCTTTGTATTTCAGCAAAATCACGCCAGTCAGCTTTACTCTAAGGAATCACTGCTTTTGCATTTTTTGTGCAACTTTTCTTGAAAATCACAGCTTTATGTAGCAAAATCTAAGAGATTCATATGCTGAACACATTTGTTTTTTTAAAACTCTCTCATGAAGTATAAATGGGAAGCTCTATATTCTAATTCATTAGAACCTGTGCTCTAAGGTAACGTCACATCATGACTGTAATTAATAAGGGATTATGTTGAAATGGCCTGTTTGTGTCAAAGCAATTTCTTATTTCCATGCATCATCTGCCCTTCAACATTCTTCTCCATTGTGCCTTCCTTGTATGTCACACTTGTTAAAGAAGGCACCTGTCTTGTTTTTGTTCAGCGTGAAGAAGAGCTGCGTAAGGAGGAGGAAAGGAAGAAAGCACAGGAAGAGCGACAGCGTTTTGAAGAGGAACGGATGGAACAGGAGCGTAAAGAGCAAGAGGAGCGAGAAAAGCGATATCGAGAAAGGGAGAAGCAGATTGAGGAACACAGGTACTGTGCTGGTTCATGGGACAGAGATGGAGTTGAGATTTGGTCCAATTATTCAGTCTGAGTGAGTGCTTAATTCATTAACTGGAAATGCAAGCCTTGTAATTCATAACTGCAGCTGTCAAGGACAGTCCTTTTTAATAGATATGCTTTGTGTGAATAGACAAGCGGAAGAATTCAAGCATAAGTGTCAGGTGCATCCCAACAAATGAGGTTCCACGCTTAATTATGTGTGGAGCACATTTAAACGTAAGTGGAAATTTCCAATTCCTAGGGCATATTTCTTAGAATTAAAAAAAACAAAGAACTTGAAAGTCCTTGTTGTTCTTCTTTGAAACATGCCATATCTGATTAGGTTCTGAGTTTCTGATCAACTGTAAGGCCCATGTGCATTCTGGGCTGTTGACTGACAATTGATGGTCAAGTTATAGATATGCAGCATATGCAGTTTTGTAGCTGCTCATGCTTACTCCTACTAGTTGTAGAGAGATGTCATAACTTTAACAGGAGTTAAAAAAGTATTTCATTTCATTGTATTATAAAATGAAACCTTCATATATCTCACAGGCTGTGTTACCCGGCTTCGCCTGTGAATAATGGAGCCTGGTTATAGTGCTGTCGGTTAATCAGATCTGTCAGAAGGACTATGTAACAAAGTATTTTTCTGTGTACAATATTTATTTTTATACCTGAGGGTAATATTATTAGTTCACTGGAGCTCCTTACTCTTGAATGTGCTACGTAGAGTTTCCCATTAGTAAAAACTTTGTTACATAGAACAATTCCTGCTTTGCCTACTGACTAACTTTGGCTTTTGTTGATTGTCATTGATATTACATTAAACTTCATTATGTTTGGATGGAAACAGGTAATTAGTAGGAAACAGGCCTGAGTAAAAATATAGATTTTTTTGGTAATTGTTATTTTTCATTGAAATAATTTCGTATCGATCCTTAAAGTCTCAAGATCGATCTTGTGAATCTCTGTCCTGCTCAATTACTACGTGTAGATTTTTCCTTAAAATCATTTTTTGGTGTCCAATCCTGCAGATGGCACTAATGTGCCTGTTAAGGCTTTCATTGGAAAAAGTGCTTTACTACTTAGCATAAAATGGTGTGTCTTCTTTAACTAAAATCAGCGTCTTAGACACTTAAATACAGTACGGACTTACTACAGATTCAAACGGTGTGTTGGTAGAGAACAACTGGATAAAAACAAAGCCATATGTAAGATGTGCAGCTCAGATATTAAGCATTGTTATAACACAACACATTTGGGAAATCATTGATCCCGACGTCACTCATAAATATAATTTCAGTGAAAATTCAAATGAGTAAAGCCTAAAGAATCTGCACTGGTGACGGTGTTTAGCTCCAAGCTTCCATTTAATTCAAGTTGTGCCCAGAAAATGATGTAATCTATTGTAGGTTTTATCTGTAAAAATAAGAGACCCTACAATGCACCCGACTCAGCAAAGCATGTAGGAAATTGTTGGAATTTTTAGAGCAGCCTGCAATACAAAAGTGAACATGCGCTCAAAGCAGCCGACTTGACGTAGCTCCATAATACAGCAGTTTTAAAATGCTTCCTTCTTGTCGGAGGACTGTCAGGACAGATTTTCAAGACTGATTAACGTGACTGCTACAAGTGAGCAACTGAAGATATGTATAACTTGCAAAATTATAGGAAAGACAAATGTTTTCTGTCAGTATCTTTAATTTTGACTAATTCAAGATTTTAAATGTCAAATAGGGAAATAAATTCGGCCTAACAGTTTAGGTGAAGGGTGTCTACATGGAGATTCATAACACACAAATAGCTTATTATATAACATTTATTATTTAAGAAGCTATATTTGATTATTTTATAATGTTATTATTCATAAGATTATACAGGTATTTTATAAAGTAGATGCAATCGCATTGTAATAAAACAAGGCGTCCCCATAATATGTGTTGACTCTGATGTGGCAATACATATGTTAAATTAATTAATTAATTAAATTAGGGTGCGTATGCGCCGAACAGCAGTTTGGAGTATCCACCCTTTTTGGAGTCTCTGGAGGGGTTGTTAGAGGGCATACCTTCTGGGGATTCTCTCGTTTTGCTGGGAGACTTCAATGCTCACGTGGGCAATGACAGTGAGACCTGGAAGGGCGTGATTGGGAGGAATGGCCCCGATCTGAACCCGAGCGGTGTTTTGTTATTGGACTTCTGTGCTCGTCATGGATTGTCCATAACGAACACCATGTTCAAGCATAAGGGTGTTCATATGTGCACTTGGCACCAGGACACCCTAGGCCTCCGGTCGATGATCGACTTTGTGGTTGTGTCGTCAGACTTGCGGCCATATGTCTTGGACACTCGGGTGAAGAGAGGGGCAGAGCTGTCAACTGATCACCACCTGGTGGTGAGTTGGCTTCGATGGTGGGGAAGATGCCGGTCAGACCTGGTAGGCCCAAGCGTGTTGTGAGGGTCTGCTGGGAGCGGCTGGCAGAGTCCCCTGTCAGAAGTAGCTTCAACTCCCACCTCCGGCAGAACTTCAACCACGCCCCGAGGGAGGTGGGGACATTGAGTCGAATGGGCCATGTTCCGTGCCTCTATTGTTGAGGCGGCTGACGGAGCTGTGGCCGCAAGGTGGTGGTGCCTGTCGTGGCGGCAATCCCGAACCCGTTGGTGGACACCGGCGGTGAGGGATGCCGTCAAGCTGAAGAAGGAGTCCTATAGGACTTTTTTGTCCTGTGGGTCTCTGGAGGCAGCTGATAGGTACCGGCAGGCCAAGCGGAACGCGGCTTCGGTTGTTGCTGAGGCAAAAACTCGGGCATGGGAGGAGTTTGGAGAGGCCATGGAGAACGACTTTGGACGGCTTCGAGGAGATTCTGGTCCACCGTCCGGCGTCTCAGGAGGGGGAAGCAGTGCAGTGTCAACACCGTATATGGTGGGGATGGTGCGCTGCTGACCTCACTTCGGGACGTTGTGGGTGGTGGGAGGAGTACTTCAAGACCTCCTCAATCCCACTAACATGCCTTCCAATGAGGAAGCAGAGCCTGGGGACTCTGAGGTGGGCTCTCCCATCTCTGGGACTGAAGTCACCGAGGTGGTCAAAAACTCCTTGGTGGCAGGGCCCGGGGTGGATGAGATCGCCCGGAGTTCCTTAAGGCTCTGGATGTTGTAGGACTGTCTTGGTTGACACGTCTCTGCAACATCGCATGGACATCGGGGACAGTGCCTCTGGATTGGCAGACCGGGGTGGTGGTCCCCTCTTTAAAAGGGGACGGAGGGTGTGTTCCAACTATAGAGGGATCACACTCCTCAGCCTCCCTGGAAAAGTCTATTCGGGGTTCTGGAGAGGAGGGTCCGTCGGATAGTGAACCTCGGATTCAGGAGGAACAGTGTGGTTTTAGTCCTGGTCGGAACAGTGGACCAGCTCTTCACCCTTAGCAGAGTCCTGGAGGGTGCATGGGAGTTTGCCCGACCGGTCTACATGTGTTTTGTGGACTTGGAAAAGGCATTCGACCGTGTCCCTCGGGAATCCTGTGGGGGTGCTCGGGAGTATGGGGTACGGACCCCTGATAAGAGCTGTTCGGTCTCTGTACAACCGGTGTCAGAGCTTGGTCCGCATTGCCGGCAGTAAGTCGAGCCCGTTTCCAGTGAGAGTTGGACTCCGCCAGGGCTGCCCTTTGTCACCGATTCTGTTCATAACTTTTATGGACAGAATTTCTAGGCGCAACCAGGGTGTTGAAGGGGTCGGTTTGGTGGACTCAGGATTGGGTCACTGCTTTTTGCAGATGATGTTGTCCTGTTTGCTTCATCAGGCCGTGATCTTCAGCTCTCTCTGGATCGGTTCGCAGCTGAGTGTGAAGCGGCTGGGGTGAGAATCAGCACCTCCAAATCCGAGAGCATGGTCCTCAGCCGGAAAAGGGTGGAGTGCCCTCTTAGGGTTGGGGGAGAGATCCTGCCCCAAGTGGAGGAGTTCAAGTGAGGGAAGAATGGAGCATGAGATCGACAGGCGGATCGGTGCGGCATCCGCAGTGATGCGGGCTCTGCATCGGTCTGTCGTGGTGAAAAAGGAGCTGAGCCGTAAGGCAAAGCTCTCAATTTACCAGTCGATCTACGCTCCTACCCTCACCTATGGTCATGAGCTATGGGTAGTGACCGAAAGAACGAGATCGAATACAAGCGGCTGAAATGAGTTTCCTCCGCAGGGTGTCTGGGCTTTCCCTTAAAGATAGGGTGAGAAGCTCAGTCATCCGGGAGGGGCTCAGAGTAGAGCCGCTGCTCCTCCGCATCGAGAGGAGTCAGATGAGGTGGCTCGGGCATCTGATCAGGATGCCTCCTGGACGCCTCCCTGGTGAGGTGTTCCGGGCACGTCCAACCGGGAGGAGGCCCCGGGGAAGACCCAGGACACGCTGGAGGGACTATGTCTCCCGGCTGGCCTGGGAACGCCTTGGGATTCTCCCGGAAGAGCTGGAAGAAGTGGCCGGGGAGAGGGAAGTCTGGGCCTCTCTGCTTAAGCTGCTGCCCCCGCGACCCGACCTCGGATAAGCATAAGAGGATGGATGGATGGATGGATTAAATTAGGGTGAATTTTGAGTGCAGGTCTGTGAAAAGTGTTTTTTCTTTTTGAAAAGAGCAATGATATTTTGTTCCACTTCTCCTAAATACTGATGTTAACTGTTGATTACTAATCAAGTATTTCTTCTTAAATGTCTGGCATTCCTATGCTTATGCATTTGTTATGAAGTCACTATGCAGACACCTTTCAAATAAAGTGTTACTGAAATTTGTCATTATGTTAATGTTCTCTATGTATGGTTATGTAACTTCTAAAAAAAAAAAGTAATCACTTCAAATTTATCAGTGCACGCTAATTCAGTCAGGATAAAATCGAGCTTGCATTGAATTAGGACATTGTGAATCAGAATCAAATCGAAACATCAGTGCTGATACCCAACCCTAGTAGCAATAATGGGAATTTTGCGTATAAAAATAATTTTGCCCAGTAGCTTCAAACAGATTTAACATTTAAATGCTCTGATCTGTAATCTTGTGCCATTACAAATTTTGGGAGGGTGTGGTGAGTGCAGCAATGTGCTATCAGCGTGTGCTCCCAACCCCTCTCTCTTAGATCAAACGCAGTATACCCTGAATCGTGGTTTTATTTAACTTATGATTACATACAGCATTGGTGTTTACAGGTTGCACATTTATTTAGCTGATGTCTAGCACTGTACAGAAAAAAACAGGTGAAAAAAAATATGTTGAACCATTTATAATGTCCACTTCCTAAATTTATCAAGGCATGCCATCGTTTCTGGCTTACGCTGTACTCAGGGCTTGAAGAAATCCAACACGCTGTACTGGCACTTCTCTGTTTCTGATTTGCGAACCGGTGCATTGTGGTTTGATCTCTAAGGGGCACTTTAATTCTCAGCAATACTGCATATATTTCACCACCAAGGGCTCGTTGCTCCCTGCCTCATTGCTCCCGCTTGAATTTGTATACATTTCATGCCACATCACAAGAAGTAAGAATAAGCCAACAGATATAGAGTACTACATGTGCCCAATGATGCAACTTGCTAAGCACATCTAAGAGCTTCACCAAACTTCTGCAGACCTCCAGGACCCATGTTCAGTTATCCCTGTTTTAAATGATACAACACTACACATCATTCTAAGAGGCACTACATTATAATGACATGTGGTGATGGTAGCATCATGCTATGGGAATGTTCCTCTGCATTAAAAATATAATATGTTACAGTGAGATTCTGAAAGAAACCTCACTGCAGTCTGTAGTAAATCTGGAACTTAAGAAAACCATTGTAGTAAAACTGAAAACTTATAGCCTAAGGTCCATTGAAATGGCTAACATAAAGTGTTGGATTGGTCCAAGCAAAGTCTAGAAATTAATTACAATGTGACATATTGTCCCTCCAATGGAAAAAAGGTCTTATAACTGTTATGGACAACATTTGCAGTAGGCAAAGGTACAAAGCTCTAGTAGAGACTTAGCCTTAAAGCCTCATGGTTGGAATTTAGGGTAAAGGTAACTTGACTGACATTAACTCAAGAAGGGTATTTTTCAAGCATTTTTTCAGTTTCTCAGCTTAGAAGGATATGTTTTTTTTCTTTTTATACTGTTAATCAATGGCAAAAAACCTTTACATGCATTATGATTCTATATTATAACACTAAATTATTAAACGAACACGCATCATGAGGATATACTCTACATACCTTGTGAACTTCTAATGATTAGTCATACAAGTGCTCTCATTGTCCTTTCCTTCGCTCATGTCTTGCACAATGGAGCCCATCCTAGCAAAGGAAAAGAAATAACAAATGATTTAATTTTGTTCATACAAAGTAGTTTTTTCCCTTCAGTCTGTTACGCACTGATTGAGTGATGTGTATTTACAGAGTTCCACATATCTTTTTTCTGAACTTGAGTCTATCCAGTACAAGGCCAAGCTGAAGCCAGCCTTTTCTATAATTTGGACACAACAGGATTCATCTCAAGACAAAACAGCAGCAGAAAATACTTAAAATGTACATGTACTGTTTGAATTTATGCTGATGAGAGCAAAATGTCACATCTTTGAACCATTGGAAGGGAACAGTGTTTCTCGAGTGTAACTTGCAAGTATATAGGAAAAATGTGAATTCCAGACCATTTTAGCAAGGAATCAAAGCAGCATCCTGGTTACTATTTGAGGTTCTTAATCTTAAAGTCAAAGACAGAAAGTGAATTATGTAATCAACCTGTAAAAATTCTTATTAAAATAAAGCAGTCCAGGGGAGCGTGGTGATGCATTGGTCAGCATTGTTGTCTCTTAATTTCAAAGGCTGTGTGGAATATGCATGATCTACTTGTGTCTACAACGATCTTTCCTTTATGACTTTAGTTTTGTTCCCTCAATCCAATGATAAGCGTGTTTATTAAATGGCAAGTTTGAATTTTCATTATGTGGGTAGAGTGTGTCCTATGATGGGGTGAGGATGTGATGCAGCCAGGATGACTTCTAGTGCCCAAGACCTCAAACTGGATTGTACTGGTGTAGAAACTGGATGAAGCAGTAATGTGTGAGAGTCACATTCTCTCAGAAGTAGCTGCTTGTAAATACAGCTGGAGGTAGGCTATCAGAAAAGGGGGTAAAGTACATTTGAAAAGGGGTTGGCGCATGACTGTAAAGACTCACTGTGTAGCACAGCTACAGTGCCTTCAGAAAGCATTCAACACCTTCACTTTTTTCACATTTTGTGATGTTGCACATTTGTGCTAAAATCACTTAAATTCATCCATCCATTATCCAACCCGCTGTATCCTAACTACAGGGTCACGGGGTCTGCTGGAGCCAATCCCAGCCAACACAGAGCGCAAGGAAGGAAACAAACCCCGGGCAGGGTGCCAGCCCACCACAGGGCAAGCACACTAGGGATAATTTAGAATCGCCAGTGCACCAAACCTGCATGTCTTTGCACTGTGGGAGGAAATCGAAGTGCCCAGAGGAAACCCACGCAGACATGGGAAGAACATGCAAACTCCACGCAGGGAGGACCCGGGAAGCAAACCCGGGTCTCCTAACTGCACGGCAGCAGCGCTACCCACTGTGCCACCGTGCCATCCCATTTAAATTCATGATTTGCCTCAATCAGGCAACAATTAATAGCTCAGAATGACAAAGCAAAAGCAGGATTTTAGAAACTTTTGCAAATTAAAAGGAATAATCTGAAATATTACACTGAAACAAGTATTCGCACCCTTGGCTACAGTAGTTTAAATTTGTTCTGGATGTAGCCCATTTTGTTGGCCATTGTTGAGAAATTAGGAGTCCACCTGTGGTCAATTCAATTGATTGGCATGTTAGGAAAGGCACACACCTATCTATAGAAGTCCCACAGTTGTGCAAAAACCAAGCCATGAGGTGAATGGAATTGCCTGTATAGTTTATAAATACGATTGTATCAAGGCACAAATCTGAGGGGTATATAAAAATCCTTCAGCATCGATGGTTACTGAAGACCACCTTGGCCTCCATAATTCCTAAATGGAAGAAGTTTGAAACAGCCAAGACTCTTCCTATAGCGGACCAAACTGAGAAGTCATGGGAGTAAGGCCATGGTAAGAGAACTGACCAAGATGATTACTCTGGCCGAAATCCAAAAAAACTGCGTGAAGATAGGAGAAACTTACAGAAAGACATCCATTACTATAACACGTCACCAATCTGAGCTTTATGACATTGTGGCCAGATGGAAACCTCTTCTCTGTAAAAGACGCAGCGGGAGTTTGCAAATCTTGAGATTAGCATCATGTCTGAAGGAAACTAGGTACCACTAATCACGTGTGCAATACCATCCCAGTAGTGAAGCATGGTGTTGGCAGCTTCATACTGTGGGGTTGGGGACTGGGAGATTAGTCAAAGTTAAGGATAAGCTGAACAAAAAAAAGTAAAGAGATATCCTTAATGTAAACCTTCTCCAGAGTGCTCTAGACCTCAGACTGGGTCAAGTGTTCGCCTTCCAACAGGACAGTGACCCTAAAGATAAAGCAAAGACAGCATGGAAGAGGCTTAGGAACAACTCTTTGTATGTTCTTCAGTGACCCAGGACTTGAACCCAGCCAAACATCTCTGGAGAGACCTTAAAATAGCTTCCACTGATGTTCTCAGAGAAGAATGGCAGAAAATCCTCAAAGAGAAGAATGGCAGAAAATCCTCAAATCCGGGTGTGTGAAGCTCGTTTCATCAAACCAAAGAAAACTCCAGGTTGTAATCACTACAAAAGAGGCTTCAGCAAAGTATTGCGTAAAGGATCTGAATACTTGTGTCAAAGTAATATTTAATTTTTTTTATTTAGATAGATAGATAGATACTTTATTAATCCCAAGGGGAAATTCACATAATCCAGCAGCAGTATACTGATACAAAGAAACAATATTAAATTAAATAGTAATAAAAATGAAAAAAATTAAAATAAAATTAATGTTAGCATTTACTCCCCCGGGTGGAATTGAAGAGTCGCATAGTGTGGGGGAGGAACGATCTCCTCAGTCTGTCAGTGGAGCAGGACAGTGACAAAAGTCTGTCACTGAAGCTACTCCTCTGCCTGGAGATGACACTGTTAAGTGGATGCAGTGGATTCTTCATGATTGACAGGAGTTTGCTTAGTGCCCGTCGCTCTGCCACAGATGTTAAACTGTCCAACTTTACTCCTACAATGGAGCCTGCCTTCTTAACAAGTTTGTCCAGGCGTGAGGCGTCTTTCATCTTTATGCTGCCACCCCAGCACACCACCGCGTAGAAGAGGGCACTCGCCACAACCATCTGGTAGAACATCTGCAGCATCTTACTGCAGATGTTGAAGGATGCCAACCTTCTCAGAAAGTATAGTCTGCTTTGACCTTTCTTACATAGAGCATCAGTATTGGCAGTCCAGTCCAATTTGTCATCCAGCTGCACTCCCAGATATTTAAGGTCTGCACCCTCTGCACACAGTCACCTCTGATGATCACAGGGTCCATGAGGGGCCTAGGCCTCCTAAAATCCACCACCAGCTCCTTGGTCTTGCTGGTGTTAAGGTGTAAGTGGTTTGAGTCGCACCATTTAACAAAGTCTTTGATTAACTTTCTGTACTCCTCCTCCTGCCCACTCCTGATGCAGCCCACAATAGCAGTGTCATCAGCGAACTTTTGCATGTGGCAGGACTCCGAGTCATATTGGAAGTCTGATGTATATAGATTGAACAGGACGGAGAAAGTACAGTCCCCTCGGCGCCCTGTATTGCTGCACACAATGTCAGACCTGCAGTTCCCAAGACGCACATATTGAGGTCTGTCTGTAAGATAGTCCACAATCCATGCCACAAGGTGTGAATCTACTCCCATCTCAGTCAGCTTATCCCTAAGGAGCAGAGGTTGGATGGTGTTGAAGGCGCTAGAGAAGTCCAAAAACATAATTCTTACAGAACCACTGCCTCTGTCCAGGTGGGAGAGGGATCGATGAAGCATATAGATGATGGCATCCTCCGCTCCCACCTTCTCCTGGTATGCGAACTGCAGAGGGTCGAGGGCGTGGCGGACCTGTGGCCTCAGGTGGTGAAGCAGCAGCCGCTCCATGGTCTTCATCAGATGTGACGTCAGAGCAACAGGCCGGAAGTCATTCAGCTCACTAGGACGTGATACCTTTGGGACAGGAGTGATACAATATGTTTTCCAAAGCCTTGGGACTCTCCCCTGTTCCAGGCTCAGGTTGAAGATGCGCTGTAGAGGACTCCCCAGTTCCAACGCACAGGCCTTCAGCAATCGTGGCAATACACCATCTGGACCCGCTGCTTTGCTGGCACAAAGTCTTTTCAGCTCTCTGCTCACCTGGGCTGCTGTAATTGTGGGTGGGGATGTCTCACCTATGCTGGTATCAGCAGAAGGATGGTTGGAGGATGCAGTACTCCGAGGTGAGAGTGGGTTACTGTGATCAAACCTATTAAAGAAGTTGTTCATTTGGTTTGCTCTCTCCACGTCTGTCTCGATGGCGGCACCCCGCTTCGAGCTGCAGCCAGTGATAATCTTCATCCCATCCCACACTTCCTTCATGCTGTTGCTCTGCAACTTCTGCTCCAGCTTTCTCCTGTACTGCTCTTTCGCCGCCCTGAGCTGGACTCGGAGTTCCTTCTGCACGCACTTCAGCTCATGCTTATCACCACCTTTAAAAGCCCTTTTCTTCTGGTTCAAAAGGCCCTTGATGTCACTTGTAACCCATGGCTTGTTGTTAGCATAGCAGCATACTGTTCTTACTGGAACTACAATGTCCATACATTGTATCCATACATACATACATACATTTATTTGTAATAAATTTGCAAAAATGTATAAAATCCTGTTTTCACTTTGTTGATCTGGTGTAATGAGTGTTGCTTGATGAGAGAAAAATGATTAGAAATGATTTTACCACAAGGCCACAATGTAACAATTTGTACAAAGTGAAGGGATCTGTATACTTTGTGAATCTGTATCTGAAACACTTAGAAGGTGCAAAAAAGTGTGTATTAATCAGTTTCTCAACAAAATGTATTTTGGTTTTTGAGAAGAACAGACCACAAATAGTGGATTTTCAATATCAGAAATACAATTTGTTATAACTTCGAATTCCGTAAGATATTTTGATCTGACTTGGACTTGTGCAATATGTTCACCCAGGTCGATCAATGCCTCACTTACTGTATTATTCTCTAGAAGTTTCTTCATTTGACTTTAAATAGTGCAAATATGATTTTTCTTTCCTTAAATGTAATCTTGCTGTTAAAATGTACGATTCTGTCTCCCTGTGAACAGGAAGAAATTATTGACCCAGGAAGCAGAAGAAGCCAAAGAAAGGTCAAGTCACCAATCAATTTTTGTAAGAAATCATTGATTACTTTTTTCTTTTCTTTTGACTACATGGTAATAATTGCTCCAACTTTAATTAGGTTTGGGGAAAGCTGGTTAAAGATTTAAAGTTTTAGAAAGAAAATAAAAAGACATGCATTCTTTCACTCTTTATTCCTAACTGACAGCATAAACCTATTAATAAACTGACATCATTCAGTATGGTGCCTATGCCAGCATCATCAGGAGTAAATCAGGAATCACTCATACACAGACCCAGAGTCACTCACACCAGGCCCATTTGGATTTGCCGATTAGCCTAATGCATATATTTTTGGGATATACTAGGAAGACCATAATAACTGGACAGAATACCCACATACTCCATATACATAGTGACCTGGCTGGGATTACAACCCAGAGCTCTGGACCTGTAATGCAGCAGTGCTGATTTCTTTGCTACACTGCTGATGTCTGACAACATAAATACAAGACACATTGTAAGGTAGGGTGGTATAGTGGCCTTGGACCATGACGTTTTTGGTTCAGTTGCCATCTTTGCCTCACTGTATGAATTTGAGCATATCACTTGATCTTATGCTTATGCTTCAAGTGTAAAACAAAATCTGTCAAAACAGTCGAACTGTAGTCTGACTTGATAAGACACATTGCATTAATTTGTCCCCAAATATCCAAAATTAATAAGTTAAATATTCTTCAGCTTCCCATATCTAGCAAGAATATTCCAACTCAGAAGTCATTTAATCCTATTTGTGATCATATCCTGGCGGCACAGAGTGCAAAGTAAGAAGTGTTCCCGGACATGTCACAGGTCAAACTCGCATGCGCACACCCACACTTGGAAAGGGCGAACTTAGAATTGGCAGATAAGTAAACCTGCACATACTTGGGGTTGTGGGAGGAAATCCAGAGCACATGGAGACGCAAACTCCTATTAGACAACAACTGTGCATGAGAGTTGAACCTGTGAAGAAGCACCACTATTCACTGTGCCACTATGCCTCATATGATTATAATATTAGAGTATTTTAAAGGGAAAGTGACACAAAGAGCACCAGAGGTCATTATTGGGCCATTTTTCAGTTGTTTGTTTCACTTGTGTCTCAGTGCCAAATGCTGCCTAACAACTTAAATTGTTTTGTAGTGAATAAAGTTTTCAAATCACATTTCAGGCACCCATTTTAGTAAACAGCCATTTACGTATTCTTGGAAGATTCCATATTCCTTATACTGCACGAGACAGTCCTTCACATGTAAACATATAACAGAGTTAAAACTAACTTCAAATAGAAAAGTCAGGAAGCAAACTAAATGATAATATAGAAATCATAAAGGTGTTCTTTTTTCTAGACCTGGTTTAGCCAAAATGGTATGACCATTTCCATATGAAGACTGCCACATGTGAAGGTCAGGGATTTATTCAACGGTTCATTAGGAACTCCTAGTCAACATGTTGAATGCAGATGTACATACCTAAGTGACATTGAAAAGTGCTGAATCATTTCCAAAATGACAAGTCTTAATAGGTGCTCAGGGTAATGGGTGGCCAAGACTGATCGATGCTGAGGTCCATGAAGGCCATCCCACCTGGTAAGAACCACCGAAAGGGCTACTGTGGCACAAACTGCATAATTTAACGATGGTTACAAGAGAAATGTGTCATGCTGTACAGTGCGTGCATAGAAAACTGCTGCACATGGGGCTGTGTAGATGCTGGCCAGTCAGAATGCACATTAGCCCTTGTTCACCATAGAAATAACCTATAATAATCACATTAGCATAAGAAATGGATGTTGGATCAATGGGCCTGTGGTTGGCACTGTTGATGAGATGGACTAATAAAGACTGACAAGACTTTCTTTCTGTTCATTTCTCCAATATTCAAGCTGTAACAGTTATTTTGAAAAAGTTATATCAGAAAGCAAAGTTTATCATAGAATGTACACAAGTGCAATCAGCAAAAAGCATGACAACATCATTCCATTATATTAAGGAAAACCGTCACTGGATGCTAAAGAAGTGAAGACCCATTGTCTGGTCTGATTAATCTACTTCTGGTTCACAGTGGTGTGTTTAGCATAATGAGGTAAGAGTGTTTCCATGCCAAACTGGCTCCCAGATACATGTAAAGTAGGGTTTCAGTGTCGCAAAGTGGTTTCAATGTCGCAAACTGTCTTCATTGATTGAGGACGTTACTTCATGATGGCACCTGGTTATGAACTTTTCTGCAGGATTTCTCTCCATGCTACAAGACTAGCCTTGAAATGGCTAAAAGCACAGTATGTTCAGGTTGATTTAGTCCCATCCCTAGTTACCAAATCTGAAACCAATCAAAATCTGTAAAGAAAGGGGGAAAGAAGCCATTAGGAATAGAGATCGAACCAGTTAACTATGGAGCAGACTGGACCTCCATTCCTGGTCCAGACTTTCAGCATCTTATTGGTTATGTGACCCAGTGAGTTCAGTCCTGATGCAGATAGAAGACCAACTTGGTGTTAGGCACAAATAACTAAAAGTGGCCACACAAATGTGTGAATTAGAATTTCTGGTAGACATTGATTTCTGCTTGAAATACACCACTTTCAAGGTACTGGAGGCTTAAAGTATATAAATCTGGAGCACTCCAGTCTGTCTGGTCTTTTTTTAATGCAATTACTGCTTAGTGGTAAAGTAAGGTGAGACCACAAAAAAAGAGTCATACCCATAAAACTTGTGCCCTCTCTTTTTAGGTAGAGGATGAGGATGAATTAAAAGAGAAGAAAATGGAGTCTGAAGTTGAGGTTTGTTAAACTAAAATTTTGTGTTTCAGGTATTTTATATCAAATTTACATGCCAAAGCATCTGATTTCAAGCTATTTTGAGAGAGATTTTCAACAAATCTTTAAAAACATAAAATTGGATTCACAATTTATAGGCTAACATTTCCATGTATGAATTTTGGTGCATCAACATGGTCCGATTATTGTTTTACCAATAATAAAAAAAAGAATAAAGAATGCCATTTCCTACCAGCTTGACATCTTCTGAAGTCCTACGTGCGGTCTATTTTCTCTGTGCTGTCACTTTCTATACTGTTAGGCTGCTGCGATTGTATATTTCATTACAGAAGTGTTTTCCCTATAGTTCAAGGTTTGTTTCCCACCTTGCACTTAGTGCTGTTGAGGTAGGCACTAGCTTCGCATATCCCTAAAGTGTATAATTTAGAAAATATATGGATTGGAAGCACAGTATTTTGTTCTCACTTTGATAGTGAGGTAGAATGGGGTTATTACATACCTGCTTTAATGTTTTTACAGGAGGCAGCAGCAATCATCGCTCAACGGACAGAAAACCCCCGAGAGTATTTCAAGCAGAGAGAAAAAGCTGTGGCCTGTAGTTTTGATAGTTCTCCTGCCTCAGTGCAACGGACAGGTAAGTCTCAAAAAGTCTAGCAACAGCTGGGGGAGGCACTTTGCTTTGGAGTTACTTCACAGCTGGAATTGTGTGGACTTCAGACAAGCTCCTGACACAATTGTGAAGATCACCCTGCATCACTAGTCTCATTTATAACTTAGACACCTGGTCCAACTACAGTGTTCCTTGGGTGGACATCAGATCCAGGATTGGATCTCATGCTGTACTTCATATAGGAAAAGTCAATTTGGTGCTGAGCTGCATTGCAAAAGTAAATAAATCAAAATATGCAGTCATCAAGGATGAAATGCTTTGATAAGCCCATGTCAGACAGGGGTTGTACTTGCAATTATTATCTAATTTTTGTTAGCTTATAAATGTACAGTCAGCCCTGTTATGTGTGCATACTCAGTCCAGGTTTGGTTTCTGCCTTACACTATGAGGGAATGGGCTTTGGCCCCTGCAACTCAGCATCAGATTAAGTAGATCTGAGAATTTATTTGTTATGAATATACAGTCATTCATTTATTTATAACTGACTATGATGTAATATGGTGGCATAGTGGTTAGTGTGAGCACCTCACAGATCTAGTTTTGGCTTTAAATCTTGTACCCAGTTTTGTCTGTTTGACATTTATCAATTCTCTGCATGTCAGCAGGTGTTTTGCTCCAGGTACACAAATTTTCTTCCCATAATCCCAAAGAAGAGTGTATACTTTAGATTTACTGCTGACTTTAAATTGGCTGGTGGGTGTGAGCATGAGTGGGCCCTGCAATGCATGGCATGCTGTCCAGTGTTGTTTTTTTAGGTTATGAGCCACGTTACAGAGGCTCCAGACCTCATGTCCCTAAACTTGATTAAGCAGGTATGAGAATATACAGGGCCTTCAGAAAGTTTTCAGATTCCTTCACTCTTTACACATTTTGTTATGTTGCAGTCTGTCAAGTTGGATGGAAGCCATCAGTGGACAGCTATTTTTATATCTCTCCAGAGATGTTTGATTGAATTTAAGTCTGGGTTCTTGCTGGGCCACTTAAGGAGATTCCCAGAGTTGTCCCTAAGCTACTCCTGTGTTGTCTTTGATTTGTGCTTAGCATCGTTGTCCCACTTGAAAGTGAACCTAAGGCCCAGTGCACACTGCAGCAGCTTAACGCGCACACGTGCCGGTCCCGGGACATAACAGCGTTTTAAAAACGTTACAGTAATGTGTGCATGCCCATCTGCCATGCATCTCGACACCCTACCCATCAAATGAAACTTCAAAGTCTCGTCTTACCGATGATATAAACCATTTTGACACACAACAACCACAGCACTGACACTAAAGCCTTTTTTACAGAGAAGTACATACTTTTAAGAGTTGACTGTGCCTACCTTTGAAGACCCCCTGCAAGTCAAACATCAATATTTCCGAGCAGTATTGATCCCATTGTGTCCGTAAGGCTCCAGCGAATATAATCCAGTAAAACGATTTAGGTCCAAAACACACGATATATTCTCAAAGGGACAAAACTCCAGAAAACGTTTCATAACTTGAGACCACCTACGTACTTTTTTTTCACTTATATTGCTCATATTAGACGTAATTTGTTTCTGTCAGCGATAACCATGCTACCGCATGAAACACGGAAGTGTTAGCTTCCGAAAGACACCTAAGTTGGCCAATTACGATGGGTCTGGGGTTGACTGGCACCTCGTATAGCCAACCAGTGTCACAGAAAGCTTTGAGGATGACGTATAGCTCTGAACTCTGGTAGAATCTACCAGTTTGATTGGACACTGTGACTGACACTCAAAACTTACAGCCAATGAGCAGCCGAGCATTTTGATATGTAACTTGCCATACTAACTTGTAAACAAAGCGATCGGAGCTGCGTGAAGGTGGCATTTATGCCAGTCTGCAGAGTTGGTGCGTGGTTGTTTATTGTGATTTCGCCAAGTTTTTTCGCATTTTAAATATGAATAAAAGTAGAAGTTTAAACGTAAATAAACGCTCGATTAAATAATAGATGCATGTAGCGGTGAAAGTATTCAACCGGCACAGGGGACTTGTAATGGCGGAGAGCGACGTGCCACGCCCTTGTGCTTTCTGCTTGCTAGTGATTGCTGCCATCAAGTGGCACATGGAAAAACGCTGAGCTGTGTTGTAACAGTTTGTAAAAGAAATATATATAGTTTGTGTGCATTTTATAAAAAAAAGTAAAAAATAAAAAATATAAATATATTTTTGGCCCATAACTTGTATTGACTATTTTTACATAGAAATGTGTATTTTTTATTGTTTTTATTATGGAACATGAATTTCCATAACTAATAGAGTGACACTGTGTGCAGATATAGATTCCTTTAGGTGTAAGCTTTCAGTAGAGCCCTCATTGATATATGTGGGTTGAAGCATTCAAAAGTTATTACACTTTTTCCATATGTTCCAAAATGTGCATAATGGTCTCTCTAAAAAGCCCCTGAGCATGCCCACATAAAAACTGGTGTAGAAAATGTCATTTTTACAGGTATTCTTTTCAAATTTGAAATTTGAGTAGTCAACAAGTTATTCTGTTGGTACATAGTGTGTTTCTGTCCCCACATACCTACTGCAGCTTTATTTTCCTTTATTTTCATAAAAAAACTTAGGCGAGAACAAAAAAATTTGTTTTTTTTGTGAGTTCTAATGTGCATAACTTTTGATCAGTCACACCTACAGTGATTCTGACTACTAAGGGTGAAACTAGAGAATGTGACCTTTACAAAGAGACCAAACATGTGTTTATACTCCAGATAGTTCAATAACAGCAATGATTCTAATTTGGAGAGGTCGAATTACAAGCGATTTAGCAAAAATGACCCCGAATGATAATTAAGGATATCCCTGTACTTTGGTCCGTTCAGCTTTCCTTCAACCCTATCTAGTCTCTCAGTCATTGCTGCTGACAATCAACTCCAACAACATAATGCTTCTGACACTATTCTTCACCTTTAGGTGTTGGACAGGTGATTAGCGGTGACTGGTTTCCTCCAGACAAAATGCTTAGAAATGAGGTCAAACAGTTCAATCTTGGTTTCAACAGACCAGAGAATCTTGTTTCCCATAGTCTGAGAGTCCTTTCGCTGCATGTTTGACAAACTCGAAGTGGGCTTTCACGTGTTAGCTGCCCACTCTGTCATAAAGCCCAGATTACTGGAGTGTTGCAGTAATATTTGTCCTTCTGAAAGATTCTCCCATCACTACAATGCTTCTCTGGACCTTGACCAGAGAGACCATTGGGCTCACTGTAGTCCTGGTTGTTCCAAACGTCTTCGTTTATGAATTATAGAAGCCATTCTGCTTTTGTGAACCTTCAGTGTTGCAAAAATGTTTTTGGAGTCTTTCCCAGATTGGTGCATCAGCACAATCCTGTCTCTAGGTTCTACAGGCAATTCCTTCAACCTCATGGCTTGGTGTTTGCTCTGGTATACATTTTCAGCTGTGGGACATTTTGTAGACAGGTGTGTGATTTTTCCAAATCTGGTCCAATCAATTGAATTGGCCGAAGGTGGAATCCAAATGATGAGCAATAAAATGGGATGCACCTAAGCCAAAAGTGTCATAGCAAAGGACCTGAATGCTTTATTTTTCATTTTTAATAAATTCACAAAAATTTCTAAAATCCTTTTTTGCTTTGTCATTCTGAGAAACTGAGCGCTGCTTGACGAGAAGAAAGAAATTGAATGATTTTAACATAAGACTGAAACATAACAATGTGCAAAAAGTGTGGGGGTTTGAATACTTTCTGCTGGCACTCTATGTAGTTTTGTAGTAATATAATATTTCTAAAGATTTATTATTCAGATTGAAGGTCTTTTGTTATGTACCCAAATAAATTTATAGTTGTGAGGTGTGTGTGTATATAAACTGTCCATACTGTATTGTGTAAACACTGGGCGCTGTCTCCGCATCTCAAAATTTGAAATAGTAAAACCTAGAGTTCCTTCCAATGTAGAACTAAATTATACTAAAGAGTGAATGCATTAAAATAGTTTCACTGAACCAAACTAGTTTGCAAAATGTAAAGAATTGAAAGGGTGAACAGTAAATAACAAATATTTAACAAAAGGCAGATTACATTTTCCTTGCCCTTTACCAATCTGTTTTTTGTGATAATTTTTTGATCAACATCTTAAACTTACAATACAAATTTGTAATGAACATATTAATATGAAAGTACAACTCCCCTCCACCATGCCCTAGAGTAGAATCCTGATGGTCTCATTACTAGAACTTACGGCTACTCTGTCCTGATGGGTGAATAATGCTAGCTCCATTCAGGTCCACCACCATAGCATGCATCCTGTAGTTTCTTTATGCACTGTATACACAACATGCAGCTACTGACAGCACTTGTTTTTAACCCTTGATTATATAGGGACTATTAACCAGTGTGGCTTCCTTTTTTTTGTTTTTTGTTTAGACCCTGTCGGTCAATAATGGATTAACAACGATTTGCACACATTAGAGTAACTATTTTGCATGAATTTCTTAATGATCATAATTTTAAGCAAACATTTCTAAGTTTTGGGATTTACGGTTGAACAAAGTAATGTGGCTTACATGTCTAGGGGCTTGTGTTCAAATCCCAAATCTATAACTGCCTGTGTATTTGTATGTAATTTATATGTGTCTCCATACTCTAGATTTTCACCCCCTTGGACATTTTATTGTTATACTGTACAGCATTGAATGTAGATTTAAATAGACTTTGGCTTTTATGACACCGATCAACAAAAGAGACACTTTGACATCAAAATGCAAACAGATTTCTGCAAAGTGGTCTATATTAATGACAATTATAAAACACAAAGTAACTCTGTTCACACCCTTTAATATGACACACCTACTGTAAATCATCACTGGTGCGGACATTGGTTTTAGAAGTCACAGAATTAGCAGCAGTAGTAGTAGCTTTTTATTGTCATTTCAGCCATATTCAGTTAGTACAGTACACAGTGACACGAAACAATGTTCCTCCGGGACCACAGTGCTACATAGAACACAGGACTACAGGAAAACTACACATAAAGTGTATGTGTGCAAACATCGCAGGACAGTGCAAAGACAGACAGTGGTACAAACAAAGACAGTGCAGCGCTGACCAGAACACATTTTTGATACCTACAGGTACAAAAAATCAGCAGGTTGTGCCAAAATGTGGCAATATCTAGGTAGAAAGAAAAGATGTAAACATGACAATGGAAGTATGAAAAAATTAAAAGTATGATAATAATAAATATAAAGACATGATCTAGTTGAGTGGGAAGGTGTACATGTGCTATCAGTCTAGTCCCTGAGTGTTTAGGAGTCAAACGGCTTGAGGGATGAAACTATTACACATTCTGGTAGTGAAGGCCTGAATCCTTCCATACCTTTTTCCAGATGGCAAAATAGTGAATGACTTATGTGAGGGGTGCACAAGGATGGTGGCTTTGTGGATGCAGCGTGTAGTGTACATGTCCGTAATGTAGGGAAGAGAGATTCCAGTGATCTTCTCAGCTGTCCTCACTATCCTTTGCAGGGTCTTGCGATCCATGACAATGCAATTCCCAGACCAGAGTGATGAACCTGCACAGGATGTTGTAAATAAATTTTCTAGATGGCAGTGAGCATGAGTGACGGGAGGGCTTTCCTCAGCCTTCGCACAAATTAAAGACGCTGATGGGCTTTCTTGGTTATGGAGCTGATGTTGAGGGACCAGCTGAGGTACTCTGCTAGATGAACACCAAGGAATTTGATACTCTTGACGATTCAATGTTCATAGTTCAATGGAGGTCACCTGCCTGTAGTCAACAGGTTTAAATTGACTGTAGTATAAATTATCAAATGCATCTTATCTGTAGGTCCAACTTGTGGTTAGTTAGTATGGTAGCTTAACTAAACAATGAAGACCAAAGAACAATGTGAAAAGGTGATTCAAAAGAACTAGCCAAGGGCTGAAGACAAGAAAATATCCAAGTCACTGAATATCCTTTAGAGTTCGGTTAAATCAGTCTGTGAGAAATGAAAAGAGTATGGCAAAGCTGTAAATCTGCCTACAGCAGGCAGTATATAAAAACTTGCGTGATTATGCAAGAAGATGACTAGTGATGGGGGTACCAAGAGACCTAAGAAAACTCTTAAGAAGTTACAAGCTTTACTGGCTGAGATTGGATAGACTGTGGATACAACGTTTGCTTAGAAGCTTCACCAGTCACAGCTTTATGGGAGAGTAGCAAAGGAAAAGCCACTGTTAAATTAAAAAAGTAAAATGAAATATCTGCTTGAATTTGCAAGAAGGCACTTGGGAGACCCTGAAGTCAGTCCTATAGCTTGACGAGACCAAAATTGAGCATTCTGACTATCAGACTAAAGCCATGTTACACTGCACATCATCAACAGCAAACCGTCTGCACCGTGAAGCATGGTGGTGGCAGCATCATGCTGCAGCGGTACTTCTCTGTAGCAGGCCCTTGGAAATTCCAGGATTAAAACTTGGTGCAGTCTGCAAGAAACCTGCACCTTGGGAGAAGATTTGTTTTAAAGCAAGGCAACAACCTCAAGCATAAAGCCAAAGATACAAATTAATGGTTTAAAAACAACAATGTTAATGCCCTGGGTCCTGTCCTGGATCGGCCGAGTTATACCCCAGATCCTATTCAAGTTGAGAATTTGTGGCTGGATTTCAAACTTCACTCATGATCTCACAACTAGGCGGTGGCCAAGAAAGCCCTTCACTTCAACCCATGTAGCAAAAGACCGCGTGGAAGATAGACAGTGTTGCTGGATCAGTTTGAATGAGGACATGAAACAAGCTGAAGCCGCACCTGAAGACACCTTGGACAGGAAGAAATGGAAAACGATACGCTGAAAGGTGCATCCACTAAATACTGATTTGAAAGGGATGAATATGTATGCAGTCATTTACATTATGTTTTATATTTGTAAATAATTTAGACTATTTTGCAGAGATCTGTTTTCACTTTGACATTAAAGAGTCCTTTTTTCTGTTGATCAGTGTCAAAAAGCCCAATTAATTCTACCATGAGTAAATAATGTATAACCATAAAATGTAGAAAATTCCAATGGGGTGAATACTCTTTATAAGCACTGTGCATGTTACTTTGATGGGAAGCTCAAAACTGGCCCAGTGTCATTGTGTTTTGTTTGTACAGTATGTGACTGAGTTGGCCCTGCAACAAAATGACTGGCATCCAGTCCACTGCAGGCTTCTCCTTTGTGTCTGATGCTGCCATTATGGAATCTGGCTCTCCTCAAACCTGTAATGGATGGGAGAGGGAACTGGATCTATAAATGGATTAAGGAAAAGGGAAGGTTACTCCACTCTAATACTTGCTGAAAATCAATACTTTGTTATATTATATACCCTAAACTGTAAACTATATTAAATAGGTTTGATTATAAATAGATGAATTGTATATTATTAATGCATTTAGATTATATAAATATATCTGAAATTTTAAACAGACTGCTATCCTTACATTATAGCAAACCATCTTCCCTTGATTACAGTATACACTTTATCTACAGAGCGGTCCAAACCATCTCAATCGTAGGCCAAATTAAGTTCTTTTTTTAGTAACTGCATTTGCAGTACAGAATTGTGCAGTGAATATAATGAATCATATGTATGACTGAATGTTCAAAAATAAATGTGATTTTTTCACCTCCTTTTTGACTTAAACATAAATATAGTATGCATTTAGAAATAAACTGGTCAAGTATAAATGAATGTGTGTGTCCTCTGCACTGCCAATTGAGTGCTTGAAGCTGATAGGATGGGTTTAACCCCACTCCTACAAGCTATCCAATCCTCTATTAGAATCCGTGGGCTCAGAAGATGGCAAATAACAATTGGAGTTCTGTTCCTGAAATGAGTCACAAATGTACCATTCAGCTGGCATTTCCCAAACATAAGGTGATTGCATTCAGAAGGGCCTAATTTAAAAAAAAAATAATAAAGAAAATGAAAAGTCTTCAAAGCAGCTCATCATGTTGATGTGCCATTTCCTATCCTACTGCTGTTCCCCTTCCAATGTTCCAAAAAATGTGTGTTATATACAGTCACTCAGCAAATTATTAGAAACACTATACAAACACTGGCTGAGCCTTCTTTTGCCCCCAGGACAGCCTCAGTTCCATCTGGCATGGGTTCCACAAGAAATTGGAAACATTCCTTTGAGTCTCTGGTCCATGATGACATGATTACATCACACAGTTTCTGAACATTTGTCAGCTGCACATTAGGGCTATAAATCTCTCCACATATCAAAGGCATTCTATTGGTTTAAGATCTGGTGACTGAGAAGGCCACTCAAGAAAACTAAACTCACTTTCAATTTCAGTAATGTAACACCATTACACCACCACAAGCCTGGACTGTGACATAAGGGTAGGTTAGGTGTATGGATTCATGCTGTTTGTGCCAAACTCTGATTCTACCATCTGTGTGACTCCGCAGAAACTGACATTCACCAAACCAGGCTGTGTTTTCCCAGTTTTTAACTGTCTAGTTTTGGGGAGCCTGTGCCCAATGCAGCCTCAGCTTTCTGTTCTTGGCAGACAGGAGTGGATCTGAACGTGATGGTCTGCTGCTTGTAGCCTTCAATGTTGCGCATTCTGAGATACTTTTCTGCTCACCGCACTTGGACAAAGTGGTTACCTCAGTTGAACCAGTCTGACCATTGTCCTGTGACCTCAATCATCAACAGAACTGCCACTCACTGGATGATTTGTAAACTCTAGAGACTGTTGTGTGCGAAAATCCCAGGAGATCGGCAGTTACAGAAATACTCAAGCCAGCTCATCTGGCACCAAAACTCATGCCACATTCAAAATCACCGAGATCACATTTCTTCCCCATTTTGGTGTTTGATGTGGACATTAACTGAAGCTCCTAATATGTATCTGCATGATTTAATGCACTGCTTCCACACGATTTTTTTGATAATTACGTGGATCAGCAGGTGTATACAGATGTTCCTAATAATTTGCTCGATGAGTGTATATTTTTCCCTAAGTTATCTTTATACTTTTGCCAAAGAAAAACATTTTTTTTATGGAATTCCAAGTTAAATCTACAGTTAAACATCCATTTATTCATATTCTATGCTAGTATAGAGCCAGGCCACATCCTAGCAGCAACAGGTTCAAGGCAGAAACCAAAAATAGGCAGAATGGCACATCCTCCATCACTCATTGTAGGGTAATCTAAGTATATTACATACACCTCAAATAGGTCGCTTAAAGTCACAGAGGTGGGAATTGGAACTGGACATTTTTTGTTTTAAGGGTTAGTCTTGGCCACTACACCAAGCTCAGGCAGGACTCATGCTAATCAGCACTCTGAGATGTTTTGCCAATGTCTTTGCCTGATCAAACATTTTAATCCAAGATGGTCAATATTGGCAGGTTTCTGTGGCCAAGTAAGACATTGATAAATCCCAATTTTATACAGCCACTTTTTTTCATTTAATTTGAGCTCACTCATTTGTGCAGCTGCACTTAGTCGGCGAGTCCAGTGAGACGAAGCTCAGCCAAAAAAAGGCCTCACTATTCCCAATGGCAGTCGGTCCTTGCAGCTGAACGAAATTATCTTTTGCATTCGTACTGGCTAAATTCACTGCCAAAATTGTCATTAATCAGCTGATGTGGATGCCGTGGTTAGAATTGCTTCCTTATTGCTACAGAGCCATGTGTTCAAATTACAACCAATGTAGGGAATTTGCATGTCCTCCCTACGTAGGGTTTCATCAGGGTAGTAGTCTGGTTTTCTTCCCAAATCCCCAATGATGTGCATTCTAGGCATATTGATAATTGATTGTGAGTATGTATGAGTTGGGCCTCTAATAGACTCATTCCAGCCCTGCACCCTACGCTGCCAGGGTACATTCCAACTCCCGGTAGCCTTAAAGCTTAATGAAAAATGATTTTGGAAATGGATGAATGGATCCACATCCCGGAGAAATGTGTATAAGGATAATTAGTAACTATGAATTGGCCTGGTGTCATGAGTGCTATCAAAGTCCCTAAAACCAGAACCACATCCCAGGATTAGTTCCTGTATTTTTCCCAATGTTGGCCACTGTGTTATTTTGTTTAAGAAAAAGAACTGGTATAAAGTCCTTCTTTTCTACTTTTTTATATTGTAGTAGCTTTGTAATATATTACCACAGGTTTAAAGTATTAATTTAATGTATCACAAGTGAATGAAGGGAGAAAAAATGCCCATCTGACTAAAAAAAGGTCTTTCCGGTCTCAGATTTTGACATTTGTTCTCTTGGTACGTACTCCTCTAGTCTGATGCGGTGCTTTTAGAAATCTGTGTTTGCCTCAAGTTATCAAAAGGCTAACTCTGCCTGACTCTTTCTCTCTCTCTCTCTCTCTTCTCTCGTTCTTTTGTATCTTATTATCCTTTTCACTACATTCTCTTTGTCCTTTTAAACAAATTTATTTTAATTCCTTCCCTCATTCTCTATATGTTCTATTTGCCACCCTGCCCCCTTAAAATTGGCTCTGGATTCTTCCTCTTGTGTGCATTTTTTTTCTTTCTCTTATCCTTCATATTGCTCCACATGATTTTTTCCATCCTACATGTGTCTCCTATTTCTGTTAATTGTACTTGTGACTGCTTGTTCACATTCTGCTCTCCCCCTGTTTTTTTTCTCACCCATCTCCTGCCTGTCCTTTCCCTTACTCCTCCGATCCTTGTCTCTTTTCTCTCTCTCTCTCAGGCCGCTTGGACAGCCCATTCTTGAAGCTGCAGCATAGCCTTCCTGAACCAAGTTCATCCCCCCCTCGCTCCCCACTGCTGTCACCCACACTGCCCCATTGTAGACAGCAGTCCAGCTCTTCTGGTAGGTACTGTGCTGCCCCCACCTGGCTGCAGTGTGCACTACAGGGGATTGCTGTAAACTGCTACAATGAGATCCTGACCCTTCACAATGCTTCTATTGGTCCTTTTCTGTTCTGATACAAACCTGGAATGAAGGACACAACACTGTAGTAATTTACTGCATTTACCTTCCATTGTTGCTCTTACAGGTGTGCTCTTGCATTCAGAATTTTAATAAGTCCGTTTAACTTGAGTGCAAAATTAAGTAAAACAAAAATGTTTTTTATTCCCAAGAATGCATCCTATTTTTTCTAACCAGAGCCAGGTGGCATGTAGCACTGAAATACCCTATTGTTTAAATTTTGTTTGTTTGTCACTTCATTTTTTTCCATGTTGCATGGCATGCTGTCTTGTATGTTGTCCCTTCTTTGAACAGAATGTGATGATCCCATCATTTTCTAACCTCATCTTCACCATTCCACAAGTGTCCATTTGACGCTCACATGCAGCACAAGGATAAGGAGAATAAACACTACACTGCTGTAAGGTCATGCAGAAATGAGAACTATTGGACTAGTAAACAAGAGAAGGGGCTGGTCCCACCATTTTAAAAATGTTCTTTATTTCTCATATCTGCTTCCTGACACTGTGTACAAGTGACTCCATTTCTATTTGAAAGACTTACTTAATATCTGACCAAACTGCACGATTTATTCCTTTAAGGATTTTTCTGCCTTATCTAGAATCTATATCCAAAATCATTGGGAATAACAGTAAGACCTACGGACATCAAGAGCAGTTTAGATAAAAACAGGCCACTTGGCCCAACCCAGCTCCATCTCTTATTCAATTCATATTACCAAAAGTAATCTGTCTGAAGGCTCCCAAGGTGCTAGAATCAATATCTGTATTTGTACCATGTTTGGAGCTCACAACTAGCATGTGAAACAACTTGGATGATGGAATTTCTTATAAACTATGCTGGATGCCTTCATATATTCCTGAAACTTTCCTTGATGCATTACTGGTCCCTACAAGAAGCTCTAGCTATCAACCTTTTGAGCATTATCTCAATTTTTTTTCAGTATTTCCTTCCAAGCACAAAATAAAAAAGACTGTTGGAAGAAATGCTCTTGCAATTTAACAGCACAAGTAACCAAAAATCAGATAAGTGGATTCCTAAATATAGAACTCTTCTCCTTATGTGTCAGAATATTTACCTCATCAGCTCGGCTCCACACCAGAAAGGCCGTGTTGATTTGTGAACTGCTTGACACCTTTGTGGCTGATAATTGCCAGCCTTAATTAAATGTAAGCAGCTCTCCATTCTTGGGCTGCAGGGTGCGATGTGCCATGATGCTTGTGGATGAGAAGACTGCTAAAGCTGAGATTTCCCTATGCATCTTTATTTGCATCGTGAAAGTAGCTCTATTGCACACCCGCCCGGTCAGACATTTCTATTTATGATAGATCCTGATCGACTTTATTTGAGCCGTATTTATATTTGTGGTTGTTCTTGTTGTGAAATGCTAAAAATTATTGAAATTAGGTATTTTTGAAGTATTAGGTGGCTTCATGTTAAGATATCATTAGAAGCCTCAAAGCTCTTCCCCCTCCAACATTTTTAATGGAGCAGTTTACAGACGTGTTCATTCCGCCAGAAGTATATCAGTGCTCGGTGATTTGTGTTACCTTGTATCGTAGCAGTCCCCAAAATCAGCCCTAAGATGGTGAGCCCATGGACTAGTTTTCCTTCCAGACAATTTCCTCATCAGAGGTACATTCTTGCTCATGTACTACTTATATTTTTTCAGAAACAGAGAAAACGTTGCAAGTGTTTTTGAAAATATACACAGAAATTGACTGTTTTACTACTTAAGATTTTGATCTTTTTCTTATGTTTGTCATAGCTGTTGCTTACTAATGAGTACCTGGGTTAAAATAATACTGAAATAGTATTTAACAAAGACCTGGAAGAAGGTGGGTGCAAATGCTAGAGCAGGCTGCTTATGGTCTTCAGGATGGTGAATTCCCTGCTGCTCCCCACCCTGTCCCATTCCAACCTTCCTTAGAATATTAAGAAATTTTATGTTGCAGAATGAGGATGTCGTGTAGTAGTCAGCACTCACGCTTCACAAGCTCAGAGTTCTGGGTTCAGATCCCTGCCCAAGTACTTTCTGAGTGGATGTTGCACAAACCCTCTATATATTTGTTTGGTTTCCCTTGTGTGCTTTGGTTTTCTCCTGTATACCAAAAAGGTACAGATTATATTGATTGTTGACTCTAAATTGATCCATATGAAGAATGTATTTATGAGGTAGCCCAGTTACAGACTAGTACCTGATCCTGTACTGGTTATTTTTTTGTGACATATGTTGCCAGAATAGGCCACAGAACCATCACAATCTGGTAATGGATAAATTAGTTTTGGAAACTGAATAATTGAATGTTATGTTGTTGCAGGAAACAGTAACGCCAGTCCTCACCGGAGCCCGGTCTCCCCATCTACACCTATCCCAAGGATCATCACTACTCCCATCTCTGAAGAGGCCGAAGATGACAACATACCGGAGAGCCATACAGACTGGGGTGAGGGATTACCCTTTTTTCCTCCTAAGAAACCTTGATGCATGAGCAGGTGTATGGAATAGAAGTGTGTATTCAGGGGAAAACGTGTACAGTTCTTCATCGTTAGTGAGTGTGCATGTGTTTCTGCTGAAATGAGTTCTGCCTCCTTATTAAGTGCTGCAGGAGGCCAAACACTTGAAAGCATATCACTAATGTAGTATGTGAATACATCTACTCCATGACATTCACAAAGGTGAATGCACATGGTACTCCTTCACTCCACTGTCACAAGAACCAAAGTTCAGCAGTCAATAACATGGATATTGAGTTAGGCATCCTAAGATGTGTCATGCCCTTGTGCCCAACCCAAGTGAGAGTACCTTGCACAAATGCACAAAAACAATTTTTTCCCATCGCTTTTATTCAGTTATTATTATCCTTTCATCCATATATATGCTCACTTCTCTCAGTTCATTCCAATCTTAACCTGATTCATCACATTATCGAGTGACAAATGTTGGCAGCTATGGCCAGACCAGGGTGCTTCCACTGACAACTGAATAAGAGTTAACCCGTTTATAGAATGAATATTAATAATAATTCCTTCTTCTGTACTGTCCAATGATTACCTACTTATGCATGAACGTGTTATTACAATAACAAATTCATATAAAAGTCTCTTTGAAGTATTTATGCTGTTGACAGTATAAAGCACATATTTAGTTGCCAGATAGAAAAATAAAATAAATCTCAGAGGTGTGACCTTTCTTCACAGTATTTTATGCCCAGAGGTGAGGATTGCTTGTTCAGTACTTGCATCTGACTCACTGTGTCTCGCTGTGTAATGCTGAGCAAGTCACTTAAACTGCCTGTGCTTCATTTGTAAAAACAAAAGACACAAAGTGGATTAAAATGCATCTAGCACCTTGCCAACAACCTATAGCTTCTTTTGAAATATATGTGGTCATTCAAATTTTTGATTGTGGACAGAGGCAAAATAAGTATTTTTTGCATAATGGTGACACTTTTTTTCTCTCTTTTATAGTTGGCATATATGCATCATTTTTAGAAACACCCATTTAACATGTTTTATTTAAAAATACATTCTTACCATTTCCAGGAAATATTTTTAGCGCCTACCGGAAAGATGTAGCCAGAATCTTTTAAAATACAATTAGTGGAGTGTACGAGAAACAGCTGACCAAAACAGATTTGAAATAGCCTGTCTGTCATCGATGATAGAGACAGACACAGAGAGTGACATGAATTTTGTTTGTGAAGTATCATTATCAGGATGTCCCAAAACATCAACAAAATTGAAAAAAGGTTTACATTTTTTACTTATTTTTTTGATATATCTAGACAGTTCATGTAAACAATTATACTACATATCTGCATTTATGAACATCACCTTGAGAAGATGATTTGTTATAAAGACACTATATAAAGTAATGCTTGATTAGAGGTTAGCCGAGTAGCTGCTGAGTTGCAGAGTCAATTCATGAAATATCTTACACTTGTGTGAGTGCAAAAACTCCTCAACATATCATATCTGCTCCCTTTGTTTTATTTGTGATCCTACATTATAAACTGTTGTATCATTATGTACACTGTAGAAGCTGATGAAGCAAGCACAGCAGGTGTTTCAAGTAAAACTCTGTTTCCAGCTGGCCAGAAATGTATTATAACATGTTGCCAAAAAGGTGGAAACAGTACCTCCTGTTATTTGTTTCCCAAGGTCTCAAGTTTGACCTTTCTTTTCTTTCTTCCATTGGCTTTTTTAAATCCTATTGGCATTTCCCTTGCATCCCTTTTGCCTCCTCTTACCGCTCCGTTTTGAGTACTATTCCCTATTTAGATTGACTTCTCATTGCATCCTATTTAGATTATAAAATGTTTACAAACTGCTGAAAGCTCCTATAACAGATGTTCCTGCACCAATTTCTTCCAGGCTGCTAAGTGGTCAAACCACTTATTCCAACCAGAGATGCATAGAAATACAAAATGCATTATATTTTTAAAGTCTATTCCTGAGAAATCCTCCAAAAATAAATCATCCCTTTGGACATTTTTATATTTATTCTTGTATTTACACTATTGCAGCACAGTGGATTTAATTAAGCTTTTTTCACATTTATAACAGAAAGTGACTCTTTATTGTCAAAGTGAAAACAGATCTGTGAAAAGTGGTCTAAATTACAAATATAAAACACAAAATAATCTCATAAGTCTTCCCCCTCTTAAAGTCAGTATTTTGTAAAAGCACCTTTGGCAGCCATGCCAGCCTTGAGTCTGCTAAACTGCTCTAGCTCTGTCAGGTTGTCAAGTGGATCATGAGTGAACAGCCCTTTTCAAGTACATTAACATTGTTTTTTTAAGCCATTCCTGTGTATATTTGGCTTTATGCTTAAAGTCATTGTCTTCTGAAAAAAAACAAACTTCTAGCAAGGGGGAGGTTTAATTGCATTTGGTTTTACTTCAGGATGTCCGTTATTTTGCTATATTCATTTTACCCTCTACTGCCACAGGCCTTTCAGGGCCTGCTATAGAAAATCGTCCCTACAGAATGAGGCTGCCTCCACCATGCTTCACGGTGGGGATGCTGGGTTCTTGATAATATGCAGTGATGGGCTTATGCCAAATATGGACTTTAGTCTGATGGCCAAAAAGGTAAATTATGGTCTCATCAGACCATAGCACATTCTTCCAGCTAACTTCATATGCCTTCTGGCAAACTCTAGCTGAGATGTTGTGTGTGTGTGTGTGTTTTCTCTCTCTCTTTGTAGCTACCCTTAATTCTGTGACTGGTGAAGAACCTGGGCAACAGTTGTCTGTTGAATAACTGCTATCCTCTCTTACATTCAGCAATACTTTCTTCTCAACAAGCTTTTTTTTTTCAGGGGTGCAGAAGGTAGTCAAAATGTTGGGATTTCAAGCAGCGTGCTTTAGCCAGCTTGAACTATGGATAAGAAGAGAACAGAATTGTTCAGGTTTACTCTAGTTTTAAACACTAGACACTAGTTCTAAATAACATATGAGGCATAGGGCAGCTGTGTTTCAGTTGCAAGAAGCAGCAAACACTCTTCAGTTCCTGAACCGGTTCCTAGTAAAGTTATTATAGACCTAGGTATGGTGTTTGCACCGTCTATTTTCAGTCAGTGAATGATTTATTGTGCATTAAAAGTTTTTAGGTTTGTAACAGAAAAATGAGGCAAAATTTAATTTGAAGAAAACTTTAAATTATGGGATTATAGGATCATTATTATCACATGTACAGAGTGCAGAGATATTTCTTATTACTCCCTGGCAACAGTTGTCTGCAGTCCCTGCAATCTTAACCTCTGTAGCTTGTACCTTCTTCAGAGTTGTGACGGTATCTTGGTGGCATCCCTCACTACTAGTCTTATTCTTGCATGATCACTCTGTTTTTGTGGATGCCACACTCATTCCATTTATTAATGATTGTTTTAACTAGACTCCATAGAATATTTAGTGACTTGGACATTTGCTTTTCTCTATACTGACTATGCTTTCCTTTTCACAGAGATGCCTGTTGTGTTCTTTTGTCTTCATTGTGTTGGTTAGGCCACCATGCTGACTCCCCACAAGTTCAACCTTTTAGATAAAGTGCATTTATTCTGCAATATATTGAAACCTTGGACAGGTGATCTCAAATGAACAATTTTTTTGAGTAAAACCAATTGGATGCACCAATGATGAATTAGGTGTCTCATATGAATACTTATACAACCAATTAGTTTGTGTTTTATACTCTGGTTTCCTTCTACAGTTCACAGATATGCAAGTTAGGTGAACTGGCGTTCCTAAACTAGCCCAAATGTGTGCTGGGGGTCTTTTTCTGTTTATTCTGTGATTGGCTTGCACCTTGCTCAAGAGTTGCTCCTCCCTTGCACCTGATGATTGCTGAGTTAGGCTCCAACTGTCCTGAAACCTTGCTCTATATAAGCAGGTTAAGAAAACAAATGAACGGATATTTGTAACTAATTTAGACCACTTTGGAGTGAAATGCTTTCACTAGGTGCTTTACAGAGCTAATAAGAGAACAACTTTGAATACTACAATAAAATAAAGTGTCATTCAGTGTGCTTTAAAATACAAGCAAGCAAATTCTGAGAATTGTACATAAATGAAAAAATATAGTAGACTGACAGCATGAGATGACAATACAGAAAAATTAGGTTTAGTATAGTGGGAACAGAAGAATGCATTTTCAGGAGAGGTAAGGTGAATATATAAAAATATTGGGATCACAACATGTTATAGTGCTTCACGAACAGGCCAAAAGAGAGAATTTCAGAGAACAGCAGCCACAAATGCAAGCAAGCATTCACTGGGAGTTGCATGATGAGTTCTGAGAAGTTTGGAAAGACCTGTTTCTGAGCATCTCAGGTCTCTGACAGGCAGGTATATGGTAATCAGCAAATATGCATATTCCAAGGCATTGAAATTTTCAGCTTTGTAAGTACTACAGAGGCAGAGCGACGGGCACTAAGCAAACTCCTGTCAATCATGAATAATCCACTGCATCCACTTAACAGTGTCATCTCCAGGCAGAGGAGTAGCTTCAGTGACAGACTTTTGTCACTGTCCTGCTCCACTGACAGACTGAGGAGATCGTTCCTCCCCCACACTATGCGACTCTTCAATTCCACAATTCAATTCCACCCGGGGGAGTAAATGCTAACATGAATTTTATTTTAATTTTTTTTCATTTTTATTATTATTTAATTTAATATTGTTTCTTTGTATCAGTATACTGCTGCTGGATTATGTGAATTTCCCCTTGGGATTAATAAAGTATCTATCTATCTATCTATCTATCTATCTATCTATCTATCTATCTATCTATCTATCTATCTATCTATCTATCTATCTATCTATCTATCTATCTATCTATCTATCTATCTATCTATCTATCTATCTATCTATCTATCTATCGTGAGAAGAAAGCCCATGTAGGCAGTTCAAGGGAGGGGTGATGCGTGCTTGGTCTGTATCAGAACACAGACCCTGGCATTTTCACCTATGGAGAGCAGCACCTATGCAAAAACATTGTCATAATGAAACTTTTACAAACAAGACAGATACATCAAGCTTGTTTAGTTAGCTACAGCAATACTTAGGTCATCCTAATTTTCTTAAAGAGCTGTGAAGATCTCTAATACAACTACATGACTTTTGTAGTTTTTTTCCTGATATCCACAATATTTTTTGAAAAACCAAACAAAACGTAACCAATTGTATCATAAATACTGCCAGCCAAATATCTAAATTTAAATGTAAATTTAGTATAGGGTTGTATTTTTATTTTTATTTTCTGGAATGCATTTTCCCTTAATTGCCACTAGGTGTCAGGGCATTCTTGTGCCTTGAAGATCCTTTTATTGGTTAAATAAAAAGATTGCAAATAGGCAATTGTGATCTTTTTACTTAGCCAATAAAATTAGTTATTTTGCTTGACTTCTCATTACATCCATAATGGCTAACATGGTACAACACCCTAGTATCTCTAGAAGATCCTAAAATCTGGAGGATCATGAGTTGTCTTTTATTTTTGTTGTCAAGAAAGGAGAGTGTAATGCTGTCAAACCTGTTGGTATTCTGGGTTAACTAATGATGCTGTCAGTTACAACAAAATGTAATTTTTAAATGGACCCCACCACCCCACTTTGCTTTGATGAAATTGACACTTACTGAAAAAATAGAATTTTTGGAAGTATGCCTACATGAATAAGCAGAATGACCTAAAGAATATTCATTGGTTTGAAGAAAGGTTGAAAATCACCATTGCCATACAGGCCCAGACATTTTTGAGCATACACACAGCACCACAAATATTTGCTCAGGGAGTTTTGCTGCTCAGGAAGGAAAAAAATCAACAGATTTAGAAAATATGGTTTCCTCAGAATATTCCATCTGAGTGATTTCTCAGGACAAGAAGCTACAATGTGAGGTTACACTGAGTTCAAGAAAAGCATGATGGGTGTTTTTAGTTTCTGTATAGTTTGCACACTTGTGCAAGCTATCCAAGAATAAGAGCTTGGGTAGGGGAACTGTTCTGCCTGGCTGCTCTGTCCTGTTAAGCATGAAGAGCAAACCCGACTTTTAAAACGTCAGCACAGAGCTGACTGCCTCACTGAAATGAAGCTCATTATCTCCTCAGGATGTGATGACTTGTCCTAAATCTCTGGGCCAACAGACTGATGCAATCCTAATCATTTATGGATGTGCACCATTAGCTCCTGTATATGCAGTATGTGAACATATCTACTGTATATATAATAGACTATGTATTTCTGCCTTGTCAGTAGTAATTGGTTTTATCACAGCACAAAGCTGCAATATTCTCAGATTGTGGATGTCGGTCTTTAGGTCATAACCTTTCCTGCACCACCCATGTTTAAAATGTTTGCATCTTTAAATATATGGCTTATGAATAGTCAAGTCTCTTTTTGACAATTAAGTGGTACACCTGCATATATGTGTTCAGCCAGTTAAGCACTGCCTTCTGGTTTGACTTGCAGCATACATTTCATTTAATTTATTCCCCAGTGAGAATTTGTTTTTGTGATGCCCCTGTCTATTTCTGTTTTATACATTAAATGTGAACTGCAGCTAAATCTGGCCAATGTGTAGAGGTTAGGATGTCTGGGAGTAGGTAGAGACACCTTCGTACACAGGACAGAGAAGCTGTCCTCTATGCCATTTGTCTGTTTTAACAGTGGAACAAGGAGAATGTACATGATCAAGCCTGATTTGTAAAAGCTTGGGGAGAAGACAAGAAATACTTTTTTGGACGGGAAGGGTGCAGATTGTTGAATAACTGCTATCCTCTCTTACATTCAGCAATACTTTCTTCTCAACAAGCTTTTTTTTTTCAGGGGTGCAGAAGGTAGTCAAAATGTTGGGATTTCAAGCAGCGTGCTTTAGCCAGCTTGAACTATGGATAAGAAGAGAACAGAATTGTTCAGGTTTACTCTAGTTTTAAACACTAGACACTAGTTCTAAATAACATATGAGGCATAGGGCAGCTGTGTTTCAGTTGCAAGAAGCAGCAAACACTCTTCAGTTCCTGAAACGGTTCCTAGTAAAGTTATTATAGACCTAGGTATGGTGTTTGCACCGTCTATTTTCAGTCAGTGAATGATTTATTGTGCATTAAAAGTTTTTAGGTTTGTAACAGAAAAATGAGGCAATGTTTAATTTGAAGAAAACTTTAAATTATGGGATTATAGGATCATTATTATCACATGTACAGAGTGCAGAGATATTTCTTATTACTCCCTGGCACCATGATTAATAAGTATGCAGCAACAATTTCACCTCATTAAAAAAGTAATGAAATTGTTTGGAAAGTTTTTGGAAGAAAAATATTTTTTATTCAGAGGCATGATGTAAAAAATAGTTCTTTATCACTTATACTGTTCATCTGCTTCATGGTAAAAGGGAGTCCGAGCATATTCTCAGAGGAACTGACGTGAAGCAAGGAAAAACCTTAGAGTGTCATCATTTTTAGGCCCCACTTGGATGCAAATTCACATTGTCCAAGGCTCTCTCTCTTTCTCATCTTTCTCTATCTCTAGGTTCTGGAAAGTGGTTTCTGCTATTGGATGTTCTTTCTGCAATCACACAATTTTAGGTCAACCAACACATCTTTGACTTACCTTCTTTTTGTATGCCACATCAGGTTTTTTTGTATAGAATTCCACTGTAAAAGAAACAGAACATAAGTTAGAAAATTTCCACAACATTCAGTTGTGATTAATTATTTAGTTAACTAATATAAAATGTAGATTTTTAAAATTTTTGAGTCGCTATAACATTTTTTGTAAGAATAACTCATATTCTAAAGTAGCAGTGATAACAGAGTGCAATTGCATGTGTTAGTAGTCTACATTTAAATGCATGCTTTCTAACAGTACTTTACAGTCTCATGTCGTTAAAAACATTACTCAGATAGGCTTGTGGAGGATCAAAAAGTACCCAATGGAGAGTTAAAAACTATGTTGAAGTCTCAAGATAAAATTTATGGCGTCTTCAGACCATGATGGAGAGCAGGTGTGGAAGTTTTCGGAGAAATACCAAATCATTATGATGTCCAGATAATGCAACTGCAAGTTTGTTTTTATTGTAACTAAATACTGAGAAAATATTTTTTTAGTCTATGCTTAAAGAGAGACTTTTATATAATTCCATTCCTCTTGTATTCCTTTGTAGATGAATGAATTTGAACAATGTGTCGATTTGGGAGCTAAGTTGTGTCATGCACACATCACAATTGCAGTAGTTGCTTTTTGAATCTAAAGAAGGACTAATATGATTAGTCCAACCTCACTTGGGCCAAGTGTCTGTTGATGTGAAGACATCACTAGAGTTCTTCTGCTTATCCTAACACATCACCCATTCAATTTTACTTTGCTTATACTTTAATGAATAGATCTGAGGATATTTTCTAGACCTCCATGTTTCATAAATTACAAAAAAAGTATTGATAAACTTGCTTGTTAAAGCACCACTGGGGGAGATATTTCTCATTTGGTTATTGCTTCTGTGATCAAGTTAGAAGTATAACTATAAATCACTTGCCATACCATACTACCATCCAGAAAAAAACACTAATTAGCTTCTTGTAACTTTCCTTTTGTTTAGGTCAAGAGCCATGCTTTTCACCATCAGCAGAAGAGGTTGTACCAAGCAAGCCAGTCCACAGTGTTGCACCACTGATGCAAGATCAATTCCAAACCAATGAAGACACAAGCTTCATGGAGTTTGAAGAGCAGAGCCATGTTCCAGAGCCGCTCCCACCATCTCAGGACACAGGGAATCTGCTGGACCTCTGGGAGAATGCTCCCCAGTCTTCTACAGAGCAGCAGCAACAGCAGCAGCCTATGCTGGTGGATCTGCTGGATGATGCCCAGCAGTCTTCAGCATTTTTCACTGATGTTGCTCCTCCCCCCTCCATGGACATGGCCTCAGATGGGGCAAGTTCCTGTCCAGATCCATCTGGGCTATCCTTGGCTGAAGGTACTCTCCTAAGTTTTGATGACCTTCCTGATCCTCCCAGTACTTTCTGCAAGGGTGACATTGATGAGGATAACCCACCAAGCTTGGTGGACATTGAAGGCTCCCATGAGATGACTCTGAGCTACCAGCGTGCTCTACAGGAGGCCTCAGATAGCCAGGATGATGGACACCTGCTTATGACAAATGGTGAAACACTCCAGAAGGAAAGTACGCAGGTAAAAAGAGCAGCCTGACCAAACCATGCATATAAGAAATTTCACTTTTCATTAAATGTATTGTATGCTGTGTCAAAAATCAAATTGGAAAATTCTCAATCAATGCATTGCACATTTTGGTGGAAAACCTTTTGTCTCAAACTCAAAACTAAAGCTGTGATTTATGAGGTTAGGTAGAAACTGTGACCTACTGACTGAGGCACTGAACTATTAAGCCCAAGGTCAGAGTTTCTATGCATACCACAGAATTGAATGTTAACCCCAAGCTATCAACTGCCAGAGCTTACAATGCAATAATTAAAATAAATGTAATAAAGTATCGGGGGTGGTATTCATTATGGACAGGCACTAGTAACACTGTAGGTATGAGAGTAGTATTGGTAAAGAGGAGTGGAAAAGATGGTGCGGAGTATGTACAGCTTTCTAATCATTCAAATTGGAGTTAAATCATTAGTCCATATCTGATAATAATAAAACTCAGAAAAGACTCACTACCATAACACAAATCATTTCTTAATGGATGGAAACCACAAAGACAGCCTCAAATAAAATTTGCACACAAAAACTTGCACAACCTTCACTGGAAATATTTTTCTGAAAAACAAAGTTGCACTGCAATTGACTGCAAAAGATCTTTCTGGGAAACAAAATGGCAATGGCTTAGAAACATAATAAAGCTTACGGTGAAATCTGCAGACAATTTAATTTTCAGCCATTTTTATTTTGGGAAAACAAATTAAGAAAAAAAATGTTCCACTGAACCAGTTTTGTTAATAATCAATAGGGCTTTGACTTTTTAGAATGTTGCAAATGCCACTGGGTGCCCCATTCATGAGGCAGTCATGCTACATATTCACTAAGAAACACACACAGACATAAGTGAAATTATCAATTCTTCATGTTCAGTGACACCCAAGATTGTACATTGGTTTTTGGGGTTGTGGGGGCAGAACTGTTCCACTAGGTGGCTGGGTTATTCTAGCAAGAAAAGGTATTTTTACCTCTGTCTTCATTTTATGAATGTAGTTTTGGAGCTTTGCTATTTTGTGCATTTTTCTGTCATCATGTTTGTATGCAGAGACCCATGTAATATGTACCAGTCTTGTAGCTTTTCCATTGTGGGGTATTGCTTTGACACTACACAGTCTAAAATACTAGATCACAATACATAGCAAACTAATATACAGTAAGGAAACTTCAAATTCCATCCTGTAAATATTTACTTAAGGTTTTTTCTTTTGCAGGCTAGTGAAGGATATTTTAGCCAATCACAAGAAGAAGAATTTATCCAGTCAGAAGAGAGCTCTGCCAAAGTGATCCCAGCCCCTATCTTCTATAACAAACCTCCAGGTAACAAGACTGAGGCATTAGCAAAAAAACTTGATTAGAGCCCCAGCCTCTACCAGAACTTAGTTTTCGTTCTAAATGCATGCATTACATACAATATTCTCTTATACTCTAGCTATATGATTACCCTTTCTGCAGTTACATCTATTTCTGTTTGTTTTTATTCTCTCCAGATTGTTTTCTCCTTCACATATTTACCTCTGTTAAAAATTACACATTATTTAGTAATAAATATAAAAAATAATGAAAGCACCTGTTGCTTCAAAGTTGTTTTCAGGACTAACATTATTTCATACTGAGTTTTTTTAAAGCTCTTTTTGTTCCTTGTTTAGGGTCATTTGGCAATACGGGACTGAAAAGAATTGTTATAGAACACACACACACACACACACACACACACCCTTTCTTGGCCCATGTAGTGTTTTTGCCCAACAGCACAGCTTTGTAACATGATTTGTAGTGAGACTTCATGTGAAAGCCATTATATTAAATAATCACAGACTGCAGACGGAAACACATATGAAGGTGAATTGTCTCCACAACCAGGCACTATCAGTTAGCAGTGTTACCCAGTCCACCATCGTAATGTCTCATGTACAGTTAAAGTGAATTAACTAAGAATCTCCAGGCTTCCTTCCACATTAATGTGATAAGATAGGCAAACGGGACAAACAAAACTGGAATGATGTAAGTGTGCCCTGACATATATTGGCACCCCACCCGATGTTGACTCCTGACTTGTGCCATCTGATGATGACTTGGTGCTCTGTGATCCTATAGTTGGATAGATAAAATGGGTGTGAAAGAAGACATGTGGAGTATTTTAACAGAAATCTGATCAGATGTACATAATTATATGTAAAACACCACAATATTTTCAAAACAAAACACTAATTCTAAAACAACACATAGACAAACAAGAATAAATAAAGCACCTGATGTTTTTTGATCACAGGTACATGGCAATTCAACAGATTTTAATAATTTGTACAGTATTTGGGAGTCACTGTACTACTTCTTTCTTTCATAACACTACTAGTATATTTCTGTTTGGCTTGGTTCACCTTTCTCCACTTTTGCTAAATTTACTGAGGTAAACCCTGTGTCAAAGAATCAAACTTACTTTCAATTAGTGTTATTGTCTACTGGCTGGAGGTCACTTTTAAAAGCAGTATTCTTGAAAAGCATTGCATACATACTGTACATGGCAGAATCAGTATCTAAACCTAGTAATATTCTTGCTTTAAAAATTGTAATATTGCTACACACTCAGTCACCAAAAAAAAGCTGGTAACAACATGCAGACACATAATCAATGTTCCTATACTTAAGTTCAGCTGATCAAAGTGATATTCAGGACTGAAGCAAGCATGTATATTCATAGTTCAATAGCGATGCATATGTCTCTTGTTACAGGCACCCACTGATCACACTTATTTTTTTAGAAAGTCCTGAAGGATTTATATCCACAAAATACATTTTCTCATTTCTGAAAACATTCTGTGTTATATATGTATATGCAAATCCTGTCATACTTAACACAGGTTAACTTGTGTTCTGGCTAAACAGCTAGCTGAAGGATTATTAGATGCAAACCCTATATTCTTACTTCAGACAGCCAAGTGAGTTTTTTAGTGTTTTACCTGGCTGACAGCTTTTCTGTCATTTAACTATAACTGTCCAACAGATTTTAAGAAACAGTTGTCCAGTTTCTCTTTGAAACTTCTTGTCCTTGGTGTCAAATGGTGAGTCTATGACTGGATAGAAGACTTTGATTTTGTGAGATCATGTTCATGTTGGTCCTCTCACCTGTAACATTCTACTGTGACTTAGAGGCTGGACTATAGCCCATCCATAGTGACTAAGGGACTGGACTGGCTAAGGTACCTCACATGGCTGCCCAACCATAATTATATAATACCTCTGGAGAAATTTGTTCAGTGGTTAAGATATAGCAAGAAATAGATTCTAGTAGCTAAGATACTCAAATGCAAACATCAATGATAAAAGTTATCAGTAATGATAATGTGCAGTGTAACTTATTGTGAAAATGAAAAACACCAGTAGGTTATTTATAAGTAACTTTAGGTAAAAGCCCATCTACCCTATAATTTAATTTTGGGTTCATGAGATTCCAGAACATGACAGACATGGCTGAAATTAAAACATTGTCACAAACTCCACAAAGAGCCATAGCAAGGTTTGGGGCAGCCACCCGTATATTTGGTGTTCTGGCTGCAAATTGCAAATAAATGATAGCACTGATGTGCACAAAACCAAGTCCAGAACAGAACTGAGGGAATAGGGAAAAGGTGGAGGCTTTTAAAGGGGAAGACATGAAGTGAGGTCAAAGGGGTCGGGCTCATAAGGGTCTTCAGCAATAGACTCAAGCCCGGATGTGACATCACAGGGGCCAGAGCCAGCAAGATCATCTTCCATATGCTCGGACCTGGAAGTGATGTCAAGAGGGCCAGGTGGAATTTCCCATGAATGGTCTGCAGGAAAGGGAGAAAAAGAGTCAGTGCACTCTGCCACATCCCGGTCTGATTTGGAATTGCCCTTACTCAAGCCCTGTAGCTGCCTCACGTGTGTGACAACATGCGTTTCTTTAGTCTGCTGTGGAAAAAAACAAAATAGCCATGGAAAGAACTTGATTCTCGCGTATCCTACAAAGACATTCCAAAATAGCTGAGACAAAATTATTGGAACTCCTTTGGAGTTTAAAAAAAAAATGCATTGGTCCTTCAAGTTGTCTAATGTCTTTTGATGATTACAACAATCAGCTAGTTTTAATGGAGATAAGAACTTGCCCAACTGTTTTGTGCCACATTAAAGGTTTGAAGACGAGGGAAAAGCAAAGAGGTATGTCAGAGGAGGCAAGACAGATGGTAACAGCCAAACATGGTTAACGTAAAAAAGCAACAAGACCACCTTCAAACACCTTGATGTTCCTCTGATATCTGTTGCTAATATTATCAGGAAATTTAAGACCCAAGTGACTATAGCCAACATCCCTGGACTGGCTGCACAAGGAAAACTGACCCCCAATATTGAAGAAAAAGAACCAAGCAAAACATCAAACAAAAATGCAATAGTTTCAAATCACACCAACTGTAGCTGTCTGGATGAAAATGGGTTCCATGGTAGAAGACCTAGCATGTTTTTCCACTCACATGTTAAAAGACGTGCATCTTAAGTTAGCTAATGACACTAAATTCAGTGGATCAAGTGAATGAGACTGTGTACTGTATATAATTGACAGGCACGTTCTCTGGGGTTGGTTTTTGGCTTGTACCAAATACTGCTAGAATAAACTTCAGTGACTGAAACTCCAAACTGGGTTATAATAGTTTGATGATGGATAGAAAAAAATGCTTTTGTGTTCTCACATTTCCTCTGTTCCATTCTGTGACATGTATAAAGGAAATAATACAGTTTCAAAGTAGTGACCCAAAGATCATTACTTATAAATATCAAAGTCACTACCCTGCACTAGAGCCCAAAGAGAGAACATCTGCATGAAGGCATTTTTTTTCTAACTAGCCAAAGCCAAATTTTGTCAAACTACAGACAGGCATTCCATCCAGAAGATGAAAGTGCAGTTAGACAATATCTCTCTTTCATGAAGCTGAAGATTGCTTTTGGTCACACAAGATTGCTTGTGCTTGTGTGTGTCTGGAATGCTTTTGAGATTTCTAGGTCTCTTGACAGGAAGTGTATTTTGGCTGGCAGTCTGATTTAATGCCACATGCGTTGGCTCTGATAGTACATAATGGGTTCAAATCCCATTCTTTGTGACCAGAGTAGTACAATTATGATCATTTGATTCATCAACTAACAGACCTAATAAAATGTGAATACCTAAGAGGGTCAAACCACTCTCAGGATTATGTCTGAGAGAGCTGCACATGTCTTCATTCAAATGTCCCTTCGGACACTGAGTTATGTGGCTTTTGACAGGGACTTACAGATGTTTGAGTTGAATCTAAATCCACTATACTATTACTATTTCTTCTATTATTATTTTTATTTTTTGCAGAGATTGACATTACCTGCTGGGACAATGATCCTGTGGCAGATGACGATGAGTACGGAGCAGCAGAGTGAACAACAGAAGTGATGAATCATAATAATGTAACTAAAGATTACTGAAAACGCAAATGAGTTATTGTTAAAGATGCAACACTCCTCTGCTCTACACTGAAGATGCAAAATGCAGTTTTTAAGGACATTTAAGAAAAATAAACACTGCTGTTTTTTTTTGTGATAAGTGTGGAGGACAATCTTATAAACCGGAAAAAAACAAAGATAGAAACAATGCCAAGTAGATAGTGCTGCTTCAGGCATATTCACACTTGCCTGTATTCCTATTTTTTGTTTTTGTTGGTTCTGAAATAGTTGCTCCATTTTAAAACGCAAGGAAGAAAAATAAAGATTTCTTAAATGGCTTCTGTATTTGTAACCTCTAGCACAGAAAGATTTAGCCAAGCCTGCCCTGCACCCCACTCTATGTTGCAGAATGATAAAATTGGCAGAGTAAGAATGACTTCAGTTTTCTCATACCATTATTAGGTATTTTGATTGTGGCCTTTAGACCCCTCTCCTTCATCTGTATCAGTGTTGTCTTTATTAATTTATTTTGAAACAGCATTATCAGGAAGCTAAAAATGTGCATTATTTCAATAGTTCCCTTGAATTTTCTTAAGCCAAAACTATAGAGAAAAAAAGAGGACATTTTATTTAAAATGTCAGTTATTTTTGTAAAAGTGGCATGGACTCTGCGTTTCGAAGGACCTGCAGGTTCAGCCTCACAGGACTATGGCTTCTGGTTCTGACTTTCTGACCTTTAGAGTCCGATGGGTGCCTTCACATACTTTTCTGTGAGTTCCTGGTGTTTGACATAAAACTCCCTCAGTAGAGTCACTGAGCAAGTAATAAGTAAAAACTATTCATGTACGTGTCAGTCTCTCAAACCAACTGAAATTGATTAGGGAAATAATTAAAATAAAGAACAAGCAAAGCAAACACTAACACAAGATAGACTTCTAGCTTACAAAAACATAAAATATACTATGAACAAGAACGTCTTTTAATGAATCAGTCTGATCAAATGCAAAAAATGAATGCCTTTGTCAAAAATCTTTTTGATTACAGTGGTATACTCCACCCATGATTTATTATTTGCAATAAGAAGCAGTTCTTTAATAACATGAGGGGGAAGTTGCTTTGTCCACCACTAAAAGAAAGCACTTCAGAGTGGTACAGAACACCCATCACCAAAGCAGCAAACTAAACTTAAACTACTTACCAATTTAATGGGGGCAAATACTGCACTTGGTGGGATCTCCACATAATCTTTGTTCTTGTAGCAGTCAGTATCTGGAATAACAAAGGCAGACCAAGGTGCAGGTATTGTTTATATTCAAGTCATGGACACACGTCAAATTAATGTTAATATTTGTTTTTAAAGGGAGCCACAATGTTAAGCCATTTGTTCTGTAACAAGACCTAACCGCATGGGATTATTATATCTCTCTCTCTCCCTCTCTCTCATTACCAAAAGCAATGTGTTTATATTGTTAAGCAATAAAAATAACAGCCAACTCAGTACTGCAGTATTAATAATCTATAAACGATCTCAACAAAGCTTCTGAAAAATTTATTTCCTACTGAGGACAAAAGTATTTTTGGATATGTACGAGTGTTGAGAGCTGTGTGATTTTTCTCAGGGTTGCCCTGTAAATGTGTTTGGGTAATTTAGGGGGTGTGCTGTATATTATTATTAGATTTTTGTTTTAATGTTTTTCCCTACTAAGGAGGGATCTATAAAAATAACCCAATGGGGCCTGCATCTTTAACATTAACTCTGGACATCTGAAAGTTTTTAATGTGTTACAGTTCTTTACACTTTGATATTGTTCTTTTTTCCCTTCTCTCTTTCTCTCTTATCTCCCCTCCACAGCATTAGAAGAACATACCCAATGCAAGGCTTTATTTTTTATTTTTTTTTTTTCTTTCCTAAATTCTTCTGTCTGCTTGTCACGCACTCTTTTTGGGGGAAAAAGCACAAAACTTTTTTGTGACAGCTAAGTGCTAATGTATGTTAATAAAAGAATTTCTGAAACCTCCAGGATGTGTGTTAAACTATGTCTTTTGCAGGTGCTTAGTATAAATGGAATATTATCCTGAACAGACCACTAGGGCACAAGGCAGGAACAAACCCTGGACAGGGTGCCAGTCCATCGCAGGGTGAACACACACATCTCAATTTTACATTAGGGCCAATTTAGCATCACCAGTCCACCTAACTTGTATGTCTTTGGACTGTGGGAGGAAACCCATGCAGACACTGGGTGAACATGCAAACTCCACACAGGGAGGACCCGGGATGCAAACCTGGTCTCCTTACTGTGGGGCAGCGGTGCTAAAACTGCACCACCATGCTGCTTCCCTTCAATATGGTAATTTAGAATGTTTCTGTGGTGAAATATAACAAAACTGTGAACTAATTTTCTAATTCACTGCCCCACTATACAGTATTGACTCTTGAACAGCCTCATTTGTATTTAGTGTTGCTTACTATTTTCACTGCAACACTGACAATTTTCCACAAAAAACATGAAACTAGGGTATTACTGTTCCTGTTTTATTTCTCAATTGGTTAATAGTCCACACATGTGCAGAATTAAATTACAAATGCACTGAGCCAGAGACAATTTACAATGTGGGCTAATGACTGAGTTTAATGTGACAAGGAAGTGTCAATCCACAAAAAAGCGCTATAAGAAAACATTAAAGACGCTAGAGAAACAATGGTAATTTACAAAGTGTATATTGTCTGCAGACCCTTTGAGTCCACTTTATCTACAGTAATTCAATTCTGAAGGGTTCTAGCACCTGCCCCAACATCAAGTGCGAAGTGTCACAAGCCATCTACTAAAGGAGATGGCCTGCTAGTAGTTTGGGATTGACCAGAACTGAGGGAGTAACAAGAAAGGCACGAGAGAGGCCGATGTTCAAAACAGAAGGTGATTTATTTATTCCACGATAGAGTAAAAAAAATTATAGTTGTTGATGGAAAAAAAGGACAAAAATGTATCAATAATCCAGTGACAAGACAAAATCACATTTATGAAGAAAAAAAAAAACACAAAAAATAGAAATTGGGAAACACCAAGGCACACACTTAAAACTTATTGATAGTCCTGCCCCATATCCATCTAAACCACAATGTATCAGCATCACGGTGAGGCTATAGCGTCACACAAAGCAGGAGACTAAACTGGATGGTGTGCCAGGCCACAGCAGTCCACAGACAAAGACACATAGCTACACTAACTAGAAGGTCAATTTAGTGTTTAGTTACCAGACTGCGAGTTTCTGGTTAGTGTAAAAGTCGTTCTTCTGCCAAGATCCTTATTTGCATTCATTTTTAGTGAGAAGTCAAGCAAAATGACACCTTTTATTGGCTAACTAAAAAGATTACAATATGCATGCTTTCGAGGCAAGGGCAAAATGACACCTTTTATTGGCTAACTAAAAAGAAATTACAATATGCATGCTTTTCAAGGCAACTCCCTTAAAAGCTTGAATATTGTAGTCTTTTCAGTTAGCCAGTAAAAGGTGACATTTTGCTTGACTTCTCACTACATCCATAATGGCTAACATTGTACAACACCCTAGTACAATGTTAATTTTTAGTAAATTTATTGGAATTTAATATTGTCAAGTTAACAACTATTTAAAATAAACTAACAATGCTTTCTTCCAGTGCTGGAGGGCCAACATACTGGCAGGTATTAACAGAAACCAATCTTTCAATCATAAAGGTGACATATATTTTCTTGAACTTCTGATATACAGTAATTCAATTTCCTGACAAGTGATGGACATTTTGTTGATTACATGTGAAAGACACTTACCGGTAAGTACTGTACACTAAAAAAAAAAGTTTCTAAAAAGTAGTAGAAGTACAGCCAATAACTTTAGAATATTCAGGACTAGTTCTTAATGATATGTGTAATGATCGTTTTGCTTCAATAATAACTTTTTTGGAATTTGGAAAAATGAAGGTAGGTTAAATGGTCACTGGAATCAGCAATTGAGAACACAAGTTCACATGAGTCAGTACTCTTATCTGGCACCTTATAAAACTGCGTCTAAATTCAACTGAAGTGTGAAAAGTGCAATTCTATAGCCACATCATCTGGTAATTTTAATGCTTCATACAAACTTGTTCTTAGGTTACATTAAGACAATACTTTAGAACATTACAACAATGTTCACTTTTGAGATATTCAATTACTGTATTGTCAGATTATATATGTCTTGCCTCACTTAAAATACTTTAGGATCACCTAGAAAAAATAGAACATTCATTGTTAACTATGTTTGTTAGTTGATTAAATAGTTTGGCTCTATACTGGTTTAAAAACCAAAAGACACTTCTCATTTCTTTTTTTTTGCAAATTATGTCAGTAAATCTATAAACCCTTTACAAACTCTTGTAAAGATAAATCATGAAAAAATAAATATCTATCCACTCAGCATAAACCATGTCAGGGCCATGGGCATATTATGTCAGCATACAGCACAAGGCAAGGACCAGTTCTGGGTTATAGGCCAGACCATTACAAGGCACAACCATTTACACTGGGGCCATTCAAGTGCTTCCAATAAACCTAACATATACAGGTACTGATCAGGCAGGGATTCAAATACAATTTCCTGAAGCTATGATGCAACTCAGATGAGAGAAATTATAAATGCTAAACTAGTCTCAAACAAAATTAAAGTACAGTATATCCACTGTCTATTCTAATTAGGACAACAGCAAAATATTATTTGTGACATGTTATATGTAACTGTTCAAATGGCAAAGCAAAGCTAAAATTATATCTTTATTCAAAATTTTCCAACATAGAACCATTTTAAAAGCTGTATAAACAAAATTAAGGAATTGCTTAAAACATTTTCTCAAGAGAGTGGGCTGAAATTTAATTACACAAAAGCCGTTCTTCAATGTTTATCCAACAGAGAACAGGTTGTGGTATATTTGCTGTGTCTTCTGCCTTGTTCAGACATTTGTTACAGCACTTCCACAACCCACATTCTTTCCAACAAAAGTGTACATTTTCAGATCATTATGCAAAAATTAAGGTACTGCAGTGAATCCAGGGTGTGGTACACCATAATAAATAAAAACAGATGCACTGTAAATATTTTGGTTCCAATTATTATATTTTTAGAAGATAATGGAAAACTTTTTAAAACCAGTTGTTTTCTTAACCTTTAAAAATGACATAAGCTTTAAGGCACAGACTTAAAATACAATTTAAAGCCTCTGTAAAGAAAAAAGTTACATTTAACAAAAATAGGTTTACTGAACTCAGAAAAGCGTAACAATGCAATACATTCTCTTACAGTGTTTGGTCAACATGAGAGTTGCTTGCTGTGTTTTTTATACTTCTGATTTAAAGGCAAGCACCTTAAAAAAGTACAATATAATGTACTGAATATGACAAAGTCATTTGAAACTCTCAATACATATATTTCATAAAATGCCAGTCACTTAGCAATGAGCAAGTACATCTTAAAAAAGAATCATCGGCCACTTCTATCTGGATGTGGTCAGTCTGGAGAAGTGGTCAGTCTGGATTTTCCATTATAGTTAGTACTATAAGTTGTTTCTTTTAAAATTGTCATATGTTCACAGGACTGTTGCCAGCTATCATTTTTAAGAAAAAATATTACCTGGCAGGTTACACTTTCTAATTACAATGTATACATAATGTAACATACTGCAAATGAATGCTGTATAATGCAACACATACAGTTGTATTCTGTCCTTTTTATGTTATCAAAGATTATTGTCCCCTAATGCTGATTGATTATTGTTTTCACAGCTGATCTCACTCATTTTAGCCAGGGTGGTGATGGAGGAAAGACAGAAGGGTTATTTGATGTCACATGTTCATCCTTAAATGGAAGATTGTGCATCAGCAAACAGGGATGGTGAAATGCAAGCATACAGTATTCAGAAATACAATACATCAAATTAAAAACATAGTAGCATTGTGCCATTCTGTAATGAGTACTGATCCCAATAACATTGTTTCCTGAAATGAAGCAGCACTGATAAAACAAAACATACAAATATAATGATCTGTGCTATTTAGTTGCTTGCAAGTCTTCTCCAAGGGCATACATTTTGTTTTCTGTTTACCAAAGTCAAAAAATCTCAAAGATCCCTAATACAAATACATTATAAACAGCTCATCTCTCACAATATTTTTAAAAGTAATATGCAAAACCAAAAGCTATTCTATACAATGAGGTAGAAAAAGGAAACACTGTTCCTTTAAAATAGTATCAAATATATTTAACTCATCAAAAAAGGAACACAAATATACTGTTCACTTAATATTCTAAATAACATTTTAAAAATATAATCTTTATGTAGACAACAACACATGTAAATTAATTTAATCTTTTGTATAATTTCATTTAATATCACTGTCATCAAGTTATCAATCTTAATTTCAGAGTGCTGATGATACATGTTTCTCAATTTACTGAATTTAGATCAACAGGATGACACACCCTTTCTTGCTTTTCAAAGCATTTTTCGCTTTGAAGAAAATACTGTAAGGTTCATCACAGTAAATAGTTATATTAAAAAAATGTGAATAGTATTCCTCATAGCTGCTTAAATAAATACAGTCTGTAGAGGTTCAGTTCTACAGGAAGATTCTGCCCATTTCTTTTGCTGATTCTGTTGCAGTCACGTAGTACAGACAATGAGCAAAAGATGATTGCCTCAAAGTATTTGTGCCTAAAATGTCATAAGCATACAGAATAAAAAGTGAAGTTTAGTTATGTTTCCATATTACACATTGGGTTTTGAAAGTATTTACACCCCTTTATTTTTTCACATTTTGCTATGTTCCAACCTTGTGCTAAAATCATATATTTTTTCTCTCATCAAGCAACACTCAATACCCTAAAATTACAAAGCAAAATAAAGGATCTTAAAAATGTTTTCAAATTTAATACAAAAAAAAAAAACCTGAAATATTCCTTTGACGCAAGTATTTAGACTGTTTACTCAGTACTTAGTTGAAGCCCCTTTGGCAGTGATTACAGCCTGAAGCAGTGTTGTGTACGACATGACAGCCTTTCACATATGGATTTCAGGATTTTCTGCCATTCACTGCAAATCCTCTCAAGCTTTGGATGAAGACTGTAAGTGGACAACTATTTTCAAGTCTCTCCAGAGATTTTTGGGTTCAAGTCTGGCCTCTAGCTGGGCATCTCAAGGACATTGGCAAAGCCTTCCCTGGGCCATTCTTGTGTTGCATTGTGCTTAGGATCACTTTGCTGTTGGAAGGTGAACCTTCAGCCAAGTTTCAGATCCACAGCATATTCTGGAGCAGGTTTTCATTAAGGGTATCTCTGTACTTTGATCCGTTTAGCTTTCCCTCAATCCTAACTAGTCTTCCAGTCCATATCATTGAAAAACAACCACACAGCTTGATGCTGCCACTATGCCTAAACTGTTTGAATGTTAATGCCCAAGTGATAAGCAGTGCCTAGTTTCCTCAAGACAGGATGTTAATTTTGCTTTCACCACTCTAGAGAATCTTGTTGTTTACAGTCTGAGCGTATTGTTTAGGTACCTTTTTGCAAACTCCAAGTGGGCTTTAATGTGTCTTTTACTGATGAGAAGCTTCCATCTGGCTACACTGTCATAAAGCCCAGATCAGTAGAGTGCTGCAGTGATAGTTATCCTTCTGGAAATTTCTCCCATCTCCACTCAATTTCTCTGGAGATCTAGTCAACTGTGGGGCCTTCTATAGTCATGTGGGTGCCTTTCCTAATCATGTCCATCCAATTTAACTGCACACAGGTGGACTCTAAACAAGGTCTATAAACAACACACTGATGATCAATAGAATCGGATATGCCTGTGCCAAATTTCCAGTGTCATAGCAAAGGGTCTGAATACGTGTGGTAATGTGATATTTCATTTTTTTTATTTTTAGTAAAATATGCAAAAATTTCTAAAATCTTGTCTTTACATTGTCAATTGTGTTATTGAGTGAAGGGGTCTAAATACTTTCTGAATCCACTTTAAATCAAACAAAGCCATTCTGCATAAAACTGTGATTTATGACTGTGCCTTCTCTTAAAACCACTAGGAGATAGGAAGGATATAACAGAAGGACACACACTCATGCAAATATAACAGGTATAGTTTAAAATTAAACTAACATTTATCTACTATACAACAAGAGCAACTGTGGTTGCGCTGTGAGATAATGGTACAAATATCAAGCATTATTTACCAAACAGGTTTGTGACAAATAATGGGTATACTAATCTTTTAGAAGCACTCCTTCAGTTCTGGCTGACAGAAAATACAAATTACTGAGCTTAGAAGTGGATCTGGTGAGTGACCACTCCCTCCCATGCTGCATGTACAGTCCCAGTCAGTCGTCTACATTAATAAGACAACTATAGGATAGAGGCAATGTATGTACAGTATGAAAAAGGAATGTACAGTAGGTTCCAAAAAACATAAAATTATAATATGACTATAATTAAGGATATATTGTTTATATTTATCCACTGTGTGGAGCCTGCCTGTGCATTGTTGCTGTATCATGTGTCTTTGAATATGGCCCCACACAGTATTACATAAAGAAGGTGTGGCAAAGAGGTCAGTTAATGTTTTTGCTATTAGAATTCAGTTTCAAAATAGGTGGACAAGAGTGAAATGCTTAAAATGCTGTTTCATCGTGACACACATGTTGTTGGAAATTTAACAGAGTTTACTGTTACAACACTCCCACATTTAACCTCCACAGCCATACCAGTGCTTCACCCACCCCCAGGCTATGCATGGCCTACCATGCAGTAATCAAAATAAAAGGAGTAGAATAAAAAGAAAAATCAATCAATAATAAATATGTTGTCTTCACATATCTAGAGGCGATCAAAACAGAAGGTATCAAAAAAGGAAAAAATGAACATTAATTAAATCTATCATCTTTCCTACAGTTTATCCCATGAATGCCAAAAAATGCAAATATTCCACTAACAAGCTATAAGGTAAAATGCTACACTAGTGTTTCAGATTTACTGTCCTATTACTTACTGTATGTCCAATATACAGAGGGCAAGTAAGTTCAATGATTCTTAACTGCTTCGGAGACAAAAAGTAATGCATTAAAAAAAATAAAGAAAAACAGCATTATTCACGATTTTATTACTAATGAAATATTTCATTTAGTACTCTGAAAAAAGAAAGTTTTCTTTACAGTTCTACTTATTTCTATACTCTAAAAAGAAGTCACTGGATGGCGCTAATAAATTGACTTGTAAAGTAAAATAAATTAATAGTTCAAGAAAACAATTTCACAATTCAAAATATAACTGAAAATAATTGTTCTTTTCTAGTATAATTTTATACCACTTTTAGAAACACACTCTTGGTTTCATCCATGTCACATGAAAATAAGAATGTGTGTGTATGAGTTATTTTTGTGTAACATTTTTAACATCTTAAGAAACTTAGCAAAATCTTTTCAGTTTCTATAAAAGTCATGGGTTTTATTCATTCATTCTATGGTCTGAATAGGTAACTGAGTGCAGTACTATCATGCATCATACCTATAGTTATATTCATATTTTACAATTATTAACTTTATTTTCCATTACAGGCTTACTACAGCAGAAGTGCATGCAGTAAGAAAAGTGCTTATTAGAAGGTGCATGTCTCACTTAAAAGACTCCATTTATGCCTAACCAAAGGCTATTATCGAAAAATGTTATGCTGGGCTCCTTATGCATTCATTAAACATTTACTTTTTTCATGGAAATACATATTTCTAGTTCAAATTATTTATTGGTAAATCTGTTTCCCAAAGCCCTAAACATCTCAAAGAAACACCTTAACAAGCTTTGGGATTGATATGTGCTTTCTAGAAAGCTTTACTAATGTATCACTATGAACTGGTACAGTAATACCAGTAAACATTCAATAATACAAACCTGCAAGTATAAAATGTCTCAGATGCACTGGACTGAAAAGTGCCACTGGTTATATCAAACCTGATAATTTACTAAAAGCTTAATAAAGATTGTCACTGCATATTAGGCATTTTGTTTGGCTCCTAAAGTCAATGATCACTTCCACGATCGATGAATAAACAGGGAGATCATAGTATACTGAACACAGAAATGCTCGGACAATATGCTGAAAAGGCGGTGACACCCTCCCATCCAATATTTTACCATTATTAATATTGCATAGGATTTCTTCAGTATTATTTACAATCTCCCCAGCAGTAATGCATACCTGTCTGTTGGCAAAAAAGAAAAGTATAAAAGTACAGTATACTCTTACTATACAGTGGTGTGAAAAACTATTTGCCCCCTTCCTGATTTCTTATTCTTTTGCATGTTTGTCACACAAAATGTTTCTGATCATCAAACACATTTAACCATTAGTCAAATATAACACAAGTAAACACAAAATACAGTTTTTAAATGATGGTTTTTATTATTTAGGGAGAAAAAAAAATCCAAACCTACATGGCCCTGTGTGAAAAAGTAATTGCCCCCTGAACCTAATAACTGGTTGGACCACCCTTAGCAGCAATAACTGCAATCAACCGTTTGCGATAACTTGCAATGAGTCTTTTACAGCTCTGGAGGAATTTTGTCCCACTCATCTTTGCAGAATTGTTGTAATTCAGCTTTATTTGAGGGTTTTCTAGCATGAACCGCCTTTTTAAGGTCATGCCATAGCATCTCAATTGGATTCAGGTCAGGACTTTGACTAGGCCACTCCAAAGTCTTCACTTTGTTTTTCTTCAGCCATTCAGAGGTGGATTTGCTGGTGTGTTTTGGGTCATTGTTCTGTTGCAGCACCCAAGATCGCTTCAGCTTGAGTTGACGAACAGATGGCCGGACATTCTCCTTCAGGATTTTTTGGTAGACAGTAGAATTCATGGTTCCATCTATCACAGCAAGCCTTCCAGGTCCTGAAGCAGCAAAACAACCCCAGACCATCACACTACCACCACCATATTTTACTGTTGGTATGATGTTCTTTTTCTGAAATGCTGTGTTCCTTTTACGCCAGATGTAACGGGACATTTGCCTTCTAAAAAGTTCAACTTTTGTCTCATCAGTCCACAAGGTATTTTCCCAAAAGTCTTGGCAATCATTGAGATGTTTCTTAGTAAAATTGAGACGAGCCCTAATGTTCTTTTGCTTAACAGTGGTTTGCGTCTTGGAAATCTGCCATGCAGGCCATTTTTGCCCAGTCTCTTTCTTATGGTGGAGTCGTGAACACTGACCTTAATTTAGGCAAGTGAGGCCTGCAGTTCTTTAGACGTTGTCCTGAGGTCTTTTGTGACCTCTCAGATGAGTCGTCTCTGCGCTCTTGGGGTAATTTTGGTCGGCCGGCCACTCCTGGGAAGGTTCACCACTGTTCCATGTTTTTGCCATTTGTGGGTAATGGCTCTCACTGTGGTTCGCTGGAGTCCCAAAGCTTTAGAAATGGCTTTATAACCTTTACCAGACTGATAGATCTCAATTACTTCTGTTCTCATTTGTTTCTGAATTTCTTTGGATCTTGGCATGATGTCTAGCTTTTGAGGTGCTTTTGGTCTACTTCTCTGTGTCAGGCAGCTCCTATTTAAGTGATTTCTTGATTGAAACAGGTGTGGCAGTAATCAGGCCTGGGGTGGCTACAGAAAACTGAACTCAGGTGTGATACACCACAGTTAGGTTATTTTTTAACAAGGGGGCAATTACTTTTTCACACAGGGCCATGTAGATTTGGATTTTTTTTTCTCCCTAAATAATAAAAACCATCATTTAAAAACTGCATTTTGTGTTTACTTGTGTTATATTTGACTAATGGTTAAATGTGTTTGATGATCAGAAACATTTTGTGTGACAAACATGCAAAAGAATAAGAAATCAGGAAGGGGGCAAATAGTTTTTCATACCACTGTATATGACTGATGAAAATTTAATAGGAAACTATGAAGCTTGTTGGCTATTTGAATATATCTCCTTTAATATAGTCTCCTTTAGCGTATCTTGATAAAGTCTAACTATTCTGGAAATGCTCCTGATAAAAACTGTTTTTGGTTTGAAAATAAATGTCACATTATAAATAAATTACAAATCCATAAAAATCTAATAACTTTTGGAAACAAAAATAAAATTGCTTTGATGTGAATTTGGTGAGTATGGTGAATAGGATTTGACTGTGACAGTTTTTTGCATGAAAACTCTTTACTTGACAGCTCTGAACATGCAGGGTTTTTGTAAACATGCACATAGCATTCAACAATGGCAAATCACTTAAATATACTTTTGGTTCAAGGCATATTGACAGATACGTGTAGTATGCCATTAAAGTGTGTAAAAATGTTGACACATATGTAGTTTTACATAGCAATGTTGGGAATATTTAACACAGAGCAATATTTATTTATGGTTGCAATTAGTGTATTACATTAGTAAAGCAAATAAATCTATTGTCAGCAAGGAAGTGTCAGTTTTGAAAAAAGTGTATGTTTTAATGCTAGCTGAAAATACTGAGAGCAATTCTTGGGTCTCAAGTCATGATAATGGCTATACCTAATGATATATTATCATCAGTTTGTTTTTGGTATCTTTTAATCATTTGAAAATTAAGTAATTCTTCGATGATCCAAATATTTTTAAACTTTGATGATATTCAGAAACATAAAACATACATCTTAAAAGCTCAACATGAAAACAATAATCCTCAAAGTGTACTACTCTTGCTAAAAGGATCATATTGTATCTAATCTCAATCTCAAAGCAGGCTAATCAGTTCAGTCATGGAGGGCCACAGCCCATTCTAAAATCACTTTGTACAAGGCAGGAAACAGCCCTAAACAGTCCAACATGGAGCTCACTCATGCATACAGCCATACTCGCACAAGGGACAATCTGGAAAAGCCAATTAACCATTGGGGGATATGACAGGAAGATCCAGTCTAACATGGGGAGAATGTACAAACTCCACACAATGTCCAGGTGCTCGTCAGGACCCCAGGATGCTGCATCTGCAAAGCTGTAGTGCTATCCACTGGGCCACTATGCTGCCCCCCTTTAATTATGATATTCCACATCATTTATTTTAAAACCAATTATATAAAGCAAGTGGTTAAATGTGATTTAGACATCAACTGCTTGTCTTTCTGATGTATTTTAGATGTAGATACTACCCAAGCAGACCACTGGCACAAAGTAAGTAAGATGTTGGAATAATAAACCAAATAAAATATTTGACAGACACTGACCTGTATATTATGGTTATTTTTATGCTGTATAAGTAAAGATTTAATGATGCACTTTCATGGAGTGAATAAGAAATATACCTTATACCAGTTTAATGCATCTTAATACTGCTGTTCTTTCATAAGATTCAACTAGGATACAACACCTGATACATCCCTAACTACATAAAGAATGTTCACTTTTCATCTTCCCATCTTCACAGAAAATTTTGAAGTCAGTTTTGTAAAACTGTTTGTTTCTAATTTTGTAAATCAGCAGGCTGGAAGCACAAGAGTTACCATCCTGCAAAGGCTAAAATCTTTTTTTTAATCTCACATTTAGTTTTGCAATAAAGTCTTTTACCTTCATTCCAGGATATCAAACACTACCAGTAATAATTCCAGTCATAAAGTTTTACACTGCCGTGGTCCTGCCTATTACTGGAAATGGGCAAGGAAGAGAGCAGGTCCTATCTGGAAGAGATGTTGTAAGTTCAACATTTGTAGGGTCATTACCTCCCAACAGAGACAGATTTGCATAAGCAAGCTGTTCAGAAGGAAGGTTATTTCGATTCAGATCGACAGTAGTCTGTGGTCTCCTTAGTGTGCCCCACTGCTCAGTCCCAGATATATTGATAAAAGAAGCATAAGTGCTTTCAGGCACCAATGGTTCTGGAGTGGGGATTATTTTGCTGAGTTCTGGGTCCTGCTTTCGGGATATACCAGTCGCTGGTTTACTGTAGATTCCTCCTCTCGTGTCTGCTAACACTTGGCTATAGGGAGGTGGTGGGTCCTCCATCATTACTGCATCTTCATAGCATGGTGGTTTACCAAACATGTCCATATCTATTAAGAAAAAAATAAGAGAAAGATATAAAATGGTGTTGAGCACATCAATAAATACTGTGTTTTTCAACAAACCTAAACTGAGTATTTGGGATTGGTTCTACATAATTAGAAAATCAAAGATCAAATAAATCCATTTTATTTACCTTTTTACTGAAGATAAAAGCAAGTCAATGTTTTTATGCTCAGTAAAAAAATTAAAAAAAAAAGATTACTTATGCCCTAAAATGAAAATGTACAGTACCCTAAGTTTATAACTACTTCCAACAAAGTTGACATCAAAGCTAAAAATGAGACTTATACAAAACTCAGTCTTGCATTTCAAGCTTACTTACTATGCATGGGATTAAAAACCACATAGTGACTACAACATATATATTGTACATGAAGGAAAGTAAGATAAAAATGTGGAATTTGAAATGATATGAACACACACAATTATATATGAAAAACAAAGATCATGATAGTGCTAAAACCTTCAAGCACACTAACTAATACACCCATCACTGGATAAACCAAATAAGTAATTATATGGAAAAGTTCAAAAGCGTTTAACATTGTTTTTTGCAGACAGATACTGTATGAAGAGTACTCAAAATTATGTGTATGTTTAAATGTATTATAGCAAAGTAGTAATTTGCAGTTTGCTGTTGTGATTAATGTAGATATATAACTAGTTTGACTACAGTTGGGTGGCATGGTGGCACAGTGGGTAGCGCTGCTGCCTCGCAGTTAGGAGACCCGGGTGTGCTTCCTGGGTCCACCCTGCGTGGAGTTTACATGTTCTTCCTGTGTCTGCGTGGGTTTCCTCTGGGTACTCTGGTTTCCTCCCACAGTTCAAAGACATGCAGGTTAGGTGCATTTATGATCCTAAATTGTTCTCTAGTGTGTGCCTGGTGTGTGTGTGTGTGTGTGCACCCTGCAGTGGACTGGCGCCCCACCCGGGGTTTTTTTCCTGCCTTGCACCCTATGTTGGCTGGGATTGGCTCCAGCAGACCCCCGTTACCCTGTAGTTAAAATATAGCGGGTTGGATAATGGATGGATGGTTGGATTGACTACAGTTGACTTAAATCAGCAAAGCATTGCTTTCAACAGAAAACTGAATTTGGAAAACAGTAATTTTACCACAGCTGGGTGAATGTTACTAACTTTTAATTGTACAATAACTTAAAATCACTCTTTAAATGTGGTTCTTCATCATCAGTATACTTATTTTCTGTATTATTCAGTACAGGGTTCTGGAGAGCTGAAGTTATCCTGGCAACATTGGGTGCAATGCAAGAACCTGATCTGGACACATGTCACATGTCCACAGCTACACTCATTTATACTTGTATAGTTTAATTGGCAATCATCTTGACTCCATGTCTTTAGACTGTGAAAAAACAGTGGCCCTGTGAGAAACACAGTATTTTGCTTCAAAGAAATTCTTAATTAAATGCATACTGTCATTGAACACACCCTGCTATTGTATATGTACTATAACAGATAACAGATAGCTTTCATAAAGCAAACCACCACAAGACACTTCACAAAGCACAGAAGATAGTTATTTATAACAACAAAGAAATATGTGGTGGTTGTATGAAGTGGTGTCTTCAAATGTTTACAAAATAAATGCTAGTATTCTGGCAACAACCCATATCCCCATCCCCAATACCACCCCACTCAGAATTTTCAATAAATGAAGGAACAAAACATAAGCCTGGAATATTGTTAAAAAAAATCATATTTACAGATTTAATATCATGTTTACACGCAACATTGAAATTCTTAGCTGCATGTCTCCCAATAGTGACAGTAGTATATTATTATCAAGTATTCCCATACATTGCTAGAGTACTAAAATTAACATTGATTATTTCTCTGCTTATTTATTTTGGCTGCAAGCTAAAAATATGCCTAGGATTTTTTCAGAAAAAGAACTTTCCCATTTATTGTGCCAAAAGAGAAATGCAAAAAAAAAATCTAAAAGTAATGATATTTTTGACCACTAAACTAAAGCATCTACTTATTTTCAGCTGGTCAGTAACTGATAAAAGTATGCTGAATATCTTCAAAAGCAGAGGTGGTGGGGTTGTATGAGAGCCCTAAAAAGTATCTAGACCCGCCACATTTTAAATGTAGTGTTGCAGGGACCTGGACCCAGTTAGGACTGCAACACTCTCATGCTTTTACATTGGTTCATCTTAAGCACATCCATTTTGTGGTTGTATTCTTTGCATTCCACCTAGGAGCACAAAACAATTGACCAGAGTGTGAATAAGCTAGACATCAAAGTTAGATTCAATACTTTTCAAATAACCCAATGTTGTTTCAGAGACTGTTTTATGCACAATTTAAACTTATCAGTCTGAAGTTCGGCCTTTCATATTCTTAGCTGACTTTTTTTTAGGTAATCATACTAAAATATCCCAGTAACACACATCATACAATCAAAGCAAAAATTCCTACTAATCTGACTTGCATGATAATTTGTGAGAAAATTCTCATTTTGGCTCACAGTTATCAATCACCACCTTAAAATAATAACCTTTAGGAATTTTGATTTATTTGATTGCCTCATACCATGTGCTTCACAACTGATATGTCAAAAGTTGAATTAATACTTTGTAAACTAAGTTGAGTTGACAAATGTTTTATGTGCTAACAAGCCAGGATATGTTTCAAGCTTACTGTGTATATACTTGTTATGATTTTCTATTATAATTTGAGCATACTTTTAAATTTTTCTTGGATTTCCCTAAAGCTGGAATACAAACTTTGATGTCATTTTGGTGATTTTAACACCAGATATCTGATTCTGCAATGAGAACTTTGTTTAGAGCTTCAGTGTAGAAGTTTATTATTTTTATTCAGTTTTTTCCAAAGTCCATTTACACTGGGATTTCCCATGAAGCATTGGGGCTACACTGCTTATGATGTCATCAATGTACCACTGTAAAGATCACTCTAAACCTTCTGAGATTGGACCAAATTTAGCATACTACATACTTTGAACTTCGATTAGGGGTATTTTTAAAACAAAGCTCTGCTTTTGGTTTAGATTTTTTGAAGTATTATTTGGCTCTGACATTTCCCTCTTTTTGATTTTCAATTTTGACCCTTGCTTTGTCCTTTGACTTCATTTTTTCCTCATGTTCCTCGCTTTTTAATTATGTAGACTGACTGCCCTCTTACAGTCAGTTCAATACTACAATTACATTCTAACTCACATACATCCTCAGAATAGTGACGCTGATACAATAACAACAAAAAGACACACTTAGAAGTTCAGTTTTTAATTTTAAACCTGGTTTATTAACCCTTTGATGTGATCAGAAACTCTGTCTGAAACTGCTGGTGAGTGTGAATGGTCCTGTACAATTTGCCAGAAGGTAGGGATGAGAAAAATGACTATACAGGACAGCTGAAGTCTTTATTTCTTTTCCCTTTCTTAAGGCATCAAGTGTTATACTGTATACTGTACATTCTGGAAAGAACGTTTGATGGTAATATGCTACACCAATGTCACCATCTTCCACGGTGTTTTATGATCTTGGGCCTGGAGGTAAACCCCCCCCCAAGGGTTAGTTGTGTTTACTGGAAAGTTATTATTTTGATAACAACAATATACATGAATTTAAAAAGTGGCAAAACAAACCAAATAACATTAGGAGAAACACTATTGAAAAATGAAAAGACTACATAAAACTAGTAAATAAAAGAGTAACTGTGCTGTGCATTCCTTTGAAACAAATCTAAATGTAGCACCTCCCCATATGTTTGTATTAACTGTTACAAGCAGTGATTAAGCTGTACATACAGTATCTTGTTTTGGTCAAAGGAGTGAGTAGTATATGGCAAAAAATCCATATCACATTATAATTCAAAATTCTGGCAGTTTCAGTAGATACTACTAAAATGTATTTGCATATTTACTTTTTAGAATCAAACATCTTGTTTTACCAATTATAATGTAAATTAATGATTAACTGTGCACACAGACATGCCTCTTAATCCATCAAAATTCTTATTAATACTGTGCTACTCAGATTAATTTGACAACAATCATTCACATCTACTGCTTAAACCAATGAAAGTGCAGCACAAGTCCATACACAAAGATATGTAGATATTAATACATCAACATAAAATAATACTTTCTACAGTATATACTTTTGCAATCGCAGATTTGCTTATTTTCTGATAGAATGTAATTTACTTTTAAATATGTTTCACATTTTTTCACTGATCCTTACCATACTAGTTAAGCTTTTTTCTACATCTATCCAGAAATCATTGAGTATACCTGGCCCACTCCTATTTGGACACAAACAAAAAAGTAGAGGGCATGTCACTGAAATGCACAAAACTTCAATCTTATGATATTTACTGTAGTTTAGTGGTCAAGTGCAGGAAAACCTTTCAGTCATTTTTATAAGTGTCCACTAAATTAAATTCCTGCATATTTTATCAAAAAAGCAATTATCCATTTGTGCAACAGTTTCTGTTATCCAGATATGCCAAGATGGTGTGAAGTGTAGGGGATACAGCATCCTCAGTGGACTGTTTGTAATAATTTGCAAACAACAGGTGGGCCATACTATCTGGAATTGTACACGTCCTACCACAAGTCTCTCAAAGAACATTATCTGTGAGTTGTGCTGGTCTGTTTGTGTTTCATACAGTCCAGTTTTGTTTTTCTAGGAACAGGTAAAATTACTGTCCTCTGAATCTGAAGCAGTCAGGACCACAGACTACCTTAGGAAAATAATAAACATATCACAAAAGATGTCAACTATTTGTTTACTACATGTTTTAATCCACAAGATCTACATCAATATACATCAGCTGGTTTTATTTCTGATGCTATATGTCACACATTGCATCTTTTCCATGCCACTGACTGAGCACTTACAACTAGTTAACAATAGAAAAGTTGGTTTATGATGTTTGGATGTCTTCTGTTAGATACAGTTTTCTCCTAGAACAACTGCAACCAAAAAACGGTGGTAGTATAATCTACGCACTGATTTTGACATTTAACCTCTGGTGATGTCCTCATTTCTTTTTTCAAAAGCATTTGTAAAGACAAAAATGTGGAATGCCCAACAAATCATATAAAAACAAGAAAGAGCACTCTTCTGAAAACTACAGTAATTGTCAACATGTTAAACTGATTAGGAACTGTGCAATAGAAATAATGCTGTCAAAATAGTAATCTATGAATAGTTTAGTGAAGTAAACAAATAATAAATTTGCACCTAAAATAAAGCTTTAGTGAAAGCCAGCTGCACAAAAGATTCCTAAATTACAGAAAAAAAACAGATCCATACAACCCAAAGAAACCTGAAAAAATCATATATATATATATATCATTTTAAGAATTCTGAAGAATTTTTTAAAGTCTAAGAATGTAGTAGATATCCAGAGATATTCTAAAAGTGAGTCAGTGCCACTGAATGTATCAGCTCCTCATCACTGACAGATTCATTTCAATTTAATTCTTACAGTATATACAGTACAGTAGCACTTTTCACTAAATGCATGTGTTGAGCATCACTAGATTTCTAAAACATTACTGCTGCTCCAGCAAAACAAATACCATAACATAAAGAACTGCTTGAACTAATATAATATTTGACAAGTACATATACTGTAAATTATAAAAGTAGCATGATACTGATGTCTTAAAATTCATTACAGTAAAACAACAAGCTTATTAGGTTCTTCTTGCCAATTTCTCAATCAATTAAAAATTATTGACATTAAATGATATTTTATTACTGTAGATGGCTTAACACTGCTCTCTGATTATAATGAGAGCATTTAATGCACAAGACTTGATTGTTCCTGAAGTTCTTACTAGACAAGAAATGTCTCTTTCATTCCATCCATCCATTATCCAACCTGCTATATCCTTTCCTTCATCCACTGTTTCTGATCTTCCAGTAGGAAAAAAATACTCTTGCTGATTTTAAAAGGCAAATTTCCAGTACTGTTCTGGTAAAATGATATACCAATGCACAAAAGGGAGGAAAACAGATGTTCTCCACAATCATTTTTTGAAGCTGCTTAAATATCATGAATGCATGCATAATTTTGGATTTCCTAAATTCATCTTGAGTTAAGGAGAAACATTTTGTGTTTGTGGAACCAACTGAGCCTTGATTGTAAACCAAGATTTATTCAAATGAGAATTATTCAACTAAGTCTAGATTTTTTAATAAATGTGCTTCATGGACTACCTCAGATCAACCATCCATCTATCCATTACCCAACCCGCTATATCCTAACTACAGGGTCATGGGGGTCAGCTGGAGCAAATCCCAGCCAACACAGAGCGCAAGGCAGGAAACAAACCCCGGGCAGGGCACCAGCACACCGCAGGGCACACACATACACACCAAGCACACACTAGGGACAATTTAGAATCGCTAGTGCACCTAACCTGCATGTCTTTGGACTGTGGGAGGAAACCGGAGCACCCGGAGAAAACCCATGCAGACACGGGGAGAACATGCAAACTCCACGCAGGGAGGACCCAGGAAGCGAACCCAGGTCACTTAATTGCAAGGCAGCAGCACTACCACTGCGCCGCCCCCAGATCAATCAGTATTGGAATTTTTCTGGTTGAATTGCACTTGGAAAAAATTTAATACCCCGTTAATATGTTTACCTTGTCCTTTAATTTGACAAAGCAACAAATGGTATCTTTAATTGTTTTTTTATTGAATATCTAGAAATAAATCAAGAGTGATCTCGCATTTCTCTCAAAAAATCAGTGTGGAAACTCACATGAACACACTAAAGTGAAAAAGTGAATTTCACAAGTCAGAGGCTCCAAAAACCCTTCCTTCAAACTTTACAAGCGTCTGAATCAGTTGCAACATACAAAACTGGTTCAATTCCAAATTGTACAGACTGAATTATGAAATTTACCAAACATGCAAATCAGATTGCCATCCTACTTTTCAATTTAATTCTTGCTTTCAAGACTTTATGTGCCATAGGAATGATTTTGCAATTGTTTTATTTCCTTTTGCTGTTTATGTGGACAATCCTCCAGAAGTCCTGCAGCTGCAAGTACTTGAACCCTACTGCATCAGTAAGCAGTGAACTTTAAATAAGTTTACAAACTTTATCTGCTTGATTTCTACAAACTGTATATTACTCTGGATTTGTTTTGCTTTATAAGCCTTCTGGGTGCATTGGATCATTATATGGTAGCATATACATTTGTTAGCAGGTCTTTTTACAAATGAAACTAACTAAAAGCAAATAGAAGCATAGTAACTGATGCAAATTTTTGTAATGAATCAGTTTTTTCAAGGTCCGGCATCTCAGTAGATATTAACTGTACGGGCAGAAGTAAGTACTTTGATGTTCATGACTAGGGGATATCAAGGCAAAATCGCTTTACTTTACAATTACTGGATTACTGGTATTTGAGCATTGCTCTTAACAGGTTTAATAAAAAAGTTATATAGTTAAAACAATTTATTGAAGCTTATATATTTAAAATTAATGTCTGTCATTAACACATGTTAGACTGCTTGGGTACACAGGCATAGCGTGATTTTAAACTGCCCACTGTATGAATTATCATTATGTAGACAGATCGACTGACTATTAAAAAAGTTTGCCTACATCTGATTTAACAGTGCCCCAATTTAGATAAAGACTGACAGTCTATGTCTTCTAATGTCTAACAGCTATAGAAACATAACTGAGAAAACTCTAATGGCTGCATTGACGTGTTTGAACAATTCCCAAGCAATTTCATCCAGGTTTCTTTTATGCATCACAGACAGTGTGAAGTGTTTCCACAGTTTCATTTTATCTTTGATCAGATCATTTAGTGCACACAGAGAATCCCTTTTTTGTAAAGTGCTGTCTTTTTAAATGTTACATTTGTTCAGGTTTTTATATGTGTCTTTTAGGTTACAGTGCATGAGTCACGAGAAGTTCATTCTTTACAAATTTTCCACAAGGAAATGAGTGAAGATATTAACAATAATACTATAAATATCCATCCATCCATTATCCAAGTCGCTATATCCTAACTACAGGGTCATGGGGTTCTGCTGGAGCCAATTCCAGCCAATACAGAGTGCAAGGCAGGAAACAAACCCCGGGCAGGGCGCCAGCCCACCACAGGGCGCGCACACACACGGGACAATTTAGAATCACCAATGCACCCAATCTGCATGTCTTTGGGGGGAAACTGGAGTACCCAGAGGAAACCCACGCAGACACGGGAAGAACATGCAAACTCCACACAGGGAGGTCCCAGGAAGCGAACCTGGATCTCCTAACTGCGAGGCAGCAGCGCTACCACTGCGCCACCGTGCTGCCCACTATAACTATTAATATCTTTCAATTTTTTATCCATTGTTTCAATATATTTGAAAATATATTTATTTTTAACATTGTAAAGGAAAAGATGGAGTAATATATTTAGCACTCAGACATAATAACTGGTAAAGGATAGTTAAAAGGACCACTGTTTTTTTCCTGCCAGAAACAGCTGTTTCTTTCTTCAGCCACTCTTATCGTCCACCATTCCTTCCATGCAGCTCTATGCACTCTATCGGCCACATCCACAACCTTCTTATTCTCATTGCTGGATCCGCCTCACACCACTCACTTGGGGTCAGAGGCGACACCTTCAGCTACACTTTTCCAAACTCTGTTAGCGGGTCCAAGGTAGGATTCCTCCCAAGACTTGCGAGCAACCTTCCACTCATTCAAATGGACTTAAGCAGCACAAAGGCCCCTACAGGCTTCTTTCAGTGGAATGTTTTGTCACACCTTCTGATAATCCATGGGCACCTGTACAACGTATATCTCTTGGGTCCAGTCCATGGATGTTACTACTGTACAGTATATGAATATTCAAACCCTAATGTTTGACTAATTTGACAGCCATACAAAATACTCTAAATATCCAACATGATACACCTTAAAAAGTAAGATTTAAAATCAAGGAAACAGATAATTCTATGGAAATCTGAAATCTGTTTCAGACTGAAGAGGCTAAAGTGGAATATGGGATACATGCCAAAAATGGCAAAAGAGCTTGGTCATACAGTCTGACTGTAAATTAGAACAATGTCAAAGGGATAATTTTCCACTGTAGAAACGGGGATCAGTGTTGAATGTGGCACAATACAAAGAAATAAAGGATTTAAATCTGTGCATATCTACCCACAAAATGAAGCCTGAGAAATTTATGTTTCAAAAGGGAACTGATTTAAATCATACAGCCAGACAAACTACCTGATCCATAATCTGTGGCAAGACCTCACAATTGCTGTTAATCATCATTTCCCTCTAACTTGATGCAATTTTTATTAGAGACTTATCCAAAAAGATTACTGTTTTGTTTATCAAATGTGGTTTAACAAAGTACTGAGAACAATGAATATGTTAAAAAAGTTGGACTTGAGTTTTTAAAATTTCATTTATTTTATTGTTTCTTATTGAATTTCTTTTAAGTGGAGATTTACATAAAGTACAATGAAATTCACATTTGAAAATTTAATGCATTAAATGAAATGTTCCATGCTGTGAACATCTTAAAAATGTGGGAAAAAGTCAATGTTACTGGATTGGTCGATTCTGATTCATTCACATTAAGTTCCTGTATAACCAGATGTGGAGAAACCTTATGTCCCATTTTAAAGTGTTAACTTTGTTATTTTTATAATTTAACTACAGATCTAAGGCGTTACCTATTCATTTTGTATTAACAGAATGAAGTGAAAAGTCAAGCAAAATGACACCTTTTATTGGCTAACTAAAAAGATATGCAAGCTTTCAAGGTAACTCAGACCTCTTGTTTAAGCTTGCATATTGTAATCTTTTTAGTTAACCAATAAAAGGTGTCATTTTGCTTGACTTTTCACTACATTCATAATGGCTTCACGGTACTATTAACAGAATGAAATTCTATAAGCTTATTGTTCAGTGACCATAAAATACTAAAATAAATAAAATTCCCTTAAAATACACACTTTTTTAGCTAATAAAATATGTAGAGAAAATATTTCTCTATTATACATATGGCATTAAATAATATAAAATGTGTTTCACAATTACAACTTGTCATATTAATTTCTTTTTTAATGTACTTTTCAGAAACAAAGCTAAATTAAAAAAAAGTTATTTTGACCATTTGTCTAACAACTATCAACTAATTGATACTAGGAGCTTAAACACTGCTGAAATTTAAACATACATGCACTTGTAGGCTTTAATATATACATTTAAGATATGTATACAGGTTTTAATTATGCAGTACTTGTTTCTTACCAAAATCTATACTGTAAGAGACACACAACCAAATAATAAATGCAGTACAAACCTTTAAAAATGCCACAAATCAATCAAATTATAATAAGATATTTATTAAGAAGATACAAGGCTGATATGCTTAACAAGTTTATATGTAAAATATACAAAATGTGTCTCTTGTTAACTAAGCAGCAATTTCAAATTCTTCTTTATCTTTTCTTTTTCTAATTGAAAAAGTGAGCTGCTGTATTTAATATAAACTCGCTCACTATCCAAGTTCAGATAAGAAGTATCTTTTATAATTAAAGGTCAAAATAAAAAATGTCTGAATTCATTAAATTATCTTTTTTTGTCCGTTTATCTATTTGCACTGGAGGATACCTCGAATTAATTTTTCTCAATTTATAATCCAGCTTTATTTGATGTAAAGGCTAATATATAATAAAAGTCTGCCTTAGTGCTCTCTTACACTGTGTTCACAGCAAAAACAGATCAACTTTTGTAATACCTCATGTAAAGGAGCCAGTCAGTCAGTTTCCAACCCACGATATCCTAACACAGGGTCATGGGGGTCTGCTGGAGCCAATCCCAGGGTGCCAGCCCTCTGCAGGGCACACGCAGCACATACTAGGGACAATTTAGGATCACCAATGCACTTAACCTGCATGTCTTTGGACTGTGAGAGGAAACCCACGCAAGAAGAGAACATGCAAACTCCATGCACGAACCCAGGTCTCCTTACTGCGAAGCAGCAGTGCTACCACAGCACCACCATGCCACACATGTAAAGGAGCTCTACAGTTAAATTACCATACAGCTCTGAAAAACAGATGGTGAAAAAATAGGTTTCTGTGATCGACAAATTTACCAATCACTGATCGAGTCTTTTGTAGTGAAAAGTGTCCAACTTAAGTTCGTTAGCAGATCGATTTGAGCATTTCCGCTTCTCCATGTGCTCTTCAATAACAACAACAACTACAGGGACGTTATCCCAAAATTGCCACAATAAAATCAAAATCCAGTGCTTTAAAACTCATTGCAAACATGGTACTAGCCGAGGATGCCATTTTAAATTGAAGATGTGTATTATATTTCACTCTTTAAAAACAAATGTTGTGTTTTGTCCTTCATGGAAGTGTTCTACATTTAGTCTCTGGCACATGCAGTTTTTTTTTTTCTCTGAATTCACTGTCGGAATCTTCTTTATTTATTTATTTGGTTTATACAATGCTATATACCGTATACCCTGCCATTCTTTCTTATATTCTGTAAGTGCCTTGAGCATGGGAAAGGCGCTATATAAATAAAATGTATTATTATATTCGATTGAGACAATTTGGGACTTAACATATAAATTACATTTCTGCAGTGTTTAAAAAATTCTGAGAAAAAATCTATTTACAAATTTTGCAGCATTTGCAAGGGTTTTTGCTCATTGCAGCATACATTAGTTTGTAAAACTTACCATTCTTTTATTTAAAGATGCTGATATCGCACACTAAAGAAAAAAGGAGAAATCTCAAAGTATGCTAGTGCTTACAAATTAACTCTTCCTTAGGTTCTACACAGCAATAACATTCACATTTATAGATAATGAATGGAAATCCATTCTCTAAAGCATGCCTTGCTCCTCTCTCTCTGAGCTAGACATGGATTTACACAACTTCAAAATATACTGTATTCATCTCTCCAAAGAAATGTATTGAGGATTAAGACCTCCCTTTGAGAGATACAATCAAGCACAAGTCTTCCTTAAACACATGATTTAGGTATGCCCTACACTCGAAAATAAATAGATACAGTATATATTATTACTTTGATGGTCACTTGAAATACAGTACACTTTGTACTTCAACAGATCATCCTGCGCTTACCACTTTGTTTTAAACTTTTCTAGATGTTGTTCCCTTCTTCAATTATAAGTATAACGTGTACTTGTCTTTGTTATTGCTTATGCAGTTCCTAACTTCACTAATCTACAATAATTCTGTATCACCTTTCAATTCTTAATGATTTGGTGAAATTGTATATAGAATTTGAAAAATATTCATTATTTAAAGAGAAATCATCCCAGATACTTTACAAAACCTTACAGTTTTTCTCATATACTTCATTTCCATTGTACAATAGCATCTGAAATTTAGACATTCTTCTGCTCTTTGCTTAGATATATGATGGAGTAAAGGTGAGTGTATTCTAAGAGTAACATCTAGCTGAAATAAACTGATAATACTGAGTAAGAGATAAACTGTAATTGATTACTACACTTTCCAAGATTTAAGAAAATTGCATAATTTTTGTTAAGCACTTATTAAAACATTATCATTAGAAACTTTTTAACAACTTGCTACTATATTTATCCGAAATATTCTTCTTCTGTTAAAACCTATAAATTTTGAATATCCAACACATGATACAGGTAGGACTTCTCATAAGATATTAAAAAATAAAGCCCTCTAAACTTACCAGAAGTGTCTGTCCATGTTCCAGAAGGTATGACCTGCGGACACTGAATTTGGGCAGGGTGATCCTGTGTGAGGCAAACACTAATTGGTTCCCGTGGAGTATATCCACGGTAAGTAAGTGGATCCATTTCCAAAGTACGCAGACTTTGTTCATGAAGGCGTTCTTCTCTACGTCGTTTCACCCTTCGCTGAACAAAACTGCAAAAGCAGCACAGCATAACAATAAGTGCCCATATTAACCAGAAACCTGCAAAGCAGGTAAGAAAAGTGTATGTGCCTTGGGACATCACCATTTTGGGTGTTGGATGAAAATGTGAATCTTTAAAAAAGTTTCATCTCACAGAAGAAATACCAACTTTGATTGATCACGTCTAATATTCAAAAATTACTATATATTTAAAATATTTTTTATCTTATCTCTCATAATATTGAATGTTTGCTTATTATTCATAAAAATGTTTATGACAATCTTCTTCATTTTCAATGCAAAATATATATATTTTTTAATTCTGTTTCCAGATGAAAATACTTCACTGTAAAGTAAACTGCAACCCCAATGTCCTTTCCATGAGCACGTCTAAAATTCAGTCAGAGAAAGCAGAAGTTTTTGAAAATGTGAACCACCTGTATGTACATTACTCAGGTAATACTGAACATGGAAATAGGAATAAGTACTTGTATAAAAAAAAAACATATGGCAAAATTCAAAAATATTTCTTCCGTTTTACACTTAATAATCAAAACATTTTAACTTGAGAATAAACTGAGTTTCTTGAAACAGATAATCCAAAATCCCGTATTTTCCTTTAAAGCTGAAGAGCTGGAACAGATATTTCCATTAAAAATTAAAGTTTCAAACTGTAATCCCAGTCGATACTCATTTTTCTCTGGTATGTTTAGTGGGATATTTGAGTTTTGAATGACTTTCTTTTATAAAGTGATTTGTTCCAGGAGTTTTACTTAAGGGATGCTTTTCTTTCATCATGTAGTTCCATCAAATAATACATTTTCTTGAAACCACAATGTTGTGCATTCTCTGTCAAAAAAGGAAGGAATAAAAAAAATTAACATTTTCCATCACTTTGTTTCAAACCGAAGAAAATCTTCTACCCATCATAAATAAGACAAACATTATCCAAGCAGGTCTGTTACTGTACAGCACTAAATGCTGTCACATTTTGGTTCTGCATCACACAGTAAGTCAGTAGTAGCATTTGCAATGGTAACCTTATGGTTTAAGTCTAGAGCCTTAATAATTCTGACACACTGAAATAAATTAATATTGAAGAAGAACTACTTTTCTACTATTAACCATGGTGATGTTGTGTTTCTTGGCCAAGAGTTGGGTTCAAATTCTGGCTTAGTCACTGTATGTGTGGTGTTCATACTTCTCTCTGGTGGAACATGCATCTACCATGGGTTTTCAGGTTTCCCTGCCTCATCACAAAGTTATGGTAAATGGTAAAAAATGCCATTATAAAAGTGTGTGTTATAGTGCCATACAATAGACTGACAATTCATCCAGTGCTGGTTCCTACTTTGTGCCCCATACCCTAACATGCCTCACAAGGAGAGTACTGTACAGTAAAACTGGATGCTGAGGTCTTCTTCCATTCTATGAAAATCAGTGCTTTAACTTTCTAACAATAGTTGCAGGACAAATGTATGGTGCTCACAAAATCAAAATCAAGATGTCAGTATTAATTTTAAGTGTGATCAGGTGAGATTTTAAGGAGAGGATAAAGTTTGAATAGAAATGGGTAGATGCACCAATCTTTTTAGTTATAAATGACAGTTAGAAAAGGTAGAAAAGGGGATTTGTTCAAGATGACTTTTGAGTTTACAGACAAGGGGGCCCATGGTAAGTTGAAGATTCAAAATGGGGGCCCTAAGAAAAAAAAGGTTTAAAGGAAAATTCACAGACAGTATTCATCAATGAGAAAAGCCAAAATCCCTAACACAACATTGAGTCCTTGTCTTGCTCTAGGAGTTGCATAATAATTGTCATACTGATCTTACATTTAGATGTTCAGAAGACATGGATGCTTTGATCATTCCTGCTTTCAAAAGCAATAAATTAGTTCTGCATAAATTACATCTAATCCTGGAGTTTTTCCTGCACTCACTGAGTCCAAAAACGTCTTTAGGTTAGTTACAGTGCTGAAGTTTTTAACACTAGAATTACAAAAGCCTGCAAAAATTTTCATTCATTCTGAAAATCCTACTTTCCCTAAACTCGAGGAAAATTGTATATTCTTATCAGAGCAGCAACTGTTTACTGATAATCACCTTTGTTTTGCCAACGTGTCAGTTAGTAGTGCTGATCCTGCACTGACCCATCACCCATTCAGCCAGCCATTTGCACCCCCTGACACTTTATTCAGCACCACCAGCTTGAATCCTGACTTACAGCTCAAGTCTGCTTTGAAAATGTTATATTGTTGTAAGGAGTTATATATTATAGCAAAATACCCGCGCTTTGCAGTGGAGAAGTAGTGTGTTAAAGAAGTAATGAAAAAGAAAAGGAAACATTTTAATAATAACGTAACATGATTGACAACGTAATTGTTTTGTCATTGTCATGAGTGTTGCTGGCGCATATATATATATATATACACACACACATACATATCTACATATATATATATATATATATACATACATATCTGCATATATACACACACACCTATCTATCTATCTATCTATCTATATCTATCTATCTATCTATCTATATACGAGGTGTGGCAGAAAAGTAATGAGACTGATTTTTTATTTACCAAAGTTTTTATTTTTTTCAAACATCAACATCATCCCCTTCAAAGTAGTTCCCTTGGGCAGCTACACACCGATGGAGACGTTGTTCCCACTGTTAGTACCAGCGCTGGAAGTCTTCAACCGGTATGGTCTTCAGCATGTCCGTTACACTCTTTTGGATGTTTTCTAAAGTCCCGAAATGACGTCCTTTGAGGACATTTTTCAGTTTAGGAAAAAGTCACACGGACTGAGGTCAGGTGAATAAGGGGGCTGGGGAACCACAGGAATGCGTTTTTTCGATTGTCCTTCTGCTCAATTGTGAGGTTTTTCGGCACCATTTTGGCACAGACCTTACGCATGTGCAAATGTTCAGTCAAAATTTGATGAACGGTAAATCTGTTCAAATTTAATTGTTCACTCAACATTCTTAATGTTTTCATTGGTTTTCGAAGCTGAAGGCCTCCCTGAAAAACTTGAGCTCGGGATAAAGAATGTTCCCCATAGGCCTGTTTTAACTTTTCAAACGTCACACTTGCCGATTCTCCAAACTTAACAAAAAATTTAATGGCACAACGTTGCTCCAAATTCCGCTGTTCCATTTTGAGTGACGCACAACCAAAAACACAACTTCGCTAATAGCAGTCACAAAAATCACGTAGTTAACGGAAGGAGATGAAACTCGCACTGAGCTATGGGAGGGTACTGATACACGTGCTCTATCAAGGACAACAGCGCAGCATTGCCAGATCGCTTGCAGTGTTGCCAGTCTCATTACTTTTCTGCCACACCTCATCTTTATCTATCTATATCTATATATCTATCTATATGTATATATCTATCTATCTATATAATCTATATATCTATATCTATCTATCTACAGTATATAACTATCTATATATACAGTGGTGTGAAAAACTATTTGCCCCCTTCCTGATTTCTTATTCTTCTGCATGTTTGTCACACAAAATGTTTCTGATCATCAAACACATTTAACCATTAGTCAAATATAACACAACTAAACACAAAATGCAGTTTTTAAATGATGGTTTTTATTATTTAGGGAGAAAAAAAATCCAAACCTACATGGCCCTGTGTGAAAAAGTAATTGCCCCTTGTTAAAAATAACCTAACTGTGGTGTATCACACCTGAGTTCAATTTCCGTAGCCACCCCCAGGACTGATTACTGCCACACCTGTTTCAATCAAGAAATCACTTAAATAGGAGCTGCCTGACACAGAGAAGTAGACCAAAAGCACCTCAAAAGCTAGACATCATGCCAAGATCCAAAGAAATTCAGGAACAAATGAGAACAGAAGTAATTGAGATCTATCAGTCTGGTAAAGGTTATAAAGCCATTTCTAAAGCTTTGGGACTCCAGCGAACCACAGTGAGAGCCATTATCCACAAATGGCAAAATAATGGAACAGTGGTGAACCTTCCCAGGAGTGGCCGGCCGACCAAAATTACCCCAAGGCGCAGAGACAACTCATCCGAGAGGTCACAAAAGACCCCAGGACAACGTCTAAAGAACTGCAGGCCTCACTTGCCTCAATTAAGGTCAGTGTTCACGACTCCACTATAAGAAAGAGACTGGGCAAAACGGCCCGCATGGCAGATTTCCAAGACACAAACCACTGTTAAGCAAAAAGAACATTAGGGCTCGTCTCAGTTTTGCTAAGAAACAACTCAATGATTGCCAAGACTTTTGGGAAAATACCTTGTGGACTAATGAGACAAAAGTTGAACTTTTGGAAGGCAAATGTCCCGTTACATCTGGCGTAAAAGGAACACAGCATTTCAGAAAAAGAACATCATACCAACAGTAAAATATGGTGGTGGTAGTGTGATGGTCTGGGGTTGTTTTGCTGCTTCAGAACCTGGAAGGCTTGCTGTGATAGATGGAACCATGAATTCTACTGTCTACCAAAAAATCCTGAAGGAGAATGTCCGGCCATCTGTTCGTCAACTCAAGCTGAAGCGATCTTGGGTGCTGCAACAGGACAATGACCCAAAACACACCAGCAAATCCACCTCTGAATGGCTGAAGAAAAACAAAATGAAGACTTTGGAGTGGCCTAGTCAAAGTCCTGATCTGAATCCAATTGAGATGCTGTGGCATGACCTTAACAAGGCGGTTCATGCTAGAAAACCCTCAAATAAAGCTGAATTACAAAAATTCTGCAAAGATGAGTGGGCCAAAATTCCTCCAGAGCGCTGTAAAAGACTCATTGCAAGTTATCGCAAATGCTTGATTGCAGTCATTGCTGCTAAGGGTGGCCCAACCAGTTATTAGGTTCAGGGGGCAATTACTTTTTCACACAGGGCCATGTAGGTTTGGATTTTTTCTTCCTAAATAATAAAAACCATCATTTAAAAACTGCATTTTGTGTTTACTTGTGTTATATTTGACTAATGGTTAAATGTGTTTGATGATCAGAAACATTTTGTGTGACAAACATGCAAAAGAATAAGAAATCAGGAAGGGGGCAAAGAGTTTTTCACACCACTGTATATATATACAGTATGTATATCTATATCTATATATCTCCTTTGGGGTGCGAGCAGCTGTTGCTGGGGGTGCCAGAATCCATCGAGGAAGAAAAATTAAAAACATTATTTGTACAAAATCTTAATTTATCTATCCATTCCTAAATAATTAAATGGGCAGGCTATTCTGTATCAGTGCAATACGCTGCTTGTTAAAACGGATGACTCCGCTCTTACGTGCACTTAGTGCTGCGTGGGTATTATATCTGTTCAAGTTCAATTTAAATTTTAAATATAAGTAATTTTATTATGTCGACAGAAATATGTTTAGTACGAATGTAAGTTAAATTTAGTCATCACTGCATAAATTTTTCTTCACCATAGAAATTTAAAGACTAAATTCAACTTCCATTCCTACCAAAGATATTTCTGGCGACTAAATAGAACCTACTTATATCCAAATTCAAGCTGTCACCTGCCTGCCTGAATAAGTCACCCTCGTTTCGCTCTTACTATTTTAACGTTCATTTAATCATGGCTAGTTGCGGAAAAATTATAACATGGAAGGAGGATTACACTGAGTATGGCTTTACCAAAACAATTACTGATGGTGAATAAAGTATCCATTATTAATAAAGCTTCAATTGGTGATCTGTTTTTCTGTGTTAACTTCATATTTTTTCATACTTCTTCTCAAACCAAGGGGGTTTGAGGGTAAAATGAATCGGGAAGCGCTGATATATATATATATTGAATATATTGAAATAGTTTTACTGTCAAATAATGCAAACAGTACGCGGCACGTGTTTCGCCCTAATTCTGGGCTCATCAGGCAATACACACTCACTGCACCCCCTCTCGGCAATCAAACCTCGGACGTCAGCGCTAGAGGCAAAGCCTCTCATATTGCGCCATGCTGTGTGGTTCGTTTATTTGACAGTATGTAGATCGGGGTGTGTATATATATATATATATATATATATATATATATAAAACACATACATACTGTATATATATATATATATTACTTTTGAGAATGAAATGTATAGTTTTGTCCAGGAGGAAAGCAGTGTTGCCTCAAATCAATGGTAACCTTTTGTAGGGTGTGTCCCTGAGACTTATTAATTGTCATCGCGAAGCAGAGCCTTACTGGAAATTTGAGGCATTTCAATTGAAATGGGAGATCAGAGTATAACGGTGATGCCAGGAATACATTCAGAGTGTGGCGCTCTGCTGTTTATTTGTGTAGCTGCCTTCACACAGCCTCTCCGCTGCTTTATAAGCGAATGCCATATAACGCCATCGTTTCTCCTTGCTTCGCGGTTCTGTACTGTTTTATTGTTCGTTTATTACGATTCTGATAGTATTGTGGTGTAGCTATTCGAGACTTACTTTACTTTTCAGGTACCCATTTCCTTTATTTAATCCGCGGCTTGTACGTTATTTTTTGCTCGTTTATTACGATTATATAGATATTTATTGATTCCCTTCTTTAGCTGACTAACTGCTCATATAAGACGCTCCGCTGGTTTTTTGTGAAACAGCCTTTACACAGCTTCTCCGCTGTTTTATAAACGAGCGACATAAAGCGATCACCTTGTCAATTGTGTAATGCGTTTTTTGAACAGGTTTGATGCAAGCTCACTCTTGAGAATGCAATGTATAGTTGTCTAGGAGAAAAGCAATCTTTGGGAGCTCTTCCTTCTTTTCTACGTACTGCGGTCACAGTCAGTTTACGTGATTACGTGGGAGGCATGATGATAACATTCATTACAGTATATGGAGAAAAATAGGTTTCAGTTATGACCATTACGCTTAGAATTTCGAAATGAAACCTGCCCAACTTTTGCAAGTAAGCTGTAAGGAATGAGCCTGCCAAATTTCAGCCTTCTACCAACACGGGAAGTTGGAGAATTAGTGATGAGTGAGTCAGTCAGTCAGTCAGTGAGTGAGTGAGGGCTTTGCCTTTTATTAGTATAGATATATCGTTATTTGAAATACATACATTTCGTTTGTGTTCCATGTCTACAACTATCCATGTAAATCTATACTAATAAAAGGCAAAGCCTTCACTGACTGACTCACTCACTCACCACTAATTCTCCAACTTCCAGTGTAGGTAGAAGGCTCAAATTTGGTAGGCTTATTCCTTACAGCTTACAAAAGTTAAGCAGGTTTAATTTCGAAATTCTACACGTAACGGTCGATAACAGTCGACAACGTCCGCCATGTTAAACTTTCTTATTTATGGCCCCATCTTCACGAAATTTGGTAGGAGGCCTCCCTGCACTAACCGAAACCGATGTACGTACTTATTTCGATGGTATGACGTCACTGTCGGCCGCCATATTGAACTTTCCAACATCACTAATTTTCCAACTTCCTGTGTAGGTAGAAGGCTGAAATTTGGTACTTATTTCGGTGGTATGATGCCACTGTCGGCCACCATATTGAACTTTTCAATGGTCTTTGTTACTTATGGACCCATCTTCAAAAAATTTGGTACGCGGGTTCCCAACGCTAACTGAATCCTACTTACGTACATATATACGTCCATAGTTTGCAGCTTGGTCACCGTGGGAGGCGGCATTGGGTCCCCCATCCCAACGCCTCCCACGTTGTTGGCTGCCTGCCTATATAAGGCCGGCCGTCGCTCCGGTCTCTACATCCCCTTTCTTGCTTCGCCACGGGATTCACGTTTCCCTGCTGATAACTACAGCCTTTTTATTTAATCCACGGCTTCTCCGCTTTTTTATTGTTCGTTTACTACGATTATAGTTATTGTGTAGGTATTTTAGACTTACTTTACATTGTTCAGGTACCCATTTCCTTTATCATTCCAACCGTAACCCCATTAACATGTCTATCGAGGTGATCACCATCGATCAAAGAACTGCCACTTACCGAGTGGTTTCCATGCTCAGAGATGGCACCTGCCTTATCCATTCTCTTTGTTACATATTGCACAGCCATATCAGGCTCACTCTTGATATCCGGAGGAAGATTGTGTCTTATGTATTGAATGACTGGGATAGGTTCAAGGTGTGGACTGATGACGGTACAGGAGATAATTATACTACACAGGAGCTCTATAAGAGTGAAATGCTTAAGCCCTTCACCTATGCATCTGCATGTGAGTTGATGGCTGTTGCTGAATTGTTCGGTTGTCGCTTTCAAGTGTACCGAAATGGCCAAATATTTTACACCTTACGACAACCGGCAATGCCTCTTAAACATCTTAGACTGACAGGTGACGATTTCAGTAGTGGACTCTTTGATGTTTATGAATGTTTAAACTCTCAAAAGCTGGATGTGAATTTATCGATGAAACCGGTTGTATGCTTACAACACTTGACAGATGCCGAATGTCTCTTCAACACAAGTCCTACAAATACTGTCGTAATTGAAACAAACCATGAAACTCAAACTGATTATGACAGCAGCAATCCAAGCTGTGAGATTTGAAACAAGATTACTGTTCACATGGCCAACTGTACGTTGCATGCTCAAGAGTAAGCTCAGCGCACAGCTTGGTCATATTACAACCGGAGGGCCGAACTGACAACGTGGCATACAAAGAGATCCTTAAGAAATAATTATTGGTATATTTTCCCTCAGTTTAAAAAGGTTTAATTTTCTTCTTAATAAAAATTTTAAGGCAGTACTTCACCGCTGCGAAGTGCGGGTATTTTGCTAGTGTATGATATAACAAGAAATGTTAGGTCTTGTAGATGCAACATAAAATGTATGTGTTTAGCCTTTATTTCTGAAAGGGTATGCACTATTGAAACACCACAGAGCTCTTTGAATATAACCCTCTCGTGTGCTGCCAGTCGTCCCACGGGGGAAGGACTTTCTTAGAATGTAGTTATGAGGGTTATGGAGCAAGAGCAGAAGCATAACAACAGACAACTTCTTCACATCACTGTCACAGGCTAATAGACTACTGCAACACTGACGAAACATTTGTTCAGAAACGGCTACATATATTGCGCTTATGTCAAATTAGAGTAATTACAACAGCACTAATAAATACTTTGTCTTTTTAGCCCTGACTATAAATTTACACTGACTTACTGACTCAGACCAAAAGTATGTTTTAATTAGATCATACATGACTGTTTGATAAAAAAAAAGGGTAGTGTTATTCGGGCAATAGTGCAGACGCACCTTCTCCTAGCCTCATAATGGCATCTCATAAGAAACATCTCTCATCAGAAGTAAAGACGAAGTAATTCCGTCTTCAGGCAGTGAAATTGAAAAGGCCAATGAAATCGAAAGTGACACTCGCATCACTTACACATGTGTCATTATTATTTGTATCATTATTATACTTTATACACTTCTGATTTTGTACTTTTAAATGTTTTACAGTAGAAAGATGAGATTTAATAAAAATGTAATTTTTCAAGACAAAAAATGTAATGTTTTTTGTGTTTTTATCAGAAAAAAAGTCACACTAAGGAGGTTAAAATAGATTGAATAGATGAACATAACAAGGGGTAGCAAAGCTGAGAGACAAGCTACATAATATGACACCTTTGCAACTGTAGTAAAGGTCATAAGCCCTCTTGCTCTCTTAGGTAGAGGAAGTTTTATTTGGCTCAACTGGATATGCTGCTGCTTACTATCCCAGAGGCCTCAGGTGTGTGGACAGCCTATTAGTGTTAGGAAGTAAAATAGAGAGAATTGGAGCCTATCTTTTACTACAGCTGAAGGTTTTGGGAACTGACTGAAATAATTAGGTTGCAAACAAATGTGAGGACTTCTGACTGATAGAAGCCAAATCATTGATCTGAACTCTCAATGAGGAAGAAACCTTGGCACCATCAAGCAGATAAACTTAACAGGACATATCTTTTAGTTACCCTGAAAGCACCTGAAAATTTCTCAGATAGAGATAGGGAGTGCTGATGGAGTTAATGAGATCTAGCCTGCAAACCCTAACCAGGAAAAGCACACTGAAAAATACATGACAGATAATATGATAACAACATATCAAATGTGAGATATGAGTTATCAGATGAAAAATGAGAAGGAAATCATCAGATTATTCAAGATATACAAGTCTGTAAAAGATTATGACAATACAGAGATCATTTGTGTGCTTTTCAACCAGCAAATTAGTAAAGAAAACTGGAATTCTAAACCTGATGCAATTATTTTATAATTACTAATGTAATATCAGTATGCATGACGCACACACTTCTGTTACGGTTTGTTTAGCATCATAAAATGTATAGTTAGAATTAATAATTTAACATGATCCACATGTTTCTCCAAAAAGTTAAAAATATTATCAGTCTACGGTTCCTTTTTTATTGGGGTTTCTATTTAGTCAGAATATTCATTGGCTAAAGCAGGCATTAGATAAGATGACTCAACCTTTTTTTTCCAGAAAGAAAATGGAAGAATAAATAAAAACACAAGCATTTGCTATTATCAACAGCCAAATAACTGTGGCTAAATTGTATACTAATGGATCAATTTGCTTTTAAAAAAAAAAAAAAAGTTACTGAGCAAGACTGATAGATTTTCAGAAATAGTTGTTATTTATATACAAAGTTATGTCACACTATTATTGGAAACCATAAAATTTTGATATTCTTAAATTAATGTTAATGCGAGAGCAACTGTCTGTGGCCAACACCTGCTAAACCATTTCCTTTTTGCGGGTTGTCTTGCTGTTGCCTCTCCAGTGCACATGTTGTCACTTTCATTGGCACCAAAGCAGGTGAAGTTGATTTACAATCATTTATTATTCTTAACTGGACAAACTGATAGCCCTCAAGCTTAACTGATTAGACTGTGATGACTAAGTGTTCCCTAAATTTTATTGAGCAGTGTACTATAGATTTCAATTTAAACTAGAAACTCATTCTCAAGAATCAAATTTCCCATTGCATCAATATTTGGAGATGTTTATAACAAGTACAGCTTAAGAATATGTGAATGCTTCCTTTTTTGGGAATTAGCTATGTCTGCATCAGCTTAAAAAAGTGAGTCACGTCTAGACATTGTCCATCAAAGATGGATTACCAGCTCAGGAACTAATATTATGAAATCATTAGAAATTAAGTGGTTTACAAATAATCAAATGGGTAGACTTTGAATATTTATAGGAAAACTGTGTTTGTTTTTTTTGCATTGTCATTTTTCATAAATACACCAGCGCCAATTAAAAACAGATTTACTTGTTCAGAAATGCTCATTCAATAACACAATATATATTTTAATGGACTATTTAAAACAAAAGAAGAATTAAGTAAAATATTTCCTTTACTTATGTAGTATAATATGGTAAAATGCTAATTTGTTCAGAAGACAGAAACATTTCCAATAGATTGTATGAAGAAAAACTGAAAGCAAATCCAGACAGGAAGGCAACACCAAAATAAACAAAAGAATGACAGTAAATATATACTTAAATTCAACACAATCTATATAAAATATTTTTAACTTAGGCAACAAAATAAGTGTTTCAGATCGTATGACATGCCTTAAGTACAGGCATATAACGATACTAACTACGAAACACAGATACAACATTTTTTAAAGTCATACTTTATACCCCTATTATCCTGTGCTGGAATATGCAGGCTTTCAGAATTAATGAATGTATTATTGAAACATAACACACACACATACAAAATTAAAATCAAAATTAAAAGAAATAAACATTTGAAATACAGTGGTGTGAAAAACTATTTGCCCCCTTCCTGATTTCTTATTCTTTTGCATGTTTGTCACACAAAATGTTTCCGATCATCAAACACATTTAACCATTAGTCAAATATAACACAAGTAAACACAAAATGCAGTTTTTAAATGATGGTTTTTATTATTTAGGGAGAAAAAAATCCAAACCTACATGGCCCTGTGTGAAAAAGTAATTGCCCCCTGAACCTAATAACTGGTTGGGCCACCCTTAGCAGCAATAACTGCAATCAAGCGTTTGCGATAACTTGCAATGAGTCTTTTACAGCGCTCTGGAGGAATTTTGGCTCACTCATCTTTGCAGAATTGTTGTAATTCAGCTTTATTTGAGGGTTTTCTAGCATGAACCGCCTTTTTAAGGTCATGCCATAGCATCTCAATTGGATTCAGGTCAGGACTTTGACTAGGCCACTCCAAAGTCTTCATTTTGGTTTTCTTCAGCCATTCAGAGGTGGATTTGCTGGTGTGTTTTGGGTCATTGTACTGTTGCAGCACCCAAGATCACTTCAGCTTGAGTTGACGAACAGATGGCCGGACATTCTCCTTCAGGATTTTTTGGTAGACAGTAGAATTCATGGTTCCATCTATCACAGCAAGCCTTTCAGGTCCTGAAGCAGCAAAACAACCCCAGACCATCACACTACCACCACCATATTTTACTGTTGGTATGATGTTCTTTTTCTGAAATGCTGTGTTCCTTTTACGCCAGATGTAACGGGACATTTGCCTTCCAAAAGTTCAACTTTTGTCTCATCAGTCCACAAGGTATTTTCCCAAAAGTCTTGGCAATCATTGAGATGTTTCTTAGCAAAATTGAGACGAGCCCTAATGTTCTTTTTGCTTAACAGTGGTTTGCGTCTTGGAAATCTGCCATGCAGGCCGTTTTGCCCAGTCTCTTTCTTATGGTGGAGTCGTGAACACTGACCTTAATTGAGGCAAGTGAGGCCTGCAGTTCTTTAGACGTTGTCCTGGGGTCTTTTGTGACCTCTCGGATGAGTCGTCTCTGCTCTCTTGGGGTCATTTTGGTTGGCTGGCCACTCCTGGGAAGGTTCACCACTGTTCCATGTTTTTGCCATTTGTGGATAATGGCTCTCACTGTGGGTCGCTGGAGTCCCAAAGCTTTAGAAATGGCTTTATAACCTTTACCAGACTGATAGATCTCAATTACTTCTGTTCTCATTTGTTCCTGAATTTTTTTGGATCTTGGCATGATGTCTAGCTTTTGAGGTGCTTTTGGTCTACTTCTCTGTGTCAGGCAGCTCCTATTGAAGTGATTTCTTGATTGAAACAGGTGTGGCAGTAATCAGGCCTGGGGTGGCTACGGAAATTGAACTCAGGTGTGATACACCACAGTTAGGTTATTTTTTAACAAGGGGCAATTACTTTTTCACACAGGGCCATGTAGGTTTGGATTTTTTCTCCTAAATAATAAAAACCATCGTTTAAAAACTGCATTTTGTGTTTACTTGTGTTATATTTGACTAATGGTTAAATGTGTTTGATGATCAGAAACATTTTGTGTGACAAACATGCAAAAGAATAAGAAATCAGGAAGGGGGCAAATAGTTTTTCACACCACTGTACATCAGTCTGTGTGTAATGAATGAATCTAATATACAAGTTTCACTTTTTGAATAGAATTACTGAAATAAATCAACTTTGTCACGATATTCTAATTTTATGACCAGCACCTGTATATATGTGTATATATATATATATATATATATATATATATACACACACACACACATTGAATATAATTTTGTCTTTAAAATCTACACCTACAATAACATATGGATAAAAATTATCTAATCTGGAAATCTGGATGTAGCAGGGCGTTACTCTGATCAGTAAAACTGTCATGAAGAAGGATGTTCTAGACAGTCCCCTTTACAAGTAAATATTAAGTACTACCTTGTTAACTCTCCCGCAAAAGATCAATAAGCATCAAAGTTAATTTAAAAACATAGCTTTAACAGGACTTTTATTATATGGTGATATTTTTTGATTCTTGCGTAGGATGAAATGAATTTGTGCAAAGCAATATAAAATAAACATGACTTTATCATTTGATAACCAATAAATCAAACCTGGTTATCTATTGTTTGTAAGGTAGATGCAAAAGAAATGACAGACACATACAGTTGCAAATCCAACTAAAGCGCAGCACAGCTAAGGTGAAAACCTATTGTTGTCCAACAAGAATATGAAGATAACAGAACCTAATTTTCATATACAGTAGAGTCTCGCTTATCCGACATAAACAGCAGATAATTTGGAATCCGTTATATCATTACAGAAGGACTTGGATAGCATATAGGCTTGGGCAGATTTGTGACAGATGAAATTTAATGTCAGTAAATGTAAAGTATTACACATAGGAAGAAAAAATATTAGGTTTGAATACACAATGGGCGGTCGGAAAATCGAGAGTACACCTTATGAGAAGGATTTAGGAGTCATAGTGGACTCAAAGTTATCAACTTCCCAACAGTGTTCAGAAGCCATTAAGAAGGCTAACAGAATGTTAGGTTATATAGCACGATCTGTGGAGTACAAGTCCAAGGAGGTTATGCTCAACCTTTATAATGCACTGGTGAGGCCTCATCTTGAGTACTGTGTGCAGTTTTGGTCTCCAGGCTACAAAAAGGACATAGCAGCACTAGAAAAGGTCCAGAGAAGAGCGACTAGGCTGATTCCAGGTCTACAGGGGTTGAATTATGAGGAAAGATTGAAAGAGCTGAGCCTTTACAGTTTAAGCAAAAGAAGATTAAGAGGTGACATGATTGAAGTGTTTAAAATTCTGAAGGGAATTAGTACAGTGGATCGAGACTTGTATTTTAAAATGAGTTCATCATGGGGACACAGTTGGAAACTTGTTAAGGGTAAATTTCGCACAAACATTAGGAAGTTTTTCTTTACACAAAGAACGATAGACACTTGGAATAAGCTACCAAGTAGTGTGGTAGACAGTAAGACGTTAGGAACTTTCAAAACTCGACTTGATTTTTTCTTGAAGGAAACAAGTGGATAGGACTGGCAAGCTTTGTTGGGCTGAATGGCCTTTTCTCATCTAGATTGTTCTAATGTTCTAATGTTCTAAACGGGCCGGCCGAACGTCGGATAAGCGAAAATGTTGGATAATGGCAGGTGTTAAGAAAAAATCTATTAAACGTCAAACTATGTTAGAATTTTTTGCACATTACGAACCTAATAATCTTGTTTTACAACAAAACAACAGATTAAATTTACTGAAAAAATGAACTTAGTTACAGAATTGTCTGACATTAAATACAGTATACACTGTACTTAAAAAGTTCAGTCCTGTGATGATTTAAAGACATATTTGATCGTAGTCTGCTTTCCTGACGAGTGCCGTTTCTTCGCTGTGAAGTCTCGCCATCTTTTCAGCATCATTATGTCGATTCCTGTAGCTTCTTCTTGTTGCTCAATGTAATTAATTGCAGTTTCTAGCCTTAACTCCGTCACTAATATAGTCAACATCTGTACAAGTGTATACTGTTTACTACAGCATTGCGTGTATGTGTTTGTGCTGTGACGTGCGAGTCCCTGTCTTGCACCCGAAAACTCGAAGCTGAGTCTCAGTACTTTTAGCAACACCAGCTTTATTAAGCTTGAAACAGCAACAGCGAGGTTATTTAATGTAGCTAGATCTTTCATTCTCCTATACACAGACACAGCAGTCAGGCAGGGTCGGGGGGAAAGTAATACTGAGCCCAGCGCATTTATAATGTCCCTTGTTCCTTGTATCACCCATCAACGGCAGGCGCTTATCACATGTCCGCAAATCTTTTCGGATTGGCTTTTACATTGAACTGCTACAGCACTGGGAGACTGCGATTGCTTTGGGACGCTCTTCTGTGTGTCGTCCCAATGAGTGGAATCCCACAAGAGTTTAGAAACTCACTCACACCAGCCATGATTCTTTTCAAAGGTGAAGTGCAGGTTAATTTGCTTTATGAATTTTTACTTTATATTTTGTATTAATCATTTTTATATGAATAGTTTTGGGTTGTGGAACAAATCATCTGAGTTTCCATTATTTCTTATGAGGAAATTCACATTGATATACGGTATGAGTACTTTGGATTGCAAGCACATTTCCAGAACAAATTATGCTCGCAAACCAAGGTTCCACTGTAATTAGCTGCGGCAGAGTCGGGAGCACAAAAAATAGACTACGCTCATGCACGCAACTTGCAGTTCTTGTTGCCGATTGATGCATATTTTTTTTGTTTGTTTTTTTTTGCGGAGGGACGTCGGATAATACAGAATGTTGGATAAGCGAAGGTAGGATAAGCTAGACTCTACTGTACATATATATTACGTTTCACCCTTCAGGTTTGCTGATATGTGGTGTTGTTCATTGAATGCTGTGTGGGTGTTTATTACAGATGTTAACCAGTATGAACAAAGGTGATACCTATAATCATCCATTGGCCTCCACTACCAGATTGCAAATCACCTGTACATTCAAAGCAGAGAATCTTTACTCCAGGTATAACGAAGCTGCAAAAGACTAGAAGTATATACAGTCATGGCCAAAAGTTTGAGAATGACACAAGTACTGGTTTTTGCAAAGTTTGTTTCTGAGGCCATTCATGTGTGGGGTTGCTTCTCAGCCAAGGGAGTGAGCTCACTCACAATTTTGTCTAAGAACACAGCCATGACTAAAGAATGCTACCAAAACATCCTCCGTGAGCTAATTCTCCCAACCATCCAAGAACAGTTTGGCGACGAACAATGCCTTTTCCAGCATGATGGAGCACTGTGCCATAAGGCAAAAGTGATAACTAAGTTGCCCAGGGAACAAAACATCTAAATTTTGGGTCCATGGCCAGGAAACTCCCCAGACCTTAATCCCATTGAGGACTTGTAGTCAATCCTCAAGAGGCGGGTAGACAAACAAAAACCCACAAATTCTGACAAAATCCAAGCATTGATTATGCAAGAATGGGCGGCTGTCATCAGTCAGGATTGGGCTCAGAAGTTGATTGACAGACAGCATGCCAGGGTGAATTGCAGAGGTCTTAAAAAAGAAAGAAGGGCCAACACTGCAAATATTGACTATTTGCATAAACTTAATGTAACTGTCAATAAAAGCCTTAGAAATTTAAGAAATGCTTGTAATTTTACTTCAGTATACTGTCGAAACATCTGACAAAAAGTTCTAAAAACACTGAGGCAGCAAACTTTGTGAAAAACAATACTTGTGTCATTCTCAAAACGTTTGGCCACAACTGTAAACTAGTAGCAAAAATATTTACATTTATTTGCATAGCAGATGCTTTGGTCCAAAGTGTCTTGCAAATGATTTCAACATAATCAACAAAGGAGGTACAATTCAGTTATTTAACTTAAACAAGTTTTGGGTCTGTGAGATTGTCATCAGATATGCAGACACATACAGTAATTCAATGGATATTCTACTGAGTAGGCGTACAATTAACAACCCTTATTTCCAGTTGTTTCGTTTTCTTTCTCCCTACTTCCATAAGAAGTTGTAATGCAGAAAAAGTCTTTGCCAAAGTAAAGCTTACAGCAATTTAAGAGCACATGTTCTACATATTTTTAATGAAGAAATATGGAAATATTAACTCAAAAGTATTAACTTAACAATTGATCAATTCAATTCTACAAAAGCATTACTGTATTTCATCATGAAAATTATATTAACTAGTCAAGTATACAACCTTCATATTCTAAATCTTCTGGGATTTGCTCACTGCTTATTATTCTGATTTAGAAATTTTCGTTTAATGTAGTAATCTTTTATTTGGTAGTCAATATCTAATATTTGTTTGTATCCAAATGTTCTTCATTTGCTCTTTTTCTGTGCTTTTATCTTGTATCCTTTTGAATGTTTGTGAAGGGATTTACACATGATAAAAAGTGCTACTTGAATAAAATGTATTATTATTATTAGTAGTAGTAGTAGCAATGATAGTAATAATAATTGTTATGATGAGAATTTAATGTGCTATGTCCAGTGACCACTGACTGAGGCTAAATTCAGCCAGTTTAAGAAACACTTAGTGGCCAAGGAGCACGTACATTACAGTGAATTAAAAAAACTACTTTAGTTATAACAGGTTTTGTAAAAGCCTTGTAAATTAACAACCAATCTTAAAACCGAGTTTACAATGTTCTTAGTATTACAATGCTTTCAGAAAACTCCACCTAGTTCACTCATAGATCAAAACACATTTATCAATGATTTCTATCAATTTGTAAAGTAATAATAACTTTACTCTTAGAAGAAGTGGCAAAAGAGTTAAATGGACAAAACGCTGGATAATTATGGATCTATGCACTCTAAAGCAGAACTAACATGTTGGCAGCATGTAACACACAACAAATTAGTATTATTACACAGGCAAAAAAGATTCATTCCTCAAAAAAAACAAAGTTACACAATTTTCTTTTTAGAATTGTAGAAAATGTTTCTTATAGATGGGGTGGTGCCACGGTTAGCATTGCTACTTCTTCATGGCTTTGAATCCTGAGCATGTTCATGTGAATTTTCTACATTCTTCCTATGACTGCATGTTTTATCATTCCAAATCCCCAAAGAAATGTATGTTAGGTTGTTAGTCAATTCCCAATTGATCTTGGATATGTGTGTGTGCAGTGTGACAATCTCATAATCTCTTAAAAAATATAGTTTTACAGCCGTGTAGGTTTGTTTATATGGGCACTGTTATCACAAGAACAGAAAAATATTTACTTGCACACGCTAATCAACATGCAGTAAGTCACCACTCTCTGGCACTATATAGAACTACTGTACCTCAGCACAATTGTTATCCTTGTCTGAAAAATCTAAGAAACACTTGTCATCATTAAGTATTTACAAATAAATAAACTACATTCAATTCTTGGAATGATACAGTGTTATTTATTCTATATAAGCCTTCCATGCCAATTAGCTCAAAAGATCTTTGTTAGCACTGAACTTCAGAATATTTATTAAACTCTAAAGCTGCCACCCACAAAGTTCCATTGTAAGTATGCACTGAAGTGCAAAGGTTTTTCTATCCAGTTAGAACAGATTCCCAATAACCATTTGTTTACATGTTCCAGAATGTTTGCTCAATATGAAGGTAGGTGTTTGAGTGAGTAATAAGTGATACAACTGTACCATATGGTTTCTGTACTAATACTCAGTTTACCCTTAATGCTGTACATCTCATTTGGATTCTTCGCCCAATATAGCTGAAATCCTGTAGCCCATTATTAATGACATCCATAATGAGAAACTTCAGCCATCCTATTTTTAGCACTGCAAATCGTTATTAACCAAATACTGATGTTAAAGCATCATCACCTAGTTCAGATTACAAGAAAACATCAAGCTACAACGCTCATGTCTCGCACACCCCAACTGTCTCAGTCTTTAAATTGCAGATTGAACACATTGAATCTCCTTTCTTATGTGTTCACTATATTAAAAAGGTATCTATTGGGTGTTAAATACAAATAATTGCTAAGATTCACATTAGGAGTAAGGTGAACTGTATATAGTGTGAAGGACTGCCGGCTTCTCATGCCGGTCCTCACCCCCAGGCCGCCAGGAGGAGCCCTCCCGACAGCAGGATAGTGCCCCGAGGTCCAGCAGGGCCTCATGGACTTTGTAGTATTTATACACAGCCCTGCTGGATACCTTGGGGGCCACCAGGAGTCGCTGTGGGGGGGCTTATGGGCTCTTTTGTGCCTTATGACCCGGGGGTACGTCACGGTCACGTGATAGGAAGGAACGATGTGCTCCCGGGTTAAAGTAAAAGACTGATTGCCCTGACCCGGAAGGAATAAGGAACTGTGGACTGCTGGGACAGGAACACCTCCTGGTTAGGGGCTATAAAAGGACTGTGGCTCAGTCCAGACACTGAGCTGTGCTGGGTGGGAAAGGAGCAAAGTGTCTGGGCGAGGAGGAGTGGTTTATTGTGTTGGAATTAGTGTTTGTATGAGTAGTGTGGAAGGTGCTTGGTGCACTGTCAGAAAAAATAAAAAGTCTTGGACTTTTACCTGGTGTCTGGAGTCATACCTGAGGGTTCAAGGGAGTGCTAGCGCCCCCTACTGCCACAATAGATACCTGTCAAAAGTTAACACTGGACAGTTTTCATGAAAAGTCATTCAGGCAGAAATTAAAATAAGTATGCACAGCTTTAAGTTGAAATCCTCAAAATAACAATAATACATAGAACTATTTAATAAGGCTAACCGTATATATATATATATATATATATATATATATATATATATATATATATATAATATGTAGTTTTTTTTAGTACAAATCAACATCTCACACTAGTAAGATCTCACCCTAAAATTTGAGTAAATATCATAGGGACATTTAACAGTCACAAGTAACATACAGATTTAAACTTGCTGATAATCTGGGTTTAAATGATACAGAAAGGTTGTTAAGCAGAGAAGAAAGGAGTTCATGTTACCAGTCTAAAAATAACTGTTATAAGAACTGATCGGAGTTGGAGAAACAAAAAAGGAGAAAGAAAGGACGGAAAACGTGGACTTCAGCAACTGGAAAGTTCTGAGTCTGGAAGCATCATAAATGTCACTGTGGCCTGCCCAGATTGAAAATGAGAGGGATTTACTACCAGTGCAAACAGCAGGATTATGGAAGATAAAATGAGGTTATGCCTCATTGTTCTCAATTCTACTTTTTGTAAAAATTGATTGATTTGTATGGAATGATTGCAATAAAATTAATAAAATAAAAAAAAAAAATGAGGTTATGCCAAAACGGAGAAGAGCAGAGAAGTTTCTCAACTGTTTGCCAAATCTGGAACGCATATAAAATTGAGGGTCTTAAGACAGAGAAACATAACATTGATATCAAAAAAATGACAGGAATAAGAGAGAGAGGTCAGAGGAATACCATGTTAAATTCAGCAAAAAACCAGGATGGTGAGTTAGTGGAAGAGTTTACTCTGCTCCACATCATCCACAGATGAAGCGTAAAATACCTGATAATATACAGTAATTCTATTCTAATTAATATCATTCTAAATCGTGCATAGACAACTCCCCTTTCCTATTGGATCATGAGTCAGAATTGAGTGGTTAAAGGAAGGTCTTTTTTTATACCAAGGAAAGGCAGAGAGAAGATATCTAATTTCTGACCCATATTGTAAGTGTGGGGATTGGTAGTAGCAGAAGTAGCAATAGTAGTAGTAGTAGCAGTAATTTTATCATATGTACTTGCATGTCTTAACAATGTAGAACATAATGCCAATTTCCTGAGCAATAAAAGGCAGGATGTTCATTTTAATAATCTTTTAATAATTTTACTAATCCAGAACGAAATAACAGTGGGTGAAAGGATCACGAGGAAAGGAAACGTTAATGCCCTTATATTTAAACAAATTAACCAATGGAATGAATGCATTATGGAAAAACAAGCCAGCAGCATAGTGATTTTAACATAATGAGAGCAGATGTAGGCCAAATAATTGTCAGACATGGTCACAAAAGAACTAAACAAACTAAGTGCTGTGGACATGGAGTCCCAAACAACTTCCAATAATGCCCACTGGAGGGGGGTATCACCATCAAACCCTGGCCAGTAATAAGGGCAAGTGCCAAATCTTTACAAAAATGTTTACAAAATAAAAATGATTATATTACAAAAAAGCTCTATAAATACATGAAGCTCCATAAGTACACTAAGCATAAAGGAGTTGCCAGCAAAGGCAATCCAAGGTGAACAAGTCCCATAACAGAAATCTAAGGCGAGGTCAAAAATAGTAATTGATTCAGTGATTCACAAAAAGCACAGAAAAAGTCACAAGTAAACTCACCACTTTTCGACAGGTTCAAAATGAATCGCCAGGAACTGTGGGAGATCCTTCAGATTTACCAAAGCCCATTGAATATAAGATCTTCCAAAGAAAATGTAAATTTCTGCAGTCTACAAGGCTTCTCTGAATCAAGCACTAGGAGAGATGTGTGGAAGGGCAGAGTGAAAGTAATGTGTTGTAGCAGTAGGGGGCGCTAGCGCTCCCTTGAACCCTCAGGTACCACGCTAAACATCAGGTAAAAGTGAAATAATTATTCTTTTAATTATAAGAATTACGTGCACTAAGCACCCTCCACTCCACACTACTCATAAATAAACCAATAACTACAATAAATTGCAATCCTCCACTCCCAGACGTGTTGCCCTCCTACCACCCTGCTCAGCTCACCGTCTGGGAGCTCCCACAATCCTTTTATAGTTTACTGACCCGGAAGTGTTTTTCATCCTTCAGTCCATAATTCCCTATCACTTCCGGGTCAGATAAAAGTCCTTTTTTTTTCACCCCGGAAGTACATCATCCCTTCCGCTCATGTGGTATAGGGCAAAAAGAAGTCTTTGGTCCTCCCTGCAGCTCCCTCTTGCGGCCCCTGTGGTATCCAGCAGGGCTGAGGATAAAAACTACAAAGTCCGTGACTCCCTGCTGGTCTTCGGGGCACCTCCATACTGCAGGGAGGGCTCCATCTGGCGGCCTGGGGGACTTGGCCGGGATAAACTGCTGGGCACAGTCCACAGTGTATAATATGCAGAAGGAGACATGTTATTTACTGTCCGTCAAAAATTAATAAAATCATTCTCACCCAGGTAAATTAATTTATGAATGCATACTGCAGACAGTGTGTGAGGAGCTTTGCATCAAAATTCGTCAAAGATTGGGGAATAATTAGAGCGGTCAAATGACTGCTTGTGTTGCTTTAGGAGGATAACAGCCAAACTATTTGAGGAATTTAATTTGGAACAAAGACAGATGAATACATCATCTGCATAAATGGAGATGTTAACTGTTTTCTATAAAGTAGAAAGGAGCACAGGAGTCACCTCATCAGGAACCTGCAATTTTCAAGAGTTCAAAGAATCATCCTTTCTAATGATGTAAAAACTATTACTTTCTGAAGAGGAAGATAAAAAATTTGCCAAAAAAAAAATCAGAATAGAATTTTAAAAATAGTTACTGATATCCACAGGGCTGCTAATAAAGATTTCTGATTTATTTTTAATGGATCTAATAGTACAATGAGGACACTAAATAAATTGCACAAATTAAAGACACCAAGCATATCAAATCTTCCCCAGCATAATAACTAGATTAGGCAGTCAATAAATAAAACAGTATCAAAGTTTGTAACAAGTTCCATTATCCCAGAAGTGTGGTCGAAATATACCACTGCAAGGGACAAAAATATAAAAGCATTCATTAAAATGTGAATGTGCCAGTAATTTAGTAGTAATCAATTGCCTCCAAAGCTTGTAAATGGAATTCTGAGACATTCTAGATACAGCTGGAAAGGCTGCAAACCAACTTCACTAGCTCTTTTCATTACTGGAAACATTCAGCTGATGCTGAACTTAAATAAAGCAAAAAAATTATCTTCCTTCCTGCTGCAGGAGCAACTGAAAGTTCACAGGCTTCCCATGTAATGTGCCTGTCGTCCACCAGTTGATGAAGGGAACATTTAAAACTGGCCACTGACCTGGCCATGTGCTCACTTTCTGTCTTCTCTCCAAGGAAGGCTATCTGTTCTTTTAATCAGCAGAAGGGGGCTCGTGCAGGGTGACGTCAATGCCACTGCGTGCTTGCTGTATTTGTGCGCGCTAAAGTGACAGCTCCCATTTGGATAAATGCTCTGATAAAATTCCTGTCTTGACAACAATAAAGCTGCTTTTTTTTGGGGGGAAATTGGACTCACCTCCTCCTCTCCGGTGCAAGTCTGCAATAGAAATAAAATCTTGCTGTATTTCTTTATATACCCTGCTTAGTGCCTCAATAAATACAAATTACCATCAATATACCAATAATCTAGTTGTCCATTAATCACTCAGACTATGGAATCAATACAGGTTGCACTTCAAGGCTGAGAAGCTTTTATCTGTTGCACCTCTACAGGTTAATCACCTTTTCAACCCTCTCAAACCTACTGTACACAGTATTTAATCTTTGGAAAATGTCCAGGATTAAAACGATTTAAAAAATGTACAATGTTTTTGCATCTTATGAATAAATTTACAGTGCATCCGGAAAGTATTCACAGCGAATCACTTTTTCCACATTTTGTTATGTTACAGCCTTATTCCAAAATGGATTAAATTCATTTCTTTCCTCAGAATTCTACACACAACACCCCATAATGACAACGTGAAAAAAGTTTACTTGAAGTTTTTGCAAATTTATTAAAAATAAAAAAACTGAGAAATCACATGTACATAAGTATTCAAAGCCTTTGTTCAATACTTTGTTGATGCACCTTTGGCAGCAATTACAGCCTCAAGTCTTTTTGAATATGATGCCACAAGCTTGGCACACCTATCCTTGGCCAGTTTTGCCCATTCCTCTTTACAGCACCTCTCAAGCTCCATCAGGTTGGATGGGAAGCGTCGGTGCACAGCCATTTTAAGATCTGGGCTCTGGCTGGGCCACTCAAGGACATTCACAGAGTTGTCCTGAAGCCACTCCTTTGATATCTTGGCTGTGTGCTTAGGGTCGTTGTCCTGCTGAAAGATAAACCATCGCCCCAGTCTGAGGTCAAGAGCGCTCTGGAGCAGGTTTTCATTCAGGATGTCTCTGTACATTGCTGCAGTCATCTTTCCATTTATCCTGACTAGTCTCCCTGTTCCTGCCACTGAAAAACATCCCCACAGCATGATGCTGCCACCAACATGTTTCACTGTATGGATGGTATTGGCCTGGTGATGAGCGGTGCCTGGTTTCCTCCAAACGTGACGCCTGGCATTTACACCAAAGAGTTTAATCTTTGTCTCATCAGATCAGAAAATTTTGTTTCTCATGATCTGAGAGTCCTTCAGGTGCCTTTTGGCAAACTCCAGGCGGGCTGCCATGTGCCTTTTACTAAGGAGTGGCTTCAGTCTGGCCACTCTACCATACAGGCCTGATTGGTGGATTGTTGCAGAGTTGGTTGTCCTTCCAGAAGGTTCTCCTCTCTCCACAGAGGACCTCTGGAGCTCTGACAGAGTGACCATCGGGTTCTTGGTCACCTCCCTGACTAAGGCCCTTTCTTCCCAAATCGCTCAGTTTAGATCGCCGGCCAGATCTAGGAAGAGTCCTGGTGGTTTCAAACTTCTTCCACTTACAGATGATGGAGGGCATTGTGCTCATTGGGACCTTCAAAGCAGCAGAAATTTTTTTGTAACCTTCCCCAGATTTGTGCCTTGAGACAATCCTGTCTCGGAGGTCTACAGACAATTCCTTTGACTTTATGCTTGGTTTGTGCTCTGACATGAACTGTCAACTGTGGGACCTTATATAGACAGGTGTGTGCCTTTCCAAATCATGTCCAATCAACTGAATTTACCACAGGTGGACTCTAATTAAGCTGCAGAAACATCTAAAAGATGATCAGGGGAAACAGGAAGCACCTGAGCTCAATTTGGAGCTTCATGGCAAAGGCTGTGAATACTTATGTACATGTGATTTCTCAGTTTTTTTATTTTTAATAAATTTGCAAAAATCTCAAGTAAACTTTTTTTTGTCATTATGGGGTGTTGTGTGTAGAATTCTGAGGAAAAAAATGAATTTAATCCATTTTGGAATAAGGCTGTAACATAACAAAATGTGGAAAAAGTGATGCGCTGTGAATACTTTCTGGATGCACTGTAGCTTCCTAGCAAGACATTTTTCCACTATTTTCAAATCAGAAATTTTGCTTAAAATAACCTACATAATTTTTAACAACTACCCCCCATTTCCATTCCAGAAGAAATACCAATCAGTCTTGAAGACTCAGACAGCATCTCAACAATATATAAAAACAACTTAAAGTATCTTCCTTTTGAAGATGGAGATACAGTGATCCTAGGGAAAGCATCATTCATTTAATATCCCAGGAAAGGAGTGGAAGAAAGCTATGCATAGAATACACTCTAGATCCACATGTATAAAGCATTTAGAGGATATGTGCAGAACTTTTTCAAAACCTGGCAGGATCTAATCAATAATATTTTAGAACTAGACATTAAGCCTGTTACAATAACGGGTGCTAGAACAGTAGTGCATAAACATTAGTAGGAACAGTCTATATTAAATGGCATGGGACCTTGTATGTGGCTGTAATATGCGTCACTGTATTGTGTGCCTTTCATTTTCTCTTTCAGTAATACTGGTTTGTATTTCCGTAAAAAGCCTGTAATTTTGTCTGACAGTAATACAGTGGAACCTCGGTTCACGACCATAAATTGTTCCAAAACTCTGGTCGTAACCTGATTTGGTCGTGAACCGAAGTAATTTCCCCCATAGGATTTTATGTAAATACAATTAATCCGTTCCAGACCGTACGAACTGTATGTAAATAGATTTTTTTTTAAGTTTTTAAGCACACATATAGTTAATTATACCATTGAATGCACAGCGTAATAGTAAACTAAATGTAAGAGAAAACCTTGAACAACAGAGAAAACTAGCACTACAAGAGTTTGCGCTATAGCCTTACCACCCGCCCAATAAAAACACTTTTTTTTAATGAGTTTTAAGCACAGGGAAAAAAATGAACATTTGAAAAATCCGTAATTTAATAAACAACCAAGAAAAGTAACATTGCAAGAATGCATGCGCGCGCTTGTGTGTGTGTGTGTCTCTCTCTCTCGCGGGCCTGCATGTGTGTCTGTCTGTCTGTCTCTCGTGTGTGTGTCTCTCAATCGCGCGCACCTCTGTGTGTGTGTGTCTCTCGCGCGCACCTGTGTGTATGTGTCTCGCACGCCTGTGTGTGTGTGTGTGTGTGTCTGTCTATCTGTCTGTCTGTTGCGCGTGCCTGTGTGTGTGTCTCTCTCGCGTGCGCCTGCGTGTGTGTGTCTGTCTTGAGCGCGCCTGTGTGTGTGTCTCTCTCACGCACACACCTGTGTGTGCCTCTCTCTCTGCACAGGAAGAGACTGAACACGTGCCGTGTGGCCCTGCGCATGCACACTTCACCAGAAGACATACACACACGGACACGTGGACGCACACAATGGTTTTATTAAAGAGGATAAGCTCTTAAAGCACTGAGGAAGCAGATTCTCTTATGTTTGTTTTCTTCTCCATTTATCTATATGCGCCTAATTAACTCATCAATTTATTCATTTTTACATTTTAGTCTGTTGGCCATGCTCTCTTTCTCAGGGGTGGGGGTTGATCTGTTTTCAATCCTATTTTTTGTAAAAATTGATTTCTGCATGGAATGATTACTATAAAATCAATAAAATTTAAAAATAAATAAATAAAATACACATTATACTGTTTTATTGCTGTCCACTGGGCAAGCACCCCACTGAGGGAGGCTGGTTCATGTGCACCACTAAGAACACACCATACAAGACTCTATATAGCCTAGGCCAGGAACTGCCACTGCTCATCATCATAATCAAATTTATCAGTGGCAAAAAAGGGGAGAATATTTGTCTAAATCCTCAGGAATATTAACAGGAAAAACTACATCAACTAGAGGAAAATACAGCTTGAGTGTTTGAATCTTTATCAAAGAACTGCTACAAGCTGGTACATTTTTATAATTTTTCTTTTGCACACTTATGCTTTTGGGGGTGTTGGATCTTAGGGAATTCAAATGTACTAGTGTTATAAGAATAGCTTTAGACTGGAACAATTTTGAATTTTAATAAAATTACTTTTTGTACTTACTGCATTGCCATTTTGTGGCTCTACTGCCATGATGTAACAATCAGTTTCTAGTGGGCACAGTTCCAGGAAGTCATGCCATGTGACGTCACTTATACAACACTTTATACACTTGTCCTATGTATTATGCATCATTCAAGAGGATGGACTTAGTACAAAAGACATGCCTGTGCATTCACTATAATTGTTTCTTGGTAAAAAGAGTTTTTAGCTAGTTTCTACTTGACAGTGATTTTAGTTTTTTCAATTTCACTTTGACAAATGATTTCTTCTTCCTGATTTTGACCCTTGTTAAATTAAAAGACAAACGTTTATATCCTGATTCTTTATCTTGCCCATGCGGCTTACTGTTGTTTTCCATTCCCGCAAAACAAGTACTGTACAATGCCAAACAGACCATTCATGGTTATGAGCAAGAAGAATGTATGTCCTTGGTCGGGAAAGGCTTAAACACTACAAGAAACGAAATAAAGTTAACAGGACAGATAGTCATCTTTAAAATGATGTAGTCTAATGATGATAAGTTATTTTTGCACAGGCTACGAATATGCACTCCTCCAAACAAAAGTCTAATCTCAAGATGTGAATAAGTGCTTTGAAACAATCTTGAGTCCAAAGACATACTTGTCAAGTTTTCAGGATTTATTGCCCTTCAGAGTGCCACTGTAAACCATTCAGGCAAATACATTTTTTTTAATTATTTATAATGCTTCAATTAACAAAAAGATTTTTAGGACAAATGAAAATATATCATGGTTGTGAAAAAAATAACCTAGATGTCAAAAATATAAAACCTATCTTTTATGGTTTCCAAAGAGCACTGAAAAAACAATTAGTAAAAACAGGTAGAACAAGCAAAACACCCTACAGAGGAGTTAACATTTCTGTGTCATTAGCATCGGTGTGTATCCTCATATCAAACAAGTACATTAAGAAAATTAATACTGGACCAAAATCTTCATGAACATTATCCATTATATTATTCAGTATCCATTAGGGATACTCTTCTTCTTTATGAGACTTTGACATCTCTTAAATACTTTTAAATAAAGCCTTCCTAACTGATTATTGTTAACTACAGTCAACATGCAAAAACAAGCTGGTTATCTAAAAAAGAATTTCACTTTAAAGCCATAAATTTACCCTGAATAAGAAATACTGTAGACCGGAAGACAAATTAACAGCCACAAGGGTATCTAAAGGCTGGGTGTGAAAATACTTAGATTAGCTGATTGCTAAACTCTTTGAAAGGTTCATCTAAGCATTTATTTATAAAATACACAAATTATTTTCTGGAATGATGCATTTCAAGTTAGCCATCCCCATTCCTATACTACTGAGAAAAATATGATTTGGAAAATTAGTCTTTGATTGCAATAAAATATCTTTTGCATCTACTCAGAAACCTTAGTTTACACAACAGCAACCATGTGCTACAAGGGAATGATCAATAGCAGAATTGTGAATATAAATAAAATATTATGCCGGGCCTGCACCCATGGGGCTCGGCCAGGCATAGCCCGAAGAGGCAACGTGGGTCCCCTTCCCATGGGCTCACCACCTGTAGGAGGGGCCAAGGAGGCTGGGTGCAGTGTGAGTCAGATGGTGGCCGAAGGCGGGGACCCTGGCGGTTCGATCCTCGGCTACAGAAGCTGGCTCTTGGGACGTGGAATATCACCTCTCTGAAGGGGAAGGAGCCTGAGCTAGTGCAAGAGGTTGAGAAGTTCTGGTTAGATATAGTCGGGCTCATCTCTACGCACTGCATGGACTCTAGAACCAGTCTCCTTGAGAGGGGCTGGACTCTCTACCACTCTGGGGTTGGCCCCGGTGAGAGGCGCCGAGCGGGTGTGGGCATACTTATTGCCCCCCAACTTGGAGCCTGTTCATTGGGGTTCACCCCAGTAGACGAGAGGGTAGCCTCCCTCCCTTGGGGGACGGGTTCTAACTGTTGTTTGCACATATGCGCCAAACAGCAGTCTGAAGTACCCACCCTTTTTTGAGTCCCTGAAGGGGGTGCTAGAGGGCGCACCTGCTGGGGACTCCCTCATTCTGCTGGGAGATTTCAATGCTCACGTGGGCAATGACAGTGAGACCTGGAAGGGCATGATTGGGAGGAATGGCCCCTCCGATCTGAACCCGAGTGGTGTTTTGTTATTGGACTTCTGTGTTCATCACGGATTGTCCATAACGAACACCATGTTCAGGCATACGGGTGTCCATATGTGCTCCTGGCACCAGGATACCCTAGGCCTCAGTTCGATGATCGTCTTCGTGATCATGTCATCGGACTTGCAGCCACATGTCCTGGACACTCAGGCAAAAAAGAGGGGCGGAGCTAACAACTGATCACCACCTGTTGGTGAGTTGGCTTCGATGGTGGGGGATGATGCCGGTCAGGCCTGGTAGGCCCAAACGTATTGTGAGGGTCTGCTGGGAACGTCTGACAGAGTCCCCCTGTCAGAAGTTGCTTCAACTCCCACCTCTGGCAGAACTTTGACCACGTCCCGAGGAAGGTGGGGGACATTGAGTCTGAATGGGCCTCTATTGTTGAGGCGGCTGAATGGAGTTGTGGGCGTAAGGTGGTCGGTGCCTGTCGTGGTGGCAATCCTGAACCCGTTGGTGGAAACCAGTGGTGAGGGATGCTGTCAGGCTGAAGAAGGAGTCCTACAGGACCCTTTTGTCCTGTGGGACTCCAGAGGCAGCTAACAGGTACTGGCAGGCCAAGCGGAATGCAGCTTCAATGGTTGCTGAGGCAAAAACTCTGGCCTGGGAGGAGTTTCGGGAGGCCATGGAAAACAACTTCCGGACAGCTTCGAGGAGATTATAGTCCACCATCCGGCATCTCAGGAGGGGGAAGTAGTGCAGTGTCAACACAGTATATGGTGGGGATGGTGCGCTGCTGACCTCAGTGTGGGATGTTGTAGGTCGCTGGGGGGAGTACTTCGAAGACCTCTTCAATCCCACTAACATGTCTTCCAATAAGGAAGCAGAGCCTGGGGACTTGGTGGTGGGCTCTCCCATCTCTGGGACTGAGGTCACCGAGGTGGTCAAAAAACTCCCTGGTGGCAGGGCCCTGGGGGTAGATGAGATACGCTCAGAGTTCCTCAAGGCTCTGGATGTTATAGGACTGTCTTGGTTGACACACCTCTGCAACATCACATGGACATCGGGGACAGTGCCTCTGGTTTGGCAGACCGGGTTGGTGGTCCCCCTGTTTAAGAAGGGGGACCGGAGGATTTGTTCCAACTACAGAGGGATCACATTCCTCAGCCTCCCTGGAAGAGTCTATTCGGGGGTCCTGGAGAGGAGGGTCCATCAGATAGTCTAACCTCGGATTCAGGAGAAACAGTGTGGTTTTTGTCCTGGTCGCGGAACAGTGAACCAGCTCTACACCCTTAGCAGAAACCTGGAGGGTGCATGGGAGTTTGCCCAACCAGTCTACGTGTGTTTTGTGGACTTGGAAAAGGTGTTCAACCGTGTCCCTTGGGGGAATCCTGCAGGGGGTGCTCCGGGAGTACCTGACCTCCAGATAAGAACTGTTCGGTCCCTGTATAACCGGTGTCACAGCTTGGTCCGCATTGCCGGCAGTAAGTTGAACCTGTTTCAGGTGAGAGTTGGACTCCGCCAAGGCTGCCCTTTGTCACCAATTCTGTTCATAACTTTTATGGACAGAATTTCTGGGCGCAGCCAGGGCATTGACGGGATCTGGTTTGGTGGGCTCAGGATTGGGTCACTGCTTTTTGCAGATGATGTTGTCTTGTTTGCTTTATCAGGCCGTGATCTTCAGCTCTCCCTGGATCAGTCTGCATCCGAGTTTGAAGCGACTGGGATGGGAATCAGCACCTCCAAATCCAAGACCATGGTTCTCACCTGGAAAAAGGTGGAGTGCCCTCTCAGGATTGGGAGCGAGATCCTGTCCTAAATGCAGGAGTTTAAGTATCTCGGGGTCTTGTTCACGAGTGAGGGAAGAATACAGCGGGAGATCGACAGGCGGATCGGTGCTGCGTCCGCAGTAACGTGGGCTCTGCATTGGTCTGTTGTGGTGAAAAAGGAGCTGAGCCGTAAGGCAAAGCTCTCAATTTACCAGTCAATCTACGTTCCTACCCTCACCTATGGTCATAAGCTATGGGTAGTGACTGAAAGAATGAGATCACGAATACAAGTGGCTGAAATGAGTTTCCTCCGCAGGGTGCCTGGGCTTTCCCTTAAAGATAGAGTGAGAAGCTTGGTCACCTGGAAGGTGATCAGAGTACAGCCACTGCTCCTCCGCATCGAGAGAAGTCAGATGAGGTGGCTCGGGCATCTAATGAGGCTGCCTCCTGGACGCCCCCGTGGTGAAGTGTTCTGGGCACGTCTAACCAGGAGGAGGCCCCAGGGAAGACCTAGGACACGCTGGAGAGACTATGTCTCTCGGCTGGCCTGGGAACGCCTCGGTATTCCCCCAGAAGAGCTAGAAGTGGCCAGGGAGAGGGAAGTCTGGGGATCTCTGCTCAAACTGCTGCCCCCACGACCCAATCTCGGATAAGCGGAAGAGGATGGATGGATGGATAAAATATTATAAAATAAATACAGTATACAAAATATATAAAAATACAATTTCCTGAAGGGCAGATGAGGAAGTGATCAACAATTGCATGAAGCCCTTGGTGTAACTTATTGCATCTAAAGGTTTTGCAATTACTAAAGATGAGAAGAAATTATTTAAGACAAGACGATGAATGCTTGATTACATTATTTATGGAATGAATGAAGCATTAAGAAAATTCAAAACTTTAACTTTCAGTGGTCCCCATATTAACAGATAAATAATATCTGTGTTAATAGAAGGTTGCAATCCTCTGGTAAGGCAGGCACCCTTCTCAACTAGAGTCTGTATAGATTAATGCCATTGTACAAATTCTACAGTGTAGCAGCACATGTAAATATTCCATGCAAATAATGCTCATTTGAAATTAAATGAACAGATAATCCCTTTCTCAACCCACTCCAGCTCACGACTTCCACTAAATCAAGCATGCATGTAGCACAGCAGTAGGCAATAATTTACATAAAAAGAGAAATACAAGAGAAAGCCTGCAAGTAGGATTTCTTTCGTTTAACAATCCAGCACTACCACTAATCTCCATGGCTACATGCTGATAGTGCCCTTTTCTACTAAAAAATATTTTCTGCAACGCATATCCTGTTAGGTCTTTCCACATACTGCAATAAGGCAAACGGGTTTAGATGACTTAATCAAAAGGCAGGCAAGTTACTTTTGCCCTCCTATATGAACTTTCCACATTCAGTTGTTTTTCTTTTCTGTTGTCAGAAATCCATGAGCAACTGGAGTTATGGTAATTTAAAATTAAAACTAAAATTTCAAGTAAAAACAAATAGAATAACTAATAAAAAGGGAGACAACACACAAACACACAAAAAATGTACAGAGACTGTGTTATCCATCCATCCATCCATTATCCAATCCCCTGTATCCTAACTACAGGGTCACGGGGGTCTGCTGGAGCCAATCCCAGCCAACACAGGGCGCAAGGCAGGAAATAAACCCCGGGCAGGGCGCCAGCTCACCACAGGAGACTGCATTATTTATATGATTTCCAGATCTGCTTTTTTGACTGTAGTGATGGAGGAAGATGTGGCCTAGTCAGTAGCAACAATTGGTGTCAAGCAAAAAAAAAAAAAAAGGGTGCCAGTCCATTCCAGGCAACACTGACAATGACCCTAAACTCATTTAGAACCTAACAGCTTATTTTTAGACTTTTGGAGGACACCATGAACTCTGGCGAAACCCCACATAAGGAGTTACCTCCACAAAATACCACAAGGAAGCAATCCTGAGAGATATTAGTTGTACAAAGTAATATAAATTCATAAAACAGAAACCCTAAATTCCTAATGGATTGTACAAATTTATCATAGTCCTCAGAAGAAACCACAAGAACACTGAGAAACACTGGGAATGTCTAAGCATGTGGCACTTCTGGTGGACCTGAACTATGGTTCAAACAGCAATTTCCTGCAACACTGAGACACTGTGTGTCCCATTAAAACAAATGAAATGGAATTGTCCAGTTTTCATTTGCCTTGTTTTTCATATATTGGGCAGGCAATGTAGTGTAATTGCTAATGTTTTAGACTTCAAGCCCTGGGGTAGTGGGTTCAAATCCTGCTACTGATAATGTGTGACAACAGACAAGTCCCTGGGGTAGTGGGTTCAAATCCTGCTACTGATAATGTGTGACAACAGACAAGTCACTTTATATGGAATTGGAAAAATAAAAGAAATGTAATCAATTGGATCTCAGATATTATAAGTCACATTGGATTAAGGTGTCAGCAAAATCCTACATCTCTATCACTTCAACAGATGGTGCACTCAAATATTAACAGTTTTACGAATATCATACCATACTGTCATAAAACAGAGACTTATAACTCTGATATGCCAACAGATGGCACATCACAAACATTTGAAGAAATGCATTTCAATAATATAAATGTTTGTGATGTGTCATCTGTTGGAATGACAATCACTGTGCACTTTATTTGCACGTGCATTACAAAATACATTCCAATAGATGTTGCATTGCACGCATAAACACTGAGGTCTTTGTTTATTACTTAGATTTCAACCAATTTCAGATGGGTAACACAGCCAGTAAGCTAATAATAGTATATATGCACAAAGCGATTAGCATCATTTTACCAATTGTTTTGAATAAGACAATCACTGACGCTAAATGACAAAAAAGAGAAGAAACAGGTAAATCCTGGAAATGTTAGATTTCATCTTCTGTAAGTTTTCTGTCTAACTCTGTAGGCCAGTAAACAGCTGACCACTGTTACAGGTTTAATCCTGGCAGGGGGTTGTTATGGAAAACATGAGCACTGCGTAACTGTGAAATGAGTAAATGATTGCAATGCAGCTGTCTCTCTTTATCTCTTTCTATATATAATGTCATATATCAAATGACATAAAACAAATATACTAACTAAACCTTTCATGTTTGTTTCCTATCATCCTTGAGCTGCAGCAATTTACTTACTTAGCAACACACACTGTGTCAACCCAAATGCACTTGTCATGTTGCGTCCGCAACATTAAGCTATACAGTATACACTCTGAATGCTGAAGGCATCCCAAAGTCCAAAAAGATAAAGTTAGCTTGCCTGCTATTACCTCTCCTATAAAAAAAAAAAACACACACACACAAAAAAAACATAAGCCTTTGAAATCGTGTCCCCTTCAATTTCAGCCCTGCGTCTTTTTATTCACACATCGACTTGACTCCTCGCTGCGTCCACTTGACGTTCTCCTGTGCACAATGAACACGCTTATCCGAGCACCTTTGGAGAGCGCTAAAGAAAATGACAACATATGAACTTGGGAGGACGTCGGAGCGCGGACGTACCTGGGCGTCTTCTGCTTAATCTCCGATCTGTCTGGCTCTCGCTCTCTCTCTGTCTGTCTGTCTTTCTTTCTTTCCTGCTTCCTCCGTGTCTTCCTTCTTTTCCTCGGTGCGTCTGTGGTTGCCTGTTTTTTTTTCCAAATCCAGTCACGAGGAAGCGGAGCTCCTAGCACATCAGTGTGACACGCCAACGCTCCACTGGCTTCTTCCTCCGGCGCGCCGCGCCGCGCCGCGCTAACCTGCCGAAGACTCGCGCCTTTCAGACTCTAAAGTCGTTGGGAGTCACGCGGCCGTCACGCGACCAGTCCTTGCACAGTGTAACCTGTGTGGGTTCCCGCGGGTTGTGAAATGAACGCGTGAATAGGGCAGCTTGGCGTGGGGTGTCTTGTCGCTTCCAGGTTGGGCGCCAATCGTGCTGTCAGCGTCCGCGCAGCAGGTGAGTTTTACGCCGTTTGCTCCTTCAGAGCGTGGCTCCTCCCAAACTCATGGAAAGCTTACTTTCCCCTTTAACCGTTTCCTGTACCCCTGTTGCGCCTAGAGGTCTCTTTCTGACGACCACACCCTCTGTAAGACCCCGTCCGTTGGGAGGAGGTCGCTATGGCAACCATCGTGCGCGGTGCTAGCGTTTTCCACGCCACGAGGTGCACACGTAGAGAGGTGAGCGCGATTCTCGGTAGCTTTAAACCTCGGGAAGGAGGAGTCCGCATTTCCTTTGTGGAGAAATCACGTAACCAGAGTTCCTGAGGGTGGTTCGTATTTGTCACGAACCTCAAAGCACATCTAGTGTTATACGGTAGTTTCTGAATGTTATTGATGTAAAACTCCGTTTCTAGGGTCTTCTTTAAAAGAGGCAGCAGTTACTCAGTATGGTTAGTATTTTACACAAATTCACGTGTCATGCTGAATTTAAACGCCGTTTAACTGTACTTAGGGGTTTAACCTCTGGTTCTGCATCTGCACGACATGAGGTACAGGTTAGTAAATTCAATTAGCACTGGGCGCAGAACAGTATTTATTGACTCCCTGTGTGATTAGTATTTTGGAAATGGTTCCGTATTTCATTAGAAATTTCCATTGGTTCAGTGTTCAGTTGATATTATATATTTATTACAATACCTGGCTATCATTTGGAATAGGGTATTTGACTGTTTAGCGATCGATAGATAGATAGCACTTTATTTGTCCCCATGGGACAGTCTGGATTTTTGAAGAAGCTCAGTAAATTTCATTACAAGCAACAAGTATACATCAACATGACTAAAAAGAAAGAAAACCCTCAGTCGTGGCTAAAGATAAAAGGACTAGTCACAGTCAGACATTACAAAGGTTTATTACTGTTAGTATAAAGGAGCACCACTTTTTCTCATTTTGAATGAAAAATTATATCATGTTATGTTTGGACACTCAAAACTCCAAGGCATTACACTCTCTCCACCCCTCTCGGATTGAATCGTACAACATCTGGACAACTGAAACTTGAGGAGGGAGAGACACATACCTCCTATGTGAAACACCACACACTCCATCCTTATGTTAGTAAATATGGACAATCATCTGATCTAATGTTATCTCCAATGAGGATGACCCCCAACCTCTCTCTTTGATCTAATATTAGTTAATCTAGATATTTGAAACTCAAAGGGAAAAGCCTCTAATTTAATGATAAATGAATATGAAATTATGATACAGAATATATAAGTTTATTTTATTTTTAGCCTCCCTGGTCCACAAAGAGTTTTTCAGTCTTCTACCGGTACACTACTGAAAACTGCTATCTTAAACTATGACACCTCTGCAGTTATAAGGGTTGACCTCTGTAATGAAGCACTACAATTTTTTTTCATTTATAAAGGATACAATATTGTGGACTGGGCCTTCAGTCAAGCCAGGATTACACCTTGCAACAGGCATTCCAAGAGGAACCCCAATAATGAAAGCCTCATCTTGCTGATCCTCCCATTCTATCCTAATACTCTCTCCCACAGATCATTAAATAAAATTTCTCCATTATGTAGACAGATCCTTCCATAGGAGCCTTTTTTAAAGCCCTCCCTTAATCATCTTCTGTCAACCACCTAAATGATGAAAACTTCTTGTCCGCTGCTTATTTCACAGAGGAGACCCTCATTCACCACCAGGCACTTTGTGCTGGACAGGAGCCACTGTCACATGCAAATATGTTACCAAAGATATCCCTCTGGTAAATTCAATATTAATCAACAGGTCTCTTGCCAGTTTAAAAATCTTATTTACTGCATTTGTAGGAAGTATCCACCCTTCTTCAGAGGTAAAATATAGAGATGACTAGCAGACTATTTCAGGGAGCATGTTAAAGACCTTACAAAGCCTATTGTAGAACACTTTACATGCCATGATCATAGCTACAATGATCTCTCTATGGCCTTTCAACGGGCTTCAAAAACACTTTTCAAAGAAAATTAGAAGAAACTAGTCTCAGTCTCTACCTGGGATCACATAGTTCTTCATTTCTTAATGACAGATTAATTTTTTATTCTTTCCCTTCATTTTCTCTAATGACAACTTTTCTTCTACCCTGGTTTTGTTCCATCCTTCCCCTCCTATATATGTTACCTGCATTTTCCATTTCATTTGAACATCTAATGAAGTCTATTCAACCAAAATGTTGTGTCCTTTACTTTTTTAGCATGGAAATAGCCTTTAACCCTTTTCCACTTGTCACAGCATGATGTACTGCATTGTTAATAATGACACTCTGTTACATCTTCATTCTCTTCTCATCTGCTACCTTCAGTGAGTGGAGAGTGTGTCCAATATCTAAGTCTGCCCTTCTAATTGACTTGTTGATTCTGTGGGCCTCTATTAAAGTAATATTACCAGCCCAGCTCACCATAGCATAGGATATTGCAATCACAGAGTTGTGAAGTTGTGAAGTTGTGAAGAACTACCTACATTGAAGCAGCACAGTCTGCTAACAAAAAAGTATCTGCTCTGCATTTTCTCACACAGTTCCTTTGTGTTACAAGCCCAACTTATCATTGATTAGACCTCCAAGTTCTTGTAGCAGTGTACCTTAACCACATCCAATCCCTCAATAGTGACCAAATAGAGAGGTTCTTTGGTGTGGCCAAAGTCAATCACTAGTTCATTGGTTTTGTTGATGTTAAATTGCAGACAGTTTTTTCTGCACCAAGAAACAAAGTCTTCCACCTGACTTCAATACGATGCCTCATCCCCTTTACCAATACATCCCATTAGTGCAGAATTTATTTTAGAGAATTAATTCAAGTGACATGACCTGGTATTATACTTATATTCCAAGATAAACAGAGTGAAGAGCAAATTTTCTTTTATTAAAAATCAATGCTGTTCTGTCAAATTAGAATTACACTGTAGTTCTGCCTTTCATTACCTTTAAGCACTGCCTCTGTATATAATAACGAATAGGCAATGGTTACTAAGTCCAGATAGCATCTGGCATTGATATTCATTATGCTACATATTAGGCACAGATTAAGTGTATTGTTATGGAAAATAAAAAGTCGTGTATTAGCATAAATAGACATAAAACTAATTAAGAGCTTCTATAAGCATTAAATGTAGTGTGAATTAGATATGTCAATCAAATAGTTAAATAAAGGAATTTGCCATATTTCTTTTTTAGTTGAGCTCAGAATGGCCACCAATATTGAGTAACTCAGAAAGACAGAGAAGGAAGACGATATACAGAAACTGCCTAAGGACAGAGAAGGGGGAACAGGGGGAACACCTGTTGTTTGAAGGCCAGTTAGGAAATAATGGGAGCAAGGAATGATACTGAATGACGAAATACAGAAAATATTTGTGGCCAAGAAAGGGCCCGTGAGAAGCCAGCTGGAGTAGTGTATCAGAATAGACAGCAAATGCATTGTTATGAGCGAGGTCAAGATGATAAGAAATGATTATATAAACTGTTATTTTTGGCTTGTTCAGAGCTCAGCTCAGTTTGACCTAATTGGGATGAGTCTGTAGTATTGTTTATTGCAATAAAACTTATTACTCTGTTTGCCTATCCTCCGACTCCTACAACCTTCAAAATGCGTATTTTTCACTTCAACATGGTTAACATTGGACTTTTGTTCTGGGACTGAAAACAATTAGCTACTAGTTGTTAATTGTAATTACTATTAGACTCAATTTCTGTATGTAGTATGCCACTATGAAGTATGTGTTTTGTCACAGGTTCTTCGAATTGCTTAACATTAGCCAAACATTCTATGTTAGGTAAGCATTTTAGATTGAATATGTGTTGTACTTGATTACCACTGGTACCTTAATCTGGTTGAAATGTTGCACTGATTCTGTGTCTGTGTAGCACTAGGTACTAGTTTTGTGCTGGACTATATTAGTAACTGATTATTCTATCTGGTTAGCATTTTGCACTGGTTCTGTAACAAATTACAGTTATGACCCTGCATATTGTTTTTTTTTATTACCATTAAGTACAACTTCTCTGTTTGATTAGCAATAGGTAGCACTTCTGCATTTGAGCAGTAGATAGAAGTGGTTCTGTATTTGATACTTGCTAGGCAGTGCTTAATATTTGCTTAGTAGTATTTATTGATAGTAATGTGTCCTGGATTTGTGTCAGATTAGCAGTAATCACCAGTTTTCTGTTTGATATGAATTAAGTACTGATTCTGTATCTAGTTAGCATTAATCACTTGCTTCGTATTCTCTTTGTGATTAGCATTAGAAAATGGTTCTGTGTCCAAATGGCAATAAATAATAATGCAATAAATCTGTCTAGATATAGTTAACTACTGTTTCCTTGCCTGGGTCTTTTCAGGTAATTATTATTATTATCATTAAAAATGGGTTCTCTTTGTGAGAGTTTTTACAATGACTGCTTATACTGTATGTTTTATTATCTATTATTCACTTCTTCTTTGTATCAATAATACACAGTAATTTTAATCTAGATACTATTGGAAACTGTTCCTGTATGAAATCCTTCTTGAACACCAGTTCCTTGGCTTTAACTTTAGTCATCTGTTTGGTGTGTCATTACCATGATGGACTAGTTCTGTGTCTGCTCATCATGACAGGTCAGTCACTGTTCTCTACTGGTTCTATGTCAAATTACCTTTAATCTCTGTCTTCTGTATGTGTAAGCACTGTTAATTTTTTATGTTGGATTAACATAAGGTACAATTTTTCTTTTATTATCACTTGACACTCTTTCTATATTTGGTTAGCATCAGGTACTGCTCATGTATCTACTGCAACTATCATTAAGCAGTTTGAAATGATAATTTTGTTAGCATCAATTACTTTTTCTCTGTTTAATTATCATCTAAGTACTAGATCCATTTGTGAGGCTTTATTACTCTAGTACTGTAATTCTTCAGACCATGTTTACAGAATTGGAGTTAGAGTTGCTCAGATAACCAAAGGTAATGCCAGTACATTACAAGGAGAACAAACTAAATAAATTGCGAGCTTAAGTAGATCCTTCAAAAAATAATATATAGTTCTGTAAAGCATATTCAAATCTTTGAGATCAGTCTAAAAAATTGAGATCATTGTTTTCAGCATCAGATCTTCAAGCTCACTGCAGTGATGGATTTATTAATCAATCATTTTTTATATAATGCCTTTCTTCCATAGTTTGTTTTATTTCAAAATCCTTAAAGGACATAAGCTCATACAACCTTTTAGAGCACATCTTAATTATAGAGGCATCTACTTATAGCTTTTTCATCCATTCCTGGAGCACTGAATCTTTCCTACGGTGCAGACTTTCCTTTAAAACCGAAAAAACCTGCTTTAAGTTTACCTTTTTGAAAAAGTTAATCTTTTCCAATTTTCTCATTGTTCTAGTTCTCATTTCTCAGCAATCTCAGATATTCAATAGTCAAACCTTTAGGGAATTGCAGGTCACAATGCTGTACAGCAGAAAAATGAATACACTATATTTAACAATATTCTAAATGTAGCCATCAATTTTTGTCTTTGTGTTTGCAGCCAGATAGTCTTAACAATATGTGTCCTACAAAATAAGAAAAGAGAAATAGTTGACTGACAATTTTATATCGATTCTGTTTATGCTTAGCATTTAGTACTGGTTCGGCATGTGGTGAGCATTGTAACTAGTTTTGAATCATCTTATTAACATTAGGTACTATTTAATAAATTAATCAATACAAATTGATTAATTGGTAAACATGGGAATATCTTTCACTGTGGTGTTCAGCTATAAATCATGGTCATGTGAACTTCCTACCACATTCCAAAAACAAACTGCCCTGTCGCTTAGCAGTTCTAACTATGGGTTGGTGCCCTCTAATCAACTGGCATTCTGTCAAGGGCAGGTTTCTATCTTGCACCTTTTCTCAGTATAGACTCCACCTTCCTATAAACACCAGCAGGATAAAACAGATTTAAAAATGAATATATGATTTAACAATTAATTTTTCATATCATATTGTGCTTTGTTTGTGTTCCTTTGCTTTTGTATATTTGCTTAACAGTATCACAAGCAACATTTCCTTATTATTCTGCCTGTGTAAGGACATCTCACTTTTTGTAAAGGTTTCTGCAAACTGCATTGCTGGTGTAGTTTTAACGCCAAGGATGATCCCAGTGACACTGAAATTAAATCACTTCCAGCTGCAAAAAAAAAAGAAAAAATAGTGATCTGGAAGGAACCAGGGTTGAAGTTCTGTTTGTTGATGGCTTCTGTTTCCCCCTGCCATACCTCATTAATCACAGCCCCTTCTGCTGCCAAGCATCCATCTGCAGGCACACACTGTGTCCCTACCTGGGAGTGTCTGTTGTTCTTTAAATAAAACAAAGCTGGCTGATCTTTTGAGCTCTCAAGCTGGAATGCTTGACTTCTGCCAATAAGCACTCCCTGTCATGCTGATGCACTTGGCTATTTTCCTTGTGAAGCTATAATAGGAATCAGCATGGCAGGAACTGGGCTTCCCTTTTTGCTCATAGCTGAGTGGGATGCCGATTGGCTTTGGTGTACAGGGAATCCCCTGACAATGTTGTCAGGTTAATCAGTTAGTATTTACATATTGTAACACAATTGAGTTGTTCAGGATAAATGCCTGTTAAAAACAATGATTTGGCACAAATTGTTTATCTGAAAGTGTGCAAAGTGCTCATGTTATAAAGCACTCAAAATCCCAATTAAGCTAAGGGGAAGAACTGTAGCAAAGTTAAAGCTTACAAGTGACAAGCACAGGCTAATCCAGAACACAATGGCAGGCACAACAAAATCATTTTATTGTGATTTACTTTATTCATTCTCATTATGGGATATATAAATGCAAAATCTACCTCACAACTATTCTGTTCTAGGCATAGATCATGATAGCAGCTTTTGGCATCAAGTATGAGAATAGATTACGCTTGTATTTCACTGCTACACCTCTGATGCTATAAGGCACCCATATCTAAAGTCTCTGTAGTAATAAAGCAACTCACCCACATACAGTATAGGCTTATACAAACATAATTAGTATAGATGTGGAATGACAGTTAAAATTGATGTGACTGTAAGAAAAAGTGTAAACATAGTAACCCTGGATATCCATCCACTTTCCACAGCATCTTTTCATAGTAAGGTTCCTTGTGAGTTGGAGTCAATTTCAGTGATATGGAAATACTGAAAGTCAACAATTTATAAACAATTCTGGAAGCAAGTAAATTAGAGTTAATATCAAACATATTAATATTATTGTTTTAATTGTTTCCTCACATATTTCCAGAGTGAAACACATCTAAATTCATGTCCTCTGCTCACTATTTCACCTGTTCTTGACACCTGCTGATAAAACCTTTCCTTACTAATTGCTTCCATTAATTTTCTCATGATGTACGTTTAGCTTACCAAGCTATATAGGGTGGTCCAGATCTAATTATGCAATTTTCATTATGCTATAACTTATTAAGTTTATTACATAGAAAATCACCTGAAAAATCCTAGACCATCGAAAAGTGTGCGAATTGACAACATGAAGAATCGTCTTCGCGCCGAACTGGAATCGTCCCCGCATAAATCAAAGTCATCCAGACGATCTGGATCTGCATAATTAGATCTGGACCACCCTGTACTTTGTTCGGCTTGATCACCTTTTATTTAATAGGACAACATTTACTACCTTCCAATCTGTGGGATATTCCCAGTGTGCAGTCATTTTTAAAAAATATTTGTGTTTATATACCCTATGTTCGCACTTGCCTCCTAAAGTAAATATTATCTGATTTTGGCTATTTGTTTGATTTCAGTCTTTATAATCCAAGTAGAACTTGTCTTTTTACAATTTTCAAATTAATTCTGGGAGGTCAGCAACTTTTTGATATGTGTAAAATTGGAATTTAGAGCATTTCCTATTTCACTGTCTGTACTGTACATTTTAGTTTGGTCTCAACATTCCTAATATAGTTCATTTCCTCCTTGACTATTGCTTTACTACTAAAATACAGAAAGGATTTCTTTAGGCCATCTTCTACATTTTCTGCGGTATTTTTATCCAAATGTCTTTTAGCTTTTCTAATATCCTTTACAATCATTGTTCTCATGCTATCGAGAGCCCTGTGGTTAGTGCTAGGCTTCATTGTCTGACATGCTTTTACAACTACCTTTTTTGTCTTTTTATTTATCCACAATGGATTTCTCTTTCATTTTTTAGTGCTTCTAAATTTCTTGATGAACTTCCATATTATCTTTGTAACCATAAAAGTGAAAAATGCAAGCAAGAGAAGCTAAAAGTCACTTAACTTTGAGTATCAAGAGATTAATGGAAGAGGAAAGGAATTCCCTAAGCGTGGCTCTGTAAGGCATTATGAATTCAGTGAATAAATGTGTACTTAATCTGTACTGAAAATAATAAATCTAGACAAGTTTCTCCTCTTGTTCGTACTTTAGACATACTGTGTACAAAGTTTTTTGTTTTCTGATTTTGTAAGTGAGCTCGATGAAGGTCAGCAAAATATGAGGGGGAGTCAAGCTAAAGTTAGAAAGTGGGATTTATTAGAAAATGGAACGAACCTTAACAAAACTGATAATGTCATTTCTCAGTGTAGTCTCCACCCTTCTCAATGCATTTGCGCCACCTGCCTGGAAGTGCAGAATAAAAGGTTTTGTCTTGTCCTTGCAACCACTCTTGCACTCGAGTTATTGTCGAATACTACATGCCAAAGGGTACTACAGTCATTAGTGCAAGTTACTGTGACTTGTTGGAGACCAATGTGAAGCCTGCTATTCAATCCAGTCGGCGGGGACTGCTCTCTCAAGGAGTCCATTTGCTGCAAGACAGTGCCCACCCACCCTCACACTGCTAAGAACACTAAGGCTTGTCTGAAGAAACTGAAGTTTAAGGTATTGCCACATCCTCCTTATTCACCAGATTTGGCACCGTGTGATTTCCGCCTTTTTGGACCACTAAAAAAACATCTGGGTGGTCGTTGATTCAAGATAGATAATGACTTGAAGAAAGTGGTGCACAAGTGGTTGCGAGGACAAGACAGAACCTTTTATTCTGCTGGAATCCAGGCACTTACAGGCAGGGTGGAGACTACATTGAGAAATTACATTCTTAGCTTTGTTAAGGTTCGTTCCATTTTCTGAAAAATCCCATATTCCAAATTTAGATTTACTCCCCCTCATATATATATATGTATCTATACTAATAAAAGGCAAAGCCCTCACTGACTCACTCACTCACTCCCTCATCACTACTTCTCCAACTTCCCGTGTAGGTAGAAGGCTGAAATTTGGCAGGCTTATTCCTTACTGCTTACTTACAAAAGTTAAGCAGGTTTCATTTCGAAATTCTACACATAACGGTCGACAACGTCCGCCATGTTGAACTTTCTTATTTATGGCCCAATCTTACGAAATTTGGTAGGCGGCTTTCCTGCGCTACCCGAAACCGATGTACGTACTTATTTCAATGGTATGACGCCACTGTCGGCCGCCATATTGAACTTTCCAACGTCACTAATTCTCCAACTTCCCGTGTAGGTAGAAGGCTGAAATTTGGCAGGCTCATTCCTTACAGCTTACTTACAAAAGTTAAGCAGGTTTCATTTCGAAATTCTACGCATAACAGTCAACAACGTCCGCCATGTTGAACTTTCTTATTCATGGCCCCATCTTCACGAAATTTGGTAGGCGGCTTCCCTGCGCTAACCGAAACCAATGTATGTACTTATTTCGGTGGTATGACGCCACTGTCAGCTGACATATTGAACTTTCCAATGTCACTAATTCTCCAACTTCCCGTGTAGGTAGATGGCTGAAATTTGGTACTTATTTTGGTGGTATGATGCCACTGTCGGCCGCCATATTGAACTTTTCAATGGTCTTTGTTACTTATGGGCCCATCTTCAAGAAATTTGGTACGCGGGTTCCCAACGCTAACTGAATCCTACTTACGTACATATATACGTCCATAGCCTGCAGCTCGGTCACCATGTGAGGTGGCGTTGGGTCCCCCATCCCAACGCCTCCCACGTTGTTGGCTGCCTGCCTATATTAGGCCGTCTGTCGCTCCAGTCTCTACATTCCCTTCCTTGCTTCGCCACGGGATTCACGTTTCCCTGCTGATAACTACAGCCTTTTTATTTAATCCACGGCTTCTCTGCTGTTTTATTGTTCATTTATTACGATTATAGTTATTGTGTAGGTATTTTAGACTTACTTTACATTGTTCAGGTACCCATTTCCTTTATCATTCCAACCGTACCCCCATTAACATGTCTATCGAGGTGATCACCATCGATCAAAGAACTGTCACTTACCGAGTGGTTTCCATGCCCAGAGATGGGACCTATCTTTTCCATTCTCTTTGTTACATATTACACGGCCATATCAGGCTCACTCTTGATATCCAGAGGAACATTGTGTCTTATGTATTGAATGACTGGGACAGGTTCAAGGTGTGGACTGATGACGGTACAGGAGATAATTATACTACACAGGAGCTCTATAAGAGTGAAATGCTTAAGCCCTTCACCTATGCATCTGCATGTGAGTTGATGGCTGCCACTGAATTGTTCGGTTGTCACTTTCAAGTGTACCGAAATGGCCAAATATTTTACACCTTTTGACAACCGCCAATGCCTCTTAAACATCTTAGATTGACAGGTGATGATTTCAGTAATGGACACTTTGATGTTTATGAATGTTTAAACTCTCAAAAGCTGGATGTGAAGTTATCGATGAAACCGGTTCTATACTTACAACGCTTGACAGATGCTGAATGTCTCTTCAACACAAGTCCTACAAATACTGTCATAATTGAAACAAACCATGAAACTCAAACCGATTATGACAGCAGCAATCCAAGCTGTGAGATTTGAAACAAGATTACTGTTCACATGGCCAACTGTACGTTGCATGCTCAAGAATAAGCTCAGCACTCAGCTTGGTCATATTACAACCGGAGGGCCGAACTGACAATGTGGTATACAAAGAGATCCTTAACAAATAATTATTGGTATATTTTCCCTCAGTTTAAAAAGGTTTAATTTTCTTCTTAATAACAATTTTAAGGCAGTACTTCGTCGCTGCGAAGCACGGGTATTTTGCTAGTACTATAATAGTTTTTAAAGATATTCATGTATCATGAGCTGTTTTTGAAAATGAGAAATAACTGATTTGTAATGACTTTTTCTGTGAACAAAATGTTTAGAGGTCTGATTCTCTTTGTGCATTAGCATATGATAACACCATCCATCCAGTTTCTAAACTGCTTATTCAGTTTATAGTTATAGGACACTAAAGTAGAAATTAACCAAGCATATGAAACCAGTGTACAGCAGAGCATTTTCATGCACACAGTGGCACTGTGAACTTAGAATCAGCAATTGATGTTACCTACATCCCTGGGAAATGCTACACAGACACAGAGAGAAGATGTAGATAACCCTACACAGTCAGTGACCAAGCACAGGATTTGAACTAGGAACCTTTTAGTTTAGAGGCAGCAGCACTAACTGTAACACCCTTTTTAATTCTGATAGAGAACATTATTTAGAAAGTTGATAAGGTAATATGATCTTTTGATGTGTCATAGTTATTGTACAAGTGTTGAAAAGGCTGGTTTTGTGGATCCTGACACACCTATCCACTCTATATTTGCAGTTCTGCTCAGAAACTGAAAAATTCATCTTTTTTAAATAACTTTTTTTTAAATCAAGCAGACTCAGCTCTGTAGAGAAGCTGTACCCTCTGTGGAGCTGTTAATGCTGTAATTTGAGTATTGTAATAAAAATTAATCTTTTTAAAAAGTCTATAAACTAATGGTCAAAGACACGTAAAAAACAACAATGAAGATTTCTGTTAGATGAACACAGTGCCATGTGAGCTGGAATAGACAAAATCCCTAAAGGTATCAAATTAAAAAAAACACCAAAGAGAGCTTGTGACATCTTATATGAAAATGTAGTGTAACAAAATTTGGCCTAATTGTCATCCAGACTAGGTAACTTTCTAAGCAGCTTTATTTCTTAGTTAAACAGTTATTAATTCAATTTTTGCATTTTGGTTCAGTTGATAATATGTGTATTAATCTTCTGCAATCTTCTTATTAGGCAAGCAGTGTGACCTAGTGTGTAAAGTAATGGAATGAAAGAACAAGAATGTTTGTTTTATCCCCGTAAATGAGTAGGAGACTAATTTTAGTAAGTTACTTCATCTATAATTGCTCACACTTTTAAGAAATATAAAATTGTGTGTTGCCTTTGTAATTTGCAGCTTGATTTGGATGAACCTTTCTTAAGATAACATATTTATCTGCTTAATCAAATTAAATATTGCAACACAGAGGTTTTTCCTGTAAGCTTTGAGTACAAGGCAGGAACCAACCCTACATAGGCTCCAGTCCATCACAATGTCTTCTCATACATAGTCAGTGCTATTTTATAATCACTAGGTATCTCAAAAAGCAGTGCAGGAGGAAATCCAGATCACCCATGAAAGAATCCATGTAGGCATAGACCTGCTGTTCAGAACTCATAGAAACATCAACCAGGTATAAAATTTGAATACAGGATGCTGATTCTTTGAGGCAGTCTTATTCGTTGTGCCATCTGTAAAAGAAGATATCCATTCATCAACTTAACTTATTTCAGTGTCTTTAAAATGTGGAAGGAAAACTGGAGTACCTGAGAAATTATCCATGTAGGGATAGGGATACACACATATTCCACATAGATATTAATTCAAGCCTTGTCTTCTGGAGGTGTGAGGCAGCAGTGCTAACCACTGCACCACTTTAAGAATAAATTCACTGAATTGAGTTTAGCAATTTTCAGCTTACAGCATGCACTTTTCTATTGGGGGCAACTGAGGATACCTTTTATTTAATTTACATAATGTTTCCTAATAAAACACTTCAACATTATTTGAAAGACACATGTGTACCTTCATTGTGCACAAGAGATTCAGATCAAACTAATATCTGGTCATCATTCTTTCAGCTTCTCTTGGTCAAGGTTAATGTTGAACCTGCCTTGAAAGAGACACCACTGGCAGTTACCTGAAAACATTCACATTACCATACCATCAATGTAAATACTGTTAGCCAAGAGAAGCAATCATTCTACGGATGTTAACTTTGTATGGCTACTGTATATATATATTCTGTAATTATAAAAATAATCAATGCAGTAACTCAGAGTAATTCCATCTGTTACATGAGTTTGGTTAAAATAAATGGATTATTGAGTGGTTTTCCAGGAGATATGAAGTATTTTCCATTGGTCTAATCATTTAAGTAAAAATGTTGAAGAAGCACTGTTTACTAAGACATTAAAAATGAAAGCATTATGAATAAGTGTGTACTAAGTATATTCTGTTATCTGTGAAACTGAATAAACTTACTAAATGCAATATTCTTGAATGGCTAGGATGTCACAAAAGTGGGAGTGAAATGACAGAATGAATCATCTAATAATATCCTTTCCCTCAGTAGGGAAATCTCAAAATCAGTAGGTCATTTGGCATGGCACTGCCGTAAGTAGCATAGTAGCTTCTATACATCCACCTGCAAAATATGAGCTGCTGCCAATTTTAATTTACGTCAAACAAAAAGTAAAAACAAGAGTCATGCTTCAGGCTCACAAAAAACTTCACAAGGAGGATATTTTTCAATGTCTTTTCATGGTATGCACCACAGTCATTCATATTAAGATGTTATTCATAAAAATAAAAAAGCTTCCAGAAAAGACTTACGCATTACAGCGTGACCTGAATGCTAAAAGTTGAATTCATTTCGTTTTCAATGGGAAACAGACTTTCCCATGTGCTGCTGACTTTTTTTTTAGACAGTTATTTCTTCTGTGTTAATTTCCAGAATGCAGATGATTCATTTGCCATTAGAAGGGAGCTGCAGTCAGAAAAGCTTGAGTTCAGCCGTGGCAAGAACAGAGCCAACATGATTTTGTGAATGTTGCTGTACTCATTTTAGAATAAGTACTATTCGTCATTCTCCTTCACACAGTCACCAGAAGATCAACAGTGCTCAAATTGTTTTCTTCATGGCCTCTTTCAATGCAAGGTCTGTCATTCCCATGCTTTTTGCCATGAGGGAACTCCTTGTGTGCTTGTATCATTTGGCATTTCCTTGTCCTGTATTGCTCATCTGTAATTAAGCATTGATAACATTAAATAGGAGTAATATGTTGAGATGCACAAATTCTACTCTATGAAAAATTTTTATTTACTCACTATTCTTTCATAAAAAAAGTCTATTGTATATAGTGCTATTCTAAGGCAACATTGTATAAGTACAAATAATTCTCATACAGCACATTCAGAAATATTACCGAATATCAGTTCCTTTGCTTAAATTCTAAACCGTAAGGTTCCAGCTTTTTGCCCCTGACAAGTACCACATTTCCACTTCTTATCCAGCTACCCTTTCCCTTTCTAAAACTTACAATTTCCAGGATTTTAGAGAGCATGCATCTTAGACTATTTGGGAATTCAAAGTAGGTCCTGTATGGGTTTCTGACTGGGTTCTGTCATGGACATTTGCCCCTTCCAGGGTGGTGTCATGTTTTAGCTCACTTTCAATCCTTTAATAAAAGAAATGATCAGAAATTAACAAAGAACACAATTTCCACCTTAGCATGGTAAACACATATAGAGTATAAGATCATATAAACAATGCCAGTTACTAACAGTATGTTGATGGTAAGAATCACCGGTTCAGAGTAGATCTTCCTAACCTTTTTACAGGTTTTTATCTGATCTGTCAAATAGAGGGAACATTGAATATTATAGTCTTATTTTTTCAGTATTAAAAGCAGTGTTGTGGTAACAGTAAGATTACAGTTAGAGTAGGTCTGCACCAGGGATCTTCTTTAAGTTCTTACCTTTTCAATCTGGTTATGGATGTGTTGAATTATAAGATAAAAAAAATCCCCTAGGATTAAAGTTAAATAGGAAAAGGACAGAATATATGAGGTTTAATGATGATCAGGATTTAGGAGTTAACCTGCTGGGAGAGAGAGAGAGAGAGAGAGGTTGTAAAAAAGTGGATAAACTTAAATATCTAGGATCAGTAGTAACCCAATATGGCAAGTTAGATGTAGAGATAACCCAAAGAGTACAGTGTGGATGAAGCAATTAGAAGAAGGTATCGGGAGTATTGTATGATTGTACAGTATAGTTAAGGCAAAGGTTAAAGGTAAGGTTTTAAGACTAAGATAAGAAGGCAATGATATATGGAGCTGAGACATGGGCAGTATAAGTAGCGCAGGTAAAGAAGTTAGATGTGGCACAAATGAAAATACTGAGATGGATGTGTGGAATTACAAAAAAGGACAGAGTAAGAAATGAGCCAATCAAAGGTGGGAGTGATATTTAGGAAAGTAGGTTGAAGTGGTATGGATATATGATGAGGAGAGACAATGAATATGTGGGAAAAAGATTGATGGGAATGGAAGTACAGGGGACAAGAAAGTGAGGGAGGCCAAAGCAGAGGGGGATGGATAATGTAAAAGAAGAAATAAAGTAAAAAAGTTTGAATGATGAGGAGATGCAAGACCAAGCTGTATGGAGAAGGTTGGTCAAGCACACAGAAGTGAGAAAAGAAGAAGAAAGGTTTTCTATGTAATGGGCTATGTGATGCTCTATACCATAAAATATGTAATTGAAAATAAGCCAGTAATGTAGTTTAAGTTATATTTTTTACCTTAACCAATAAGAGCAATGTAGAAATCCTCCTATTATTTACAATAACACCTGCATTTATATCTCATGGAAAAAGAAATTCATTAGTACAAATCATGGTCCATGAAATAATTTAAATCAATTCATTCATTTATCATATCCAGCAGAAACTACAATATGCTGTTTCTCAAGCAATGTTTTTTTGGTAATAAATTAATTTTATAACAAGTTTGTACCAAAACCTGTATGAATTGCTCCACTTCTGTACCTTGTGGTTCCTAACCAAAGTTAAAAAAGCACTTTTATAGTGCTGAATGGTGATGTCATTACACCATTTGTATATTACATAGTTTTTTAATTCTTTAACTATTAACAGAATTCATTTGGAAGACTGTGCAGACTAATTCCAAGACTGCTGGCCAATATTCAATAACTTTTGCCATACCTCCTAGGTTCTATCAAGGATTATTGCATCACTGTATTTAAGTACTTCAGCACAGCACACAAACTGTTGAACACTGCTAGATTTCTTTAAAACTTGCCTACTGTAAGTTATCCCTTTCCTGCTCCAGAAAGGAAATGTGAAATGTTAAACTTCAGCATCTTACAAAAATAATTGTGACTTTAGTACTATAGATAATGTGCAAAGTTAAAAATGATTAAAATCTATCAGGCAAAGAATGGTATAAATGATTTCACTATATTCATGCCGTAGCATGTGCAGTAGGTGTTTGTACTGTGCATTATCAACAGCCATGTACTTTAGCAAGTGTTTAGCTGTTCATTATAGTGCAAGATACAACAGCTAGGAATCTAGAAGTACAAGCTTGCATCTGTGGTTGGATGATAGCAACATTAGGCCTAAATGTAGGACTTTATGTAGAAGTATATAAGCCTAACATACACTACAAAATTCAAAATAACATTCAGAGCTTAATAAAATATTCCCTGGCAAGAAGAAGATAGATTTGAAACTTAACATCTCCGTAGGAAAGCAGAGTATACCAGATAAAACAAGACCAAATAAAATGTACTGCTTCTTTAGCATATAATATTTACTACCAAAATATATGTGTATTTATATACACTGGAGTATAATGAAGTAGATAAAATAGTTGTGTAGGTGGACATGGTTCTTGCTTGGCAATGAAGATTTTAAGAGTTTAAAAATGATGTGTCCAGGTGCAGGGCAAGGACAAAAAATTAACCCACACACTCACACTGGAGCAATTTACAATCTCTAATCAGTGAAGAAAGATTTAAGAGGAAACAATGTGGGGAAGAAAGGAATATTAGTGAAGAGAAGGAATATGACAAAATGAAACACACCACACGGTCAAAATTGCCACATGTACTGAATACTGTAAAAGTCATAACTCATATGCTAATCAACTTGCATATCATTGAGAGATGAGTGAGACTTATGAGGTTCAAAGCTTTCAGGTAGAATGTGGGCTCTCTGCTTTCTGCATGTCAATCAACAATAAGGTAGACTTTGTGTCTAATCATTTAAAACAAAATGATAAAGTCTCCCCAGTAACGAGCTACTGAAAGAGCACAAGGTTCTTTGAGGTGTGAGGGTCAGTGTTTTAATCACTGTTAATCATAAATGTAAGTGCTCTTCTTTATCATTTATTGGCATAACTAAAGCTCAAGCGCATGGTGACAAATGTGCTGAGGAATTAGGCTTGCACTGACAAATGTGTACAGCTAGTAAAACCCCCTTGGTAATAATATCTCCATTACATATACAGTATACACACAAAATATGATTTAAATAATGATATATAAGCATAATGTTAATTGTGATTTTACCACTCCAAATATAATTCAATTAATTGGAAATAAATTATTTAAATACTAGACATTAAGCCCGTTACAATAACGGGCGCTAGAACAGTACTGCATAAACATTAGTAAGAATAGTCTATATTAAATGGCAAGGGACCTTGTATGTGACTGTAATATGCGTCACTGTATTGTGTGCCTTTAATTTTCTCTCTCAGTAATACTGGTTTGTATTTCCGTGAAATGCCTGTAATTTTGTCTGACAGTAATACAGTGGAACCTCGGTTCACGACCATAATTCGTTCCAAAACTCTTGTTGTAACCCGATTTGTTTGTGTACCGAAGTAATTTCCCCCATAGGATTGTATGTAAATACAATTAATCCATTCCAGACCGTATGAACTGTATGTAAATATATATTTTTTTAAGTTTTTAAGCACAAATATAGTTAATAATACCATTGAATGCACAGCATAATAGTAAACTGGATGTAAAAACATTGAATAATACTAAGAAAACCTTGAACAACAGAGAAAACTAACACAGCAAGAGTTTGCGCTATAGCCTTACGACCTGCTCGCTAAAAACACTTTTTTTTAATGAGTTTTAAGCACAGGGAAAAAATGAACATTTGAAAAATCCGTAATTTAATAAACAACCAAGAAAAGTAACATTGCAACAATGCACACGCGCGCCTGTGTATGTGTCTCTTTCTCGCGGGCCTGCATGTGTGTGTCTGTCTCTCCCGTGTGTGTCTTTCTTAAGCACACGCCTTTGTGTCTGTGTGTGTGTGTCTCTCTCGCCTGTGCGTGTGTGTGTCTGTCTGTCTCTCTCGCGCACGCCTGTGTGTGTCTCTCTCGTGCCTGTGTGTGTGTGTCTGTCTCACGCACGCCTGTGTGTGTGTCTGTCTTGCGCGCGCCTGTGTGTGTGTGTCTGTCTCGCGCGCGCCTGTGTGTGTGTGTGTGTGTGTGTGTGTCTGTCTCTCGTGTGCCTTTGTGTGTGTGTCTGTCTTGCACGCGCCTTTGTGTGTGTATCTGTCTGTCTTTGTGTGTGTATCTGCCTGTGTGCGTGTATCTGTCTCTCTCTCTGCACAGGGAAAGCACAGGAAGAGATTGAACACGTGCCGTGTGGCCCCGCACATGCGCACTTCACCAGAAGACACACACAAGGACACCTGGACACACAGAGGGGTTTCCTGTGTGTGTGTGTGTGTCTTGTGCGGTCCTGTGTGTGTGTGTGTGTGTCTCACGTGCGCCTGTGTGTGTGTGTGTCTGTCTCGCGCACGCCTTTGTGTGTGTGTCTGTCTCTCGCGCGCCTATGTGTGTGTGTGTCTGTCTCTCTCTCTGCAGAGGGAATGCACAGGAAGAGACTGAACACGTGCTGTGTGGCCCCGCGCATGCGCACTTCACAAGAAGACACACACAAGGACACCTGGACACACAGAGGGGTTTCCTCTGTGTGTGTGTGTCTTGTGCGCGCCTGTGTGTGTGTGTGTGTGTGTCTCACGCGCGCCTGTGTATGTGTCTCACACGCGCCTGTGTGCGTGTGCCTGTTTCGCAGGCGCCTGTGTGTGTGTCTGTCTCATGCACGCCTGTGTGTGTGTCTGTCTCTCTCTCTGCACAGAGAATGCACAGAAAGAGACTGAACACGTGCTGTGTGGCCCTGCGCATGTGCACTTCAACAGAAGAGACACACACGGACACCTGGACGCACACAGGGGTTTTATTAAAGAGGATTTATGTAAAAAATAAGGAAAATGTGACAAAACAAAAAATACATAATATAAGAAGGAAACTTTACACAAATGAAGAGAAAACCAAAAGCATGTAAAAACTGCAAGTGCAGTTTTTAGCACCACATTATGTGCAGTCCCTTGCAAAAAATCTGAAACAGAACTAATGTAACATTATTAACTGTTGCAGGTGGTGGATAATCTAGATGTATCTTGAGGAGAGGAGAAGTATCCCTGCATAATCTACAGGACAAAAATTTTAAGATAACAATATTTTGCATGTAGTAGAATCTTTTTTTCATTTTCTTAAGTATTTACTAAACTAAATGTGTGCACACTTCTCCACTTCTGTTTTCTGCAATGGAAAGAGCAGCCCAGTAGTTGCACATATTTTTCCTGTGTGCATTAGTCACAGCCTGCTTTTGTTGGCACACCATATTCTGTCCTTCTTCACGTGCCCAAAAAGTTCAGCTTACATTTTGCGAGCAACATGTTAAGCAATATTCTCTGGATTCTAATTGAAGTACAATATTTTATTTTAAATGACCAACTGCTTTACAGCCTTGTTCTGAAACTGAGTAGTGTTTGACGTCTGCTGGACATATTTTAACTTGCTTTAGCGAAAGGATATCTGAGCAACAATGGTGAGCAAAGGTTAACTATGTGACTCTGAACAAGTCACCTAATGGGTTAAATTTGTTATATATTTTTCTCTGTACATGTAAAGAACATGAACTCATTGCGGCATGCTATATTAACGCTAAAAACTGACAGACCACTCAAAACATATCTCAGACATTTGGAGAGGATGTCTCATGATAGCGGACTTGCTCAAGTGCATGAAAGGAGCTGTAGAAGAGGTAACATTTAAATGATTATAGAAATTCTGCCTTTGATATTTTAAGCAGCAACTGTGGTACATTTTCTAATAAATTGTGTTTGGGTTGCATTTCAAACTGAAAATTTATTTCCAGATAAGGTTGTCAAAACGGGAGATGTCACCAGGTGATTCAGGATTTTCAGAAAAAAAATACTATAGGAATCAATATAACATTCATCAAATCTGAACAGATTCTGTCATTCACCATGACATTAAATTGCATTTTTGCTATTGAGCCAGACAAAGATTAGACAGAAAACATTTCTTTTTAGGTATTAGTATTGAAAAGGAGAAACCCTGACTGTTTTAAAGTATCTTGATGCTATATATATTTTTCAAAGAAAAATAAAACAAAAATCTGAATTCAGGATACAAGCCTGATTTGCAGACATTTGGTAATCAGCAAACAATACCACCCACACTTATTACAAATCAACACTCTTTCAGTGTTGCACAAACAATGAATTACAATAACTTGCATAAGTCAAATATCTAAAGCTATTGTAAAATCCCACTATAGTTTACGTAAGAAAATGAATGAGACCACCTACAGAGAATGAGTAGACAATAGGATCTGTTGGACAAGGACTAGATCACATTTGAAGCTGTTGATCAGTTGTACTGAATGCAATTAATTCATTCAGAATTACTGGGATTGACCCATCAAATTCTGAAAAAAGGTTCCAATAAAAGGGGTCTACAGTCATTACAGAAATATAATATCAGATCTAACAGAGAGGGAACAATGTGGTATTTGTTTAAAAAGTCTGAATATTAGGAAAGACAAATGTATGTAATTTCTGTGGTTAGGGTTGCCTCTGTTTTATCCTGCCTCTCAAAAGGCTATTCACACATACTTTGGTGAATTGTGACGTAAACTACTGACTACTAAGTCATCAAGCAGTCTGCCCCCACCTGTGCCCACATAAATGTAACAGTGTGAGTTCTGTAAGGCATTTCAGCTTTCAAAATGCACTCTAATACTTACCTCATGTATTAGGTTTATATGCAAGTCACAATGACCCCATAACTGATAAGCATCGACTGGGGCACAGTTTTGTCACTTAGACATTGACAGGTTTATTATAATTGGCTCTTTTCTTTTTTAACTATTTGATAATTGATGACATAAAAATTCCATATTAAGAAATCCTGAAACACAGTGCAGCCACAGGAACTTCAGCATGTGCCATGTTTGTCAAAATTAGAAAAACATCATATATTTTTAATTGAGTTTAAATGAAGATGCAGAACCCAAAGTACAAATGGAAAAACATTTATTATAAAGCTATGCCATGCTGAAAATGGTCATAAAATTTGTTTGGGAATGGACTTCTCTACTCCTCCTCATACCGGAAGATGCACAACAAATGACATTTAATTCTTTCTGAAAGGCAGGTCTGATTGTGCTTCTGCAGCTTCAAAATCTATTAAGTTATGCAATGAAATACTGAGATATTTGTGCATTTTCCAAACAAAGATAATCATGTTTTTGTTACATATAAATACAGATATATATTTGATGTATATGAACACACATACTGTGCTTTGTATGTTACTTCCAATGTACTAAATATCAACCTTTCATTACTTTTTCCTGGTACTGTATGTATACTGGTACCCTACTGTTTATGATGTACTTGACTGTCCCATCCTGCATTTAGCCAGAACTCCAGTTTCACATCTGTCAGTCACAGACACACCTTGGACTCCTTTTGTAAATTCTGGGTGCCAATAACTTTTTATATGTTTGAATGGAAAAGGAAACAGATTAGAATATATTGTAGAAGATTAGAACATTTGAGCAATTTTGACAAGAGCTTGCTATTCAGTACAAGAAGCTAATCAATCCTAATTTCTCAAAACTAAAATGAAGTTCAGTTTTGACAGTATGTAAAAGCCTGCTCTTAACTACATCACTTTGAAATGTATTCTATGTGTCTTTATTTGTTGAAGTTAGATACAGAAATCTGTTTCCTCCCTGATGCATGTAGTCTCATAGACAAAGCAGCTTAATGCATTGAAAAGGTGAACCACACTAAAAGCTTGACTTGGTGTTCATTTAAGTAGGTCCTGCAGGGAATAATTTGATAAATAGAAAGTCACAGCTGGTTAAGACTCTGGTTGTAATAGCTTCTCCAGAGAGCATTGTATACGGGTGGTCCCAAGACTTCATATATCCTTCCATAACCATAACAGTTCTATTTTTTTACCTCATGAAATCTTTCTATAAAATTTCATTATAGACAGCATTTCTTGTAAATATTCTGTCCGAGTTTGGCAAGAGTTTGCCTTGTTCAGGACCATCTACAACCTTGACAACAACATCTGGAAAGCTTCTAACTCTTGATAATGCAACATATAACTGACCGTGGCTGAGTACTGGTTCTGGCAAGTAAATGCCAACTTTTTGTAAGGTTTGCTCTTCTGAGTCTCTCTCTTTTAGCGTTTTTCTGACGCTCATTTTCTTTTTCTTCAATCGATCTATTTGTTCGTATTTTTTTTTGTCTTTCAGCCTTTCTTTTGTTGATGTTTACTTGTTGAGCTAACCTTTCTTCCTGGAGATGTTACTTATATAGGATTTGATTGTCTGTGTCCCCGTCCTTGAGCCGTCACCTTAACGTGGTGGAGGGGTTTGCGTGTCCCAATGATCCTAGGAGCTATATTGTCCGGGGCTTTATGCCCCTGGTAGGGCCACCCAAGGCAAACTGGTCCTAGGTGAGGGATGAGACAAAGAATGGTTCCAAACCTCCAATGAAGAATAAAAACTGTGGACGACGTTTTCCCTTGCCTGGACGCGGGTCACCGGGGCCCCCCTCTAGAGCCAGGCCTGGAGGTGGGGCTCGATGGCGAGCGCCTGGTGGCGGGCCTGCACCCATGGGGCTCGGCCGGGCACAGCCCAAGAGGTAGCGTGGGTCCTCCTCCCATGGGCTCACCACCTATGGGAGGGGCCAAGGAGGTTGGGTGCAGTGTGAGTTGGGTGGTGGCGAGGCGGGACCTTGGCGGTCTGATCCTCGGCTACAGAAACTGGCTCTTGGGGCGTGGAATGTCACCTCTCTGAAGGGAAGGAGCCTGAGCTAGTGCGCGAGGTGAGAGGTTCGGCTAGATATAGTCGGACTCACCTCGACGCACAGCTTGGACTCTGGAACCAATCTCCTTGAGAGGGGCTGGACTCTCTACCACCCTGGAGTTGCCCCGGTGAGAGGCCAGCAGGTGTGGGCATACTTATTGCCCCGACTTGGAGCCTGTGCATTGGGGTTTACCCGGTGGGCGAGAGGGTGGCCTCCCTCCGCCGGGTGGGGAAGGGTCCTGACTGTTGTTTGTGCGTATGCGCAACAGCAGTTTGGAGTATCCACCCTTTTTGGAGTCTCTGGAGGGGTTGCTAGAGGGCATACCTTCTGGGGATTCCCTCGTTTTGCTGGGAGACTTCAATGCTCACGTGGGCAATGACAGTGAGACCTGGAAGGGCGTGATTGGGAGGAATGGCCCCGATCTGAACCCAGGGTGTTTTGTTGTTGGACTTCTGTGCCCGCCACGGATTGTCCATAACGAACACCATGTTCAAGCATAAGGGTGTTCATATGTGCACTTGGCACCAGGACACCCTAGGCCTCAGGTCGATGATCGACTTTGTGGTGTGTGCCGGACTTGCGGCCATATGTCTTGGACACTCGGGTGAAGAGAGGGCCAGAGCCGTCAACTGATCACCACCTGGGGGTGAGTTGGCTTCGATGGTGGGGAAGATGCGGTCAGACCTGGTAGGCCCAAGCGTGTTGTGAGGGTCTGCTGGGAACGGCTGGCAGAGTCCCCTGTCAGAAGTAGCTTCAACTCCCACCTCGGCAGAACTTCAACCACGCCCCGAGGGAGGTGGGGACATTGAGTCGAATGGGCCATGTTCCGTGCCTCTATTGTTGAGGCGGCTGACGGAGCTGTGGCCGCAAGGTGGTCGGTGCCTGTCGGCGGCAATCCCCAACCCGTTGGTGGACACGGTGGTGAGGGATGCCGTCAAGCTGAAGAAGGAGTCCTATAGGACTTTTTTGTCCTGTGGGTCTCTGGAGGCAGCTGATAGGTACCGGCAGGCCAAGCGGAATGCGGCTTCGGTTGTTGCTGAGGCAAAACTTCGGGCATGGGAGGAGTTTGAGAGGCCATGGAGAGCGACTTTGGACGGCTTCGAGGAGATTCTGGTCCACCGTCCGGCGTCTCAGGAGGGAAGCAGTGCAGTGTCAACACTGTATATGGTGGGGATGGTGTGCTGCTGACCTGACTCGGACGTTGTGGGTCGGTGGGGGAGTACTTCAAGACCTCCTCAATCCCACTAACATGCCTTCCAATGAGGAAGCAGAGCCTGGGGACTCTGAGGTGGGCTCTCCCATCTCTGGGACTGAAGTCACCGAGGTGGTCAAAAACTCCTTGGTGGCAGGGCCCGGGGTGGATGAGATACCGGAGTTCCTTAAGGCTCTGGATGTTGTAGGACTGTCTTGGTTGACACGTCTCTGCAACATCGCATGGACATCGGGACAGTGCCTCTGGATTGGCAGACCGGGGTGGTGGTCCCCTCTTTAAAAGGGGACGGAGGGTGTGTTCCAACTATAGAGGGATCACACTCCTCAGCCTCCCTGGAAAAGTCTATTCGGGGTTCTGGAGAGGAGGGTCCGTCGGATAGTGAACCTCGGATTCAGGAGGAACAGTGTGGTTTTAGTCCTGGTCGCGAACAGTGGACCAGCTCTCACCCTTAGCAGGATCCTGGAGGGTGCATGGGAGTTTGCCCAACCAGTCTACATGTGTTTTGTGGACTTGGAAAAGGCATTGACCGTGTCCCTCGGGAATCCTGTGGGGGTGCTCGGGAGTATGGGGTACGGACCCCTGATAAGAGCTGTTGGTCCCTGTACAACCGTGTCAGAGCTTGGTCCGCATTGCGGCAGTAAGTCGAGCCCGTTTCCAGTGAGAGTTGGACTCCGCCAGGGCTGCCCTTTGTCACCGATTCTGTTCATAACTTTTATGGACAGAATTTCTAAGCGCAACCAGGGTGTTGAAGGGGTCGGTTTGGTGGACTCAGGATTGGGTCACTGCTTTTGCAGATGATGTTGTCCTGTTTGCTTCATCAGGCCGTGATCTTCAGCTCTCTCTGGATCGGTTCGCAGCTGAGTGTGAAGCGGCTGGGATGAGAATCAGCACCTCCAAATCCAGAGCATGGTCCTCAGCCGGAAAAGGGTGGAGTGCCCTCTCAGGGTTGGGGGAGATCCTGCCCCAAGTGGAGGAGTTCAAGTATCTCGGGGTCTTGTTCACGAGTGAGGGAAGAATGGAGCGTGAGATGACAGGCGGATCGGTGCGGCATCCGCAGTGATGCGGGCTCTGCATCGGTCTGTCGTGGTGAAAAAAGAGCTGACCCGTAAGGCAAAGCTCTCAATTTACCAGTCGATCTACGTTCCTACCGTCACCTATGGTCATGAGCTATGGGTAGTGACCGAAAGAACGAGATCGCCAATACAAGCGGCTGAAATGAGTTTCCTTCGCAGGGTGTCTGGGCTTTCCCTTAAAGATAGGGTGAGGAGCTCAGTCATCCGGGAGGGGCTCAGAGTAGAGCCGCTGCTCCTCCGCATCGAGAGGAGTCAGATGAGGTGGCTCGGGCATCTGATCAGGATGCCTCCTGGATGCCTCCCTGGTGAGGTGTTCCGGGCACGTCCAACCGGGTGGAGGCCCTGGGAAGACCCAGGACACGCTGGAGGGACTATGTCTCCTGGCTGGCCTGGGAGCCTTTGGGATTCTCCGGAAGAGCTGGAAGAAGTGGCCGGGAGAGGGAAGTCTGGGCTTCTCTACTTAAGCTGCTACCCCCGTGACCCGACCTTGGATAAGCGGAAGAGGATGGATGGATGGATGGATTGTCTGTGTCTTTTGTTCTACTTGACATGTCCTTTTTTTTTTGGGTGGCATGTTGTTAGTAGATATTTCCGTAATATTTTCTCTTACAGTAATACTGGCTTGTATGTGGCTGTAATATGCGTCACTGTATTGTGTGCCTTTAATTTTCTCTCGCACTAATACTGGCTTTGATGTCCGTAATATGACTTTAATTTTCTGTCACAACAGTGGGCAATCAGCAGAGTGTCCCCAGCAACTGATTTAATGTGTGGTGTGCAGTTGATAATCGTGCCCGTGGCGTCTCCCCAGCAAGTACTGTGCAGTTCCCCAGCAAGTATTTTAATCTGTGCTGGCGTGTAGCTGATTATTGTATGTGTGGTGTCTCCCCAGCAACGGATTTTATGTCCGCGGCCGCGACTACCCAATCAGCACTCTCCCCAGCAATGATGTCTTTTATTTGCTTATCATACGCTGCCGCGGCAAGGCCATTCACTATGTGCCTAGCTTCCAGTGTGTGGGCGACCAAGGTGCCGTGCGTGCACACTGAGCCAGAAGACACACACACGGACACCTGGACGCACACAGGGCTTTTATTAAAGAGGATGCATGTGTGAAGAGAGATTGTGGAGTCATCTGACTTTAGGCTGGTGTGGGGCCCTGGGCAGCCACCCAATGCCCTGCCCAAACCACAAGTGATAACTTTTGAGTGTTTGAATGTTTGTGGTAAAAGATCACAAAAGATTGTGATTTTCTGAACCTAATATTTAGGTCTACTGAGTTAAAATGTTACAGGATCTTGTTGCTTCCTGTATCATCACCACTAATTTCTAAAAAAAATTTTTCTGTATTCAAAGAGACAAAGTCATTGCTCATGCCAATCTTCTAACACAATTAATTAAGAACAGAATAGAGCAAACATTCTTTGGTCTGTAGGAAAGATACGGCTATGTATCATCTGCATAAGAGTGAAGGCAGATATTATGTTGCTTTCAATATCTCCTCGTGTTAGATTGTAAAATGAAAACAGTAAAGGTCTGAGCTATATCTAGAACTAAACATAATGGAGTACAGTCATCATTTTCCTGAATGTAGTGAAATTGGTTTAATAGATATGAACTAAACTATGCAATGATACTGCCTGTGAGCCCCGATGTGAATTTTCAAGCCTAGGTAACAGAATAGAGTGGTCAATTGTGTCAAAGGCTGCATCTGCGTAAAAGTTGTTAATATGTCATGTAATATATAAGACAAGACAAAGATAAAATGTTGGGGCACATTGAAGGTGAGTCCCATATAATTGATGGAAAAAACAACAAAATATCGAATAAGTCTTTTCAGACTGGAGTAAAATAACAGTTTTACTGTTTTAGGAGCCCCTAAAGAAGAAGCCAGACTGGAATGGGCGGGCCAGGAAACCATGACCCAGAAGTGGTATCAGTAGGACTGCCTGTCATATGATCTGTAGGGGAGAAAGGAGAAGAAACATTAAGCAACAGTGGCAACGCTCAACTTTGGGTGGAATTACCATTAAGCCATTAAGTTCTCTCCCAAGCGCATGTGTCTTGTAGTCATTGACAGCATAAATTAATCCTGTTTATATACTGTGACCACGGCAAAGGCCAGAATGGAACTTCTCATCTGAACTGAGATGAGTAAGGTGAGAATGAAATTGTGGGTAAACTATCTGTCAAAGTAATCAAGAAAGAAAATATAAATTTGAAAATTGAATAAGTATATTTAGATCTAGTTTTGATTTTTTCAATAGTGGACCATTAAGTGATGCTTTTATTGTATTAGAAACTGTGATTGGCCATAATAATCCATCGATCCATCCATCGATAAGGCTAAGGATGACTGCTGCCTGAATAGAGACTGAACTTTTCAGTAGTTTTGTCGGGATTAAGGTCTAAGGGACAGGTAGTATGTTTCTTTTAAGAAGTTCAAGTTATACTTTCCTGTTCTTTTGTAAAGTTAGAACTGCTTAGGAGTTGTGCACAAGGAGAGTCAAGCTTGATGCATTAATAGTAAGTTTGTGATCTTGTATTATTAATTTTATAATCAGGAACTTCATAAATATGTTCTGGTAATGGTTTAGGGATTTTGTATGGCAGTTCAAATATCCCATTTGTCAAATTATCAACTGTTGTAAAGAGTACACAAGGGTTATCTATGCTTTCATCTGTCAATCTATAGTAGTATACAAAGTTGTCCAGAAAATACCTTTTTGTACTGTTTGTTTAACACTCAGTCCATGTAGTTCAGAAAACTTTCAGCTTTAGGTGAGATATGGACATTAGAGCAGTTTTGACAAGAACAGCTGCTCTCCATTTACACCCTAGTTTTTTGTCATTCTAATTTAAGAGTATGAATGCTGTCATCAAAGCAGGCCAAAGTTCTTTTCTGCTACTCCTGCCTGTTGAGAATGGCAGAAGGGGTAAACTGGAGCTTTTATTTTCCTCTTCCCCATTGTCAACTGACCGTGATGATGTTAATGGAGTTTGTTTTGTAATCGTTTGATTATGTTATTTAAATTGGAATTTCTGCATTTTACTGCATGTTCACCTTAATACCTGTAAATATGTTCATTTATGTATATAGCTGGGAACTTGTACTCGGTTAACAGCACTATACAAAAATAAATTGCATCGTTGTAGCAATCACAATTTACAAATCACAAAACAGAGTTGTATTTAAAAGCTTTTTAATCTTACTGATAACCTGACTAATGTAAATCATACCGTATGGTCAATATTATTGAAAAAACTGAAGGCTAGTAACATCTTTAAACTAGGGCCATACAGTGTAAGGAACCATGGCTGATAGTAACAGTTAGTTTAGTTTACCTTTATTGCCCAAAAGTGGAAACTTGTTTTTATCCAGCCAGAAACATGCAAAAATATATTCCTTCCCATAAGGCATGGAAAAAAAATACAAATTAGTGACATGTTTTTATGCATAAAAACAGAATTCTAGAATAGTTCTTTATTTAAAAAAATTTAATTTGGAATCTTTAAAATTTTCATTATAATAGGTATAACACTATTTCTACTTCTATTTGTTTTAAATTTTGGCAGAAGGTAAAATTTGAAAACAATTGTTTAAGCAGTATATCTGGCCCTTTATAGTCTCATCTGCTTTTCTTTTTGTTCCTTTGTTACACAGTTTTTCAATATTAACTCAAGATCAAAATTCATGATTATAAGATGCAATTAATGAAACACAAATAGGTATATTAAGGATTAAGGCCCCAAAGAAAACCCTATTTAATGTCCAGAGATTTGAAAAGGGATGGAAGTGGGCCACTAAACCTCTGACATGATGCACCAGTCTTCATAAGCTCTTCGAGAGCAGAAATAATGCCTCTTGTTAATTAAGAAGCTCTGTCTCCTGCAGAAGCAGATTCCAAAAAGAACACCAATTTCTGTGCTTGTGATGGTTTATGTGTAGGAGGAGGTAGAAGAGGCTGGGCTTGGAGCTCTAGGGCACATAGGAGTTGAAGTGTCATTACAAGTAACTGCTTTTCAGTAGAAATGTCCATAATTTTGCCTTTCAAAAACAGCTGACCTTGAACATACTGTAGCCTCGCATTCCCGGGCCACCTCACACTTCCGGGCCGGACAGACAGACAGACACACTTCCATGCATAGACATTTATATATATCTTAATTCTTCTTCTTTTGGCTGCTCCCATTAGGGGTTGCCATAGTGGAACATCTTTTTCCATAACATATACAGTACATTATATCTTAATTACATATTATTTATTGTTTCTCTGGTTATGTTTCAACATTTTGTTTAGTGTTTATATTGCACTTCTTTTAGCCATGCTATATTTCTAATCATCCATAATTGGATGTGCTTATTAAGAGTAAATTGAATTGAATAGATTAACTGCACAGGCAGTCACACCACCCACCTCTCACCGTTCATGCTAAACATGTTATATTTATCTACTCAAAAAAAACACAGATAATTAAGAAGAAATCAGAAACATTAAAAGAATGTCATATTAGTAACTGGCACTGAAAATCCATCCTGTGTAGTAAAAAATATCAATACATAAAATATTTAATTTGTGCTAGCCTGTGTCTATACCATATCTGATACTATCCAGACATTAAGCATTCTTCTTTTTAAAGATTTCTTTCTGCCAATTTGTTTCTTTTGTTGTTAATCAGCTTAAAAACAGTTATGAAATGGAGAAGGAAGGCTACTTAGTGGCATGGTGGTTACAGCTGCTACATCACAACTCCAAAATCCTGGGTTGAAATCCTGGCTTAGCCACTGTTTTATGGAGATTACATGTTCTCCCTGTGTCTGTGTCAGTTTCTCCCCTGTAGATAGTCTCAGGCCCTGCACAACTCTGATTTGCATTAACAGGCTGAATAAATCAAATAAATGGATGGAAGAGGTATACTTGTTTAGTTTTGAAAGAAGGTAAAAGATATTTAGTCAACATAGTAGCAGTGTGTTTATTGCACGCTTAAAAAAATCTTCTACTGAGGTCACATAGTCAGACAATACCAAGTACAGTACATGTGCAACACCTCAGGAATGCTGTTTGAGTTTTAACTCTGCTTCTGGTGTCCTTAAATACTCTCCAAATACCAGTGTCACTGCAACAGAGAAAAGGTGATTCCAGGATGCTGACCATAATACACCTTTCAGTTACCATCCTTTCAAAGTCTGTGTTTCTTTTGGTCATTTTATTTGCAAGTTTCAAATATGGCTTTTTCAGCTTATATGGCAAACATCCCAGAAGATTCACTCTAAGGGCAGTACAAAGCCAATAAAACAAGATGAAACAGACAATGAAATAACCTCAGTACTGAGAATGACCTTGTGGGCCAGAGGCTGAGTTTCTGGACTGTAAAACACAAGGCTGGTAGGTCAGTACTTACCATAAAGCCATTAACTGCATAGTGACTCCAACTGTAGAAATCTGGCAACAGCCAATGTATAAATACTACTTATTGAAAACATTCACAAACCTGTTAATCCAATTCAGGGGATGCTGACAAGACATAAAGCAGGAAACAGCACTGTATGTAATGGCAGCTCATCACAGAGCCCACTCACATACTCATCCACACAGGATCAATGTTAACCTAACCTGGACATTTTTGGGGATATAAGGGGATGCTGGATCTATGACTGTTGTGCCACAGTGTCGTCCACAAGTCTCAGCTGATTTATTAAACATGAAAGAGGTGCCAGGGTGAACATGAGGACTGAGTGGCAATTGATCTCCATCCTTGATGAACACCTGTCAGGCTTGGAGCGAGTTTCTGCCTTTAGTCGCTGATCACCACATTCTCTCCAATGCTATTTTTGAACAAGTGCTGCGGATGATTTTTTCATCAAAGGGTCCTTTTGTAATTGTGCAGATGGCTTCATTTGAGGAACAATGCATAGCGTCTCTCACATACTTGGTTGTACCGATTTGAAAAGGACATGCTGTCCTTGACAAAAGGGAAAAAAAGGCCTGGTAGCTAAATTGTGACAAATAATTTCAGCATTATCTCATTTAAATTTTCTTTCTTTCTTTCTTTCTTTCTTTCTTTCTTTCTTTCTTTCTTTTTCTTTCTTTCTTTCTCCACCACCCTCATATGAAAATTAAACAAAAATAACAGAAATTAAGACAATGATTGGTAACAATGAAGACCAGAAAAAATAAGCAACTGGACACAATGAGTGGCTAAAGTCCTGGAGATTAACAATAAAAAACACAAGCTATTGGTGCTCAGCTCAAATGACAGCTCGGTGGGAGTACAGTGACTTTCACCTTTCTGATAGTAAGCCAATCCATCCATTTTCTAAACACACTTATACAGAGCAGGATCACTGGAGCAATATCCCAGCAAGCATTAGGCACAAAGGAAGAGCAATCCCTAGGTGAACACACACACATATATATCATGGCCCAATATAGAATCACCAGTTCACCTAACCTGCATGAGGGAGGGCACTCACATGAATACAGGGAGAGCATGCAACTCCATGCTGGGAGCACCCAACATGCAAACCCTGGCCTCCTTATTGCAAGGCAGCAGCAAAGATTATGCAACAATCAGACATCATTAAAACTGATCAGTAACAGTCATTCATTTTATGAGCTTATTTGTGCACTGAAATATCCAGTAGTTCATAATAGCATTTCATCATAAAAATTCTTTCCATACTATATTTATTCATTTTTACAGTGTAATAAAATTACATGACATCATTAAAAATAATAAAATCAAACATTGTATAAATACCATATACTAAAATATTAAAATGAAATTAAAATCAGGTATTTAAAAATAGGATGGAAAAATTTAATTTCCAGCTCTATTAACAAATATCAGGGTGAAAAGACCAGGGTGGAGAGGAACATAAAACTCCATTTGGAGAAAATAAACATCTATGGAGTTCCAGGGCTAAATGATTGTGTAGCCACACCACCCCACAGGCATTTGTGCAAATGTGCCTGTGTTTATCCATTACATTAGCCCACCTGTAGTGGTTCCATTGAAGCCTGATAAAACTTTTGTGTAGTCCATCCACCACTTTAGGCCATCACGGCTGTAGACCATTGTCCATTCATCTCCCAAACACCCTTCTTCTAAACTTACCTCCATTGTTGCATCGGACCTGGGACAGGAAATTACAAAAGGAGAGCAAGTAGCACAGAAAATATTGTTATTTTTGTGTCTACCTGTTCCTAGTTAGTACTAGCATTATACAGAGTACAAATCAGCTTGCTTGATGTATTCTTTAGCCCTGTTTCCATATCATTTGTTTGTAGCAGATGCCAGCTGATAATGAAACCCATGTTGGTGCTTCTTTATTGATATTTTGCAAAGCAAAACATATTTTTTTCTTTGTAATTGCCAAATATAAATGGCATTCTTACATTCTAAGGGAAATTTAAGAAAGAAGTGCTGCCACTGTGACCACTCCTGTAAGTTGCAACTTCTAAGGAGAGAACTGGAAGGTAATTTTGTTCCCCAGTTTATGCTAAAGTCAGCCTGAAATGGCATTTTGTGGTCTGTTGTATCTGGAGTGCTATCTGATGCATTTCCTTTGCATTTTTCCCAAAGAAAAAAATGAGAGCAAATCCTTAACCTCACATTTCTCCCAAAATTCCAGTTGTAAATATATGTGAACACAACAACGTGGGAAGGCAAAATGCCACAAATAGGGCATGTGAACACAGCAAAAGACCGCAACTTTGTAATTCCTTATGGCTTTCAATATACACATCACATTTTACCCTTTTGCTGCACTCACATACTTTGGGAATTTTTAACTTTTCAGAGCAGAATTTCACATGAATGTGCTCTCAAATGTTAAATTTCAGTAAGACAGTTCAGAGATAGCTTTATAACCTCAGTTTGCTGAGTTCTGATTTGGCAGTAACCTCTCACTTCGCTTCACTTCACAATCTCTGTATTATAAAAAAAAATCCTGTGGAATGAATGACTAGTAGACAACATGTGATCTTCACGTTAAGCTCACAAAAGACAAATAAAAGAACCGCGAGATGAAAGAGAATGGGCAAAAAAACCCAAAACAGTAGTGTAAAGGGAAGCAGCACACATAGATACAGGTGTCTCAGTGCACATCATTCAATGCACAAAACATAGATTTACACAATAATGGAACATACACTATGAGAATCTGTGGACCCACAACAGTTAAAGCAACGACAAGTTTAATTTCAAAGAAAACACAATTCGGTCAGGTGTATATTTATGATGACGGAGAAGCGATCACAACGCAAGCAGCAGAGACACAAAGTAGGAAAAAGGACAGCTGCTGCAAAGGCTTTAAAAAGATCGAAGGGCAGCGCAACAGCAGCGCCCCCCACCGCGCGTGAGCAGTGTTATACGTCTTGCAAGAAAGAATTTAACCATGCCCAGGGCCGTAAATAAAGGACAAGTATTGTTTTTACAATGTCACGCAAGTCCAGGCAGTGAGCCATCATTTAAAACAAGTCCACAGACATCTAACCTAGCAGTTGTTGGATTGCATCTGTCAAACAAGCATCATGTGCTCCCAGTTCTTAAAACAATGACAAGAGATAAGCAAAATGTGCAGCTCGCCAGCAGCAGGAAGACTGCAGATGATGTGATGGCATATCCTTAGTGTGCGTTCAGCCTCTCCTCGACTTCACAACGCGAGCAGCGCTATATGTCTGGCGAGGAAGAGATGTAACCACGCACTGGGGCCGAAAATAAAGGACAAGTATTGTTTTTACAAAAGTTTTTCAAGTAAAAGTTAAAATAATGCATATGTAACAATTCCCAAGAAAATAACAATCTCTTTAAATTGTATATTGCCTGCCTAAGTTAAAGTCATCCCTGATGGAGGATCGCAGGAATCATGGGAAAGAGGGGTCTTTAATTGGATTATCGTTATTTCAGATGTGGAATGGCCAAATGGGAGAGGCAGCTTGATGAATGAGGTCTCCAGGACTCTAAACAAATCCTAATCATATTATGTGATATCATCTAATGTGAAATTCTACTCCATACTTATAGAATTTTTATTTTTATACTGTATTGAGGATTTGTTCTGTTCTATGTATTGAACTGTATTGTATTAACCCCCTTCTTTTTGACACCCACTGCACGCCCAACTTACCTGGAAAGGGGTCTGTCTTTGAACTGCTTTTCCCAAGGTTTTTTTGATTTTTTCCCTACAAGGGTTTTTTTTGGGAGTTTTTTTCTGGTCTTCTTAGAGGGTCAAGGCTGGGGGACTGTCAGGAGGCAGGGCCTGTTAAAGCCCATTGCGGCACTTCTTGTGTAAATTTGGGCTATACAAAAAATAAATTGTATTGTATTGTATATCCGGTAAACCAAACATGGGGGTGGGCGAGCAAAGTGAGCAGGGGGCAGAGCCCCCTAGTTTATAAAATAAACAAAAGTAATAATTAGGACATCCAAAAATACAGTATAATTTGCCAGTCACACAATGATGTATTATTCTTAATGTATCTGTCCATCCATTTTCTAAATAGAAATCCAGATCACTTTTGCGAGGAAGCTAGAGCTTTTGCTAGCAATAGCAAGCCCTAGGCACAGAGCAGAAACTATCTCTGTACAGGTAACTGTTAACAGGGAACAGTAGTCTAACCCATCAGCATAAGCTACACAGTAGGAGCCACGCTGGATGAGATGCTAGTTTGTTACTAAGTAGTTACAGCATATTACTTTATATACAATGTAACATGTATATTTCTACTTCACCTTCCTAACAGTAAATCAGGACCGCTTGAGATTTGGTGCTGAACCTTCCACTAGATAAAATGGAAACAGACACATGCACATCAGTATGCATAGCACACCAGGAGCTACACAATCTGTGAGGCTTTGAACCTGTGTATCAGAGATGGCCATGAGTAGCACAGGGGTTCTATAGGAATCAGTACTGGCTCACTCCATGCTTACCCTGTACACATCAGATTTTTAGATACAATTCTGAATCATGTTATCTGAAGAAATTTCCTGAAGATACAACCATAGTTGGGTGCATCAGCAGTGGACAGAAGAATGAATACAGGACACTAGTCAAGGACTTTGGTGAATGGTACAAACAGAACCACCTGCAGCTCAAAATCTTTAAGACAAATGAAATAATATTACGTTGTAGATTTCAAGAGGGTTAAGCCCCCTCTTTTCCCAGTTTTCATTGATGGTGCATATGTGAAGGTGGTGAGGACAGAAGTACCTCGGGATATATTTGAATGACAAGCTTGAATAATGTACCAGCATTGAGGCTGTATACACAAAGGGTCAGTGTCACCTCAACTACCTGAGCAAGTCGAGGTTGTTTGGTGTATGCAGGCCACCATTATATGTTTTCTACCAGTTTGTAGTAGCCAGTGTAATTTTCTCAGTCATAGTGTGCAGGGGCAATCACATTGCTGTAGATGATGCCAACAAACTAAATAAACTGATTAAAAATAATTATTCAAGCTTCAAGCTGGACTCACTAGAAGAGGTGATAGAACAGAGGTCACTCAGGAAATTGCTTACTATCCTGGACAATAACGCTCATCCCATTTATGATATGTTGGCTAAACAGAGGAAAACATTCAGTAATAGACTAAGATAACTGCATTGCTCCAGGGAGTGCTATATGTGATGGTTTCTTTCCCTTAGACATCAGGTTCTATAATGAGTCACCTTTCATGCCAAGGTGGTCTTGTTCAATGTGTGCTAAATGGTACTGAGCTGGTTTAGCATCTTAGCAAATAATGATACTTCGAGTATGTGCAAAGTATGATGCCAATATGTTGTGCCAATGACTGACATCATCTATGGTGAAATTGTAACTTATACAGACTTATACACATGCAATTCTAAACACTTTACACTTAATAAATACCTACAATTAATTACTCTACTTATAAATTGTTCTTGTTATAGGTTTATATAATACATTTTGAATAACAAGCAAGACAGTAGATATTTGTGCAGTGGATTAACTATTCAAAAGAGCAGGACAAAGCTGTCAAACTTTGGTACTGCATCTGAGTATTAAAAAAGAAAGCCCCAGATAAGGTAGGACAAACATTTGGTGGCTTATTGATGTTTATTTCTCTCGTACACAACTGAAAAACAAATGACAGCATACTTAAATAAAACACTCTGAAAAAGGTTGCACATTTTAATAGATGGCAATACTGTGCTGCAAAATGGTAACATTATGAGCTTTTAAAAAAGGTAAAGAAACCAGTTACTTCCCAGTATAAACTGCATTATAGCATTACCTGCTCTGTTGTTCACCTCCTTTTTGCACTGCCAAATTTGTAATTGCTGTTTCAGCACCCTTCTGATAAATCTTTATTACTTGTTTACATAAGGAGCAGAACCCATTTATTCCTCCTAGGTGAAGTCGCCCGTCACTGCCAAGTGCTTACCATATGTTTGGGAAGCACTTCTTCACAAAAAAGATATCTGAATGAGATAAAGAAACAACTTTGCTACTGTACATGTATCAGCCTGTTGAACATGTTTTCTCTTTGCCCTTGTTCTTTTAGTTTCTGATGGTGTCCTATTGTCTTTGTGCATTTAAAGTGGTATGTAAGTGCTACTAGGTATGTATAAACATGGTTTGTAAGGGCTTATTAACATTTACACAGAGTACAGTGAAATTCTTTCTTCCATGAGCTAATCAACAAACTAACATGTTTCACCACACTGTGCCACGATTAGTCAGTATAACAAACTTGTCTAAAAACCTCAACCTTACATGAAAAATATCAGAATATATCTTTCATACATAAAGTAAACACTTTGGGTCATTTGCTGTGTGCTATCAGCTAGGGATAATCCCATTCTGATCTTGTCTTATTCCATATTAACTGTAACAAGACTAACTTTGGGGTGTAACATAAAAGAGACTCATTTGTGTAAATGAATCACAAATAGACATGAGTCTATATTTTGTTGTATTGAATTTTGCAAAACAATAATGGCAGTGCAAAATGTGGTCTTGTATCGTGGATTGTTTGAGAATACCACATGACAGAAAAGAAACACCAAGGAAAACAAAAAAATCTTTTGTTAAAAGCAGGGGATTTAAACCTCTGATTAAAAAACTTACACCTTCTGCTGTTTGTATAATGATATGACTGTGAAAGATGAAAGTGCACAACATGGATATCAGTGTATGTGGAAATGTGCCAAGACAACAAGTTATGTGTTTCTCACACACACTTAATTTAGTGAACTGCATTGCTTGACAAGTATATTGTAGAAGTATGTTGCCAATCACAACATCGTTTCATAGGTGCACCACTGCATCCAAAGCACAAACTTACCATATTGGAACAGGTCTCATGATATTGTCGGACACTACTGGGAAAAACAAGCTGCAATTACTGGAGCTCTCACAAGCTGTTAATGTGAGAATAAGTTCCCCAAAGTATATCAATATACTTTTCACTTAGCCAACAGAAAGTACAGGAGGCACGGTCAGATGATGGGAGATGAGAGACTGGTTAATTCCAGTATTTTATATTTCATTCAATGTAATAAACAATTGACTACAATAAGCAAGCAAGCATGCTGTAGGTAAACCAATATGCTGGAAAACAAAAAGTCTCGGGAACAGGCAATAACTTCCAGTCAAGGACGTGACCTTTCTTACAATGGGGTTGTCTATGGATCCTTTTTATCCATTCTGTTATGGTCAAATACCAGGTACCTTTATTCATACTTTCTGAGGTTGCACAGCAGTACTTACTTTCTGTGGAGCCATTTCAAAATGTATGGCATTTGTGTTATCCACAAAGATACTTCTTTTTCCTCACATATTTCTAGTCTTCAATCTTTCCTCAGTACCTCTTAACCTAAACCAAACGCAGCTAAGCTAGCACTAATATCCTGGTGGAAGAGAACCAAAGCAACTATCCTGTTCCCACTAGAAAGATAGCTTTCTTAAGTTTGTTTATCTTAAACTCTCTATGGCAAGGATTAACCAGTCATCACAAGATACTGTAAAGTAAAATGTGGCAATAGCTAACTTAATGATTAGGCACCCAGATAACCCAGATAATAAGTCAATCCTCCCCTAACATAAATTCAGTAAACCTTTTGGGGGAGGTCTCTCTCAGGGTTGAGGCAGTGTGGGCTGGTGGTGTTTGTTTTATCTACACTTGTGACATTTGCAATTTTTGTGAAAGCATTGTATAACTGTATTGAAGCAGGTCATGTAATATCAGGTGTGCTGTATCTGTTTTATTGGTAGCAGACCTCTTTATTCCCACACAATAAAAATTTGATCACTAGAAAAAAAAGATTTAGTCAGGAACCACAGCTAATATGTTAGAAAGGCATTCAATTTTGAAATTAAAGGGCAACCATTGTTGGGTCAATGTCTGATACTAGGTCAGAAAACTAAAACACATTCATTTAAAATTTAATGGTTTTGCACTGCAGTCTCTTTATATTATAGGTTTACATCTTCTACATTTTGTCACGTATACCACATGTGCTAATCAACATGCAACACATCTTATGTCATTGCAGTCCAAATATTTAATTCAAATATTTGAGACTATTTAATTTTAATAATAAAATAAAAAGTTTATAAAACATACATTAAAACTGTTGTATTTGTGGACTGATTTGATTTTTTTTTATTTATAAATGTCTCATAATAGGCAACGTTAAAGATTCAACAACAACAGCAACAACATTTATTTATATAGCACATTTTCATATAAAATAATGTAGCTCACAGTGCCTTACATTATGAAGAAAGAGAAAAAAGACAAAGTAGGAATTAAAATCAGAGAACACTAATTAACATAGAATAAAAGTAAGGTCTGATGGCCAGGGTGGACAGAAAAAACAAAAAAACTCCAGACAGGCTGGAGAAAAAATAAAATCTGCAGGGGTTCCAGGCCATGAGACCGCCCAGCCCCCTCTAGGCATTCTACCTAACATAAATGACCAGTCCTCATTGTATTCAGGGTTCTCATGGAAGGACTTCAGTACATTTCTTTTATGAAAGTTTTTAAATTGTGGGAGCATTGTATCATGAAGCCTGAATTGCAATACAAAGTGTATTCTAGGCTAAGTGTATTGTTTTATGCCTAAGCACAAAGAAGATTTGAGGCTCCAACCCAGAACCTGTTTAACCTCATTGTTATACATTCACAAAAATAATTGTAGAGTTGGAGTGCCGTGAATGGAAAATAAGAATGCTGGAGAACCACAGCAACAAAATCTTTCCTCCATCAGTTCAGGTGGTGAAATGACACTGTCCTGCGGGAGGGGCGGGGCTTTATTCATCTTGCCAGGAAGGGGTGGGGCTGAAGGAGGAGCAGAAATGATGCTGGGTTTCATCCTACTTGTGCTCCTCAATTTTACAAAGGGGAAATGGAAAATGTCTTAATAATAGTCACACTCACTTATGACTACCCTCGTGCACTGTAAAAATGGTCCTCCATAACAGACAGTCCCGCATGCACACCCATTGATACATTAGAACCAGAGTGCAAAAACATGAACATAGTCAGAAAACAACAAAGATTCAGAAGACCTAACACTACCACGGGATTCTCCTCCTATATATGTCTTTTTTGTGTGGCGTCTTCCATCACAATTGAGAATAAAATGATTAGATAGATAGATAGATAGATAGATACTTTATTAATCCCAAGGGAAAATTCACATAATCCAGCAGCAGTATACTGATACAAAGAAACAATATTAAATTAAATAGTAATATCATGGTTTTAAGAGCTTAATGATTATAAACTGGACAATTTGAAATTTCTAGCCCCAAAGCCTTAAATCAAGTTAACAATAAAAGAAAGAATGCTGTAAAAACTGTGCATAAAGATAAACCTACACTTATAATGAATGGTTCTGTAATTATACAATAAAAGGATTAATTAGATGGAAACAACAGCCATGATACAAGTTACTTGCATACACAAAAAGCTCCCACACGATCTGCTAACAAGCTAGCTGGCGCCTTCTCACATCCTCCATGCTGTTAAGCTCACAAGACCTCTATTTTTTTCCCTAAATAACAGTTCATCTAAACATTTGTCACAAAGATCATTTATCATGATAAAATGAAAAAATGTGTTAATAACATTTTATATGCACAGAGTATTTTTGTTTGCATATTGCTTTTCATTCTTCTCACATATTGTGGCTTTGAACTTTTTTATCGTCCATGTCATTTCTGTGCCTGTATCTGTAGATTATACCAAATGAACGGTTGAGTTCCAGTTCCCAATGTGCAGTATGGGAATCTGTGGTGCTGTAGCCAGCTAGCGATCCAGAGGAGATAATGCCCTGAACACGCTCTTTCCCCTGGTGCTTCATCCCGGCCAGGTAAGGGTTATGGCTGTCAGCCACATGTGTACAGGTCAGTAATTATCTAACCCACACAAACTGGTACACATGGGTGGCAGGGGTTAGGGTGCTGGAGCTTAACCCAGCTAGTACATGGTGCAAGCACGAACAAACCCTAAACAGCACACCAGTTCATCGCAGGGCGAACCCACATTGGCAACACAATTTAGTGTTGCCAGTTCACCTAACCTTTGGACTGTGGGAGCACCCAGAGGAAACCCATGCAGACACAGGGAGAATATTCAAACTCCATGCAGGAAGTACCCAGAAGGTGAACCCTCATCTCCTTACTGCAAGACAGTGGCACTACCTCTGTACCACCATGCTGCCCTCATGTGTACAGGTGCTCGTAAATAATTTGCTCAGTGAGTGTAAAGGTCCATCAAGTCCAATTTCATCTTTTACTATCTGTACTACAGATTTTTAGTCTTCCGAATGAACATCCCCTCTTTGAAATTTTGCCTCATTCTGTGAGATGTATTTCTGTGCAGTATCACAAATTTGACACTTTTCAAGATATTAGGCCATAGGAACTGCCTGGAAGGAAAAGGAAAGAAAATAAACATTTTGAATTCATGCAGAAGAGGCTGTGTATTCCAGGCTCATTCTTTCAGTTTATAAGCTCAGTGGTGCAGCTGCGTAGCTGTAACTATGCAAGTGAAGACATGTGCTTTGGTTATCTTGAATAACAGCTCAAATGAGGCCCCCTCCCCCGGGCTCCGTCGCCCTTGACTTTACACGTGTTACACAGTTGTTGCCATGCTACAGAGCATTTATTCACTTAAACGTTTTTTTCCCTCACAGATGTTGGATTGCTTCTTCCCATTTACACTAAGTGGGCAACAAAACCAGTCATTGTCAGGGAATTTTAATTTCAAGCAATTCTAACATTCTACCAGAATCAATTGACAAAACATAGAAATAAATGTTGCCAAGCAACTGTGAAGACCAATACAAAGATTGTAATTATATATTTATATATTTTTCTGGTTGGACATATGCAAAATAAAGCCTATTCCAGCAACATTAGATATAAAGGAGGGAGTAAGCCAGGATAAGGCAATAGTCCTCCACAGGAAAAAGTCACACACAAACCCAAACAGAGCCAACGAAGAGTCAGCAGTTATCTTATCCTGCACATCATTGGATGACATGAGAGGAAAGCCAGAGTACACATAGAAAAAGCCACATGGAACCATTGAGAGTGTGCAGACTCCATACAATAACAGATAAAAAGTGAGCACAAGATTCAAATCAGTGCCAACCACTGCACCACTGGATTTTATAAAAATGAACTACAAGGATTGCTCAAAGCTTTACGCTGCTTTGTCATCTTCTTGCGAAGTAGCAGTAGTAGCTGTGGTGCTGTGTCATGTTGGAATGCCCTGTGCCAGCAGCATATGGCATTGTCCCTTGGCAGGGCATCTAATAGTTCATTGATCAAGAATGGACCAGGAGCAAGTGAGGAGACAGACAAAAATCATTGGAGTAAAAATGTGCAAAGTGTTTATTTTACTAAGAATTAAAGTGTCCACAGAGCATCATAAAACCCATATCTTTGGAAGAATAAATTAAAGTTGAAATTATTCCATGAAAAGCAAGATAGCCACATAAAACAGTCAGTTCCCATCAGAGAGATCAAATAAAGGCAGTGAGTTAAATATCAATAAAAAACAACACAAAAACAAACTGTCACTAAATAGCAATCATTTCATTAAGATAAGTGCAAGTGCATGCTGACACCAGTTAACCAGTGGGCCAAGTAACAAAACCTAAAACACTTAATAAATTAAATTTGTAAACCATCCTGCTTTGACATGTCCCACCACACATGTGACCAGAGTACAGTGATATTTTTAAATGCATGTCCAACTAACATGTAGCAAATCACCGCTTTCCACTGCTATGAAAAACAAGCCTATGTAAAACTACAGACCTCCATATGTCAAAGATGCCGGGCCCTATGCTGTATTCGTGCCACCTCCCTAGACCCCAGCATCGAGTTTGATGGTTTCTTATATCAGTGTTGTACCAGTAATGCACAGCTGTACCTGTTATTCCCTCCAGAGGACCACATGCTATCAACTAGAATCTCACCATGTTTCACTGATATTACAACTTGGATGAAGGAACACCATCTCCAGCTCAACCTGGCAAAGACGGACCTTCTTGTTATCCCCTCTCTGTTCAGCTCGGCTCATTATCGCTAACACACTTCAAGTCAGTATGCAATCATGGAGTATTGACCAGATATCTTCACTGACAGTGTTACAATGGTTTCTTGGACATGTAGATTTACGCTATGCAACATCCACAAGATCAGACCATATTTGACAGAGTATTCAGTACAACTCCTGGTCCAGGCTTTGGTCTTGTCATGTCTGGATTACTGCAGCTCTTTGTTGACAGGAATACCGGCATGTGTCACCAAACCATTGTAGATGATTCCAAATGCTGCAGCAAATCTGGTGTTCAAAGAGCCAAGGTGGGCACATGTCACTCCTCCTTTCAGATCACTACACTGGCTTCCTGTAGCAGCACATAATAAGTTCATATTCTTGATGCTTGCTCAAGTCAGTGGGTCAGCACCAACATATATGGAGACACTTGGGAGGTCTTTTTCTTCCTCTCAACCACTTAGGTCTCCTGATGACTGGTGTTTGATAATACCACCTCTGTGAAGCATCAAATCTCAGTCCAGACTCTTTTCAAGTGTAGCTCCTAGCTGGTGGAATGAGCTGCCCACCTCCATTCAAAATGCCAGCTCTCTCAATGTATTTAAGAAGCATTTGAAGACTTTCTGTTTCATGAAGTTCTGTCAAAATGCTAAAAACTTTGATAGGATCTTGTAACCAAAGAAGTGTAACCAGCTTACATTTACTTCTGAGCTCTTCATTTGTGATGATCAATTTCTTTACTCTTGTCCTGTATCTCTTCTTCCTAAACAGTCCCCCAGACAGATAGTTACTTGAATATATTGACCTCTTTTGTAAGTCACTTTGGATAAAAGTGTCTACTAAACAAATAAATGGAAATGGAAAAAAAAAACACAAATCATCTTACCTGATGTTGCCCTCAACCCAGTTTTCATACTACTAGGTCAGTTAAGTCCACCACTTTATAGTGGGACCCTCTCCTTGAATTATCTTTTTTATAATGAGGTTCTCAGTAAAGGATGAGCAACATCACAATTTCAGGTTTTCATATTTTATACACCTTTTACTGTTCATTAATTGCCTGACATGCAAGTGTCTTCTGTGATGGACTGACAGCCCGTTCAGATTTGGCTTCTCTTTCCACCCATTGGGATAAGCACTCTAATGGACCAACTGGGTTTACAAAGTGGACAGATGGACTAATGTGATGTGGACATGTGTGTGTTTCCACACATAGAAATCCAACTGTGTGGTTTTAGTGGCGATGCAAAAAAAAAAAAAACTGATAAAATGCATAGCATACAGTTATTTTAAGTTTAATTTTTAGTACATTTTGCTGTCCTCGTTGGTCTTCTACTCAAATATTTTATCAGAGAATTAGAGTGCATGATGTGTTCACAATTAATTCTAGAATGTCAATAAATATTGTTAAATGAATGCTGTGATGAAGTATGGAGAAAGGGTTTCACAATCTGGAACTCCTTCCATTTGTCTCATGTGAAAATGTTATTGCCCTCTTCTCTCACTTAAAGGCCCAGCAGATTTCTCCTTACTTTGCTGAATCTATTTAGCCCTTTATGGGTAACTGACAAAATGAAGGAAACACCTTTATTGTGTTAAGAAGGAGGGTGTTAGGCCACCCAGAGCTAGCACAGTGGTTTCAGTGGTTTGGCTCTTTGAACTTTTCCTACAATTCTGAGTCTGTACTTAGAAGAATGTGATAAGTACTGTCCTCCCATGAGAAATTTCTTCATTTAGTGCTTTGATGAAGACAATGGAAATTGGTTGTCTCTATCCAGAATCTCCTATAAATGTACAATAGCTGTGATGTCTGATGCTGACTAAGGTGTCAATTGTGTCATGTTGTTCTACCATGGAACAGATTTTTGGGGCACCTCTCCTAAAAACATAAATCCCTTTTCACTTGCACAGATTCTGTTCCTATCGCTAGTCTCATTTGCCCATTCTTATGCTTGCCAAATTTTCACTATCGTCCACTACCTTTTGTTACTAGTTCCTTTAAACTTCACCCAGGTATGAGTGTCACTGTAGCCTTCCTGTCAGAAGTGTCTCTTCTCACCCCATAATTGACTTGCTGAGAAAGGAACTCGATCACCAGTCCCTGGTGGTTGAATGATGCAAATGTGCAGGCTGAAAAGCAAGCTTAGTTAATTTTAATTTTTATGCAGTTATTCAAATACCTAACACCATACACAAAAGTCAGTAGAGTGTGGCTAGTATGGACAAATGGATTGTCCTGCAGTTCTGTAAGTAGAAGGTCAGCAACATTTGTTGCTTGAAATTTCAGTAGTGACTCAAAGCATTTTCAGTATGACTCCCCTCTGTTTCTCTCTGATCAGCTCATTTGTCTGATCTTACATAGCTACGATCCTATTTCTATGTCCATTATACGAAGTTCATAAAACTAAAATCACAAAGTATTTTTACCCCTCAACTTTTTTCACATTTTGCTATATTGCAGCCTTGTGTTAAAGTTATTTAAATTAATTTTTTACCTTATCAAACAACACTTAAGATTCCAGAATGAAAAAGTGAAAACAGAATTTAAGGAATTTTTGCAAATTCATTAAAGATAAGTAACTGAAACTTCACATAGACAGAAGTATCTAGACCCTTGTGGACCCTGATTGAAAATTTTCTGAGATGCATCCCATTCTACTGATCATCACGGATATGTTTTTACATCTTGTTTGGAGTCCACCTGTGGTCAATTCTATTGATTGGATATGATTAGGAAAGGCACACACCTGTCTGTTGAAGGTCCCACAGTTGACAATGTGTATCAGAACAAAAAACAATCAATGAAGTTAAAGGAATTGTCTGCAGGGCTTAGAGACAAGATTGTGTTGAGGCACAGATCTCAGGAACGCTATAAAGAGATTCCTGCAGCAATCAAAGTTCCCAAGCTTTCTATTTTAATTCTTAAATGGAAGAAATTTGAACCACTACAAATCTTCCTAAAGCTGTCTACCTGGCCAAACAGAGCAACTGTGGTAAGACAGATGACCAAGAACCTGATGGTCACTCAGGTTGTGCTCAGTAGTAGTTGTGTGGAAAACGGAAAAACTACTGCAACATTATAATGACAGAGTCACCAGACAGAAACCTCACCTCAGTAGACTCAGAGTTTGCAAAAAAAGCATGTGAAGCACTCTCAAGACTGTGAGAAGATGCTCTGGTCTGATGAAACCAATATTAGCATCATTTCTGGAGGAAACCTAGGAGAGTTCATCACGTGTGCAATGCTATTCCAGAGGTGGAGCTTGGTGGTGGCAGCATCATGCAGTAAGGTCATTTTTTAGTGGCTGGAACTGGGAGACTAGTCAGGACTGAGGAAAAGCTGAACATGACAAAGTACAAAAATATTCATAATGAAAACCTGCCCCAAAGTGCTATGGACCTCAGACTGGGTTGAAGGTTCACCTTCCAACAGGACAATGACACTAAGCACAAAGCAAAGGCAACACAGGAGTGGCTTAGGATCACCTCTGAGAATGTTGTTGAGTGGCCCAGCCAGAGCCTGGAGACCCGAAAATAGCTGTCTACTGACAGTCTCTATCCTTCCTTACAAAGGCTGAAAGGATCTGCAGAGCAGAATGGGACAAAATCTCTAAATTCAGTTGTGTGAAGGTTGTCATGTGGAAACTAAGAAGACTCCAGGCTGTGATTGCTGCCATAGGGGCTTCAACTAAGTACTGAGTAACGGGTCTGAATACTTGTGTCAATTGAATAGATTGGTCTTCTATTTTTAGTACATTTTCAAAAGTCCCTAATATGTTATTTTTATCTGGTCATTCTGGGGTATTAATTCAAGTTCAAGCACTTTATCGTCATTGTGTAACACAACGAAATTACTTTTTGTGACAGCCCCAAGGTGCATTTAAAGAACAGTCAAATAATTCCAAATATGTCGTATACACTGTTAAGTGATCAAGTAACCAGAGCAAAGTATTATTGCTCAAAGTACAGCAGCATAAATTGTTATTGTACCTGTTAATGTATAGTACATTACATATTCTATATTGTAATACATTAATATATTGCACATTACCAATATAGCTTATTGCACATGTTCAATTAAAAATGATCTCAGACTCAGGAGATTCAGAGTTCAGAAAGTTTATGGCAGTTGGGAAGCAGCTATTTTTTAGTCTGTTTGTGTGTACACAGGTTGACCTAAAGCGTCTTCCTGACAGGAGGAGCTCAAACAAAGAATTTCCAGGATGAGTTTTGTCCTTGAGAATGTTTTTGGCCCTTCTCACACAGCGAGTCTTACAAGAGAGTTCGAGTGATAGCAGTTCAGTCCCAATAATGGCCTCTGCTGTTTTTACGACCCGCTGCAGGGCTTCTTTAGCAGACTTGGTGCAGCTGTTATACCAGGCCATCATGCAGTTAGTTAAAATGCTCTCTATAGTGCATCTATAGAAATTAACCAGCAGCTTCTGGGGGAGGTCAGCTCCCCTTAGCTTCCTGAGAAAATAGAGGCATTGTTGTGCTTTGCCTATTATAGCCAAGTTGTTGTCAGCCCAGGACAGGTCCCCTGAGATGGTGACTCCTAGAAACTTAAAGCTGGAAACTCTCTGCACAGCATCTGCATTGATTGTTATCGGACTGTGATTGGTCATTTTAGTGGTCCTAAAGTCCAGAATAACTTCTTTGGTCTTTTTGGTATTTAAATCCAGGTTGTTGGTGTTGCATCATTCTGTCAGATTCTGAACCTCTTCCCTATCCGCAGCTTCACTGTTGTCTGTTACAAGCCCAATGACAGTTGTATCATCCGCAAATTTAACAATAATGTTTGATTGGTGGATGGGTTAACAGTCATGGGTGAAGAGTGCATAGAGAAGGGAACTTAGTACACATCCTTGCGGCACACCAGTGCTCAGGGTAAGGGTGGAGGAGGTGTGTTTGCCCATCCTGACAGACTGGGGGTGGTTGGAGAGAAAATCCAGTAACCAGTTGCATATGGACGGAGCATGTCCTAGTGCATAGAGTTTTTGGATCAGCTGGTTAGGTATGATGGTATTAAATGCAGAGCTGTAGTCAATGAAGAGCATCCTAACATAGGTGTTGGGCTTTTCCAGGTGTGAGAGAGCAGCATGTTGAGCCACACAGATTGGGTCCTCAGTTGATCTGTTTGACCGATAAGCAAACTGGTGTTGGTCTAGATCAGGTGGGATGGAGGCTTTGATGTGGGTGATTACCAGTCGTTCAAAGCACTTTGTGATGACAGGGGTGAGAGCAACTGGTCGATAGTCATTAAGACAGGCTATCCTCGTTTTTTTGGGGACAGGTACAATGGTTGTGGATTTCAGGCACATGGGGACTACACCTGAGGAGAGAGAGAGGATGAATATGTGTGTAAATACCTCTGCTAATTGGTCAGCGCAGGCCTGGAGCGCACGTCCTTGCAGATTATCAGGACCTGCTGCCTTCCTTGTATTGATGTTTTCAAGTGCCCACCGCACCTCATGTATGTGTATGACCAAAGGCTGTGAGTCTCCGGTCAGCTCAAAGCTACAATACACCTGAGGCAGAGTATAAACCCTGGCTGAACCCTAACACCTTGGGACAATGTGTGACACTTCAGAGGTTAAACCTACTTTTCCAAAGCAAAGAACAATCCTTTCTTATCTTGAGCAGACCGTAGGCACTCACAGCCTCCAATGACTGATATAAACATCACAATAGTCAGAAACTCAACCCACCCAAACCAGAATTTTTAAGGTCGTTGTTATGTGCCTGTTGCAGATACAAACATGCAAACAATTCATAGATTGTGAAACTGATAAGATAGTTAAGGAATGTAACATAGCACAACAGGTGTCTGCTCATTAATGAGGGCTTGGGTGGGTTGTTGTGTCAACAGCCTCACTATTCACTCATGGCTGATTTTCCTCCTTTACTGAGAACACTCGCTCGCTTGTTACCTTGGAGATTCTTGTTTTCCAGGTCTGAGCATTTTTTTGCTCAGTCTTAGTGATTAAAATAAAGAGGGAGAAAACAAAATGCTATTGAGGACTTCTCATGTCATCTGGCCCGAAACAGCAGATCCTTCCACACAATGCCAATAGTTGTTGTCCAAGGGATGGGGAAATGTATGAGTCCCTGTTATGCATGGCAGCAAAGAGAAAGCTGTAATGTTTAGAAGACATCAATAAAGTCCAGTGGCAGACCTCCAGCAGCAGTCCCTTCTGTGGCTGCTCCAGCTTCAGGACCCTGTGATATCATTCAGGGGCTTATGGCTGAAGTGGAAGTGACAGCGGTATGGAAGGAATGGACACAAGTGCTGAAGAAATATTCATGAACATAACCTTGGTGCAAATGTCATGCAGAACACATTGATTCGAAGGGAATCACATGCATGGTATCTGTCATATGAAAAGAATTCTACTGGCATGGCATTGAAGGCTTTAAAAGGCATTTTGTGTGGATAGTATGTTTTTTTTTTTTACTTCAAATATTAATTTTACTCTTGAAGAGCTTTTGAATATATGGGACTTGACCTGTTTGTTTGTAATATTTTGAAATATGAGAGAGATTGCCTTAAATTTTACCGCTTGGTTTGCTCTCTCTCTCAATCACGCTTCACCTATGTATTGATTGTAATAAAATTAATAAATAAATAAATAAATAAAAAAAAAAAAAAAAAGAAGGTACAGAGGTAAGCGGGCTGGCACTCTGGTGCGCTGCAGACGCAGAGTCTTTCATACTTCACCCTCCAGGCAATCAGCAATTCAAATGTTCGCTCGCTTGTAAACAAAATGGACGACTTGGTGTTACTGATTAGGACTAACAAAGATGTTGAACGTATTTGTGCCTTCTGTTTTACAGAAACATGCTTTAATTTGGATGTAACAACGTTCAAACGGCAGGATATCGGCAATTCAGATTGGACCGTAACAGAGGACTTTGTGACAGATCACAAGTTGGCGGGTGCAGGGATTGTGTCAGAAATTCTTTCTTTTTTTCCTCAACTGATCTAGAAGCTCTTCTTACTCATTGCAAGCCATTTTATCTACCCAGGGAATTTCATTCTGTTACACTGGTTGGTATTTATATTCCTCCTGATGCAAATGTTCAGTTGGCACAACAGTTTCTAGCTGATAGCATTCATCATTCGGAAAATAAATTCCCCAGTTCTGTCATTTTCATTTCTCCTGTGCACCTCAACTCTGACAGTGCCATGAGTATGCATTTTCCCAGCTATAAATGGAAACTGAAACAGTCAAAGCCCACCAAGACTATTAGCTGCAGATGGACTCCTGATGCTGTTGGAAGGCTGAGGGACTGTTTAGGCTCCATGGACTGGAAAACCATGGAAGGCTGATTTAGCAGCACAGATGAATATAATGATATTGTGACATCTTACCTCTCTTTCTGTGAATATGTGTGTCTCACTAGAAAGACCATTGTGAGATACAACAATGACAAGCTGTGGTTCACCAAGGAGCTGAGGGTTCACAGAGCTGCTAAGGACCAGGCATACAGGTGTGGGAACAGGGAGGAATATCGATCTGCAAAGCGGTAGTTCAACAAAGCTCTGAACGCTGCCAAAGCCACTTACTGTATAAAGATCAGCTGGAGAAAGGCTTTAGAAGTAATGGCCAGGCAGTATGGGGTTCTATGAAAAAACTTACAAATTATAGATAGAAGTACTCAAAAGCCTCATCCTCCCCCATTTTGGCTAATCAGCTAAATTAGTTTTATTGCCGGTTTGATAAGGACATGAGACCCTGCTTGAACTCTGACCCTCTGCCTACTATAACAAAAGTCCTCCTCTCTCCTTCTCACAATCATTTCAGTGTCACCGTCCCCACTTCATTGAAGTTTGATTCACCTTCTTCATCTTCCATTCCCCCCAGTCATTCCTCTCTGCTCCACCCTATACTTTCTGTGAAGCAGGGTGAGGTACAAAAACTTTTCAGGAAACAGAATATCAGGAAAGCAGCAGACCCTAATGCAGTCTCACCTGGTACTCTTAGACATTTAGACATTGTGCAGATCAGTTAGCCACTATTATTCCAGTCCCCAAAAAGGATAAAATCTCTGAACTTAATGACTTGGTCAACTGCTTTGACCTCAGTGGTTATGAATGTATTTGAATGTCTAAATCTTTCCTATCTAAAGTCTATCACTGACCCTCTCGTTGATCCTCTGCACCTGGACTTGCGTAACACCTATGTGAGGATCTTGTTTGTGGATTTCTGCACAGCCTTCAATATCATAGTTAGGAAATCCATTCTCTTGACGTTACCCATTCCCGGGAATGAAACTGCTGGAATTCCCAGCTGAACGGGAACAGCCAAGCTTGCATAAATAGCGTGTAAAAGTGTAAAAATCGATCAAGAAATAACAGAGTTATAATTGACGATAGTTAAGTGGCACGGTATTTTGGCCCACGGTGTAGTGTGTTACTCATTAATTCAGTCAACAACAGACCAACAACAGTCAGTCTCCCGGGTCCCATTAAGACTGAGTACAGTGGACTGGGCAGAGTTCATTTACGTCTGTGCTGTTGACAAGTTTCCAACTGGAGCAGAACTCGGCATGTTGTGCTTACTATGCTCTTATTACAGCAACTAACTAGATACATGTACTTATATGACAGCATGAACTGCACGTAGTTAAGATTAGTCTTTTATTGGTGTCAACATATTGTAGTAGTTTTATTAAAAATAAGTGTCGTTCGTTCTGAAACCATTCACATGTGAGATGCCCGTGCACTGTGTCATTCCCGGGAATGACATGCGGGATTCCCGAATTCCCGGGAATGGATTCCCCAATTATAGTTGCTTCAGAGTAAACTATTCCAGTTAGATATACCCTATGGTGCCTGCCAGTGGATTACGAGTTTCTTGACAGGTAGAAAGAAGTATGTGAGACTTGGCCCCCATCTGTCAAATCCAATGTCTTCTTTCACCCCTTTTGTTTTTACTATATATAAATGACTGTAGATCCATGGACAATTCTGTAAAAATCCTAACGCTGGCAGATGACACGACTGTAGCGAGTTCTCATTTCTAATAATGATGTGTTTCCTATCAAAGAGAGGTAGGCCATCTTGTAGAATGGTGTACTTATAACAACTTGGAGCTCAATGCTATTAGGACAGTGGAAATGAGGATTGGCTTCTGCCAACAAGTCACTAACTGTCCAGCTTTGTTTTAACGGCCTGACTGTGTCTATGGTTTAGTCATTTAAATTCATGTCGACCACTTTCACTAACACATTAAAATGGGGCATGCACATCACCTCCAGAAAGCCAGGCAGAGATTATTCTTCTTCCTTTGCCAGCTTAAGAAGCTTAACATATCAAGGTTTATATTGTTACATTTTTACTCAGCCATCATTGTATTGTGAGTATTGTGACCACCTCCATCACCATTTGGTTTCCTTCTGCCCTCTTCCTTTCTAAGAGTCAGCTGCAGCGGCTGTTGTCTCCCAACATTAAAATATCTGTTCATTGCCAGAGCAGGGAAGATTGCGGCTGACTTCATCCAGCCCAGCAGCCATCTGTACAATAATTGCCATCAATACAATAGTTGCCCTCACAGAGGAGGTCCAAGTTTATCGCAACCCAAACTTCCTCAAAGTATTCATCCATCCATCCATTTTCTAACCCGCTGAATCCAAATACAGGGTCACGGGGTCTGCTGGAGCCAATCCCAGCCAACACAGGGCACAAGGCAGGAACCAATCCTGGGCAGGGTGCCAACCCACCGCAGTCCTCAAAGTATTCAAATCCTAAATAAACTTACATAGAGTCACTCCTGTTTCTACAACATATGCGGTTTGTCTAATCGTAAATACTTCATACTTGCTCAAACTTGTACTATTTGATATCTATATTATTTTGTACAGTTTTTATATATTTAATTTATGGTACTATTGAAGTTTGTAAATGTTTTGTTTTGTTCAAGAAACTCGTATTTGTATAGTTGTTTGCACAGCGTCTGGTTAATGGTGGGTTGAAACTGTGTTATCTTGAGTTAGTATTGTCTTGTATTAACCAAAGTCATTTCTGGTATGTTTCACATGAAGCAAAAAAGTGATTCTGAATAACGTTACCTGTAAAAGTAAAAAGAAAATTGAGCCGCTTTAAAATCTTAGGGATTTGCATCCATAGGAGAAAAGAGCAGAGCCTTTCTTAAAGGACATAAGGCTGTGTCACACTACACGACTCTACCAGTGATTTTCAGTGGCTAAATTCATTTACAAAATGTTAGTGAGATGGAAGCAGTTGTGTTGAGCTCCCATGACCTACAGCCATGAAGTGTGACATCACCAGTGAATCAGCCCAACAACAATCAAATAATTCATAGAGGTGGGCTCTGTGTGTATCAGAGTTGAGAATAAATAAGCACTCAGCTAGAAATACATATAATGCAGCTACAAGGAATAATCAACACAGATATATAAGAGAGACTGGTCTGTGTGACTATCCAATAACACATTTTATATATCATGATAGAATAGAAAAAAACAAAATAAAAAGGTCAGATTGCAGCTGAACTCATTGCATGGCCACCGGCCCCGTCAGGCAGCACATTACTGGCTGTCAAAACAAGAGACAAACTCAAGACACGGTGGTCTAACTTGACAAGCCCAGAGACTGGCAGTCATGTAATCCGATGTCCTCAGGTAACGAGACCAGGCAATGCGGAATGATGACGTCTGGTTTGAAGTGAAGAATAATTCGAGTCCAGCCCACTACAATATGTGCCATCAGCTAGTAAATGTTCAGGTTTTCACTTGCCATTTTTGTGTTGTTTTTTTTGTTTTTTTGTTTGTTGACTCATCACTCTGCTAAATTATGGTGCTGCATTACATGCTTACAGACACATGCAACGTATGCGTGTGTGCATTTACAAAGAATGGCTGCAAAGAAACGCAAGTCCCTGTCCGAGGAGAAATCTTTTTCTCTGCAGTTTCATGTGCTAAGGAAATCAAAACCTCAGTGAGTGCACGGTGGTGACTCTCACAGCACATCAACCGAGACTGAAAGGTGGATTGTTCATTCTGACCTAAAAGGTAGGAGTGGTGGGCAAAAGTAAAAGTTCCAGAGTCAGACTTTAACTGGGTTTTATACAGGAGTGGGTTTACAGTTGTTTGTATGGAAAATTGACGTGCAGATTATGATTATTACAATAGTTTTGTTAACTCAATAGCTTTATTAACTCAAAAGAATGTCACAGTGGCACAATGCACTTAGGTCCAAGCTCATAAGTGCTAAAATTGCCAGCCCTCATTATTTACATCCATCCATCATCCAATCCGCTATATCCGAACTACAGGGTCACGGGGGTCTGCTGGAGCCAATCCCAGCCAACACAGGGCACAAGGCAGGAAACACACCACATCATTATTTACATATTTTTGTAAATCATAAGTAAGGACAGAAAATAACAACAATAATAAGACGACAAATAAATAATATAATTATTATTTATTTATTAATTGTTGTGTTTATAATGAAAAACTCCATGTTTCACGTTCTCACAACTGTACACATACTTTTTTTGCCCACCCCGGTATAATATGGACGAAGTTTAGCTGGTAAAGCAGATTTTGTGGCAGCATCACCCAGCTTCAAACGTGAAAATCTAACAGCACGCTCCCGACAGCAAATGACATGTGGCAGGCTGCGAGAGTGTGTTGACGGCAAGAAAATGTGCCAAAGAATCTGCAGGTTTCCAGACACACACAAAAAAAAAAAAAAAGATGAATGATGACACAAAAAGATATGAACTGTCAGTTAAAGTAAACATTATATTACACCGCAAATAAAGAACAGAGCTTCAAGCAAATGCAACCACTTGTTTTGCTGCAAAAAGAAAACAGTCATGACAGTACCCAACATACGGCAACAATGTTTGTTCAAATGTTACTGCAAACTTACACACAAAAACACATGATGCTGTGCCAGTAAACCATCTCTTTCACAGAAACTGAAAAGGAAAATAAAACTTTAACATAAATTACTTGTTTCATTTTGTGGTGTTGGTGTAATGCAATTCAGAATACATAAGCCAAATTGCCAGATTAGTTAATTTATTGAAAACTAATGCGTTTTGAAGGAAACAAGAGCCAGGAGTACTACTAACTGTTTTATTTCTATTTATTTTCAATGTTTTAATATATAAATGATGCATAAAACCTACATTTTGTTTAAAATATCTACAAGTAGTTCATTAAAAAATGTTTGTTTGATGAAAAGTTCCATTTCATTCACTATGTTTAATTTCAAATGATTTTTTTTCTTAACAATCCAACTAATTGATTAATTGACAAAATAATCACCAGATCAATTTTAGAATGAACTGCAAAGAACTGTAGACTTTCCCAGCCTTTATAGGGTTAAGTGTAGCCCCCTTGGGCAGGTGGGGGAACTGCACAAAAAGTACAAGGAACATAAAGAAAGAGGCGTGGATTCATAGAAAGTAAAACACCAACAATAATCAGCACTAACACAGAAATCAAAAATGAACACAACAGACAAACAAATAGTATTTGAACCCCAGTTTGAAACATGAGAGAAAGCATGGGAATGCAAGCGCTGAGCTGACCATTAGATGCTATGCACAGGATCAACAAGACTGTTTTGGCATCTTTTTGGAGAAATTGCTTTATATGGTTCAGTATTTTATGTATAATAAAATAGTTATAAAAATGAATACTTGTTTGGAGACATTTTGAGTTGAAGGGGGACACATGGCACCAAATGCTTTAAATATTCCTTTGCACTATTAACATAAAATCTTTACAGGTGCTGTTGTCATGTCTGGGAACGCTTAAGAAGTGAAATAACTGACCTGCACTTAGTGGTACATTTAGTATACTGTATCACACATAAAGCAGTTACTGTATTTGAAAAAATAATCAAGTGGAACTCAAGTTATTTTATTTAGTTTAGTAGCAGTCTTTAAGTTGAAGAATGTTTAAATTTGATAATAACTCCCGTTTTCTCATATTTGAGAAGCTATCAGTCAGATTCAAGTAAAACGTGACAAGGCTTCTTAAAGACCATGTCATGGATGTTCTGAAACACCTTAGAGCTTAGAGTCTACAGTATTTGTGAAATCAGAAAAAAAATTCATTTTCACAAAGATGAAGAGGACTGGTCATTGACCAATCTAAAGTAGTGGCCACTCTGAATTGGAAGCTACCAGAAAATGTGCGACTAGTGCAGCGACTTTTCAGTTCTGCAAATTACTATTGAGGAGTCATAAAGAGTTTTGCTGAACCCATGTTGAAGTGAACTCCGTGGGGTATGCTCGTCTCCAGTCGTCACATTGTATTTACTGATTTATATTTTTGCCTGAAATCTTCTGTCATATTCTAGGTGTACTGGTGAATTTTATTATGTTAGGCACAAATGAGACACATGTATGCTAGCTGAGACAGAAAAGTTACACTTGATTATAGAGATAAAAGGGAGATTTACACATGCAGTAAAGCTAAAACACGTCAATTTAAAACTAACTCTTAATTCATAAAAAATACATTTTCAGTCATGTTTGGATATGAACTTCAAAGTCACATTCACATTAAGTAGATTATGCTCAGTTAAAATTTGAGGATTTTCTCCCCAATAATTCCCCAAAATTATTGATAACTGGAAAGACATCAAGTATCATGAAAATGGACACATTTAAAAAAGTACTCTGTGAAAAAAACAAACCAGTGTGATTCTGATAAGATTATCTCTGATAAACCTCTACTCACTTTTATAACCTGCAATTATCTTTAGCAACCTTCAATGCCCAGATCTGCAGGAAGGGAGCAAGGCGTGCTATTCTTAGTCCTTCTATCCTATGACACTACGCGCCTTGATTATGGATTGAGAAGAACATCTTGCTGTGTTCGAGTGCGATGAATATTCATTTACTAGTGAGAACGCCTGTCCTGAGGTCCTGAAGCTGTTTTTCAAACTCACATTTTTTTAGATTTATCTTTCAGCAGTCGTGTGCAGAGAGGAGAAATAATTAAACACAGATTGAGTAAAATATATCATTTATTCAGTATTCAAAAGGAGAGTTTAAGTGCACAAAATATTAAAATAGAACAGATATCAGGATACTTTTTTAGACAAGCAGTATGTGTTCAAATACTAATAGGCTGTCGTGACTTCTCATGTAACAATTAATTCCAATGACTAGGTGTAACAACAAAGGACAACAGAATTGGTGTAATGTTCATAAATATAACAGGAATAAGCAGCCTGAAATAAAAATGATGTGTTTTTACAGGATGGCATTACAAAATGTGACATTTCACAAATAATATCCTAAAATTCAATTTATAGATGTATGCCATTTCATCATTAAAAAACACCATTAGCTAACGCTAAACATATATATACCATATATATATTTTTGCCACTTAGAGTGTAGACAAAAGATGTTTATATCCCTGATAAAGTAGCCACTTACAGGAATGTGACTAAAGCATGATACAACTATTTAAGAACTGACTTTAACATTAAATTTTCATAAAAATAACAAAGGTGCATGCTTAGTTTTTGGTAATTTAGTCTCTAAATTTGCTTAAATCTACACAAGAACGTTTTTAAATTCTATGAAGTACTTTGGCTGCTTACAGATGTCTTATTAAGACGGCATCATTTGCACATAAATGCCACTTTGTAGAAGGGCAACAACATATATCGAGTATATTCAACATGGCATACAGGACTAGCAACAGAAAAGGCTATTTACAGATGAAACCGTTCTGATCAGGTCTAACTGCAGTTTCAAGTGGTTGTGGAAAGTCATAGTTCGGCTGAGAGAAACACAATATTATCTTGGTTTAAAGGCAGGTGTAGTTGGGTTCAGAAAAAGTGTCTGCGCACTTTGCTTAAAACGAAACAAGTCAATCGTTAAGGGTCAGTCTTTTAAGTTGCTGCCAGAATGGTGACTGGGAATATAAACCCAATCAGGTAGGCCTTGACATCAAACAATCCGGGATGATTTGTGAACTATTAATATTTACTTGGCTCACATTTGCAAGAAAGTAAAACTACTCCTATGTTTTAAGATGTTAAAAGTAATGGCCCATCATGCACATTTTTTCTTTGGACAGAGAAAGTTCAAAATTAGAACTATATGCTGATACCCATTCTGTCCTTTATTAAATTTCTGCTTACATTTGGTCAACATACATTTGAATTTTAAACAACAGTACTAAAATAAAACATTACAAAAACATACAAATGAACATCAGTGCAGTGCAAGCAAAACACAACTATGCCTGTCATCCCTCTGATTCACAGTGTTGGAACGTGGCTCAAAAAAATAAATGTAATCTTCTACTTTACAAATTGCTGATACCTACATTATTGCTAAATTATAAATATAAAGGGTTTACACAGTATAGCATGGAAACTTACACAATGGAATGTATTTTGGATAAACAGTTGAAAGAGCACAAAACTTCAGAATATGTTGAAATAAGGCCGCAGGATTAGTCTGCATTAGCAGAGGAGCTTGAGAACACAAACCCCGTATCAGAGGGCCTGACAATGTGCCGGTTTTCTATGAACTGATGAAATGTGTTCCACCTCATAAATGTATTGTAAAGCATCAGCTTTGTTAACTTAGATTTTGAATACAAACCTTTCATTTTAAAAAGGCTTCAGCAGTGGTTTTTTCACAAACAGGACAAAGTAAACAAACATAAAATGTGCTTTAACTAGAAAACAAAAACCTGATTGTACAATTCATATAAAAATAGATTTAAAAAAAACATAGTATGCTAAATGTCTTCTACAGTATGTTGTAAGATAGGCTTCACTGGTATCATTATATACAATCTCATATATTCCTTTTGCCTATACAATATTTTATACAGTACCTTTAATTTACAAAATGAAAAGGAAAACATAAAACAGGAAAAAGGCACCAGTAGTCAACATTAAAACAGCAGATGTCCTGTAAGCACAAGGATCAAAACCAGTAGAACTGCTACGTAGGCAGCAATCACACAGCAACACCAGACGATAATACAAGTTTGTGATGATGCTGGGGCAAACACGTTTTACCAAATTCTGTTAGAAACTTTAAAGCATCTTGGTGTTTTTACAGAACAGTGGAAAAAAATAATGAAAGTTTCTGTTGCGGTGTGGTGAAGGAACAGTAAAGTCCATTGGTTATAGAATGATACAGATCTGCAGAGCCGATTGTGGCGAACAAATATTCTTAAAAGTAAAGTTTCTAGGAATGCGATTACCACATTTAAAAGAGTAGGCAAAGATTGTGTCACCCAGAAAGAGTCCTTCATCTACCCACAAACTACTGCTGATACAGGAAAAAATAAAGATGAAAATGTCTGACATTTTCACGATAAGGATAAAATCAGATTCAGATCAGACGAGTACATTTTATAAGCATAAAACCTAGTTTAGGTAACTCATGATAGCTCCACTCTTTTAGATTATTAAAAATGTCTTGATATTAAAATAAGTATCAAATGGTCATGATAACTATGAAACGTACTGATTCTGCCTAGGTAAATTAATTAAAGCTTTAGTTGTTTTCCATAAAATGATAAAATAGCATTTCATTTAAGCCACCATAATGTTGTACAGTTGCTTAAAGTAACAGCATGATACACATCTCTTTTCATCAATAATGAAATCCAGGCGCAAGTAAACAACATCTTTTAAATCTGAGGATACTACATATTAATATAATCCCAAAGTGTAATTTCCTATGTTTTTTTTTAATATACAAAAATGCTAATGGACGTGAAGTACTACCTAGTGAGTTATCCAGCATTGTTCACTGTTGTTTGCAATACTGATTTACTAAACACATTCAGGGTTACAAACAATATGACACAAGGACTTGAAATACACCTAAGCACTGTATGCTGCTCGATCCAGGAGTAGTTTGTAGACAGATAAAGGACAGCAATACTGGGAAATGCACAACTGTGCATTCAGTTTGCAGCAGAAGCTTAAAGAAATCACCTCTCTATAGAAAATCGTAACCTTGAGGGAGTGAATAGAATGCTTTAAGTGTATCAAAGGGATTGCACATTAATACGTATTTTTGTTTTTGGCAAAATAATTCAGTTTAACATTTTAATGTGTAGTATGAATAACTAGAGGATGAGGGTAAGAAAGCAGGAATGCCTTTCTTTCAGTGTCTCTACAATGCTAGAATGTGATGCAGAACTATTAATGTTACATTTAAAAAACAGAAAATTGATATGACGCTATACCCTCCTGTCGCCAGCCAACCCTGGTAATGGTAAACTGAACTAACATGCACTTTGATAAGTGTAGGGTAGTACTACACAAAACATGGCATGATAAACTCCTGTTACCTTGAAAAATGGGTTTTGACCAATTTCAAATTTTCTTCTTTTCCAGACTGCAGTCTCTTGTAAGAACTGCAATTGCAAAACTTAAGTTTGAAATGCAAGCTAATGAACAGTACCTGCTTTCGATATATTATGTTGTAAAATGTTTTTCCTCAAAAGGAAAAAAAAAAAACTATGTTCAACTAAAGAAACTTGTACAATTAGTTAAACAAAAATGAAAATAAAAGTAATAAAATGTCATCACAATAATATTTACTTACAAGATTTCACTTGGAATTTTCCATTTAAAACAATTTTGTTCTTCAAAAAACAGTCAAATGAATAATTATTAGATTACTGTTTTATAAAATATTTCCAGCCTAAGTTTTAACAAGCTTTGGGATATTCTAGAGTTATTCTGTTATTTACACTTTTGTAAAGAGATACTGTAATCTTACACTAATAAACAAACCATGTGCAAAAATCAGAATTTAACACTGAAATGAAACAAAATGAATTATTCCGATTACCCAGTTATGTACCACTAATTAAAAACTAAGAAAACCAGCCTCATTTAAGACAGTTCTTCCGTAGTGGCAGTGCTGGCAACAACAGGCGAGGACTAATAGAAAACCAAAGACAACAGTGTGTGGCTGTCGTAAATGTACACATTACCAGGGCTGGACTCCATTCTTTCTGTCACATTACATATGAACCAACATTCAATATTATATTTTACTCTTTTCTTCTTAAATAGATTTACTGCCTGGCTATACACTGAAAATATACATTCTCATATTTATATAGAATATCATTAAAAATACAAATGTGCAAAAAAAACTGTAAACAAATTGAGTCCTCTGTGGCAAGGATCGCTTTCCATGGAGGATAACACAAGATAAATTCCTCCTAGCACCTGTCTCATCAGAGCCTTGTTGGTTCTTCATCACTGTCACTACAGTTTCCACAGCAGTCCTACAAAATACACATAAAATAAATACACGTCAATAAATGAAATCAAGAGCACACACAAACAGGCACTGGATGCAATGCAGACTTAAGTATAAAAAAATAACTAGAAACTGTGCAGAATGACAGCAAAACAGTCAGATAAATCCTGAAACATAACCACAGCATTAACATGTAATAAAACACTTGCATGAATATATTGTTTTTTGTCAGGTACCCGTCTACACCGAATGACAACTGTGTTTTAAAATACAAGTGTAAAGTAGGCCCTATACACAGTGGATTTAAATTTGGCTTTTTTGACACTGATCATCAGAATATAATGTGTTCAAAATTAATTAATAAAAATATAACAAACAAAAAAAAAACACAACAATTGATCCCATAAGTATTCTCCCCCTTCAAGTCTGTATTTAGTAGCTGCACCGCTGGTAGCCATGAGAGCCTTCAGCTTGTGTGCATAGGTCTCTCTCCCCATCACCTTTTTACATCTCCACTTGTTCTGTCAGGCTGCATAAGGATTGTGAGTGAACAGCCTATGCCAAGTCCAGCCACTAATTCTTAATTGAATTGAGATTTGGACCCTTATTTTATGTTTTATATCTGTACTTAAGTCTGACTGCTCTGTAGACATCTGTTTTCACTTTCATAGTAAACAGTCTTTTTTCTTTTGGTCAGTGTCAAAAAAACATTTAAATCCACTGTCAATGTTGCACAGCAACAAAATATGAAAATGTTTTGTATATCTTTTTCCCCTCTTTTATTGACAACATACTAGTGGTCATGTGCATGTATATACGTTATATATACTATGGGTAGAGAATGTAGAAACCTGACTGGTCGCTATTAGATCGCCAGCATTCTGCTGATGGGATTCCTGCTATATGCCCTAAACTGTTTAAACTGAATTCACTGTTCATTTTAAATTTAAAATTACCTGTTCATGTGAAACAGAGTCCCTGAGCACAGAATAATACAAGGAGAGGCAAAATACACAAAATAGTCAATTAATATTGAAATTACAAAGTGAGATAAAGAAGGAGGAGAAATGTAAGGTATAAAATAAACTGAAAACAAAAAAGCCCGTAGCCTCTCTAGGCCTTCCGTAACTGGTTTTGTTTTTGGTTTTTTTTCTTTGTCTTTAAGGTAGAGTGAGGCTTGTTGCTCATCCATTTAAAACAAAATACTTCCAGGTCTGTCTCTCTACTATTCTGGTCTCCCACTTGAGGCAGACAGACAACAGCACTCATCCAGGATGGGATGCTCATCCATTCCCTCCCAATGAGTCTCCTTTGATATGCCCTCCTGGTCAGTCAAGGGACTACCGTGCATTATTTTTAGAACTGTCCAAAATCCATGTTACATTTTGTAGAATAAGAACATTTCTAAAAATTCTAAAAGCATAATCTGCATTTTTTTTCTCTATTTTAAAAATTGTTAGAAAAAAAAAATTAAAACTAAATGTAATTCTGAACCATATCACAATATAGTATTGGAATAATGATATAGTAAAACTTTGCATTTAAAACATTTACCTGCCTACCGAAGAGTCTCTGCAGTAACCCTTGTTTTGGCTGAGATGAGGGCTGACCCCTCCAGTCTAAATCTGGTGGTACAGATTCATCAACGTTGAAAACATTAAGTTCTTTGAAGCATTCCATTTCAATCATCTACAGAGAAACAGAAGACTTTCTCAGACCTTCAGAGCCAAGTAAATAGCAACTTAACCTCAGCTGTAAGATCATTTTTAGCATAGTGGTGCAAGCAGTTTTACATGACAAAACAGAAAAGTTAATCCTATATGGGTGTTAGGCAGAGATTAATACAGGAGAAAGTAGGGTGAAATGACACCCTATATTGGCTAACTAAATAGATTATAAATGCAAGCTTTTGAGGCAGCTAAGGCCCCTTCATCAGGCAAGGTGTAACAAAGAAACTGAAAAATACTCTGGCTTATATTGGGACAGCAAAGTGATTTTTTTCTTTTATCCTAACAATCTTTTTGTTCAAATGTTAACAAAATGAATACACATGAGATGAATTAACCCCGAAAGAACAAAACAATGAACTAATAAAATGTAGAGATAAGATAACCATCACTAGAGAAAGTCCTGTAAGGGTTTTTGAAGTGCATTGTCTGTAAGACAGGCCTCTGATGTAGTCAGCTGGTCAATCAGTCTGTTAGTCCACATATCTATTAGCAAAGCCAAACTAAACAAACTGTACACATACAATGCTTCCCAATGTTTTTGGTGCTGCTCCAGTTAGCTGTTAATGAAGATTTTGAGGAGGAGATGATGGAAATTCTGATGACCCTGCCCATCACTTCACCTCCAAGTAAAATGCAGTCTCTCTCAAAGCCTCCAGCCACAACAAGCCAGACTCTGTAGTCTCTCAAAGAAAAAATCATTAACCGTCATTAATTAGAAAGCATTTGATTTTTAAATTTATTAAACTTAATGGTGCATTATGCTCCTATTATTTTGGAATTTTTAGGTTAATAAATTAAATTAGGAGATATTTCATAGCATTTAGTTTTTCTTTCGAGTGAAATGACCCTGCCAATACAGTATGTCACTTCGTTATCCAGTATGTTTGATATAAATTATATAAAGGCAGAGTGGTGGTTCTGTGGCTAAGGAGATGTGCTGGTATCTGGATGGTTGCCAGTTCCAACCCTGTTACAGCCAGAAGGGAATCATACTCTGTTGGGTCCTTAACCTAAAAATTGCTCAAGGGGCATTGTATAATGGCTGACCCTTCACTATGATCCCCAAAGGTCATGCAAAAAGCCAATTTCCCCATGGGGATTAACAAAGTATATCAAATCAAAAAAATATTCAGGGACTTCCTGTAACATTCAATGTGTTAGTGAGATCACTGCTAGTCCTTAGTGTACCTGTATAAAGTAGGTGTGCAGGAGACATATACATCTCCAATTATTATTATTTTTTTAACTTTACCTGATGTGACATATAAGAAAACATGCTTGTGTTTTAATGCTTTCACTACAAAACTTGGGTAATTACAAGGTGTCCAGTCTTATTAACTGATAAACGTCATATATCCTGCTATCAAGGGCACAGCAATTACAAGATTCTTTTAGATCATTGCCTTTTAAAAGATCATATAAAGCTGAAGCATTTTCTTTGTATGTCATTTCAGCCACACTCATTAAAGTTAAAGTTAAATTGCTGGTCGAGTTGAGCTCATCTCAAACATGACATGATGAAATTATCCTAATAAATTTTGCAAAATAAATTTAAAGAAACAGAAATTATGTATATATGTCATGGACAGGTGTTTCATTCAGGAGTGATTTCCATTTTAAATGCAAATTTGCTACGATAGATGCCAACTCTCTGCAATCCCAAACAAGACTCTCAAGGTTAGAAAATGTATTGATGGATAGTTGAATGATTTATTTTTCTTATCACTCTAAATTCAAAAGAAAAAGCATTCATGTCCAAATGATATTTTAAACAGGTCTTAATACACATATTTCATATATAATTTTTATGTTCAGTATTTTAACTGAGGAGGTGACTTTATTTTTCATATACAATGCTGTCACAGTTCCACTTACACATCTGACTTGGGAAGTTCCAGTGTTTACCAAGATGTGTTTTTCGCACATATCAGCTCGACCTGGCAATTTCCCAGACTGACAACAGTCACACATAGGCCTGTTTTTCCAGGTAAGGAAACTACAACTTTATAAGCCTTTAAAAGCGGAATAAAAGATCAATAATCAACCATTGCAGCTTTATTTTATGTAAAAGAAGACATACAGCTGAGCAGTAAGTTGAAACTGCCAAGCTATCTCTATTTATTTATAATTTTGTATAATGTATTTGCATCACAAAGCCAAATTTGAAATATAAACACCACAAATATGAAGAAGCAAGGATGAAAAAGACAAAAAGAGCTATGCTATTGTTCTTCTAATCTCTGAACAGATGCTTTAAGATGAATTTTTATGACATGTGTATAGAGTAACACGTGCCCTACTCTCCACAGCTGCTGCTCATTTAGCTGGTTGCATGTGGTGGTACGTTGGCTCATACAGTATCTTTAACTCAACAATGAATCAAACTGCTAAGAGAAACCCACCAGTACAATTATTAATAATATCTTGAACCCATTTACTGATTTAAGATTTGCACCTCAACAATACACAACAGGTGCAAAAGTCATCATATATCTTCATTAGAAAATCATTACACAATTATATACTGCCCATGAAATAAACAACCATAAGCCAAAAAAATAAATAAAATACGAAAATCTATGCTATAAAAAGTAATATGGCAAAAACAATAGCAACAATGTCAAAAGAGAAAAATAAAAAGGAAAATCAGCCCCAGGTGTTAATACTGTGAAAGGAGCATTTTACTCAGTATACTAAATTACTGGTATATCAAGGATTACTTTCACATTGGAAATGCACTGTAACTTAAAGACACATTAGGAAAACGTTACCAAATTAATAAGCTTTACACATCATAATCCCTTACACACCTACAATGAAACCACTTTTCACACTAAGATCATGCAGAAAAAACTATCCAAAATGTTATTAGAAATAAACTTGAACCATACACAAAAAAGTCAGGGTTCTAATATCCACAAGTCATAAAAATATCGGATTAGATTTCACTGGTAATGCTACCAATTAAATGATTAACCACTACGATAAAAATAAAAAAACAGATACGCAAGTCAAATGTATACAAATAATATCAAAGTAATATTGATTAAGGCTAAAATGAAAACATACATATGTGGGTATGTGACAAATGATAAACCTAAGAGAATCACATATATTCAGTAATTATCATAACCCCTAATTATCATGGGTTTAACATATTAATAATAAAATTGTTAATAAAATAAAATAATATTACACTTCTCTCTTATTGTGACGTTCGTTTCTGTGTAAGTATAAGTTGAAGTTTTCTAATGTTTAAAGTGATGGTACATTAGCTTAAAAATTTTTGGCATGGAGATACCCAATTATAAAATCTACCATAATTCCAGGTTCTTTTCAAAAAGGTGACCTACAAAAACAAAGTCCTGGTAATTAATTGAGTAAGATTTTCATTTAACTTAACAATTATATCCTTGTATGGAGATCAGTCAATCATAACTGAGGACTTACTGTAATGTTCTGCACTTTACCTGATAATTTTCTGGTTTGGTTCACAAATTCATATTTCCAGGAAATTCTCAATGGTTAGATTAGGCATCAGCTCAGAATGGTTTGTTAACTTTCCATCAATTCTTTAACTTGCTTTGTTCACATATCTGCATACACTCAGCACAGGAATGTGTCTGTAAATTCCTAAAACAGCCTGCATGTGTTTAAGGAGTTATTATTTATTGTGAACATTAATGTGAGCAAAGCACCGTCTTGGCTGTTTTGACTGCTCACCCTAAAACATAAGCCTATCTAATCAAAATCTATACAATTAATAAACCCATTGTCACATTAGTTTAATTTAAATTAACACTAGCAGTGTCAAAGTGAACATCAGCTGGCATGGTTTTAAATGTTTAAGTGTTTCATCTGTGTGCGTGTCACACTCCAGTCATTCCTTAACATTTCGCAAATTGCTACTTTGCAAATTCTACTTGGATGTGATTGATTAAGTTAAGTACATTTTCCTTTTTTATACAAAAGACTCCCTATTACAGCCACAAGCAACAACACTGAGCACTGGTACACAGTTGTAAATTGCTGTCCCTCTCCTCTGGCATGCACTTTGACCGCATCTGCAAAACCTTTTCACCTTAGTAAATACAACAACATTGATAGCATCGAGTAGACTGGAGGTTTCACAGGAAAAAAAAAAAATACAGTGATCTCTCGCTATATCGTGCTTCGACTTTCGCTTCACTCCATCGCGGATTTTAAATGTAAGCATATCTAAATATATATCACGGATTTTTCGCTGGTTCGCGGATTTCTGCGGAAAATGTGTCTTTTAATTTATGGTACATGCTTCCTCAGTTTGTTTGCCCAGTTGATTTCATACAAGGGACGCTATTGGCGGATGGCTTAGAAGCTACCCAATCAGAGCATGTATTACGTATTAAATAAAACTCCTCAATGATATACGATAAACTTCCCGCGCGGTGCTTGATTGTTTGCTTTTCTCTGTCTCTCTCACTCTCGCTGACATTCTCTTCACCTGACAGAGGGGGTGTGAGCAGAGGGGCTGTTTGCCTAGAGGATACGGACGCTCCTCTAAAAAATGCCGCTTTATCGCGGTGCTTTGGCATACTTAAAAGCCCAAAAGCACGTATTGATTTTTTGATTGTTTGCTTTTCTCTCTCTCTCTTTCTCCCTGACATTCTCTGCTCTTGACACACATTCTTTGAAGAGGAAGATACGTTTGCATTCTTTTAATTGTGAGAAACAACTGTCATCTCTGTCTTGTCATGGAGCACAGTTTAAACTTTTGACTTAAGGGTGTTATTTCATGTCTAGAGGGCTCTAATAATGTTAACAGTGTGGGAGAGTTTATAAGGACTTAAAATATATAAAAATAACCATACAAAACATATGGTTTCTACTTCGCGGATTTTCATCTATCGTTCTGGAACGCAACCCCTGCGATCAAGGAGGGATTACTGTACATTCCTAATGCATTTATTTTCTCTGTCCAGTCAACTGAAATATGTAATAGTGTTTATGATAAACAAATACTGAAAACAGCTTTATGCCAAGCATTAATAAGACTGGCATAAAACTTTTTTTTCCTGTTTTTTTTTTTAATTGCAAAGGTATGTTAACATTAGAATATAAGCTGAATGAAAGCACGCAGTGGTGTGTCAAGAATGTATTTTTATGTATAATCAAGCTTTTGATAGTTCTTTGTAAGAAAATCTACTCTTCTTTGTTTCACTAAATGTGATGAAGGAAAAAACAAATCCGAAAACCATCAGTGCTTTAGCTATTTCATCTGTAAAGAAAACGGTATAAACTCACTTGACAGGTTATTTCTGCGTCTTTTACACACATTTGAATATTAAGCACACAGCCGGCATGAATTTGATGTAGGGAAGAGAGAACATGTAAAGTGGCATATAATGACTGAGCCATGAATGAACAGAGCCGCAGTGGACAACGGCTCACTCACAAAATTTTCAGAAATTGCAGACTGTCAATGAATGCAAATGCAAGAATAAATGTATGTATGTATGATGTAACGTGTTATTTGACTGGAAATTATGAGCCTTTTAGGAAGATGTTTGTACAGGCAGATGCGTACACATGCATATAAAACCAACATTTTTCCTTGCACCGTACATATTATCAGGACAGTTGTTTTCACTCACAATTGGTCCATCCACAATGTGCCAATTTGCGTGTTCTCCTTTCCCCACAATAAACTGATATGAACAATGGATTTGTATACTGACAGCTTCGCTGCTATATCAGACACTTGGCACACTTGATGAAGAACTGCATCGTGAGTTACTGTATATGTAAGGGAAAACAAACCTGTTGATGAACAGTTGTTCAGATGTTGATGCTCTTTCAAGTAGTGAAAGTCAAACAAACCCATCAAGTCTGGAATCTACTTTTAATGTTGGTATAAATAGCAAATATACTGTATAAATTAGATGCTATTGCCTATTTGGAGAATGGTCACACTTGAATGCCAGGGAAACGTGATTTCTGGTGTGATCCTTTCAAACGCAATGTGAGAAAAGTCACTGTTGACAATATTTTCACATCACCTTCCATGGTACTTGAAGTGGGCATTTCCCATTCTTTGCTTAAGAGAACTGGAATTCAAATGTATGTGTTGTGGTGCTTACAGCGCATGCTCAAATTAGTCATTACCTATTCAGGGAGAGGAAGCAAACACAACAAGAAGTAATAGTTATTTTATTCAACTTCAGGCACTAACTCTGGATTGCAAATAAGCTGCTTGCCCAAAAAACAGCATCTGTAAATAAAATAAGATGAATGCTGCCAGTCCACTGGGAAAGGACACAAAGGATGGCCAAAGAGACAGACAGTGATAAAGTGCTAAGGCAGTGCAGAACACACAAGCAGCAAAACAAAAGTAATGCACTCATTTTAGCTACATGACGTGCTCAGACTGCATAAATGGTAGCAGACTTGTGATGTGCATAGCCTTATATACTGTCCATTATGTTGCTTGCCATCTACCTACATAATCCGTCAAATTAGTAATGCTGTAATTTTATAAATTATTTACTGTACATATAAAAATATTATTTTTGAATTATATTTTCATTAAAATACTTAAAGGGTTTTCAGTGAGAGATGTTTGTGCTACAGTACCCTTTTGATTCTTCCTCTCTCCCAGAATCAGTGCAAAAAAAGAAAAGTAGATGTCACCATGAAAATTAGTTTCCAATGCATGTGTTATTGTATTTGCCAAGATAATTAAAATGTGTTTTCATTTTCACTAATAAATACTGAAGCAGTTTTCTTCTCCATGGCCATGCATCCCTGGAGTGTTTTCTGAGTGAAAAATATATCCTAATATTTCAAATAAAAAAAAAAGATGCATTATTAGAACTCTGCACTGATGGGCCATTAATGAGAAAAAAAAGATTCAGATGCCACTTGGCATAGTCTTGGTGGTTTAGTACTGAAAAAAGCATGAAAATTCTACTGTTAAGGTCATGTGACAGTGTATGTATTAATGGGCACTGTTGATGACCAACTACTCTCTCTCCAATTATAGAATAAAGTTTTCTTACACTCCATAGAATCTGAAAATGAAAATCACTTCACGTTACAGAATAAATACCTTCTTACTTGAATAACTATTTTGTAGTGGCAATGGCTTTTATTCTAAATTTCTTTGTGAACACTGCCTAATTCAGCACAAAAAAAAAAAAAATCAAGAACAAAAATGACATTGGTACACAAAAGTATTCAACTGCATCACATCTCTAACCAATAATGACCTCCTAGGGCTTTCTGCTGGTTCCAATGGCAAACAAACTGTCCACTTCAATTGTCAGTTGAAATTTGCTTGATATATGATTCTCCTAAAGCTTCAGTCTAAATGCAGTAAACAAATCTTATTTTTACTTAATAGGATTTTTTTTATATCATGTTAATATTCTGTGGTGGACGAACGTATAACTGATTTCTCTTTGGTACTCAAAAAAATAATGATATGTTCTCATTTGATTTTAAGAGGTATATATATCAGAAATTGTGTAAATCAAAATTCCAAAAATGCTTGTTCTTGCCAATAATTCTATTTTCTTAAAATATTCAAACACCAAAATGAAAATCATTAATGTTTAGGGTAAATCACCTCTCTAATGGAACACTTACTGCCTTGAGTAACTTGTGCAGTACTTTTACAGTGCACCAAAAAATGTAATGTTAATCGAGGACAGTTCAAAGTGATCACAGTAAGAGAGACTATTACCTAAAGAAAGCTTCTTTCTGGTGTGGCAAGACTAATATTCAGTTGCAGGAAATGTGAGACAGTAGCCAGTCTTCGTAGTAGCGGCTATCATCCCAAATGGTGTGTTATTCATGCTACAAGAATCGCACGTGTATTTGCTCATCCAGCTCCTTTATATTAGATAAAAGACTTCAAGTGAACATCTGATAATATTAACTGTGAAACAAACTCAGTAATGAAGAAAATCAGAGAAGGACGTAATACTTTTTCTCTGCACAATTATACATATTTTCTTGATTAGATTATACATTTTTACTTTCAAATTTAAATATGTTGTCGATGATTGACTACAGTTACCTTTAAAAGAACATATTTGTGTACACACTGGCCATTGATATGAACACATTTAACTTAACAGCTTCTTAGTATACAGTTCACATAAGGATTTTATACATTTTTTGTTCAACAATAGCAAAGCACAGGCTAATGTCAATAAAATGAAAGGTATAAATCATCACACATCACTTGAAACCAAAAGGACAACTTGGAAAATTGTATTTTTTTTAATCACCTAGGTTTATAAAGCATGCCAACATTTGTGTGCACATATAACACCGTTTGTGACCAAGAGTGCAAAGGTAAAATTTCAGACCTCATTCTGCCAGGGAATGGAGACGCTACCGGTGGAAATTTTACTGTAGAAGTCGTTATCAGTGGGTTCCAACTCTACTCCTTTCACAGTGGAAAACTGTTCAATATCCAGCACATCTTTACAATAGATAGCTTGTGGCTGTACAAAACAAAATGAAATCGTTACAAACCATGCAAAATTTCAATTTTAACAAGTAGCTAATCACCATATTAGAACAATCTAGTTTTTAAGTCCCCAAATTACTGCTGTGTACCACGCTACTTGGCAGCTATTTCCATGTGTCTATGATTCTCTGTGTAAAAAGAAACTTCCTAGTGTTTGTGTAAAATTTACCCTTAGCTCTGTGTCCCATGTTCTTAATTACAACTCATTTTAAAGTCACAGTCGATCCACTGTACTAATTTAATTCCCTTCATAATTTTAAATACTTCAATCATGTCTCCTCTTAATCTTCTTTTGCTTAAACTGAATAGTCTTAGCTGTTTTAATCTTTCCTTATAATTCATCCTCTGTATCCCTGGAATAACCCTAGTCGTTCTTCTCTGGACATTCTCAGGCGCTGTTATGTCGTTTTTTTGTAATCTGCACACCCAGTACTCCAAATGAGGCCTCACCAGTGCGTTATAAAGCTCGAACACAACCTCCTTGGACTTGTACTCCACACATCAAGGCGCTATATAACCTGACATTCTGTTAGCCTTACTAATGGCTTCTAAACTGTGTCAGACAGTTGATACTGTTGAGTCCACTATGACTCCTAACCCCTTCTCATAAGATGTGCTTTCAATTTTCAAATCTCCCACTATGCATTCAAATGTAACATTTCTACTTCCTACATGTAATACTTTACTTTTACTTACACTAAATTTCATCTGCCACCAATCTGCTGAAGGCTGTATGCTATGTAGATTCCTCTGTAATGATTCAACAGACTCCAGATTATCTGCCAATCCACCTATCATAGTATCTTCTGTAAATGTAACCAGATTGCTATTTATATTCCTATTCAAATCATTTATATATGTTAAAAACCGCAGTGGCCCTGGCACTGACCCCTGTGGAACACCACTCTTAACATCAGCCAATTCTGATAAGATTCCTTACACCATAGCCCTCTGCTTCCTGTGTCTGAGCCAATTTTACACCCATCTGCAAACCTCACCCTCAACTCCCACATCTTTTAGTTAAATGCCCAATCTCTCATGTGCCACCTTATCAAATGCTTTCTGGAAGTTCAGATAAATAATATCATATGCTCCACTTTGAAAATATACTTTTGTTGATTCCTCATATAATTCCAGCATGTTGGTAAAACATGGCCTCTCTCTTCTGAACCTATGCTGACTGTTCAGTAAACAATGTTCCACTGCTCCTTGACTGTCTCCACACTTAAAAGCATATCCTTACCCTTAGACTTTGCTGCATCTGCTAAAAATTTGTCCTACCAAAGTTAAACTTAACAGTTTAAGTCTTTGCATCCGTACTCTTCCAAAACACTATGAAATTGTATTACATTATGGACACTTGGCCCTAACTGTTCAATCACCTCTACACCCTCAATTTTATCTGGATTATTACAAAATACTAAATCCAGGCAGGTTTCACCCTGCATTGGTGCTTTAACATACCATGTTTAAATAAAGTCACTGACTATTTCTAAAAACTCTTGTGTTCCATTATTTGTAAGGTTATACTAGTTAATATTTGGGTAGTTAAAGTCCCCCATGACTATAATATCCCCCTGTAAACTTGCCCTTTTAATATAACTAAAAAGAAGTGCATTGAAATTGCTGTCAGCATTGGGCAGTTTATATCACTCTCCTAAAATAAGGCCTCTTTCCCTAATGCTTTCCATACGGAGCCACATGTTCTCACTAAGATGGGGCTCAATGTCCAAATGAAGAAGACTTAAATTTAAATTCTGTTTGACATAAACAGAAACCCTACCTCCTTTTCTGTTCCATCTGTCTTTCCTAAAAATGTGTACCCTCTATGTTATAATTATCCCTATCTTTATTATTTAGCCAGGTTTCTGTTACTGCTATATCAAAGTTATGTTCCACTACATACAACTCCAACTCGCTCGTTTTATTTTGATACTTCTTGCATTAAGGCAAGCTATTTTGAATGTGTTACTTGTTTTACATTTGCATTTAAACATTGAGATAAAAATGCACAGTAATATAAATTCTATTTCTACACTATTATTTGTTCCTTCATGTAGAGTTCTAAACATGGACTGTCCTAAACTCCCTGCACCCCCATACCCTAGTTAAAAACAGTCCTCGACTAACCTACTGATACACCTCCCCAACACATTGGTGCCCTTCTGGTTCAGATGTAACTAGTCAGTCCCATCTGTTCCAAAAGCAGTCCCAATGCCCCATAAACCTACACCCGTCTACCCTTCACCACCATTTGAGCCACACGATAAGCCTTCAGATCTCCTCAATCTTACCCGGACTGTGGCATGGCACAGGCAGAACTTTAGAGAAGACTACCTTGTCAATTCTGTTCTCTGTCAGGCACTTAACTCTTTAAATTTGGATCACAGAACTTACAGATTACCCTTATTTATGTTATTTGTTCCAACATGGACAATGACAATTAGATCCACCCCCACTCTCGCTAAAAGCCTATTAACCCTTCCAGGGAGGATTCCCATCTGTGCACCCAGAAGGCAGCACACCGTGCAAGACTTCTATCATACTATTCCGGTAGGCGTAAATTTAGGCTATTCTGTAGTAAGCAAACAACTCTTTACGGTAATCGCAATTAAAACTGCTATGTACAGTATACAGTATGTTAATAATTCCACTGTCACAAAATTTGTTTTGAGAGACTGTACCAAAAAGATTAATATATATATGAAAATATCACAATCAATTTAAGCCAATTTAACTTCTGCCATGAATTAATTGCTTAGTGAATGTAACATGAAAAACCCACATGCAAAGACTATGCATTAAATGATGATTGTGTTTCATAAACATAAACACATTTTATCATCAAAAATGTACACGACATGTTTATATAATTAATCATTTTAAAGTAATAAGCCTGAGCTGATAAGAAAACAGAACACAAACTAAGAAACACACAGTGGCTAAAAACCTCTAAATATAATGACATTCAAACACATTTTACAACACTGAAGTTAAAACTTTCCAAATGTATTCAGTTATACAGGTTTATGTTTGCAGAGATAACTCACATCAGGAATGAATGGAGGTTCCAACATGCCAGCCTCTAGTCGTTTAAAATTGACAGATGCGAACAGCACGTGAGACTTCACTTCTGACGCTCCACCCCCTTTACACCCGAGTCGCTCATTTGGATCCTTATTCAAAAGCTGCATTTTAAGAGATGCACAACTTTAAACAACATTAAAAAAAAAAAAAATCTCTTCATGTTGTCATTTTTATAAAACACATCCTCAGTTGTGTTTTTAGCATACAGTAACCAAATACACTTTAATAACAAATTAATACAACTTATAATAAATAAGTTGACATTTATATAAGACGGATACCAGTATATGCATTCATATTCAAAAGAAAAAGACAGTACACAGAACAACACAAAACATAAGAGGGTAGCAGCTTGTTAATTATATCTTTCTTTTCCATTCTTTTCACTTGTAAAAGAAATTTCTTCTGATCTACTTTTAAAATGTTATTTTATGATTTGTGGTCCGTGCATAAACATTCTGCCTACATTTGAAGTTACCATGAACAAACATATGTATCAGAGTGTGCCTAGGAGTTTGTGTGACCTTCACAGGCTGCCTTAAAAAGCAATGATTCACACATTGTAAGGTGAACACAACAAGGCTCTGCATGTACATAATTCATCCATCAATCAAAATATTTACTTAACTTCTTAGTCCAAAAAGAGGTAAAGGAAGCCAGAACATGTGTGTGTGTGTGTGTGTGTATACACACTCGCCTAAAGGATTATTAGGAACACCATACTAATACGGTGTTTGACCCTCTTTCGCCTTCAGAACTGCCTTAATTCTACGTGGCATTGATTCAACAAGGTGCTGAAAGCATTCTTTAGAAATGTTGGCCCATATTGATAGGATAGTATCTTGCAGTTGATGGAGATTTGTGGGATGCACATCCAGGGCACGAAGCTCCCGTTCCACCACATCCCAAAGATGCTCTATTGGGTTGAGATCTGGTGACTGTGGGGGCCATTTTAGTACAGTGAACTCATTGTCATGTTCAAAAAACCAATTTGAAATGATTCGAGCTTTGTGACATGGTGCATTATCCTGCTGGAAGTAGCCATCAGAGGATGGGTACATGGTGGTCATGAAGGGATGGACATGGTCAGAAACAATGCTCAGGTAGCCCGTGGCATTTAAACGATGCCCAATTGGCACTAAGGGGCCTAAAGTGTGCCAAGAAAACATCCCCCACACCATTACACCACCACCACCAGCCTGCACAGTGGTAACAAGGCATGATGGATCCATGTTCTCATTCTGTTTACGCCAAATTCTGACTCTACCATTTGAATGTCTCCACAGAAATCAAGACTCATCAGACCAGGCAACATTGTTCCAGTCTTCAACTGTCCAATTTTGATGAGCTCGTGCAAATTGTAGCCTCTTTTTCCTATTTGTAGTGGAGAGGAGTGGTACCCGGTGGGGTCTTCTGCTGTTGTAGCCCATCTGCCTCAAGGTTGTGCGTGTTGTGGCTTCACAAATGCTTTGCTGCATACCTTGGTTGTAACGAGTGGTTATTTCAGTCAAAGTTGCTCTTCTATCAGCTTGAATCAGTCGGCCCATTCTCCTCTGACCTCTAGCATCAACAAGACATTTTTGCCCACAGGACTGCCGCATACTGGATGTTTTTCCCTTTTCACACCATTCTTTGTAAACCCTAGAAATGGTTGTGCGTGAAAATCCCAGTAACTGAGCAGATTGTGAAATACCCAGACCGGCCCGTCTGGCACCAACAACCATGCCACGCTCAAAATTGCTTAAATCACCTTTCTTTCCCATTCTGACATTCAGTTTGGAGTTCAGGAGATTGTCTTGACCAGGACCACACCCCTAAATGCACTGAAGCAACTGCCATGTGATTGGTTGATTAGATAATTGCATTAATGAGAAATTGAACAGGTGTTCCTAATAATCCTTTAGGTGAGTGTGTGTATATATATATATATATATATATATATATATATATATATATATATATATATATATATATATATATATATATATATATATATATATATATATATATATATATATATATATATATATATATATATATAGAGAGAGAGAGAGAGAGAGAGAGAGCGAGCGCACGACAAAAGTTTTATTTTAGGGGCTGAGATCATCATTTTATACAGGAGATATGCTTCAGCTTGAATCTTAGGCCAAAACTGTTCAAAATGAACAATTATATTCAGTTATGTGCTCAAAATCATGTAAAACATATTACAGGGGCAACCTGAATTTAAAAGCAGAACCCCAGTTTAATTTTCTTCTAGGTAACAATTAACAAATAAACATTAAATGCAGGGAAAGTGTTAAATGTCCAGATACGGTTAACAGCTGTGATTTTTCATTTTCTATTTCTCTTCCCAGCCTTTATGAACTGACAAATTTGCAAATGCCTTGCACTTAAATGAACTAGTACAGCAACTAGCACGTATCCAGTTAGGTTGCATCTTTTGCATTTTGCACATGCAGGGCACATTCTGGATGTATATTTGTGCACACTCTTCAGATTTGCTTCAGTTCACAAAATTAATTTAAAAAGTAAAAAAAAAAAAAAAGACATGAGACAAAAATCTGGAGCCACTTTTAGACACATTGCCTTAAATGACTCATACTTGTTCAGACAAGAGCTATTTTTATTCACCAGTAGCATCTAAAAAATGTTAAATGCAGGAAAATGCTAAATGGAGTAACAATTCAGGGGTCTACTGCACTTCACTGTAAAATTCTTACTTACTTTACCTACTTAAGTTGTAAATTTTTCAAAACTGGTGATGTTTGAATTAAAGCTGTGAAATACATGAGGAGATATGAATGCCTTTGCTTCCTGATCCTGCCTTACATTGTGAGTAGGCATTAGATAAAACTTTGCTGTAACTAATGTTTGCAATACAAAATCATGCTAATATGAAATGTGACTTGTATCATGTATTGTATAACATTACCACATGACTGAAATTAAACACAAAGACAAACGAAAATGTCATTTGTCAAAATAAATGAATTTAAAAATCTGATTAAAAAACTAGAACAAATGCACATCATGAAAAGCTGACTGCATTTTGGCAGAACCGATATTCAACATCTGTATAATGATGTAAAATGTTTTTATTTATAAATGTCTAATAATAAGTAACACTAAACACAAAGTACTTATCTTTTATGAAAATTTCAAATTGTGGGAATACTGTATTATGAAGCCATGCTTAATGGTGAGCCATATGCTTGCAGATCTCAATGTGGACTGTCAATGGAAAAGTTCAATTTGTAAAGAGATTGGACTGCTTCACAAAGGAGCTGAACAATGGCTCAACTTTACCAAAATTGAACAGTTTTTAAATACTATGTATTAAGTCACAAATTTTAAATCATCAGAATTTAATTCTGTTTATCCAAGTCTCAGTATTGCTTTGGCACTCTGACCCTGAATATTTTTTTTTTTTTGACAAAAATAGAATGTAGCAGATATGTGGTTTTTGGATATTGCTAAAAAAAAAAAAAACATAGCTAAAAAGCATATTCTTTTATTTTTTTAGCATTACTGCGTTTTCCATTCTGGCCAAAATAGTCTGTACTTTAATGAGAACAAGGCAGAAACCTGCTACATGTGGAATCCCGTTATAACGAAACTCACAGGACCATAAATATATTTCATTTTAACGAAATAAGGAGCAAATACATATAGTATTGTGACTGAGTTTGCCGGCAATTGGCTATGTCTAACGGCAGCGACGCAAGAACAGCTCCATAGCTGCTCTGTCTGGTAAACAGTAAACCAAGGGCAAAGCAATTGGTTGTCCTCTGCGGGATAAGGGTTAGTGCATACCGTGCTTGCTGCACAATGTTTAACATTTAATACCGGGCTTTGCTCTGTTCTTCCTCACACTCTCCCAATGTCTTCTCCAGACCGCATCCACCACAGTGGTGATTTCTGAGCCACTGGTGTTCTTTTAATCTGAAGATGGCTAAATCAGGACGATTGCCCATGCCATGCTCCTAACAGCTGTTATTCTGAATTAAGTCTTGAGGCTGTACCTGCCATCTCTATACAGTAATAAAGCACATGTACAGTGTATCCGGAAAGTATTCACAGCGCATCACTTTTTCCACATTTTGTTATGTTACAGCCTTATTCCAAAATGGATTAAATTCATTTTTTTCCTCAGAATTCTACACACAACACCCCATAATGACAACGTCAAAAAAGTTTACTTGAGGTTTTTGCAATTTTATTAAAAATAAAAAAAACTGAGAAATCACTTGTACATAACTATTCACAGCCTTTGCCATGAAGCTCCAAATTGAGCTCAGGTGCATCCTGTTTCCCCTGATCATCCTTGAGATGTTTCTGCAGCTTAATTGGAGTCCACCTGTGGTAAATTCAGTTGATTGGACATGATTTGGAAAGGCACACACCTGTCTATAGAAGGTCTCACAGTTGACAGTTCATGTCAGAGCACAAACCAAGCATGAAGTCAAAGGAATTGTCTGTAGACCTCCGAGGCAGGATTGTCTCGAGGCACAAATCTGGGGAAGGTTGCAGAAAAATTTCTGCTGTTTTGAAAGTCCCAATGAGCACAGTGGCCTCCATCATCCGTAAGTGGAAGAAGTTCGAAACCACCAGGACTCTTCCTAGAGCTGGCCGGCCATCTAAACTGAGCAATTTGGGGAGAAGGGCCTTAGTCAAGAAGGTGACCAAGAACCCGATGGTCACTCTGTCAGAGCTCCAGAGGTCCTCTGTGGAGAGAATAGCACCTTCCAGAAGGACAAGCATTTCTGCAGCAATCCACCAATCAGGCCTGTATGGTAGAGTGGCCAGACGGAAGCCACTCCTTAGTAAAAGGCACATGGCAGCCCGCCTGGAGTTTGACAAAAGGCACCTGAAGGACTCTCAGGCCATGAGAATCAAAATTCTCTGGTGTGATGAGACAAAGATTGAACTCTTTGGTGTGAATGCCAGGCGTCATATTTGGAGGAAACCAGGCACCACTCATCACCAGGCCAATACCATCCCTACAGTGAAGCATGGTAGTGGCAGCATCATGCTGTGGGGATGTTTTTCAGCGGCAGGAACTGGGAAACTAGTCAGGATAAAGGGAAAGATGACTGCAGTAATTTACAGAGACATCCTGGATGAAAACCTGCTCCAGAGTGCTCTTGACCTCAGACTGGGGCGACAGTTCATCTTTCAGCAGGACAACGACCCTAAGCACACAGCCAAGATATCAAAGGAGTGGCTTCAGGACAACTCTGTGAATGTCCTTGAGTGGCCCAGACTTGAATCTGATTAAACATCTCTGGAGACATCTTAAAATGGCTGTGCACCGACACTTCCCATCCAACCTGCTTGAGAGGTGCTGCAAAAAGGAATGGGCGAAACTGGCCAAGGATAGGTGTGCCAAGCTTGTGGCATCATATTCAAAAAGACTTGAGGCTGTAATTGCTGCCAAAGGGGCATCGACAAAGTATTGAGCAAAGCCTGTGAATACTTATGTACATGTGATTTCTCAGTTTTTTTATTTTTAATAAATTTGCAAAAACTTCAAGTAAACTTTTCTCACGTTGTCATTATGGGCTGTTGTGTGTAGAATTCTGAAGAAAAAAATGAATTTAATTCATTTTGGAATAAGGCTGTAACATAACAAAATGTGGAAAAAGTGGTGCGCTGTGAATACTTTCTGGATGCACTGTATTTTCCTTGAAAACTTGGCCTCATCTTCCTGTCTCTCATGCAACTCTGTGACTCAATCTTGACATTAATTGTATAAAATAAAAAAACACTTCTTAAAATGCAAAATATGTTTTATTTGAAAATTAAACTTTTTTTTTTTTAAATACAGGTATGAAAATCCAGAATGAAAATGAGTTGTTAGATGTAACTTTTTTATAGAAATACAGATATGAACACAGAGTGAAAACGAGACATTAGATTTTTTTTCTTCTTTTTTTATATAAATAGAAATACAGGTATGAATACAGAATGAAAACGAGTTGTTATATAAAAGATGAAGACAAGATTCCAAAATTCTTTTGCCATGTCAATTATCTTCATTCCAGAATGTCCCCTCAGAGTAAACTGACACCATTTCTCACTTTTTATGCTCACCTCATAGAAAAGTTTGAGAAGCCCTATGAAACTCAAACAGTACAGTATCCGCATATGTAACTACCACCAACGTGGATGCTCAGTGGAGTACTGACTCAGAATTTGGCTATGTGTATGATGTGTGAGATGTGGCCGGCTTGTCATCCCGGCCAATACCCCCAGGCCGCCAGATGGAGCCCTCCCTGTAGTATGGAGGTGCCCCGAAGACCAGCAGGGAATCATGGACGCTGTAGTTTTTATCCTCAGCCCTGTTGGATACCTCAGGGGCCGCAAGAGGGTGCTACAGGGAGGACCGAGGACTCATTTGTGCCCTATGACCCGGAAGTTTGTCATAGGAAGAGCGACGGGCTTCTGGGGTGAAGAAAAGAACTTTTACCTGACCCGGAAGTGATTGAGGATCACATGGACTGGGGATTGAGAACACTTCCGGGTCAGGGAATATAAAAGGACTGTGGGAGCTCCCGGCGAGCTGAGCTGGGTGGAAGGGTGGCGACGTGTCTGGGAGCTGGAGGATTGTTTATTGTGATTTATATGAGTATTGTGGTGGAGAGTGTGCTTTGTACACTGTGGAAGAGTAATAAAGTCAACTTGAGGACTTTTACCTGGTGTCTGGAGTCGTGGACAGGGGTTCAAGGGAGCGAGAGCGCCCCCTATCTACCACAGATGTCATGCCTACAAGTTCACCAAGCCTGCTAGAAACTGGAAATTTTGCAACAGTCTGTGTCTCTCTTTGAGACAGCCTGTTGCAGGGTTCCCAAGAGCACGGAAAGTGTAGGAGCGGCATTAAATATTTTTTTCATCACATTATCATCTTCAGTGGCCATTTTTGGTCGAAAAAACGTTTTGTTATACTGAGATTTACATTTTGTTAAAGCGAGATTCGTTTAACATGATGCTCTATGTAAGTTTGTCCAGGCCGAAACAAAGTATTCGTTATTCTGAAAAATTTGTTACTTCGGTATTCACTATAATAGGCTTTAACCTGTATATGGAGAAAGGTGTAGTGCTGGATAAGCACAAAAACAATCCTAAATAAACTAATAACAGACAAATTCAAAGTGGTTAGTTTGCCTGAAAAAACTGTTTTGAACTTTTCAGCCTCTAGTGGAAACATACTGTAAGTAGAGCACATAAAAGAAACAACAGCCTAGAACTGAATTTGGATTGTACTATAGGAGGTGGCAACACTAATGCAATGTCCGAATGCATGTATAGAGTAATGTACTGTGTACTTGAATTGAATTGAATTGCTGGTGTCTTAATATATGTTTTACAACATAGAACAAAACGAACAAATAATTAAATACATATCTGCACAAGTGTTTTGTAAAATGGTAAACACAGACCACACTTGCAGCTAGTGGTTTAAAAAACTGTGCACAAATCCATATCATATATAAAGGAAAAATAAAATTTTGTCACTTGACTTGCCGTTGTGCAGAGAGATTTTGCTTCTTCGGAGAACTTGTTTGAATATTCCTCTCGCACTTCTTTTACTAGTCTCTCTACTTCATCTCTTTTGATCTTTTTTTTACGTTGCTGGAAGGGAGATTGTCCCTCTATCATCTCATAAATAAGGCAGCCTAGAGCCCACCAGTCTGGGCTGAATGTGTACCGTTCATTTTTAACTACTTCTGGAGCTATGAAAAGAGGAAGAAGGAAAAAAAGAGGGGAAAAGTTAATAGGTTGAAAAAAAAAAAACAGGATAGGAATCATTAGCTTCCTTTCTAAAATTTTACCTTTTTTGGTTTAGTAAACAGCAACTGAGGAAGAAATTTGCATTTCACCTTTCCATTTTTTATGACTTATGCTGCTTTTCAATTAACACCAGAAACTATAACCAGAATAATAACATGATTTCAGGTGTTTTTCCTTCATAAGCAAACATGCTAAAGGAAGTGTTACTTGGAAAATTACATTAAAGGTAAGAAATCGGTGTTTGCATACTTACCAACCTAAATACAGGGAAAACTACTGTGCTACCAGTTTGTGTCTTCTAATTTTGTGGCTTTCTTCTACATTTATTTATTTATTGCCACTGAGCTATGCTGCGGTTTACACCAATTTCTTTAATTCCCTTAGCTATTTACTTGTATATATTCTCCTTGCAGTTAGAAGTTTACAAGTTGTTTCAACATTGTCATCAACCCAGAATGCAATAAACATTTGCATTTCACACATGGTCCATGGCAAATGCGATCTCATTTCATACAAAAAAATGTACATTTGATTTCTAAATCAAACATTTAGAACAAATGTTTAAAAATTAAATCCACTGCAATGCTTCTACTGCATTTTAGTTCTCTGTATGGAAACCAATCACTATACACATACACAGGAGTCACAAAGAAAACCACTCAGTTACAAAGGTGGACCCAGAAGCCTTTGGAATGGAGGAAGTGTAAATGAAACAGGAACCAAACATGACCTCTTTCAGTCTTGTTTCTGGTGCTTGTAGAAACCTTGACTTTTTAAACTGAAGATGTGACTCTCTCCTCATTTGACAGTCAAGAGTACTGTCTTCAGTTCAAAAAGTGACTCCCATGAGGCTTTAGTTTACAGCTTAGGATATTTGTGTGGAGTATTCCGGAAGTAACTGTTTAATAATATTTTTGCTAAAAGGTGTGTATTTTGCATGTTTTCAGCATAGGACTGGATAACTAAAATGTGGATTATGTGACACAAGTATCATGAGATTTCCTCCCAACCCAAGACATTTTTCACATCAGCCACATACAGCACTAGCCACTGTTGGCTTCTATGGGGTCATAAACGTTTTGTCTCTCCTTTCTGCAAGAAAATGTGAGATTACACATTTTTCTCGGCAATCACTACAAAACTACATGGGGTAAGTAATTAAAAAAATAATCATTTTTGGGTTAAGAATTCATTTAAGCTAGCAGTACACAGTTAAAGATTATTTGTAGAATAATAGTCCAAAGAGATTTTTTTTTTTTTTTTAACTTCATGTTGCTCATCTAACAAAACCTTCAAATACTCTCTGTCTTACATGCTTACTATTTGAAGATATGTCTAGTGGATTAAGCCACCCTTCTGCAGTCTTTGAGGGCAGGTCTACTTAATAAAAACGGGATGCTGTCTGGATACACATTCTTGCCGTTTCCTGGGAATGTTTATATGATGTCCACGCCTTTCTTTGTCCTGCCATGTTCTCGTAACTGTGTCTGGCAGTATACAGCATATGTAGCACATTCTGGCATGCTAATTAGAGTGTTCTTCCTATTTTCTCCATATATTATGGCCCCAATGAGAAACTCAGAATACATCGTTTCATACTTGTATGACTCCATGCTTTGCATAGCTGCCTGTATTATCATTCATGGAGTTTTACCTTATTACTGTTAAATCCCCAACTGGTATCATTTTTATTTTGCAATGTTGACACATTTCACAGTCTATATAGTATCAAAATGCAGCTGCAATCATTGTTTGCCACCAACTCTATCTCAGCACAAAATGTGAATGAGTTGTGTTGGTTTATCCTATCAAAGAACTCTTGCAAGCTCTGTCCATTGGAAAATCCATTGGAAAAGGTTGCCTTTTACCTCACTGCTAAGCAGTCTGTGTGTGCTAAAACATGTTGGCTACGCATTCATCATCTGTCATGCAAAATGTTCTCCAACATGCATCTACTTCTTAAAAAAATTTAAGAGGAAGAAATGAATTCATGTTCAATTTAGTGATGGAAGAACATTAACAGATCAATAAAAATGCTAAACCCGTTCCCATGTGACTCATCAAAAACAGAACAGTAAAAACCCACAGTATAAAATAGTCTAAAACTCTGGACACGTACACACAGACAATATGCAGGAGCCGTTGAGTTTCAGTGGAGAAGATGATTATAAAAGATTATCTGGCAGAGACTAACGATAAGTAATCTCATCTGTTCATAGCAGCCATGCTGTATGATACAATCATTAAGTAGAGGTTTTTAAAATATTGACTGTTATAAAAATAAGTTGAATGGGAATGGGGAACATTACAGCAATAAAACTAAATTAAATATTACTTTGGAATACTGAATCAAAACTGTAAATATTTCAGACTTATTACTACTTTAAAATTGAGTAAACAGTGCACTGACCCATGTATCCCACAGTTCCAACTCTGCCTTTTATTGTTTGACCTTCTGGCACATAAACAGCTAATCCCAAGTCTGAAATACGGATGTGACCTGAAAAAGAATTTCCATCATATGTCTCAACTGTAATATAAAAAGTATTTACAGAGAGCGAAAATGTGCCTTTATTTGAAACAGTATTTAATATGTATTGCAAATCCTACAAAAACATTAAACACATTTAGTGCTTTGTCGACATTTGTGAATTAAAATATTAATCTCAGAAGTACAAAAGGTATGAACAACAGAAGCCTCTCTGGCTCAACTGATTAGTTAGTTTTACAATGACCCCATCTATTGGAGACAATATGCATAGCTATATTAAATTTATTTTTAAGTCAGTTGCCCAGTAGTTACAGGAAAAAAAAGCAAAAATCAATTTGTACACTTACCATGGTCATCTAACAAGATATTTTCTGGCTTTAGATCCCTGAAATAAAAACTATTTGTCAAATACATATCACTACAATGTATAATAATTTAAAACTGGAATTTTTGGTAGTACTAGTATTATTCTCTCTTCCTTTTATTGAAGTTTACACTGAATTTAGCAAAGTGCTTTGCCATACCTGTAAACAATCCGCTCTTTATGTAGATCCTCTAGCCCACAACAAAGCTCAGCTGCATAGAAGGCAGCTCTCTTTTCATCAAAACCAGCATCACCCATGTGGTAAATATGGAACTTGAGATCCCCGCCATTCATGAGTGTAAGCACGAGGCACAAGGCATCTTTAGTCTCATAGGCATATGCTAAACTCACCTGTTAATAGAACAGAAAGCATAACTTATGTTATTAAAATTCTCTGAAAGAGGTAGGATTAAAAAAAAAAATTAAAAAGGTGCAGTGCCTATAAAAAGTATTCACCATCTTTCATATTTTTTATTATACAACAGTGAATCACAGTGGATTTAATACCAAAAACAGAATCTCTGCAAAGAGATCAAAATTAGTTACAATTATAAAACACAAAAAATTGATCCCATGCACCTTTGGGCAGCCATGACAGAATTGTGTCTGTGTAAAAGGGTCTCTCTCAGCTTTCCACATTCGTACACTGACATTTCTTCTGATTCATCATTGGAAAATCTTCTCAAGCTCTATCAGGTGTCAGCCTGATGCTGCCACCACTAAACTTCATGATGGGGATGGTGTCTTCTTGATTATGTGTAGTGTTCAAAAATGGTGTTTAGTGTGATGACCAAAAAGCTCACATTTGGTCTTATCTGACAACTAAACCTTCTTCAAGCTGACTTTACAGTCACCAATGTGCTTTCTGGCAAATTCCACCAGAGATGTCATTTGCATTTTTTTTTATTTTAAACAGTGCCACTCTCCCATAAAACTGTGACTGATGAAGCACCCAAGCAACAGTTTTCAGCAGTCTTTAGAATTTCAGCTACTGGACCTTGCAACTCTTTCAAAATTCTTGTAGGTCTCTTACTGGCCTCCCTCACTTGTCTTCTCCTTGCATGATCACTTAGTTTTTGTGGACTGCACTCTACGCACATTTACAGCTGGGACATATTCTTTCCATTTCTTAAAGACCAATTTAAATTGGATGCCAAATGATATTCAGTGACTTGGATATTTTGTTGTCTTCATCTCCTGCCTTGTGCTTTTCATTCATCTTTTTATTGAGTTGCTTGTTCTGTTCTTTTGTCTTCTTTGTGTAGGTCAGGCCATAATACTCACTCCAGATAAGGTGCACTTAGTCAAACATCAATTGAAAACCCAGACAGGTGATCTCCATTGAACTAATCATGTAAATTCTAAAACCAACTGGTTGCACTAGTGATATTTTAGGTGTGACATATTATCATTTTGTTTTACATTTGTACTTAATTAAGACCGCTTTGCAGAGATCTGTCTTCACTTTGACAATGAAGAGTCTTTTTCTGTTGCTCAATGGCAAAAAAGTCAGGTTAAATCCACTGTAATTCAATGCTGTACAACAATACTGTAAAATGTGAACGCTTACGGGGGGGGAGGCAGACTACTGTTTGTAGGCACTGCATACTTGTCCTTGACATTATAATGTGCAGCTACTATACATTACAAATAAAATAGTGAAGCTAATCTTAAAAAGACATAAAAAAAATGTTAGTCTATAAGAGACAGTTAACATTAAAGCACAGAATTATAAAGCCTAAAGATAAAAATTAAATTGTCACCACTGGCTCATTATGTAGAGCTCTGCAGTTAAAGAAAAATATCTAAACAAGTGAAACACTGCATTCTGTAAGATTCTTTGGATAAAACAAAATAAAAACAATGAAGAAGGCTTGAATACTGACTGACAAAATACTTTGGAAGATACATATAGGAGAAAATGAGAAAAGTAAATGTATTTAAAGTAGGATGGAATGATAAGCATATATTCATTATAAGGCAAACTTTCTCAGTGACCATTTTAATATGTAAAAGTCTATCAAAAGGGAGCGTTGTTGCAATATTTTTAATCAGTCAATTTTAATAAATCTGATATTTTCACATTTAATTTTAGAGTCAGTAGAAGCAATGAATAAATATTTTCCAGATGCAAAATACAGTATTTACAGCCCAGCTGATAAAACAAATAAAATCACATGAAAGAAATCAGAAGAGTAAACAAGATTACTGATTTTAAATCAGGCTGTAAACAGTTATTTAAAAAAAGTTTAGGTTGAAGAGCAAGAATGTTGAAAATATGTGATCTGAATTTTCCAATAGATGTAGAGAGGTAGTTGTAGAGGTATTACTGTACAATCAAACTTTTTAAAACTAACTTTATGCAAATTCGGCTAATATATCAGAAATGTTGGATGTATATAGTATTTGCATTTATAATTCCTTACAACAGCACTGGAAGGATGATATCTGTTCAGTGAAGTTAAATTTATTTTCAGTTAGGCTTTAATTGAGCTTGTAAAAATGGAAGATGATCAGCTCAATTTTTGATGTAACTCCAAGTTTCAACCCAAAGCATCAAGCCCATTTATTTCAAAAAAAAGCTTTTCATTACATGAAGTTCTGGATATTATTCAACAATATGTTCTTTAGATAAACGATAAATATATATTGTATGTATTATTTATTTATTACTATGACTATGTACCAACTTTTTATTATATAACAGAGGTTGGTGAATACCTTTACAGCTTCAGAGTTAATCTAGAAAGATAAAGGATAGGCACTCAACAAAATTTTAAGCAAATTCTGTGTACTTACTACAAACCTACTGTTCACTTTTTCCAAAATTTGCTTCTCATTTAATGCCATTGACTCTCCCTTTCTCTTTTTAATTCTCTTCTTTTCAAGCTTCTTACAAGCATACATTTTACCAGTTGCTCGCACTTGACAGGCACATACCTTGATAGACAGAAAGACATAACAGAAATTAACTAAATTCCAGTCACAAACAACCCTGAACAACATTAAATGGCTTAAAAAAAAAGTATTTTTAAAAACTGAATTTAACTGATTATGCAGCATGTTTCTTTATTAAAAATATCAAAACCTAATGGCTGTTAGAACACAGAGTAATTAAAGTTAAAGATGTTGGTCTTTTTAATTTAGGTTTACTTTTTGAAAATGTTTAAATAAAGTAACAATATGCTATGAATACATGCACATTCATGTAGTCTACTATAGCCAACACTGTAATGCAGTCCATTCATTAACTTAAGCTGAATAAACAATCAGTACACATAAAAATAAAGAAAGCCTGCTTCATAGCACTACACTTCAAAAACCAATGAGGAGAAATGCTGAAACAGGTGGAGTGTTACCGGAATACTGCCCAAGTAGAGGTTAAGGTAGACTAAAACTAAACTACTACATGTTGGCTATGGTTTCTAATGTCATAATTTCACAAAAGGAAAGTAAGCACCAATGTTTTATTTAAATGATTTTGACCGTAGGTAAAATAGCAAAATAAAAAACTGAACAGTATTATAAGCACAAACAATATCAGACACTATCACAATGCACACAAGTTTGCAGTACAGTAGATATCACTAAATTAACATATAAAATGTTAACAGTATGTCTGAAAGTGGAAAGAATATCAAGTAAAAAATTACTTCTCCAAAGCCTCCCTTTCCAAGAACACGGTAGTGGCGAAATGTATTCTTTGTAATTGGCTGCCTAGAAAATAGAGAAACAAAACAATATTAGAAGCTGGGCAGTAGGTATTCCTAGACTGGTTCCACTCAAACATTACTCAAAACACAGAAATAACTGACTTCTGTGTGGAATTTGTATACTCTCATCATAATTGTAACGGTTTACTCCTTGTTCACTGATACTAAATTGCTCCTACAAGTTTATGTGTCTGTTTTTGATCAACAACATATTAGTGTTCCGTTCAATTTACAAATACTGCTTTTCATCTGTGGCTGCCAGGATAGTACTTTTTCTCATTCAGTATTGTAAATATGATTAAGAAGATACAGAAAAAAACAGACACATCCATGTTGATGCTATGTACAAGAATGTTTTCATCTTCTTTCCTACAGGGATTTATGTTTTACTTCTGAATATTTACTTTCAACTTCAAAATAACATGAATATTCTTTTATGGTTTTGTAGTATGTTTCTTGAATAACAGGAGACACTATATACTGTTATTTGATGACTAATGGTAGCAATACAAGCTCAAGTAAAACTGACACTGACCAATAATAGTAATGTTTTCTCATGTACAGTCTTAGGGGGTGTGGCCCCCGGCCGGGACGCCCAGGAGGACGTGAGGAGGGCTTGTGCCTCCTCCAGACCGCGAGGGGGCGTCCGTCCTGGTTCTGTTGGGGGCCACGGGTTGAGAGCATGGAAGCCCTTCCCTGTAGGGGCCCGTGGTCACCGCCAGGCGGCGCCCCGATGCCGGTTTATCCCGTGCGGTTGCCGGTCGGGGCTGGAGCCCGGCCGGGACGCCTTGGAGGACCACAGGGGTAAAAAAAAGAACACTGGTTACATTGCTTTCCCTGTGTCCTTTACCTAATACTAGATTTTGTGTAAAGGTTTGAAAACATTCAGTGGAAGAACTTACAATAATAACATTTTTTCATAGCACTGAATTTGCTCTGCTGGTCTACAAAATTACCACTAAAATAAACTTAATTTCAAGTTTTTTGAAAATAAACAAATTACAAATTAGACTAATATCACTTTATATACACATATTCTTTTGCAGTAATCCATGCAGAAGACACGCTTTGTATACTTAAATTTACAAATGCAAAAGAGTAATGGAAAGATAGCAATATTTACATACATAAATAATTATGATCCATAATCTCAGGATTTTTATTTCTTTAGTGCCCATTTGTTTTCAAATTAGCATCAGAATTTCAAGCAAACCTGGGGTACTTCCAGTGAAAGGAACACATAAGTGTTTATTGCATTCACAGTATTACTGTATTGTTTACAGTAATACTGTAAAGGATTGTATTGGTGCACTTACAGTGAAGAGTTACTGTACATATTGGTTTTTTAAACCTTTACAGTAATCATACAAAATACATGGTCAAAAACTTCCCCTCCAGAAAGTGCACAGCCAATAGCTCATCTGAAGGCTACTAACCTTGACATAACACATCATCACCTTTAGACTTTCTATTTCCATTCAAGAATGTGAACTCATTTCTTCCTCATAATATAAATCCTCAATTTACCATTCATTTTGCTGAAACAAAGTATTGATTTATTGTTTGGCACTATTTTAAGGATAACAGAAGACATACCTTTCCAGCCATTTCCACTGAAGAAATCTATTGAAGAACATGCTATCAAGGTAATCTGCAAATGGTGCCACACTTAAATAGTCATGGATCAGACTGTATAAACAAATATTTAAAAACAAAGTTAAACATTATGATATTTAGCACGTTTCTAACAGCGAAAGCAGTAGCAATCAATAATCATTAGAAAAACTCCTTTTTAACACTGACTTTCCATACATTTTATTATATACTGTATATGGTATTGTGGAGGCACTAATCCTTAACAAATATGGTATGTTGTTAAGAGACTTGGGCTGCTGGTATGGTTACCCCCGATAAATAAACAGTTTGACAAAAAGTAATTCAAATTTTCACTTCCATTGTGATCACATCAAAATTAAATGATGACTTCGACTGAATAGAGATGCAGGAACTGACTGTAGGAGCAACCTTTGGGGTGGTTTTCCCAAGAGAGTGTTTAGTGACTACTTGACACATGCATCATGCTGTGAAAGCTGCAAAGAAATTGTGTGGAACCGTTATGGATACAAAACAACTGCAAGGTGAAGAGTGAGAAATACACATGAATTCCAGACATACATGACAGAGAATCTGACATACTAATCTAATATTTGCATTTTTAACCTTCCCAAAGATGAACAACTGCACAATGCTGTTTCATATGCCTGAGGTTTTAGGGTTCTGATCTACCTAGAATCAATCCCAATAAATGGCATATTGTGGTATAAAAATCGATAATAAAATCAATTACAATAACAAAATAAAACACCTTAACAGTGAATTCAGCATTGAGGACAACAGGTGAAAGATGATTAATGCCTGACATGATGTCAAACCAAGCAGAAATATTGTAAAATAGCAAAATACACTACAGAGTTTTTACAGTCTGTATTGGAAAGAATATGGCATGTGATTAGAGTACTATGAGGGACTTTCAGAGTGTTTGATTGCAACATTTATACTTTAAAATGTGTAAGACTGTAAAGTACTTAGTTGTAAGAGAAAATAACATTGAGCTTTCTTAATAGCAAGAATGTAGAAAGTTGTCATAAAAAGCTTACAGAGCACATAAAACATAACGAGGTGAATCAAATCAATATTATAGTTAACTGTATTATCAATGATGTACATAATGTACTTATTCATTACAGAAAATTTTCCCAATCGTGTTTTCTCATTGAGATCTCTCCAATTTCTATGAAAATGATGCAAAAACCATTACATAAATGATTTTCTTTTATACAAGCAGGACGGCCCAAAGTGGAAATGAGACTAGTCTTTGTTCAATTACAAAAATCAATAGAGAATCCATTACTTGTGTGTTCAAATATTTTTCTCCCTAGTGAATACCTACCTACGCTGCAATATTGATTAATTTGTTAGTAACAAAAAATAAAGTAGTTACTATCACATATGCAAAAAAAAAAAATAAAACTGATCCTCCAAAATGAACACAGAAAAAACATTTTAATTATTTGGAAATTTAATTTGGTTTTACAACTTATTTCCTCACTGTTATTTAATAATACTTCATTCTTTATGAAGCAGTCTTTGTTATATTCTTATTTTCTTTGCCAGAACTTCTATTTACTGTAGCATGCAGCATAAAATGCATAACAAAAAAATACCTCAAAATTGTAAAACCATCAATTACTTTACCTTTGTAGTTCTAAAAGTTTATCGTAATCTTTACAAGACATAAACTAAAATGTCTATAAATTGTTATGTAGAACATGTAAAAAAGCGATACATATAACACACAAATATACAAATGAACTATACGTTAGAAATAACAATTTTACCCATTAATCATATCTACAGTAGCAATACCAGTGAAATATTTAAGTTTAAAATGATGGTAGGGTGCTGCAATGATGGTAATAAAAAGGAGATAACATTTTCTATCTAACAGAATTAAGTGGGAGACTGTCAGAGCACAATTTAAGATAGTGCTTTCTTGATATTACAGCAAACAGCTTATACGGTCTTTATTTCTGTGTTATACTGTAGCACTGTGTATCAAATATTCTAGAGTAGATGAACTACAGTGCATAACAAGTGTCCACAATATTATACAAGACCTGTAACTGGCAAATACTTAAACGAGTCTTCTTTATGAGGTTCTTTAAGTGTATGTAAAAAATAATCTGGTGATTCCAAATTGACCCTATGCGACAGTTGGGGTGGTAAGTGTAAGTGGACCCTGTGATAGACCGACTAGGGCCCTATTCAGAGTGGTTTGGTTCCTTGCTCCCAGTGCTGACAGGATAGGTTTCTGGCCCCCCAGATCCTGAACTGAATTAAGTGAGTCTCAAAATAGACTTGCATACCAATGTGACATTGCTTATACTATAACATACACAGTATGTGTAATTAAAAAAAAAAATAAACCTTGGAAGTTTACTTTGAGGAAAAAAAGGCAAATAAAAGGACATATTATAAATGACTGAAATTAAATCAAGGGACATCATGCTCAAACATCACAATGTGTCACTAAGACTGCAGGAGTTTTGGCCATCGGACTCAAAATATAAAAGGAATTATCTGAACATGTAATTGAAGCAGGGAACATGACACTTGTAACAAATGCTTGTAGGAGATACTGTGATATTGGGACAACTTAGCTATTGCTTACCAAAAGATGTTGTTGTTTACTCTCCACTTGTTTGTAAAATTTCATATGTTCTTATGTATGTCTCCACCCTTTAAGGGAAATGTCTTAATTTAGTTGCTATAAAATCAGATACATGATTAATAAAATACTGGTAAACAACACAAAACACCCAAGCAAATCATCTTAAATGATATACTGGGTCACAACAAGCTAAAAGAACAGCTTAAGTGTGTCTTTTCATGAACGTCACCAGAGTCTGTAGACTGGAGAGATGTGACACTTTTCTTTAATGTGAAATTTCACCATATGATGTTTTAAGGATGTCAGTGGTTCAGCCACCATTCCAGAATCGCTCATAAATGCTACACACTAAATCGAGTCAATTGAATATTATTAACATTTTTGCTGTGCTCTTCAACGAATTCACTCAACATATGGGTCCTGTGAATAACAGCACTGTCATCCCAGTATATCCACTAACATAAAGATATAAATGCTTCATCACACTCCAAATTGATTTGTATCTGTTGGTATATACCTTAACCATGACAGGAAAATACATGGCACACACTAACAGAGGAATAAGAAACATTCACCGTGGAAAACAAGTAGCTGCCACCTGGCCAGAGATTATCTTGGCCACTTACAATCATACCATTCAAATTTGCTTATTTGCTTATCCTTTGCATTTCAAAACAGTGTATTGTGGTCAACGAGTTTATGTTTTTGTCCACAGCTGCTCCATGCCAATGTTGTGGTTTCTTGAGACTTCAATGCTATCATCACTTCAACTACTGTTCCCAGAGAAATATCTCCACTGGTACAGCTGCCAAATGTAGCAACAATCAGTTCTCTCTGAAAGTCACTCAAAGATCTCTTCCACAAGTCGTACTAGACAACACAACAAGCACATTTTTGCACACAACCTTATGCCTAATGGGACGCTAATTGCCTAAATATCTCAAGTGGCCACATCTGTGAAAAAGCATTAGCTTTAAAAATCGATCATTTTGTTAGTTACCTCTCTATGAAGCTGAAAGATGATTTCTGTATTTTTATTGCTTTAACAAGGGAATATCTAAAGCAAGCCTTTAATACTTCGGCCTAAAGTGACAAATACCATGCCAAAAATGTAAACTGGCCACAGCATGCATTCTTTCTATCCTGCATCTCATCAAACATTCCTACTTATCACACTCCAGAATCCATCCATATCTCACTTCTTATGATACTGCAACCAGCATTGACAATATACTCTTCAACTGGATTTAGCGAGTTTAATGATGTTATGCTTTTTTTAGCAAATGGCAGCCAGAAGACTGACGGTGGGTGTAAAAGTAACTTTTTACCTTTCTTAAATACAGCTGTGTTGCAGGATAACTATTTGGGAGAGTGACGGATGCAGAACACATGTGACTATATATTGAAAGAAAATGTACTTTTTTTATTTTGGTGTGTGGCTATATGAACCCTTCAAGGTAGATCAGAATTCAGTTGTCTCCTAACACAAAGTTTCATGTATTTCATCAGAAGGCTAGCTTAATATTAGAATATTAATATTTCTTGTTGATAAGGAAAAGGACAGATGTTCTCTTCCCCACATAAAACTGTGTTGCATTTGATGTATAAGCAAAAATGTAGTTCTTTACTTTATTAACAATTTTTATTAGTGTTCCGAGTTTAGTTTACTAGCAGAAAAGAACAAGAGTCTTCTTGAAAAGAAAAGACAGGCAATAACTCTGCAGCTGTAAGAGTGGCATTTCCAATTTGCACGTACGTGATGCAATTACTGCCATTTTTCCACCTCCACTGAGCATTGCAAACCTACCCCAAACACTATATAGAACAATGTTTGCTATATTTCAAAGAACAAATATACAAAAATGTTTAACATTTTAGAACTCTACTGCTTATACTGACATACTTCTTAGTAACACTGCCTTATGTCTTTTAAATAATCACCATTTAGCAGGCACAGAAGAATGCTTAACACATTCATTTCATGAGTATTCGAAGAAACATAAATAAAGTGATGCGTGGAAATGAAACTCTAATGACAACTAAAACTGAGATATACTGCATTCATGTGTAAGCCCATCTCCAAGGCAATTTCATAATAAGATTACAAAATAACAGCATTTTATCTAATTATTCTGTTAAAAGCAGCATATAACTTCTCCTTCCTGTAAATATTCTTATCTTGCATAATGTCTGTTCAGTAATAAAGTTTAGAATTTATTAGAGAAGGTTTACATTAGTCAGGATTTAGTTATTTTATAAAGCTCACTTAGTACTCTCTTTAAATAGCTCCTTGCAAGGCTCCTGGTCCAGAGTTTCAATGCAGCTACCCACCAGCTCCTGTGGTATCTCAGAGATATATTCATCTGACTGCAAGTAGAAGAAAGAAACATTTCAAAATGTATTAACTTTTTAACTCTTCAGATTTCCTTCAAGTAGCATAATTCACATGTCACTTATGGAGAATAATCCTCAAATTACCCACAGATATTGAGACTGTCTTTATAAAATATTGCAAATGTAACATAACCTTCTAAATCTTGCTTAATCAAAATCAGTATTGAACTGGCTTGAAGATTACCTCAGCAGCACTTTGCACAAGGCATAAAACAGCCCTGTACAAGGCTGCTGGTACAACATAAGACCCACTTATTAACACAACCAACACAACTTAAACAAAATTAGTTTGGAATCTCTGAGTATGTTGGATGACCTTGACATAAAACAAAAGCAGACACAAAGAGAATGTGGAAATTCACATTCCCAACAAGCAGGTACCAAATTTGAACCCTGAACACTAGACCTGTGACCCAGAAGCAATACCCACTTCACTAAAGAAATTATTTGTCAAGAAGTGTTAAAAAATGTAAAAGCATGGTATATTATTTTTGAATATAGCGAAAAAAAGAAATAGGGTAATATAAAAAAGTGAATAAGCTTTCTAAAAATGAATCTGAAAGTTTAAAATCCCAAAAAATCCTGAACTGGACAACCAGGACAGAAAATGGACAGACTGATCAGTGGCACTCAAAGTGGTTTAGACCAAGCGTCACTTTGCTCAAGTCAAATCTAAAAGCAGACCACTTATGCCTGACAATCATCTGTGGGTGTTATTCTGTGTTGCCTGTTGTAAATACATTTGGGAATTGTGTTTATGTTTAAAATACTAAGATCCAGCGTTTAAGTGTAGTTACATTTCAAAGTTCCAGATTTAAGCCAGCGATCCATGATAGCCCCCTTATTCTTGAAGATCAATTAACAGCTGGTACCCTGTCAGCACAGAGGTGTGTGTCACTGGCATCATGGACTGAAAACACTGTCTGGACCAGACATGGCTCTCCAAACTGACATTGAGTTTAGATGAGATACCTGCAAAGTGACTGTGATTAGCTAGAGCAGAGAGAGACTGGAAGAAGTAGAATTGAAGGAAACGTTACCATTTGCAAGAAAATTACCATGGTGTGCTACTTGGTGGAAGTTTTAGATCCATTTCTCATGTATCTAAATAGATTGATGTAGCAGCTCCAATGTCAGCTAGCACCAGGAATGATTACAACTAAAAGCTTAAATAAGTACGTAACAGACAAATGTAAATAAGCAATTTAACAGAGACAAGTCTTGTGAACCACTTGACTTACTCTTGTGGACCACACTTTGAGTACCACTGAGATAGAAGGATGGATGGATTAAGGCACTTTTAAGGATTTTGTACCTGAGAAAATAATTAATCTGTAATAATGTGCAAAACGTGATGAAGGCAACCAACATGCTTGAGCTCAGCTGTTGGCCATCCGTGGGGCTTGCTTGTGTGCATACGACCAGCAGGGGTTCAGTTTTAAATAGAAAGTTGCCAGGGTTATGTCGTGGTATGTGGCATGCCAGCTGCTACATGGATAGGTGCGTAGAGCAGACGGGGTGGTGGATTGGCTGTTATATTTAAGGAGTTACCGGTTAACAGGTGTGGTTAGTAGTGATGTGCAAGACGATTGTTTTTAGTGATGTTTCATTTTGTTCAGTTCACCAAAATGATTAGAATCTTTGAATTACTGATTCGTTCACTTCAAAAACAACAACAAGCTACATTCTTGTTCAAATTCTGGAATAATGTCATAACAGTGCAACAACTTTAACCACCAAACAATTCAAACAATATAAATAGCAAGCAACAAAATAAGTAATTCACACTTAATAATAATAATAATAATCCTCTTAATTGAATTTTAACAATAAATAAAATTTTAACAACAAATAATAAAAAAAAACATACAACTAGAACCTTAGAATAGTGCACACATCAAAATAAAACTGTGAGAACACTTAAGTATGACTAAATAAAAATGATTTCAGTTTTGGATTAATCTCCCACAATTTCCTCCTTTTATATCCCGTCCTGAGATTCAATGTGCTGTGAATGAACTTGCAATGCTTCTCCAGATCAGTAGGGGAAATATTGGTTCATTCAATCAGACACGGTACTGAGATGGTCATAGTCACTCAGTCAGAGTGAACTGATCAATGGGAGGTGCTTGGTGTTATCTACCAAGTCAATAATTTGCTAGTTCTCGACATGACCATTTTGCTGAAACATTTTATTGATTAAATGCTGTCTTCGAGAAATAGCCTAAGTGAAAATGATAGCACTGGACTGTCGTGGAATGCTATATAAAACGTAGCACGCACTGTGCATGCCTTGAAAAGATTTGTTCTTTAATGTCATTGAACTAGTACATTTGTTCAGTGACCAAGACAAGTACAAAAGAGCTAGCTTGTTCGTTATTTGCACATTACTAGTAGTTAGTGGACCTAAAGGCGAGGTACGGTTAAGTACTGCTGAGCTACGGAGGGAGCAGTTGACTTTCATGACAGCTTTGTAAATATTTTTTGTACTCGGAGTGAGGTGTATATATATATTATTTTGTTTGGAATTGGTGCAATTGTTTTTCATTTTGTATATATACACACACACTAGATTTTACTTGAATATATTTTTTCTCTATTTTTTCCCTTTTGAGAAGCTTCCTGAGCCAGGGATAAAGGAGGAAGATTACCTTCATTTTGGGGTGTGTGTGTGATTTTTATATAGAGAATTGCAGGAGTGCACTGTACTTATTGTAAATACATTTTTTTTCAGCTTTTTTTTTTTTTGATGGAATGTCAGCGCTAAAGGACTGTGAAACAAAGCCCTCCTGACCCTGCTATGTTTTTGTTGTACAGCACTCTTGTAAATAAACTTGCACTTTTCATCCTTCAATTTTGGTCTGTGTCTCTTCTCTCCCCTCCTTCCCCTGATCATCTCATGAACTATCAGATGTCCTTAATGTAGGTTGGGACTACTTCCTACTACCTGGAATACCACAGAATCAAATGGCGAATGAATTTAGATTTTATTCAGCAAAAGAATAAGTCTTCAAAAAAAGATGGCAGTGTCCCCACCACTTTAAATACAAGTAAATTTGAGTTGTATTGATGTAATATTTATAAAAACTAATGTTCAGAGGTTTCACCTGAATGCACGCACCCAAGCAAAGTTAGTGCTGGGGTGGTTTTTGATGAGTGTAGAGTTGCAAAATAACATTAAACTATAGTCAAACTGCACTGAAATGTTTATCTTCCAAAAAGGTGAAGAAGAAACAAAAGCACTTGTCCTCTTGCCAGTGTTTCTCAAAATATTACACTGCAGCATGTCTCTGGGAAGAATAGGCAAGAAGGCAGAAAGGCAGGGAAAAAGACTAACAACCCTGCTGCTCACCGAGGGACAAACCACATACATACTATGGATACGAGGTGAGACAAAAAATAACCGAACTGGGCTTGGAGCTTTCCTGGAAAACAGTCTGGAGGTCGGCCAAACGTGAATCATAGAACTATATCCCCTACTACACACCCTCTCAAACCGCCGACCGGCTAGGTAATGCCGTGAAGAGCCCAGTCAGTATTTGCACAAGAATCGCTACACAAATTGCCGCTATAATGTCAGGTGAAAAAAAAAATATATCAAACAGTGAATCAACATCAAATTTCTCATGAAATTAAACAAAACGGCCACAGAAACTTATGAAATGATAAAAACATAGTACGGTGATAACAGTTTGTCTCGCACATAAGTTTTTGAGTGGCACAAACATTTCAAGGAAGGACAAGAAAACGTGGAAGATGTTCAACACCCAGGTTGTTTGGGGGGGTGGGTGCTTCAACCAGACAACACTCCCGTGCACAATGCTTTTTTCATGAAGCAGTTTTTGACTGACAA